>NC_053158.1:75267950-75922450 GCF_016835505.1 Polypterus senegalus
GGTTCAGTAAATAAATAAATTGAAAGTAGTACAGTGCAGTAGCTGTACCTACTGTCCTGTCTACGACTATATGCAATCACAAATGCAAAATAACTAGACTTGTACAATACTAACAAAGGGTTTATTTACCAGACAAGACAGTTTAATATACCATAGGAAAAAAAATGATGGATAATAGAAAGAACTGAATTTACCACTCTTGAATATCTTTGTCTGAAACAGATCCCGCTTGTCTAAACTAGCCTAATTAGCTTTTGTGCTTAAAAAATCTTGAGTAAAATTTAAAAATACACAAAAAACACTTAAAATTCCATTCTGGTCTTACAATAGTAGAAAGAAAACTTGGGAACAACCACAGAAATTTTTGTAAAGTATTTTACACCATGAATGGCACAATAGTGCAGCTTTTAATGCTCTCTTCTTAGCGGCAGAACCTTCGGCTTGATCTCCCAGCCTGGTTTGGAGTTTGCATACTATATGTCTGTATAGATTTATGCTGCAAATGGTGGTTTTCTCGCTCATCTCAGCGTTATTTGTGACAGGTTACAGAGACTAAGCCTTTCCTGATTATTAACAGTCTGATGAGAACCCTGCCTACATCAGTAAACACTTTAAATTTAAATTGGAGCATGTATTGGGTCAGTAATAAATAGGGCCCACGATTTACCGCGGCCCACGAAATTTAACACCACGCCTAATTTACCTAACTGTCGCGGAAAATATCCAATCTGAATGAAATCTCACCATTTGAGGCATATTGATATTAGTATGATTAGTTTTGATTACTTCTTTAAATTCTTTCTTTAGCCTATTGCATCATCTCATTAATATCTCGTTCATTGCTACTGAAATAAAACACTGTGGAGCTACAGTTCAGTTAAAGAAGCTGTCGACGTTGGTGCAAAGTACTGATAAACTTAACGAGCTGAGAGCTGAACTTGAAATTGTATCTGTTCACTGCCAGCCAATTATGAACACTTTGACTTCTTTTCAGGCACAGTCATTCATGGCTGTCGATGTCTACAACAAAGTGTCTGACTTACTGTCTTTCCTGAAATCGTCTGGATTTCCAATTGCAACCTGCAGCTGTGAAGATGCAAAACACAATACTGCTGCTAAACTTGAAGAATATTTTGTGCGAACCAAACAGCCAGACCTATTCAGATCTGTGAGAATATTTGATCCACAACAGCTACCACTCTTATCAAAGAATTTTGCTGATCATGCGCAATCAGTGCCAACAATAATGAATGCAGCAGATGAATGGCAAGCTTATCAGGACATACATTGCATCCAGAAAGTATTCACAGTGCATCACTTTTTCCACATTTTGTTATGTTACAGCCTTATTCCAAAATGGATTAAATGCATTTTTTTTCCTCAGAATTCTTCACACAACAACCCATAATGACAACGTGAAAAAAAAGTTTACTTGAGGTTTTTGCAAATTTATTAAAAATAAAAAAACTGAGAAATCACATGTACATAAGTATTCACAGCCTTTGCTCAATACTTTGTCGATGCACCTTTGGCAGCAATTACAGCCTCAAGTTTTTTTGAATATGATGCCACAAGCTTGGCACACCTATCCTTGTTCAGTTTCGCCCATTCCTCTTTGCAGCACCTCTCAAGCTCCATCAGGTTGGATGGGAAGCGTCGGTGCACAGCCATTTTAAGATCTTTCCAGAGATGTTCAAATCGGATTCAAGTCTGGGCTCTGGCTAGGCCACTCAAGGACATTCACAGAGTTGTCCTGAAGCCACTCCTTTGATATCTTGGCTGTGTGCTTAGGGTCATTGTCCTGCTCAAAGATGAACCGTCGCCCAAGTCTGAGGTCAAGAGCGCTCTGGAGCAGGTTTTCATCCAGAATGTCTCTGTACATTGCTGCAGTCATCTTTCCCTTTATCCTGATTAGTCTCTTAGTTCCTGCCACTGAAAAACATCCCCACAGCATGATGTTGCCACCACCATGCTTCACTGTAGGGATGGTATTGACCTGGTGATAAACAGTGCCTGGTTTCCTCCAAACGTGACGCCTGGCATTCACACCAAAGAGTTCAATCTTTGTCACATCAGACCAGAGAATTTTGTTTCTCATGGTCTTAGAGTCCTTCAGGTGCCTTTTGGCAAACTCCAGGCGGGCTGCCATGTGCCTTTTACTAAGGAGTGGCTTCCGTCTGGCCACTCTACCATACAGGCCTGATTGGTGGATTGCTGCAGAGATGGTTGTCCTTCTGGAAGGTTCTCCTCTCTCCACAGAGGACCTCTGGAGCTCTGACAGACTGACCATCGGGTTCTTGGTCACCTCCCTGACTAAGGCCCTTCTCCCCCGATCGCTCAGTTTAGATGGCTGGCCAGCTCTAGGAAGAGTCCTGGTGGTTTCAAACTTCTTCCACTTACGGATGATGGAGGCCACTGTGCTCATTGGGACCTTCAAAGCAGCAGAAATTTTTCTGTAACCTTCCCCAGATTTGTGCCTCGAGACAATCCTGTCTTGGAGGTCTACAGACAATTCCTTTGACTTCATGCTTGGTTTGTGCTCTGACATGAACTGTCAACTGTGGGACCTTATATAGACAGGTGTGTGCCTTTCCAAATCATGTCCAATCAACTGAATTTACCACAGGTGGACTCCAATTAAGCTGCAGAAACATCTCAAGGATGATCAGGGGAAACAGGATGCACCTGAGCTCAAGTCTGAGCTTCATGGCAAAGGCTGTGAATACTTATGTACATATGCTTTCTCAATTTTTTTATTTTTAATAAATTTGCAAAAATCTCAAGTAAACGTTTTTCACATTGTCATCATGGGGTGTTTTGTGTATAATTCTGAGGACAAAAATGAATTTAATCCATTTTGGAATAAGGCAGTAACATAACAAAATGTGGAAAAAGTGATGCGCTGTGAATACTTTCCGGATGCACTGTAACATCTCGTGAAGTAATTCCAGCTGATATCACTGCTTTTTGGCATGCCTTAGAGGACAGACTGCCTTGCTAAGCAGCTCTTGCTAAAGTTTATATTGCGTTGCCGATCTCTTCTGTTGATGTGGAACGTTCATTCCCAAAATATGGATCGGTGTTGTCACCACTGGGATATTCTTTGTCACAAGAAAACCTTTCTTCAACAATAAACAATAACTTTAGAAACATTATTCGATAGTTTGTTGAGAATAATATTATGCCGACATATGTGTCAGCATCGTTTGCCTAAAGCAAATCTGTGGATTAAAATGTGCGGATGTGAACGCTTTGATATACAGTACCTATTTGATTAGTATTATGCATTATGATTGAATATTATTAAGGATTAAGAATTAGAAAAATTGCATTTATTTT
This sequence comes from Polypterus senegalus, assembly GCF_016835505.1. Classification (NCBI taxonomy): domain Eukaryota; kingdom Metazoa; phylum Chordata; class Cladistia; order Polypteriformes; family Polypteridae; genus Polypterus; species Polypterus senegalus. Next base: position 75,271,290 of record NC_053158.1, read on the forward strand.
GCTAGGGTTACGAATTAATCTTATGGAGTTCTGGTACTGCATTTGCCACGAATTTAATAAAACATGCCACAGAATGTATGATTTCTTGCCGCGGTAAATCGTGGGCCCTAGTAATAAAATGAGATCAACCATTCTTTTTTTTTTTACCCTGATGCAATGCCCTGTTCACATGTGACAGGTTAGTGAGACCCATTAGCCTGAATAAAAATTGCTGTCAAACTGGTATTGAGTTTTTGATACGATGACCGGGGAAGATGCTATATAAAGGGGTTGGTGTTACAAGCAAAAATAAATCCTGTAAAAAAAAAATCCACAAAAAATCAGTAAGGCAGAACCGTCTTACTTTCATTCTTTATAATGATAATTATAGAAAAATCCTCATTATACAGTTACTGCTTAAATGACTTTGTATTCAAGTGCTGTTACAAAAATTAATAGGAAAAACAGTCACAGTTAGGCTGTTTTCTTATTTACTTGCTGATGGATTTTATTTTTCTAAATTGTTAAGCAAACAAAAATGAAAATGAGTATTTTAAGATTTGAATTAATATAATGTTCCCAGTCTATCAAAAAAAGAAACAAACTCCCTGTTCACATCTCTTGCTGCCTGTGTTGGACTTATTGAATGATTTAATATGTGTTCAGTCTGAGGCAATGGTCTCCTGAGCTGTTGTCTCCTGTTGTCTTGTCCAACGCTGACCACAATCTGAATAAAACACCATGAGTCCTTCCATGACCCTACAATGGAAAGTATAGGTTTAGAAGCTGATAAAACCGGGCATGTGCAGTTGTCATTTTTAAGGCAGTGTTAGTAAAATAAGAGAGCAGCAAACATTGCCAATAACTGTGATGGGATTATTTATCATTTACTATTTCTACCAACGTGCTTTTGTAAGTAATGCTCACAGCAGTATTAGGAAAGAAAATCTGAAGGTTATTCTGCCAAAACCCAAGATTTTTCCTGTGTTTAAAGAGAAGTCAAGTGACAAAGTAATAGAAAAGTAGAATATTATGGATGGATTAAAAGTATATCCACTTAGTAAATATTACAATTACACCAAAACTAGTTGTGTTCATTTCATAAGACAATGGGCCTCACTTATACTGTTGTCAGTTAATCATATACAGTATATCAGAAGTACTATGTAACAAGCTACTTTTCTGTATATAATATTTGCAGGGTTGTTCTCTAAGCCCAATATTATTTGCAGGCAGTGTGGTGTACTGGTTAAGGTTTTGCATAAAGGACTTTAAAAGTCTGAGGTTGTGGGTTCAAATCCTGCCACTGACACTGTGTGACCAGGAGCAAGTCACTTCACTTGCCTGTGCTCCGACAGGAAAAACAAAAGAAATGAAACCAATTGTATCTCAAATGTTGTAAAAGTCACCTAGGATAAGGGTGTCAGTCAGATAATAAGTAATAATAATATTATTACGTCACTGGAGCTACTTACTTTTGAAAAAGCTATATACAATTGTCCATAAGTTGAACATTCTTGCTTTAGATCAATTTGAGCTTTTCCTAGGAACTTGGCCTTTGTTGATGGTCTTTGTGAAAAATACATTTTTTCGGGAAAGTATATTCTTTAGAATCGAAATAGGTAATTAGTGGGAATAATGTGATATCTGAGTATAATCATCATTATTAGATGTCTGTGATTTTTGCTTGTTTACATTGTTTACTTAAGAATTTTGTTTTGGCTTTTTCATCACTTGTATGTTCAACCTTTTATTTTTGTTTTTTTTTTGCCATAGCCATAGGCTGATAATAATGTTCTACCATATTGTGTTTTACTTTAACTTACTGCAAACAGTAGTGACTTTCACATATTCCACATTTACCGTAGGTGACTCATAGTGAATTGAATATTTTTACTTTTGATGTTGAGGTTGTTCTACGTGGAAGAAAATAACTGCTGTTTTTGGATGCTTCTTAGAAGACTGCAGAGGGAAGGACTGGAGTCCTGTATCCTGCAAAGAGTGTCAGCTCCCTGGGAATGAGTTCTTTTATAATTGCGGCGTGTTACATAACCAGAATCTATATAGATATAATATAAAAAGGCAATACCCCTCCCTTAATGATACAGAGGTAAGAAATCACAAAGGAGAAGTAACAGCTTTCTTTAATGACGGCTTATGCTTACATAACAGATGAAGAAACCCAATGGCAAGAATCCAGTTTGGGAGTGGGGGCCTGATGTGTAGAGTCTGCCATTTTCACCATGCAGTGGAAGGATTTTCAGGATTGGATGATGTTATCTTCCATTTGTCTGTTGGCTTCAAAAGGTGTGTCGGACAATGTTCCAAGGCTTTATACTATTTCTTCATGTGCAGGCCCCCACTTAGGTGAATCATGTCATTCTAAACAAGGCAAAAGAAGAAACCGTTTCATGCTGACTTTGACACACAAAAATACTATATAGTGGTCATCATTCTGACTGCCCATGTTGCAGTTGTCCCTAACTGTCTTGTCTTATAATGCTTGCCTAGCAGTTCTTGTATGGTGAACCCCTGTGCTAAATCTGGCTCTATGTCAACTGTGGATGTGAGTAGAAAAAGACAGATTTATGAAATATTTTTGCACAGAGCACCCTGACATATTGAAACTTATACACTTATTACAGGTCCCCATTCAAAGTTGAGAGATGCAAATGTATATTACAATGGGGAACCTGTTAAGTTTAAACTTACATCATCTGCCCCCATGGCTTGGATCCAAAGAAGCCACTCAACTTTTCTCTCTTCTTGTCTTTTTACTGCTAGTGAAACAACACCAGCGCTTACAGCTTTATCATTGGTAAAACATCAAGCTTGACATTTTCCTTGAGTTTTGTCAAACTTTCTCTTATCTATTTCACACCTCACAGTACTTGGCAAATGTGATTACAGCAGGCTCTAGAAACCCACTGCGTCTTCAGTTGTCCATCCACCCTATTGGTTTGTGCTGCTGTCAATGGCTTCTGCTGTATCCTTCCTTTGCACAAAGCCCCCTACAATCATATAAATTAGCATAATATTAACAAATAAAAATGTGTTGACAAAAAAAAAACGTGTCAGATAATTTTCTTTCATCTATAATGAAATTTCAATCAAATCAGTCAAAACATTTTTGAAGGACAGGCATCAGCTCCCTGTTACCCTAAACTGGATAAACAAATTAGAAAACATTCATAATGTTCAAATAAATCTTGTAAGCCCTTTCGTTACTTTAAATTTTTTGACAAATGCAGCTAAACCTTGCACATTTTCTTCTCAGTTCAGGAAAAGTTCCAGGGCCACATTTCATGTGGCTGTTTTTTCTGTTTTTTTTTGCTTTTTTATTGTTTTGTGTGTAATTTCTAACAACATGTTCCATTTCACTATGATATAGGATTAAAGACCTATGATTGAGTTTTCACTTGGATTGGTGGAACAATGTCAAACATAGACGAGGATCAATACCAATATTCAGCTCAATCTTTACTACTATCTGTGAGATTTGCATAAAATCAAAGTTGCATCAACAGATATTGACGGAGGGCAGTCCACTTCTGCGTTATCTCTTTTTCTGAGAATTCATAATATTGTACCACACCTCTCCATAGGCAACAAAATTGTACGAAAACTAATTGAACCACATAATGCCTGGAGGAATGATCCTTTGGTCAAATTCAAGTTAAAGAAATGTGGTGGTGTACTTCTGTGGAAATAAGTGTTCACTATCAAGCCAGCAAAATCAGTCTAATGAAAAAAAAACGATTACCTATAATGTAGTTTGCAAACACAGCACACTTGGACTTTTAAATGAACTTAATGCATTTTTCCTTCTCTGGCAGGCTGAAAGTACAACCCATGATATAGTAGCTTTACTAACACAGGTACAAATGGTGGGAAGTAAATTTTTCATTTGAAGACACATGCCCTTTTAGTAAAGTGTACACATCTCCCATCTCACAGTTATGACATAAGTGTTAATGTTTATTAGATTAAATACAAGAAGCTTGATAATGACAGGGGCTCACACAAATGAATGGAATCTATTCCTATTTTTTGTCCTTCAACCTTACATATTTTAGATTAAATTGCACATATTTTTGGTGCAGATCTATTCACATCAATTACGGGGATTGCTTGTGAATTAGCCTCTTGATAGAGTTTAAAGATCTAACCCCTACCATGAATTTAGAATTTTGAAAACCATAAAATTCATTTTTGCCATTGTTTTGCGTTTTCTGATAGGTGAAGCTCTAGTGTTGCTGTTGACAATGGCTCCAGGTTTCAAACAACATAGTAATCTATACTAATAAAAGGCAAAGCCCTCACTCACTGACTCACTCACTCACTCATCACTAATTCTCCAACTTCCCGTGTAGGTAGAAAGCTGAAATACAAAAAGAAAAAGAAAGCTTACTTACAAAAGTTGGGCAGGTTTCATTTCGAAATTCTATGTGTAATGGTCATAACTGGAACTTATTTTTCTCCATTTACTGTAATGAACGTTAGCTCAACAGCCGTGGGGGGCGGAGCTGCGTGTGACATCATCACGCCTCCCACGTAATCACGTGAACTGACTGTGACCGCAGTACGTAGAAAAGAAGGAAGAGCTCCCAACAATAAAACAGCGGAGAACCTGTGGATTAAATAAAAAGGCTGCTTAGTTGGCGAAGCAAGGAAAAACAACGGCCTTATATGGCATTTGTTTATAAAGCAGTGGAGAAGCTGTGTAAAGGCTGCTTCACAAAAAAACAGCGGAGCGCCTTATATGGGCAGGCAGTCAACCAAAGAAGGGAATCAATAAATAACTATAATCGTAATAAAGGAACAAAAAAATAGTGGAGAACCCGCAAATTAAATAAAGGAAATGGGTACTTGAACAGTAAACCAAGTCTAAAATAGCTACACAATAACTATAACAATCGTAATAAACAAACAATAAAACAGTAGAGAACCGCAAAGCAAGGAGAAAGGATGGACTTATATGGCATTCGGTTACAACACAGCGAAGAAGCTGTGTAAAGGCTGCTTCACAAAAAAACTGTGGAACGCCTTATATGGGCAGGCAGTCAGGCAAAGAATAACTATAATCGTAATAAACGAACAAAACAACAGCAGAAAAGCCGCGAATTAAATAAAGGAAATGGGTACCTGAACAGTAAACTAATTGTAAAATACCTACACAATAAGTATAATAATCGTAATAAATGAACAATAAAACAGCGGAGAACCCATGGATTAAATAAAAAGGCTGCTTCATTGGTGAAACAAGGAAAAAGGACTTTCTTATATGTCGTTAATTTATAAAACAGTGCAGAAGCTGTGAGAAGGCTGCTTCCTTGGCGAAGCAAGGAAAGGAATGAACACACCGTAGCGAAGAATGGCCTTATATGGGCAGGCAGTCAATTACATGGGAGGCGTGTTGAGTAGTGCAGCAGCCTTACTTATGAATATGCTAAGCACAGTCCTTCACCCGCGAATATATTTTACACCTTTGGAGAACCGCCAATGCCTCTTAAACGTCTTAGATTCACAGGTGACGATTTGAGTAGTGGACACTTTGATGTTTATGAATATTTAAACTCTCAAAAGCTGGATGTGAAGTTATCGATGAAACCGGTTGTATGCTTACAACGTTTGACAGATGCAGAATGTCACTTCAACACAAGTCCTGCAAATACTAACGTCATTGAAACAAACCATGAAACTCAAACCGATTATGACAGCAGGAATCCAAGCTGTGAGATTTGTGACAATATTGATTTTCACATGGCCAACTGTACGTTGCATGCTCAAGGGTAAGCTCAGCGCACAACTCGGTCATATTACAACCGGAGGGCTAACCTGACAACGTGGTATACAAAGAGATCCTTAACAAATAATTATTGGTGTATTTTCCCTCAGTTTAAAAAGGTTTAATTTTCTTCTTAATAAAAATTTTAAGGCAGTACTTGCGCTGCAGCTGGTATTTTGCTATATATATATATATATATATATATATATATATATACAGTACAGGCCAAAAGTTTGGACACACCTCCTCATTCAATGTGTTTTCTTTATTTTCATGACCATTTACATTGGTAGATTCTCACTGAAGGCATCAAAACTATGAATGAACACATGTGGAGTTATGTACTTAACAAAATAAGGTGAAATAACTGAAAACATGTTTTATATTCTAGTTTCTTCAAAATAGCCACCCTTTGCTCTGATTACTGCTTTGCACACTCTTGGCATTCTCTCGATGAGCTTCAACAGGTAGTCCACCTGAAATGGTTTTCACTTCACAGGTGTGTCTTATCAGGGTTATTTAGTGGAATTTCTTGCTTTATCAATGGGGTTGGGACCAGCAGTTGTGTTGTGCAGAAGTCAGGTTAGTTGGACGATCATTTATTTTTCAACAGGACAATGACCCCAAACACACCTCCAGGCTGTGTAAGGGCTATTTGACCAAGAAGGAGAGTGATGGAGTGCTGTAAATGGTCGTGAAAATAAAGAAAACACATTGAATGAGGAGGTGTGTCCAAACTTTTGGCCTGTACTATATATATATATATATATATAAATATAACAGCAACACTCATAACAGTGACAAAACAATTACATTGATTACATTGACAATCATGTTACATTATTTTCAAAATGTTTCCTTTTCTTTTTCATTACTTCTTTAACACACTACTTCTCCGCTACAAAGCGTGGGTATTTTGCTATATATGTATATGTGTATATATATGCATATAAATGTATATATATGTGTATATATATGCATATATATGTATATATATGTGTGTGTATATGTATATATATGTTTATATGCGTGTGTGTGTATATATATATATATATATATATATATAATATATATATGCCAGCAACACTTATGACAATGACAAAATAATTACATTGTCAATCATGTTACCTTATTATTAAAATGTTTCCTTTTCTTTTTCATTACTTCTTTAACACACTACTGCTCCACTGCGAAGCGCGGGTATTTTGCTAGTAGACATATATTATGTGATGTCATTTGAGATTGTGCCACACTATGTTTGATGTCCAGGTTTCTGGATAAGTGTGACAGTTTATGCAGTGCATTTAGCTTTTTAGAATAATGCTATGAAGTTCAGACTTGCATGTTTTCTTTGGCTCTGTGTTGTGTATTTAGCTTTTGTGCTTGTTGGTTAATTATCTTTTTGACTTTACACCCTTCTGTGTTGTCTACTTTATTTACTTCTCATCTCTTTGTCCTTGTGTCTTCTAACACACAAGGGGCCTCATGCCTAACGGCGTTCGTAGATTACACACTCTAACATGGCCTACAGACAAAAGCGGAAATGTGCTTCTGCACAAAAAAATCCAGATGCATAAATCTGTGCGAACGCCAACTTCCACATTCTTCCGGTACATACATCTCGGTCAGCATGAAAAGTAACACACATTCCTGCTGCCCCGCCCCGTCTCCTCTCAGAATTGTGACTCTTTGAATATGCAAATCAATATAAATAGCCCTTAAGCTCAGTGTTCTGTGAAAAGATAATGGTAAAAGTACAGGGGTAAACAGAAGAATTTCAGCGAATACCGTGAATAACATACTATTTGTTGGTTTAAACGGTGGTATAAACAACAAAAGGAAGTTGATCGAGTGACATAGAGTGTCGGAGAAACTTGAAAGCTTAAGTTCACAAAGTCGCACAGTGCCCGAAATAAAAAAGAAGTTGTCAGATATCAAAGTCACTGTGAAAAGGTGAGTCGTAGCCCACCATTTAAGTGTCATATGAAAGGTTATTAGGGTACAGAGAAAAAAAATAGACACACAGTGGGGAAAAAAGCACAAAATGTCAACTTTAATCTCTAAATTTCCACTTTAATCACGTAATTTATTTTGTCATTAAAGTAGAACATCATAAACTTCATCTTAAAATCGTTTAATTTACCAGTTTCTCAAATCCTATCGTAACTAAAGTAGCACGTTAAATGCTTTGTTTTGTATTTGATCTTCTGTGTACTCTATGTGTGCGAATCACTATGTGTTTCATAAACCGGCTTTCTCTTCCTCTGACAGGGCACAGAATCCAATACATTCATGACATTACAGCTCTCTGGATAATTTAAATACTGAGATGTACACTTGATATCATTTTCATGATGAGAGGAATTAAAGCATGTTATTAAACATGGGAACACGGTGGCACAGTGATTGTTCATGCCTCACACAAGATGCTTGCTGCGCCGTGTGCTACCTTCGATTAAATAATTTATTGCAGCAGTACTGTGTCTTTCAAATGTACTAATCCCCAATTCCTGTCCTTACTTTTCTTTTTCCAAATACCCAATCGCCACACAATCAGCTCTGTAATGGACGTTCAGCCATCTGTAAGCTTAGAATGCAGATTCTTCAAAAACTTTTAAGGAACATTAAAATATCTTCATAGTACATGTTAAATTATTCTATCCATCCAGTGTCGCACCAGTCCCAGCAAGAATAAAGCACGAGGCAGGAACAATCCATGAATGGAGCGCCAGCTCCTTGCTAGCGCTGTGAAACCATGTCCTCACATGTTTATTTAATAGCAATATAGATTATTTAAATTAAGTTAAAGTTTTATTTTGCTGCACTTCATCTTAAAAATGATATTGTCATCATATGTAAATATGCGCTTTATAAAGTGGCTCAGGTTGTGCAATATTATAACTGTATCTCAAGTTTACAGTGAGGTAATTGTACTTATAAGTACAAACAGTTCTACAAGGAGCACTTGATGGACTGATTGAGTGCGTTTATAGTTCTTGGGATGAAAGTGTTTCTGAACCACGAGGAAAGGCTCTGAAGCATTTGCCGTATGAGAGCAGCTCAATAGACAGCATGGCTGAGGCAGCGTGTGGTTGATGCTGTATATCGATAATTCTCTTTCCGATCAGCTGCTGTACGGCTGTGATTCCCTACTCAGATCCAGTGATATAAATACTCCGAATGGTGCAATGAGAGTAATATGGAAAAAGATGATCCACTGTAGCAAGCCCTAAAGGGAGCAGCTGAAAGAAGAAGAAGGTGCAGTGAGAGTAACAACGCTAAAGCAGCTATTGTATTTAGAATAGTTTGACCATTCAGTGGACTGCTATATTGTTACAGGTTAATTACAATCAGATCCATTAAACTAATAAACAATATGCAGTTAATTTCAGTGTATTTATAAAGCTGCATCAGGGATGTGGATCTAAAAAAGAAAGGGAAACCCCACTAGAAGTACTTTGATGCTAGGTGCTTCCAGTCTGCAAAACCGAGCACAGAACTTGTGTACGCCAGGGTATGAGCTACCATGGAAATGTGTGTGACTTTACACCAAGTTTAGATTTTACACATCGTGATTTGAGAGCGGAAACGTTCGTACATAACATTTTTGTGTGTACACACCGTTTATACATGAGGCCGAAGCAGATTTTTATCATGGAAAACACTCTGAAGTTATGGCCCTTTTAGTCTTGTGTTGAGAGACGAATTGAGGCAAGGGCTCACTTAGAAGAGGAATACAGTCCATGCAAGTGGAGAGAAGGGGAGTAAAGAGGCCAGAATGCTTGAAGAGATTATTTTGTGTGGTATTTTAAGATGGGAAACTGTGTGAGCTACTCTGCTTAGTAGATATCAACTGCAACCAGAGAGGCTAATACCAGGGTGTCAGGGTGTCACTTCTTGTTGCCATGAATAAAAAAGTGACAAAAAAGTTTAAAAAAATATTTATAAGAACATATAAATACAGTGGAAAATAATTGGTGGTTGCACATTTGAAATTAAACGTCATCTCCTATCTCTCATTTGCCATGTACATTTCATTTTGTTCAGTTCAAACTCTCAACTAGTAATCATTCTCCCAAATCAGTTTTCTGCTTTGCTGAATAGACATTACAGTATGTCATCTTTTTTATATACCCTTTAGAGTTCATATGTTCAGTCATTAAATGAATAGATTACCAGTGCCAAAAATCAATGGACATCTGCTGCTGTCCAATTCTGAACAGAATTACTGTATAAATGTATTGCTGGCATCTCCGTGCCTAATAATTTTTCATAACTATACTTCATTTTATACATCTATTAATATGTATCGCTTGCAAAGATTTTGTACTTTTTTTTTATGGCATAAGTCATAATAAATGGTGGCCACATTTTCAGGTTTTTTTTTGTGGAGGCAGTCTTAAGGTCCTAGATTAACTCTAGATTCCTCATAACCATGAACTGGATTAATGGAGTTTTGAACATGAATGAATGGACGGCCAGAGTTTTTTCCCGGCTAGGACCCCTCCATAGTGCAAGGACCAAGGGAAAGAGCAGTATTCCTGGGAATAGGATAAAAGAAGCCAGAGTCAAGAGGGAAAAGTTGAAGCTTGCTCGAGTAAGAGTGGAGGCGGAAGCAGAGAGAAGAGAGAAAAGAAGCAGAAGTGTTGTGGGCATTATTATTGGTGCTTTGTACTGTGCTGCCTAGTGGGAAACAAAAGGGAAGAGTTTCAAACAGAAAAAAAAGCTGTGCGATTGAAAGAACTTGTGTCTGCATCTGTCTGTGTTGGGTTTGGGGAGTTGGTTCGCTCCCTGTAAACCACAATAGTTACATGCTGATAGTTAGTAACAGAGTTGCAGTGCTTTACAAACAGAAGGACAGACAGACTGCAGATCAGTGTTTACGTGAGTGATTTCAATTTTCCATTAAAAATAAATGCATTCATGTCAGACCCAGAAAAAAATAGGAATAGAAAAAGATAGTCTGTGGTAAAACAATGATGAATCTACCATATTATTAAACATTAGTGTTGTTATTCATTTTAAAAACAGTCTCCATATTTTTTTGAAAAAATTTTAATAAGTTTTCATTGGTTGCTTTCTGGTTAGTGTTGTCACATTGTTTTTTTAATGCAAATGAAGAGTTTCATGTGCCTGAGGATTGGTCGGACATTGTGAGAGTTGTAAGTTGCACACTCTCAACCATTTATAGAAATCGACATACATTGGCAAAAACACTTTGACCAAGCTAGAAGTTCAGTCTGGCCCTGTGTCAAAAAGTATCTATAAAAGAAAATGGTAACAATTTAGTTTAGGTACTGCAAAAATGCATCCATTACTCATTTACTCTTACAGTATGTAACAAGAAATTAAATAAAGTTTGTTTCTGTTGCAAATAACACATAGCAGCAGTAAAGTGGTTATTCATCTTCGCAATATGATCTACTAAAATATCTTCATTTTACAATGGTCAAAGTTAGCCTAAGTAACATACAGTGGAACCTCGACTCGAAGTAATTTCCCCCATAGGATTGTATATAAATACAATTAATCCATTCCGGACCGTATGAACTGTATGTAAATATGTTTTTTTTAAAGATTTTTAAGCACAAAAATAGTTAATTATACCATAGAATGCACAGTGTATTAGTAAACTAAATGTAAAAACATTAAATAACACTGAGAAAACTAACATTGCAAGAGTTCACGCTACAGCCTTACGAACTGCTTGCTGTAGATACTTTTTTTAATGAGTTTTAAGCACAGGGAAAAAAATGAACATTTGAAAAATCCGTAATTTATACAAAAGCTAACCATAAACAACCAAGAAAACTAACCTTGCATGAGTCGAGTTCTGGCATAAAGGAAGTGAGGAGGAACTGGGTGGAGAGGAGATTACAGTTTAGAGGTACAGTCTGTGACGATGCGGGTTCGCTGCATGCTCCCATCTTGCTTCCGGGAGCCCTTAAACCCGCCACCGTTGGTAATGTTACCGATGAGCACGACAGTGAGGCACTACTGTACAATAGAGCAAGGGGATGGTTCAAAAAGTCCCAAGTGCTTTTATAAAAATCAACAAAACAACAATCAAAAACAAAGTCCAAAATAAATAAAGTGCAGTGCTTTCAGAATCCTTCAATAAATAAATAATCCCATAAAAGCAGAAGTGAAGTGGAAGTTAAAATTCAATAGAAAAATGTCTTCAATAAATACCATGAGATTAAAACAATGCTGGAAGCATTCTCTTTAAAAACAAGCCCGGTGCATTCTTTAACTGCCATCTCCACCTCCTTGATCGCTCAGCTGGAGCGGCCGCTTCCTTCTGCCCCACCGAGTGTTGGCGAAACACTGCTCACTGTCCACCTGCCTGCCTGCGAGCACGTGCTCGCTCGCTTGCTCGTTCGCACCGGTTCGTTCCACACTGCTTCCTGCTTACTTCTTCACTCTGCAACCTCTGTCTTTCTTTTCTTTTTCCTCCCTTTAGCTGTCTCATGCTTCTATTTATGAAGACAACGTGGCAGCTGTATCAATCAACCACTAGACCCCCTCGCTAAGCTGCAAGCGCAGCGATTATTTATTTAAAACTGGCCTCTTGACGTGAGCTGTGGACCTGCTATACCACAAAGTTCCTCTGCGCGATGCACGTCTGACTGATAACAATGCACTGTATAGGGAGAGACTGAACACGTGCGTAAATCACCGGTGCGTACGAACCGGAAGGGAAACGAAATAGAGCACGAAGAGTTCACAGCAAATGCACAGGGACTGAACACATGCGGAAATAATTGGCTGTGGAGAACTGCTGGCTTCGTGTTCCGGCCCTCACCCCCAGGCCGCCAGGAGGAGCTCTCCCGACAGCAGGATCGTGCCCTGAGTTCCAGCAGGGCCTTATGGACTATGTAGTGTTTTTACGCAGCCCTGCTGGATACCTTGGGGGCCACCGGGAGTCGCTGTAGGGGGGCTCGTGGGCTCTTGTGTGCCCTATAACCCGGGAGTACTTCACGGTCACGCTACAGGAAGGAACGACATGCTCCCGGGTTGAAGAAAAGGACTGTTTACCCTGACCCGGAAGTAGTAAGGAACTGTGGACTAATTAGGCAGGAACACCTCCGGGTCAGGGGCTATAAAAGGACTACGGGCCAGTCCAGACACTGAGCTGAGCTGGGAGGTAGAGGGGCGAAGTGTCTGGGCGAGGAGGAGAGAGAATATTATTGTGGTTTTGATATATGAGTAGTGTGGAGTGTGCTTGGTGCACAGTATTGATAAATAATAAAAAGTCTTGGACTTGTATCCAGTGTCTAGCGTGATACCTGAGGGTTCAAGGGAGCACTAGCGCCCCCTACAGTCACACGGCACATCCGAACCGGAAGGGAAACTGGCTTGTTCGTCACCTGAGTGTGTGGTCGTGAACAGATGCAAAATTTTGGTAAACTTTTTGGTCGTAACCCTATTTGTACGTGGTCAGAGATGTTCGTGACCCGAGGTTCCACTGTATATTTCTCTTGATATTGCATTTTTTAGTATAAGACCAGCATATAATGTACATTGCTCTACAGAGAAAAATAATTTAATGATGCTTATAAGCATAATTAAGACCAAAATAAGCCTTTGCTAGGTCTTCTTGTATAAGAATAAATGAGTAGTAGTAGTTGGCCATAATATCTTTGTTAAATATCTTTGTAGTGGTCCCAGGAAGAGAAAAAAATGTCTGGAACACATTATTGGTTGCAAGGAAGTAATAAAACTGTGAATTAATGAAATACATTTGTGTAATAACCCAAACATATATTGCATAAATAATGAAAACATTTAAAGTGGCAAGAATACCCTTACAAAATGTAGTGGTAAAAATCGAGCACTTAAAAAGAACAAAGAAAAAAATCCTAACAGCAAGCCATTGCAAGTTGTTTGTACTAGGTTTTCATCTGGCAACTGTTTTTGGAACTACAAATATCGTGGTTAATTTTTATTTAGCAGCACCCACCAGAGACATGTTAAACAAGTCAAAATGGCAGGATAGGAGAAGATTTAATGAAAGTTAGAGTTAGAACTAGAAAATATTCTAACTAAACATTTACAGTAAAACCGAAATTATAAGTCAAAAGTCAACAAAAAACCATAATCAAAATTCCAATTAACATTTTCTGAACAGATCTTTTACCTATTTGAAGTCTTTCCTTTATTTATTTTAATGTTGAAATGCTAAGTAATGCTCTTCCATTTCTTTAAAATAGCAGTGCAATGATATGAGTCACGAACCATGTAACTAACAGTCTGAGTTGTTGCTCTCTATACTAATAAAAGGCAAAGCCCTCACTCACTCACTCACTCACTCACTCACTCACTGACTCACTCACTCACTCATCACTAATTCTCCAACTTCTCGTGTAGGTGGAAGGCTGAAATTTGGCAGGCTAATTCCTTACAGCTTACTTACAAAAGTTGGGCAGGTTTCATTTCGAAATTCTACGCGTAATGGTCATAACTGGAAGCTATTTTTCTCCATATACTGTAATGGAATTGAGCTCGATGGCCGTGCTGGCGGAGTTTCGTGTGACATCATCACGTCTCCCACGTAATCACGTGAACTGACTGTCAACGCAGTACTTAGAAAACAAGGAAGAGCTCCAAAAAGCGCTGAAGAAAACATGCATTATACAATTGAGAAGGCAGCGAAACAATAAGAAGCGAGCGAGAGACACATACAACCCTATTCATGAGTGCAGCTACTTCGGAAACAAAGCACGGTGTAAACCTAAAGTTTAAATTAAGTTCATAGACAGGCTGCCACTGGCATTTGTCATGCCCACGGCTAATGCGGGATACAAGTTTAATGAGAGGACGCAGGATATAAACGAGAGTTTTGATCACTTTGTAACTAAGCTAAAATTGCTGGTGCTTATGCAAATTCCGAGAGACTGTCTTTGTGGGGGGATTGACAGTTAAGGGTGGGGGAGTCACGTCATCATCTCCCCTCCCATTCACCTCATTTCGCTCTGAGCTGAGCTCTGCAGCTAATGCAGTCTTGCGGAACCAACTTTGTGACGCTGCCACCATATACTCACAGAAAAATCCACAAGTTAATACACACTCTGTCTCTAGAGTTTCTCCACACTCTGAATCCTCCAGGCACTACTTAGAAAAGGTTACATTGACAATCATGTTACGTTTTTTTTTTTAAATGTTTCCTTTTCTTAGCACAAGCACAGCTGAGAAGCTTTGATGCATGTGCTCCATAACGCGTTAAAAAATAACGCATTTTATCACACTTTGCATTCCAAGCAAAGGGGAACTTCTCTCAATGCATGATTTCCTGCTACACCGATTACATTGATGCACACATCAGAGCTACAAAAATGTAACAGTCGGAAGAAAGCGCGTTGCTACGACTGACTGGAGGAAAATTTCATTTCAAAAGACTACCCAATGGAAGCTTTAATAAAAGCATGGTTTTGTGCACATATATATATATGTATATATATGTGGATGTATATGTATATATACTGTATATATGTGTGTATATGTATATATATGTATATATATATATATGACAGTAACACTCATGACAATGACAATGTCAATCATGTTACATTATTATTAAAATGTTTCCTTTTCTTTTTCATTACTTCTTTAACACACTACTTCTCCGCTGCGAAGCACGGGTATTTTGCTAGTAAACAATATGGCAGCAGTCATGCAAACCAAAGTGGACAAAGAGAAACAAACAAGAGACAAGAGAGAAACAAAATGGCACTGTAATGACTTCTCCAGAAAATCAATAAAATATTTCTAATAAAAAATAACAATTTTTTCAATCAGGCAAAATTTACCATAATGAATTTGTAATAGTGACATGCACATTTAAAAAATAAGACATAGCGTACCATGAGACAGTGAGGCAAGATAAGTGCTGTCATGTTACTGAAACTGCCAACTTTAATGCAATACAAAGTATTGATATATGATACTGTTTTCGGTACCATATGTGGGGAGGGGGATGCACTCAAAATTCAAGATCTTTCCTTTTTTATAAAGATAACTAGATTCCTATTAAGGGAGTACACTTGTTTAAAAGTTTCTACGATTTTCACACATTCAAAATAAAGAAAATGCTGAAAAAATGGTAGTGCAGTCTTCTATGAACATTAATCATAGTTTAAATATTTTGCATTAACAAAAACTGTATTGTTCTTGATGTAGTGCACTTGTTCAAACACTTCTGACATTATCACACATTCACAAGTCACTAAAATGTAAGTTGTGCAAGTAAAGTGCAAAATCTTGTAAGCATTACTGTAGTCTAAACTATTGCTTTGCAAACTTTTTCATGACAACCCACCAGCAAGAACTTTCAGAACTCTTATCAATGCACCAAAATAATAGGTTGGGAAAGCACCGAGTACATTTCTACGAACAAGATTTCATGTATAGAAAGTAGAAACTACTTTTATAATAGTTTGTTTTTAAATGTCTTTGAACATAATTTTTGGATGTTAAGAAACAAATTATATTAGTGTGTTTATTATTAATATTGTTGCTATTTTACTACAGTTGGACATGTTACATTTTTATTTTCTGATAAGATCTTGTTAGAGTTATTACTTTATTGCTAATCAAACACAGTTATGAGCACCACACTAGTTGAAGATATGAAAACATTCTGAAATGATCTTAAACCTCTTTAACAGAGTTTACTGTCAGCCTTTAAAGAAGTGCACTCAAGTAAAACAAAAATAACATGTAATACATGTGTAAACTATGAATGCAGACTCTAGGAGTAAAAATCAGAGTAAGTAACAATAGCATATTTTATTTATATAGCATCTATTCCATGCTTAAAGTGGTTGAGTGTGCACTTTACTGACGAGCATGATGATATTTGACACAGAACATACTTTACATCCAAAGTAGAAGCAAACAATTACACCTTTACTTGTGCACTGTAATTCAAAGGGGATCTTGAATTCCAGGGGACATTGATATCCTCATACCACCACTCTTTATCTTTTTTATTTTAGGTTATGTGCCAAAAATACTGTTTTCATAAAGAATGGCTCTGTTTTCAAGGGCCACGTTTGTTTAAAGGCAGTAGTTCACCTGCTTTTTCAAGCATCTCTTATCCAGTCATAATCTCTTCATTCTTTAAAGAAATACAATATAAAGATAGATAGCACTCAGATTATTTAACCTGTGAACTATATTGTTATTTTCATTGTTATGAATTCTAATTTTTAGCTAACATGACAGCCCTACTGCAGCTTTGTTTGTTTTGTATTCAATTGGAAAGATAATTTTGAACAGCAGCACAGTAAATGAGAGATGGCAGGGCTACTATTCTCTGTATGAAATGGTCTGTACTGTATATGTATATGCCAGTCTGTAGGACTGAACTCGCTACCAAAAAACAGAGAGAGCAGGAAAGTATATGGATAGAATCGATACTACAGAAAACAAATCTTGGTATTATTTCCAAATCAATATTTTGACAACACTAGGCAAGATACATTAAGGAGAACTTGAGTTGCCGCAGGCAGGTGGGACATTTCTGTTGGCCTCTTTTGTGGAACACCAATGGACTGTGTTGTACTTAGTACGAGCATTGATTTTTAGAATTAGTTGTCACCAAGTCAAGAGTTGTTTCCTTTAAGTATGTTTAATAGTATACCAACATTTAATTTACTTTAATAGAAGTTAGATATAAAAAAATATTAATGCACATGTTCCTATTGCTTGCAGAGCTTATATATTATAATGTGTATGTGCAGTATATTCTTTTGAATATAACAAATGTAGCCTAACCTTCCACCAAAGTTGTCAATCAGTTATACTGATTTTAATTATTTTTTGTATTCAGAAGAACCCCTACTTTACAACTATCCTTAGTGTAAGCTACTTTTAAAATATAAGTCTTTTCAGTGATATATTCACTAAATTAGGTTCAGAATGAGTATGGTGGTTGTGAATATATATTTTTTTACATTTTGTTTTACAAATATGGTAGCTAATTGTGCACAGCACACCTACAAAGTAAAAATCAGAACATCAGTCCTCTCCTAAAGGTTCCTTGTAATTTAAAGCATTGAACAACAGACAGTCTACCTCTGCAGTGCAGCATGTATTAGTTTATGGAAGCATACTGTGCTGGAAAGTATGAAAGGAAGCAGCAAGCATTACACAGTGGCTCACAAAATGTTAATATGTTTTCTGCGTTAAATAATCATAATGCAGTTTGCCTGACTCCACTGTAATAGAAAGATGCATTTCTCTGTTTTGCTAAAATTTTAGAAGTTTAACATTAATATTGATCTTGGCTATTCTAGCTCACTGCATGTGACCTAACAGTTTGTGAGATATCACGTTTAAGAAATCTAAGAAATGTGAACATATCCACCTTGATAGCTTGTCACTTTCCACTTACACGCCGCTTCTAAGGTCATATTTATCTGAGACATGTTTGAACTGTCTCCATGGTGCTACTTTGCACCCCACTACAAGACTGTTTGCCTTTCACAATGTATTCACAGTTCCTTGGAAATGTAATATATATAGTTTACACTTCCTAGCTCCGCATTTTAACATCCATTTTATTTTTGTTTTTTTAAAGGTAGTAGACTTTGCCCTTATTTATTTTTTTCACAGTTACAATTATTTTGCATTTGATTTGTATTAAGCCCAGTAAGTCTCTTTGGAGTATGAGGTAAATGAGTATCAAAACACCTCTCTGCAAGAATTCCAACAACTTTAGATCATTCTTGCATTCTTATAACCTGAATTATATCTGTTAATAAATTTTCTAAACCCACTTTTTCCATCACAGGACAGTAAGGTACCATATTAGGCCGGGGTTATACTTCACATGACGCAACGCATGCTGCAGCGGACATTCCTGCTACGCAAGCATTGTACTGTAAATACGTAAATCTGGAGGAATCCACTAGGTGGCAGTGTGAGATATTATCACGGTGAGAACAGGTTCGGCTTCGCTGTGTTGTGAATTGCCTGGAACACCCATTAAATTCCAATGACACCTTACCTCAATATCTCTGAAAAGGATGTTTAATGATTAAATCCATCAGTCCAGGGATTTGTACATTTCAGCTAGCATTGGGCATGAGGCAGTAACAATCCCTGGACAAGGCATCTGCTCATTGCAAGATGAATACAAGCACTCACATACACTAGCGTCATTTTAGTGTAACCAAATCTGCATATCTTTGGAAGGAAACTGGAGCACACTGAGGAAACCCAGCAGGAAAACATATAAACTCCAGGCAGGGAATATCAGCGATGTGACTCCCTGCAAGATAGCAGCGCTACTGCTCTGCCACCGTGTCACCCCCATGTATGTAATTATTAAGAGCATTCATTATTTCAGCAAAATTACCGATTTATCTGTAACATGTAAGATACATACTTTAATGCATTTCATCATGAAAGTGATATCAAGTATAAATCTAAGGATTCTAATTGTGCAGAGAGTTGGAATTTTATACATTTAATGTGCTTGATCAAGCCTTAAAGCAGAATGGTTTTTGGTTATCTGAATTTGTTCTTAATAGCTTGTTCAATTCGAAAGTGCATTACTATAAACAAGCAATTAATGGTTATCTGTCTAGTGGACCTATAGTTACTTAGACGTGGTACTGCTTGCTTAACTTTCATGCATTCTTCTGGACTGTGTCATTGAATTTTAAATGGTTGTTTAAATTTTCAATGCAATGCTCAAACAATTTGCTTGTTTGTTCAACATCATCACTATTAAAGCTAAATACTCTCTTAGTATAGATGATTCATCTAAAATAGTGTTAGGTGGTCTAGATTAAACATTACTTTCATATTTCAGTTTTTCTGGAGGCTGTTGAAAATAAGAAAGCAAAAAAGGAAATTCATGCTTTTTATAAGATGTTTTTAAGGATCTTATTTCTAAAAATGCATTGAACACAGCTGCCTTTATAATGCAAGTGCTTCAGATTTGCCAATGCCCGTGCTGTTAATGAGGGAGTGTGTGATAGGTTACAAGTTTTATTTGCTGTTTTCAAGCAAACTGTAACATGGAAGCTGATTCTGTGACAGAGCAGGATAACTAAATGGAATGCAGTTATTGCCATTTTTTGCAATTAGTATATTGTGGCAGCCATAATTGTAATCATGATTAATCCTTCTATATAAAAGCGGTCGGGATTGTCCTTCTGTCCCGTGAATGCTACGCAGGCGCAGGGTTTCACACACACCCCGTCCATTTTGCAATGCACGATGGGATTTGTAGTTTACGTTTTCCAGGTAAAAGATGATTTTCTACTCCAGACTGTGCGAGTGGCACGGAGTTTCACATACGCCCCGTCCATTTTGCAATGCACGATGGGATTTGTAGTTTCATTTTTTCAGGTAAAAGATGATTTTCTACTCCAGACTGCGATATCTTCTTCTTCTTTCTTACTATATAAAAGCGGTCGGGATTGTCCTTCCGTCCCGTGAGTGGAAAGCGTAGCGGTATTCCATTATCACAGACTTACTACTTGCAGCTTGCGATACGAAGCGACATGATGTGAGCAGAGTTCTGGTGCTCCCATCATTCCCTTGCTTTTGTGCGCAATGCGCTGGTAAAATAGACAAAATTATGTCTCTGGAAATAATTAATGTTGATGGAGTACAAATGCCTCATCACGTAGTAAATATCAGGGGGGTTCAAAAGGGTGACCTCAATATAAAAAAAAAGTTTAAATTTCATCACATAAATAACAGAAACTACGAGTATTAAAGTAATACTGCTCAAATGCAATATAACCAAATTAATGAGTTTGTATAAAATATCAAATTGATCTACATATTGAATTGCCTTAAGAAGTGGTCAACTTAAAAGGCGGGTGATCCTAGTATACAATTAAATGGGGAGTTCTAATGTTAGGTTAGGTTAACTGGCAATTCTAACCTTGGTGTTGGGCATTTTCAGGAGGGATGCCCAGGGCTGTTTCCTCTTTCACATTTCACGTCATGTTTTCATTATATTTTTTTAATCATCTTCAATAAAATCCATCAACGTCGTATTAAGAGATGAAAATACCATTTGCTGACACCAAAATATTTGTTAATCCCATTATTTATTTCATGAATGAAATAAGCAAAAAACAAAACTTTTTTACATTTTTATTTTCAGTAATTAGAAAAAAAAATCACTTTCGTTGTGAATATTGTTGGTAAGATTCGGCTCAAATTTGTGGCAGCCAGTATTGCCAAGCTGCAGCTCTTTAGGGCTAGCCTGCCTCTTTTGTTCATTTTGTACATTCTCCGTATGTTCTTGTGAACTCCCTCTGTGTTTTCTCTCATGGGTCAAGAACATCTGGTTAGTAGATTGGTCATTATAAACTTGACTCTTACACATTGCTGTGTTCGAGTGCACACTTGCTACATATCACTGTAGCATAAACTGCAGTATAGGTGGTTTGTATTTTGACCAAATACTTTTATGACAAAAACCAATTAGTTATAAATTAAGGCACATTGAACTCCTTCAGTACCATCCAGCCATCCCTGTTAAGGGGTAAACTCAGAGAGGTACATGTGGATCGGCCTATAGTGTCTTGGATAACGGACTATGTGTCGCGTAGACTGCAGTTTGTGAGGCTCAAGAACTGTGTTTCTGATACAGATATGAGCAACAGTGGAGCACCATTTGTCCTTTTCTCTTCACTCACTACACCTCTGACTATAAATACACCACCAGGTCATGTCACTTGCCGAAATTCTCAGATGATTCTGCACATATGTAATATAGTGATAAAGGGAATGAGACAGAGTATAGGAGTCAGTTAGAGAACTTTGTTTCATGGTGCAAAGAGAATTGTCTGAATCTTAATATCAACAACACCAATGAACTGGTTATTGACTTTCACTGCACCAAAGAGCTTCTATGTCCGGTCATTATTCAGGGAGTGAATGTTTAGGTTGTTCACTCCTACAATACTACATTACATTATACATTAATAACAGGTAGGACTTGTCTCGAAACACAGAGGAACTATATAAGAAAGGACAGAGCAGGCTCTTTTTTTCTTAGGAGACTGCTTTCCTTTAATTTGGGAAGTGACATCCTTCACATCTTCTGTAACTCTGTGATGGTCAATACAGTTGTCAAAGCTGTGGTGGACTGGGCTGGTAACATCACTTCAGGAAAGGCCCACTAAATCATCAAGCTAAATAAAAAAGCAAATTTAGTTATAGAACGCACTCTGGACCCCTTGGAGGGCAAAGAGAAGGAGAGAATTAAAACAAAGCTGAGTGCTGTTATGCTGCAGATCCTTTGTCTAATACACTAACACTGAGTACTTTCATCCAACGCATTATTCTGCAGAAGTGTGTCAAGAAACACTACTGGGAGCCTTTCATACCAACAGCAGTATACCTGTATAATGCCTCATTATGACTGTGACAGGTAAATCAGAACTTTTCTTAGTTTTTAATTTTCTTTTTTGTTCAGACCAAAGTGTGGTTATGTATTTATTTACTTATTTATCTATCTATTTATGTATTGCTTTATTTAAAGAACTTCTGTAAAAAGGCAAACTTCCCCCTTGGAACAAATAAAGTACTATCTATGTATTCATCTATATTTATTTTTCTATTGTCCCTATAAAAAACAGTATTAGCATACTAATGCTTACTACACAATAATCTCTTATTGTCATTGTACTTCTTTGTGCCTCTAGCTCATTTCTTTTCTGTACATTTGGACATTTAGGTTTTATTACATCTCCTATGACATATCAAGTATGCACTTTCTGATGTATTATACTTAATGTTTTATTCTTGTGTGCTTACTTAATCACTTTGTGATGGTACACGTTTTGTTGAATATTATTGTGGAGTGCCAGGGGGTGTACCGCTCCCCAAATCCCCACACAGACAGGCTGAGACACCAGATCAATACAGCACATGTTTTATTCAGGTTTTTCTTTCTGTTACAAAGTTTATAAGCCCTGGGCTCAAATCATAGTCAACAACATTCTCTGTGAAGTTTGCATGTCTTTTTATTTTATTTTTGGGTACTTTGGTCTCCTACCTACATCCTAAGGTCATGCAGATTTGGTTAATTGTTAGCTGGCCTGTATGACTCTGTGTGTGTGTGTGTGATCTGCCTTGGGCTGTCAAGATGCTGTCTTTGACACTGTTTTCAATAAATTAATAAATGTGAAAACACACTTTTAAAAATAAGTGATTGTAGGAATGAAATTATTCTTGTTGTTTACCATGGGCAAATTTGACAGTTCATTTTGACAAATCTCTCCATACTGCTTTAAAAATGAAAAAACTGAACTTTTTAGCATTCTAGCCAATGCAAGCAGAAAAAACTGCGATACCCCACCAGTCTTCATTTGTGTTTCACATCTTTGAACACCTGTTTTAGTTTGCAATAATGTTCCATACATATTAATGGTAATGGTTAGCCTTGAGCAGTATGATGGTGCAGCAGGAAGAGATGCGGCCTCTGGGCCCTGCTTGAATTTTCAGGCTGGAATGCCTAGTATGTGAAGCTGGCATGAATTTCCTCTAAGGACTTTGGTTTCCTGCCGCTATCGACACACAACTTGCTAGGCTGATTTGCAAGTTTTTACAGAATTTGTTTTTGTGTAGCCTGTCATGGACTGGATTCAATTTCAGACATACAGTAGCTGTTGCCTTTAGATGTTTGCATCAGGCTCCCTGTAACTCTGAACTAGAAGACGAGAATAAAAAATAAATGAAGGAATGAACTGTAGTATTCGTTAATCTACTGCAAAGCTTGGAAACTTATGATGACAAAAATCACAAAGACTGTTCTTGTCAAAAGAAACCTAAGACATTAAAGTTTCCAATTACCTTAAATATAAGCTTGTGCAGAATACACAAACCATATTACTTAATTGTGGTGATTTGTTTACTTAAAGTAAAATATTGTTAACATAACAAAAAGCATAACTTACTGCAAACACTAAGTAACAGTACTTCATCTGTAAGATAAGCCTTTCTAAAGGCTTTCTGGCTATATTATTAACACTAAACATTTCTCTTTAGAGTGGTATGGTGCATCAAACAGCAATGCAGTCTTACAGCTCCAGGTTACTGATTTTAAACTGTAATCTTGTTTACTCCTTGTGTTCAGTTTGCTTCTTTTCCTGCATGGGTTTTTTTGGGTTAGGGAGTTGCTACAGTTTGCCTGCTATGTCTCAATAAAATCTGTGTTAGATTAACTGCCAACTTTAAGCTTACCTGTATGAGTGAAGGCTGGTTACTGCAACTCTGATTCCTGCTTCACTATAAATGGATTATGGAGCCGGGCAATGGTTGAGTGATTTTTATAAATAATACATTTTAAAATATGAGTAACTGAAGAAAGGGGTTGCTCCTTGAATACTTAAAACATTTGCAATAAGGTGATACACAGCATTGTACTATAAATATCAAATAGCTGAAGTGTTCATATTTCAGCTCACTAATGCTGATTTGCCAGAAAGTTTCCTATAGAGAGTGCAAGAGCGGGACATAATTAAGGAGGCACATCTCAAGGTAGGTTAACTCAGGAGTGTG
The DNA here is from genome assembly GCF_016835505.1 of Polypterus senegalus. Taxonomy (NCBI): domain Eukaryota; kingdom Metazoa; phylum Chordata; class Cladistia; order Polypteriformes; family Polypteridae; genus Polypterus; species Polypterus senegalus. Next base: position 75,295,597 of record NC_053158.1, read on the forward strand.
CAGACTATTATTTATTGCATGTTTAAATTAGCATATGGTTGGTCCGTCGTTACGAGTATAAAAAATGCCTAACTTGTTTTTTTTTTTTGATTGATTTTCATTGGGATTTTTTCTTGAGGCAATTTGTTTGCGTTTATATATATATATATATATATATATATATATATATATATATATATATATATATATAAATGTCCCTGTTTCCATCTTTGGCATTTTCTAATCCTGTTTGGTCCATCACAGCACTGATGTTTTTCTGTAACAATAATATCTGTGTTATTGTGTGTTTCTGACACCTTGTATTTGCCATATGAAACTCAACATCCTCTGAATAAGAATCACCTATTGCTGTAAATAGGACATACTGTAAAATAAGAAGCATAAACACAACAAAATGGTTTGGAGTAGCCACCCTGTATACATGGCAATCAGTTTAAATTAACTCTTTGAGGGGTGAATATTTTTTCCAAAAAACTCAGTTTTCTGAAAGGCACCCAATCCACTGGTTTCACACACAAATCAACATAAAATGTCTGTTGCTGCATGCTGTAGTTGCTGTTGGCAGCTGTTTAGCATCTCTGGCAGCAGTGGCTGTGCAGGGACGGCTCGATGGCCAGCAGGAATGCACGGCGGGCCGGCTATCTCTTTGTCTTCGCACAGCAGGTGGACAACAGTGGTAGTCGCAGTGTGAGACAATATGGTTTGTACCTCTTGTCATCATAAGTGGTGGTCCTCCTAGGCAAACGCTGCTGTAGGCGTATCAGCTACATAGATGTGTTCAGTACCACGATCAGGTGGGGACCGGTAGGCTGATGCTGGTACCTCACTTTCGTTTTTGATATCCATCTCCAGAACACTTGCATCAAACTCAGATTCCGAAAAGTCAGAGCCCGATTCGGCGATAATATGTAAAATGTCCATCGAGTATTTTGCTTTGCACATTTGTTTTAGTCTCGCTAGATGTTGAGGCCATTTTAGAGGCTGTTTGTTCTTCACTACTCATGCACGCTCAGGGAATTGAGGCCAAATCAACAAAGCTATATAACTTTCCTTCAACCAAACTGTTACACCCCAGCTAGAAACATAAAGGGCAACAAAAGAATATTTATAAATATTTGGTCTCGTCCATTTTGGGAGATGGATGTCTGAGATGGAACTCCATTAGCAGCAGTGTTATTTTTCCTTTTTTTTTATCATCCTGAGGTATCCTGTATTTACTCAACCCGAGGGGCTTCAATTACAGTATATGCAAGCATATATAAGCTTGAGTGGCAGAAAAAAGGCTCAGAAAGTAACAGAAAAGACAGCTAAACTTCACCCAGTCTTAAACAGGCCTCAAGTTCAAGCTCCAGGTAGACTGACCTGGAACAGATAGGCGAAAGCACAGATCTCCTGGGACCTGACACTGCTGCATTGTCTCCAGCCGTAAGGGAAAGTTGGAGTGAATGTGCAAGTGAGTCGGGCCAGGAGTACTCACCGATTCCAAAAGGTTAATTGAAACTGGGTTTACTACTCTACCCGCAGAGCACAGGGAAGACCAAAACAAACAGTCCAAGCTGAAGGTAACAATCGCCGCAATGATCACCACTGTCTTAGGGGACATAAAGGAGGTAAAGAATAATATAAAAAAGGTTACAAATGATTCAAATGATATAAGGAAAGATATAAAGGACATATACACAAGACAAACAAGAAGCTGCTTCAGGATATTAAAGACCAGGAGAAACGTTTAAGTAATCACTTTGAGGTAATCTTCAAGGGTGTGCTACAAAAAAACTGAGGAAAAAATAATGGAAAATGCATCTATAATAAATGTAGAGCACTTGGTGCTCTGTTTGAAGACGCTTCACGACTCGTATTGAAATAGCTGAACACCTGGCATCTACCACTGACGGAAAAGCAATGGCTACAAATTCCAAAGGCAAAGTGCTCAGAGACAGACTAGCTGCACTGGAAGATGGATACAGAAGGAATAATATCAGAATAGAAGGTCTTCCTGAAAACTGTGAAAGTCCAAACGCAATGAAATTCATAGCTGGTATTCTCTAAAGTACTTGGAGAGGACTTCAAATCAGACACCTAGATTTTAGCAGCTTACCGCATACGTGGATCAAAATGCCTCAAAACCTAGAAGCCTCACTGAGTGTTTTGACAAATTACAAACTAAATTAAATATAATGTTACTTCTCAGACAGAAACAAGAGATTATATTTGAAAATAACCACGTTTGTATTTTCCCTGATTCCTCACCTTCAACAGCTGCTAAACATGACACATTTTACAGCATTAAATAGCACTTATGGAAAGCCTAGTTCAGATACATTCTCTTGTATCCTACTAAATTGAAAGTGGACATTCAAGACCAGTTCTACATTTTTACTTCTCCGGAGGAAGCAGAAAAAGAACTAAGAAAATTGATCGCGACACGTTTTGAAATACAATCCTGAGTTGCATCGTGTCCTGGCAAGGCAAAGAAGATCTTACCTGCTATTTGATGCACTCGCAATGAGACTTATGCCTTAATTAAACATCCTACTTCCTTCTCAGCCATTTTTGGTTTTTTACATTTTAATTACAATTATATGCATGTATATATGTATATGTATGTATGTATGTGCATATATCTATACTAATAAAAGGCAAAGCCCTCACTCACTCACTCACTCACTCACTCACTGACTCATCACTAATTCTCCAACTTCCCGTGTGGGTGGAAGGCTGAAATTTGGCAGATTCATTCCTTACAGCTTCCTTACAAAAGTTGGGCAGGTTTTATATCGAAATTCTACGCGTAATGGTCATAACTGGAAGCAGTTTTTCTCCATTTACTGTGTGACATCATCACACCTCCCACGTAATCACGCAGTACATAGAAAACCAGGAAGACCTCAAAAAAGCGCTTAAGAAAACATGCATTATATAATTGAGAAGGCAGCGAAACAATAAGAAAGCGGCGAGTGACATATATAACCATATTCATGAGTTCTGCTACTTCGGAAACAAAGCACGATGTAAACCTACACTTTAAATTAAGTTCATAGACAGGCTGCCGCTGGCGTTTGTAATTTAGTGCCCACCCATATAAGGCCGTCCGTCAGCGGCAATCCAATAGCAAACTGCCACGGGTAAATATTCACGGGTGAAGAACTGTGCTTATGGAGAGGAAGATGAGATGGTCAGGGTGGTGTTTGACACAAACTCAGCGAAACTGCGAGAGAAAGTTTTAAGTGCCAGGACTAAGGTAACATTAAATACAGCCATGGACATAGCACGAGATGGCACCAGCACAGCTGGGAACCTTCGATGCATGTACACCGAGTGGCTCACGTGAACTGACGCAGTGCACAGATAAAAAGCAACAGTTCCAAAGAGCGCTGAACAAAAACCGAATTACACAATTGAAAAGGCAGCAAAAAATATGAAGCGTTTGATACATACAAGCATATTCATAAATCCAACTACTGCGGAAACAAAGCACACGTTGGAAAAAGTCAATGTCCTGCTAAAGGAAGACAGTGTAAAAAACCCGTGCATGCAGTGTGTCAGGTCTCAGATAAAAAGAAGACGAGCTGTTTATTGATGCAGTAAGAAACGAATCGATGAATGAAACCTGTCATCTTTACAACGATTGACAAACACGGAATGTAACTTGAACACAACACATCCTAAAAATACAAACCTGATTGAAAGAAATAATGATAATCAAATCCTTGATGACAGCAACACTCAGTAACACTCACAAAACAAATACTGTATATTGACAGTCATGTTACGTTATTTTTAAAATGTTCCCTTTTCTTTTCATAGCTTTTTAACACACTACTTCTCCGCTGCAATACGGGTATATATATATATATATATATATATATATATATATATATATATATATATATCCAGATCTACATACTGAATAATGGATACTTTATTCGCCATCAATGATTGTTTTGGTAAAGCCATACTCGGTGTAATCATTAGATGAACGGTAAAAAAGTAAGAGCGAGGGGAGGATGACTTATTGAGGCATGCAGGCTGTAGTGTCGCCAACTCTATCTTAATTGCGCGATCAAATTTGAAAAATATATCTTTTCAAGTTCTATTTAGTCCATATGTGTCAAACTCAAGGGCCGCAGGCCACATCTAGCCCGCGTAATTATATCCGCCCGCGAGATCATTTTATATACTGTATTATTGTTATTAAAGCCCGGTATATGAAGCGCTGGTAACACAATAAACTACAGATCCCATAATGCAGCGCTTCAGCTGCCTTGCCGAAAACCGATGGGAGGCTGAGTATATGTTTACTGAACCCGTGTGTCTCATTTGTGGAGCTAATGTGGCTGTAATTACAGAATTTAATCTAAGACGGCACTACGAGACAAAACATCAGGGTAACCTGAATGCAATTCAGAAGATACAGAAAACAGCATAATTAAATAAGAATCTGACACTTCAGCGGACGTTTTAACCCGTGCACAATCACAAAGTGATTTCAAGTGAAGCTGCTTTTATGGGAGATACAAATGCACCAGTTCACCTTGCCCCACTTTCCCTGTTGCCAAGTAATGTTAAACCAAGTCGTCACTACGGTGTTCCCAAATCGCACTTTGCTGATAAACTGAGCGCACTGCGCACTGAGTTTGTACGGCGCTTTGGTGACTTTGAAGAACAAAAAAAGTCCGTCTACATGCGGCTCGAACCTTGTGCATGTTTGGTAGCACATATGTGTGTGAGAAGCTCTTCTCAGTGATAAAGACTAACAAAACAGCACACAGGAGTCGCCTCACTGATGAGCACCTGCAATCCATCCTGAGAATCTCCACAACACAGAACCTCACAGCAAACAGAAACGAACCTGTGGCCAAAAAGATGCCAGGCGTCCAGCTCTAAAATGACATATGAGCAAAGACAACTGAATGATTTGATTTGTTATTGCTGAAAGGAACACATTTTATTTATATTTCCAGGTTTTGTTATGCAGCATGTTCATATTTGAATTTGTATAATTTTGACAGGATATATTTTTATGGAGAGCAAAATCTTTTGGGATATTTAAAATCTAAGTTTATTTTTTATATAAAATTACATAAGAGTAAAGAAATTTGAATGTTTGTTCTTTTAACGTTTACTTTATTTCTAACTTGTATAATTTAGACAGGATATATTTTTATGGAGAGCAAAATATTATAAGTTGTTTAAGGTTTGAGTTGATTTATTCACGAATAATATTCCTGTCTGTTTTACCATTCTTACCAAAGATATTTCTGTCAGCTAAATAAAAATTCCTTCTATTTAAAATTTAAATAGAACTTGAACAAATACGATACTTCATAATATCCACGCAGACTTGCACGTAAGAGCGGGAGTCATCCGTTTTAACAAGCAGTGTATTGCACTGATACAGAAATAGCTGTGTGTGTATATATGTAGATATGTATGTATATGTATATATATGTTTATATATGTGTGTGTATATGTATGTGTATATATGTAGATATATATATGTATGTATATATGTGTATATGTATAGATATGTATATATATATGTTTATGTGTGTGTGTAAATATATATATATATATATATATATGACAACAACACTCATCACTCACAACAGTGACAAAACAATTACATTGACAATCATGTTACGTTATTTTCAAAATGTTTCCTTTTCTTTTCATTGCTTTTTAACACACTACTTCTCCTGGCTGGTATTTTGCTAGTATATATATATATATAAACAGTGCATCCAGAAAGTATTCACAGCGCATAACTTTTTCCACATTTTGTTATGTTACAGCCTTATTCCAAAATGGATTAAATTAATTTTTTTCATCAGAATTCTACATACAACACCCCATAATGACAACGTGAAAAAAGGTTTACTTGAGGTTTTTGCAAATTTATTAAAAATAAAAAACATACAGATATATATATATGTATATGTTTTTTTTTCCCCCAAAAGGGACTGTTTAACATACCCTTGGTTTATCTGCTTATCCATGGCTACTGTTTAACATCCCTGGGTTTACTCTTTCAGGACTGTTTAAGACTACATTTTATGTTTATAGTATTTAGACTGTGTTGTCAATAGATATATATGTTTTAATCCTTATACACCACTGATGAGGGGCTTGTTTTGTTTTGGATGTGCTCTGTCTCTAGGTATGTCAGAGGACTGGGACTTCATGAAGTGTGGTCTAGCCTTACGTGGGGAGGCAGAATGAGGGAGCAGGGGGGCTGGGATTAGAGAAAGAGAGCAAGCTATTTCTAATCTATCCTTTTAATCCTTACACTTTTAAGTGCCAACTTAACAATAGGCTTCATGTTAATAACTCCAGGAAAAATTTGAAATTAAGGTCAAAGCTATCTTATGGAATAATGTGCTCTGTGTGTTTGTCTTAATTGAAATCTACAAAAAGTCAACAAAAGTTCAGAAGCAATGTCTCTATGACCAAACAGTTAACTTTGTAAGCTAGAATGTTAAAGGTCTCAATCAAGAATTAAAGAGAAAGAAAGTATTCTCTCACCTAACAGGTCTAAATGCTAAAATAGTATTTTTACAGGAGACCCACTTATTAAGCAAGGATCAGTTTCGGTTGCACAGAGAATGGACTGGCCAAATACAGTAAACCTTCGTTTATCGCGGTTAATCCATTCCAGACTCTACTGTGATAAATGAATTTCTGCGAAGTAGGATTCTTTATTTATGAATCTAATATTTTCGCAGATAGAGCATAGAAAACCTGTTTACAACCTTCTAAATACGTTTTTTAACATTATTAGAGCCCTCTAGACATAAAAAAAACACCCTTTAGTCAAAAGTTTAAACTGTGCTCCATGACAAGACAGAGATGGCAGTTCTTTCTCACAATTAAAAGAGGGCAAACATATCTTCCTCTTCAAAGAAGTGCGCGTCAGGAGCAGAGAATGTCAGAGACAGAGAAAAAAGTAAACAATCAAAGATCAATAGGGCTGTTGGGCTTTTAAATGGAAGCACCGCAATAAAGCGGCCGCAATGAAGGGATCAATGTGAAGGTAGTCTTTCAGCATTTTTTAGAGGAGCGTCCGTATTCTCTAAGCAAACAGCCTCTGCGCAAACAGCCCCTCTGCTCACATGCCCTCCATCAGAAGCAGACAATGTCAGAGAGAGTGTGAGAAGCAGAGAAAAGCAAACAATCAAAAATCAATACGTGCTGTTAGAACTTTTAAGTGTGCGAAGCACCACTAGGGAAGCATATCGTATATCATTGAGGAGTTTTATTTAATACGTACTCTGATTGGGTAGCTTCTCAGCCATCTGCCAATAGCGCTCCTTGTATGAAATCAACTGGGCAAACAAACTGAGGAAGCATGTACCATAAATTAAAAGACCCACTGTCCGCAGAAATCCGCGAACCAGCGAAAAATCCATGATATATATTTAGATATGCTTACATTTAAAATCCGCGATGGAGTGAAGCCGCGAAAGTCGAAGCACGATATAGCAAGGGATCACTGTACTCCACTCCAGCTATACAAAGAAAACTAGAGGTGTAGAAATTTGTAGTATCAGATGTAGTATCTGATTCTGAAGGGTGATATGTGATCGTCGTGGATAATTTATATAACTGTAAAGTGATTTTGATAAATATCTACACACCCAATGTGAATGATAGGAACTTCATCCAGAATGTATTTTCATCCATTCCTAATGTGAACACTCATAAAATTATAATGGCTGGTGACTTTAATTGTGTTTTAAATCTAGACCTGTGTATGTCTCCTGCAACAAGGACGATGACATCTAACACTGCAAAAACAATTATACAGTTTGTAATTGATCGCAATTTATCATACCCCTGGAGAGATCTAAACCCAAACACAAGAGCATATTCCTTTTTCTCACCAGCACATAACTGTTACTCAAGAATTGATTATTTCTTTGTAGATAACAATTTCTTGCCCACGGTTAAATCTTGTAAGCATGTCACTGTTGTTATCTCTGACCACGCCCCTTTGATCATGGAATTCAAATCATTATGATCCACATACTTATCTTGCAGCTGGTATCTCAACCCACTTTTGTTAGCAGACGAGAACTGTACAGAGTTTATATCCAGACAAATTGATTTTTTTAGAGACAAATACATTCTCAGAGGTCTCTATAGGAATACTGTCAGAAACTCTAAAGGCTTTCTTAAGAGGACAGATTATGTCATATCTCTTCCACAAAAATAAATCAGAAACCAAGAAGGCATCAGAGCTAAACAGTGAAATTACCAAAGTAGATCAAGACCATACCAGTTGTCCAAATGAGGCACTTTATTAGAAAAGACAGGCTTTGCTTTCAGAACTTAACCTCTTGACAACAAAAGAAATATAGTTTCCTGTTCTATTTTAGTGCATTCAAATATACATTAACAAATCATTTTTTAAGAAATTAGATTTAATCAAAACCTTCCTTTATTTGTAATTCAAAACATCCACGCATCCAAAGGGTGACCCTACAAAAGCTAAGGCAGAAGGTGTAATGGCTCTACCTAACTTTTAGTTTTATTACTGGGTGGCAAATATACAAACTATAAAACCCTGGACATTGACACAAATAGATGAACACACACAATAGAATAGAAATAGAAATAAAATCCTGCAGTATGTCTTTATATTCCTTGCTTTGTACCCTAGTAAATATGAATTATCCCCAGTATACTAACAACCCAATTGTGCTTCATTCACTCAGAATATGGAACATGAAATATTCTAATAAAAATAAAAAATATGAAGTAGGAAGTACTTTAAGATGGAGAGCTTTTATCTGTGGCACCTCTGCATGGTAACTACCTTTTTCCACTCTCTCAAACATACACAGTTTTTAATGTATGGAAAACATACGGGATTAAATCACTTAGAGATTTGTGCATAGATAATGCCTTTGCATCCTACGAACAGTTACACTCTAAATTTATCTTTCCATCAACTCAATGTTTTCACTACCTCCAAATTAGAAACTTTGCTAAACAAAATCTGCCCAGTTTTCTTCAGCTCCCACCTACTTCTATTATTGAAAAAATATTGATCAGTCTTGAGGACTCAGACAGCATATCTATAATATATAAAACATTTTAAAGTAATCCCTTTCAAAGATCCCAGAGTACAGTGGGAAAAGAATGTCTTACTCAATATATCAGAAAAGGAGTGGAAGGCATCCATGCACAGAATTCACTCTAGCTCCATATGTGCAAAGCAAACAATTATTCAACTTAGAATTTTTTATCGAGCACATCTGTCTCATTTAAAATTGTCCAAAATGTTTCCAGGGCATGATCCAACCTGCGAACGTTGCAATCGAGCTCTAGTCTCATTGGGCCATATGTTTTGGACATGCACTAAATTAACATCATTCTGGACCAAAATCTTTAAATGTCTTTCAGATAACCTTAGTGTCACAATGTTTCCTAATCCTTTACCAGTTTTTTGGTGTACTCCCAAATGGACTTAAAGCAGAGAAGGACAAACAAACTGTAATTGCCTTTAGTTCATTATTAGCATGTAGACTTATCTTGGAAGAATCCTAACCCACCTTTTAAGTCAGTGGGTAACTGATGTTCTATACTGAAATTGGAAATAAATTAATTCTCACTTAGAGAACCTGTTCAAAACCGTTTAAACAACAGGCAGGATCTGATCAAAAACATTTTAGAATAAGCATTTAAATTGGGGGAAAGGATTCCCCCCCTTTTTTCCTACTCTTAAAGTTTTACTCTGGATGTTGGCCTAGCTCTCTTTATCAGGGGGTGGGGTTTGATTTGAACGTAGTTCTGTCAAGTTTGACTTGCTTGTATGAAATGTTACTTGTTTTTAATAAATTCAATAAAATGTAAAATCTTTCATTTATAAAGATTGTTTTTTTATTTTCACAAAAAAGCTCTTGAACAAAAATAAGCTCTGTGGAGCCCAAACAGGCAAAAGATGTTGCTTGGAAAAATAAAGGCAATCCAAGGCAAATCAAATCTCAACACAAAATTCAAAGCAAAGTCAAAAACAGTAAATAGTAAAAAAAACACAGTAATCAACAAAACTCACCATCTCCAAATTGCATTCAGTAAACCGCAATGGATGATGGGTTGTCCCAACTTTATAGAGCTGAGGACAGTCCCTTGATGGTAACGGGTTCTCACCTCTTGGAGAACCACTTACAAAACACATGGTACATAAGATAAAATGCACAGATACATAGAAACTAAATGACCAACAAATGAAAATAAATAAAGAAATAAAAAATGAACAAAACAGACCAAAAAAATAACATTTGAACCATAGCTGACATATAACATAATGGTGTGGAGAATGTTTTTTGGCACTGTTTGGGCTTGTTAATATCAATCAATCATCCCTTGAATACCACAGCTTATTTGAGCATTGTGCATCCATTCATGATCTCAATTACCGATCATCTACTTACAGCATAATAAAGTGTCTAAACTGGTTTCATAAACATGACAATGAGTTCTTCAGTGGCGATCCCAGCCACTTGACCTGAATCCAACAGAAAACCTTTGGGATGTGGCAGAACAGGAGATTTGAAGTATGACTATGCAGCTGCCAAATCTGCAGAAATAGCGTAATGCCATCATTCAAAACAATGTTTCCAATATCTTATATAATCCATGCCATGAAAAGTTGAAGCTGTTTTCAGAACAAAAATGAGGCCCTAACCAGTATTAGTTTAGTGCTGCTTATAATTTTCTTAGTAAGTGTGCACAGCATATCTATGTATTTGTATATGTATGTATATTTTTTGACACAGGTAATTTTTCTCTGTTTAATTAGCTACAGGGCATTTTAAAATGGTCCCTCTATTCTTGTCCAATATCTTCACCTAAGTTGTGATACTGCATGTCATTCATATCTATTTATATCAGCAGTGTATGAATATAATTGATCATTACAATAATTTTTATAAAATTGAAATAGAAATCGTTTCCGCTGTGCTAAGCAGTATGATTTAAACAGCCATGAATATCATGAGATGCCGCCCCATCCTACCATTACTTAGTACAGTTTATTCCATACTGAAAAGAAAATATTTCTTTTGGCTCTTTTGATCACTCTGTTTTACAGGTGCATATTTTACATAATCATCATCGTCATCAAAACTTAGCATTATTGCAGGAGGGACAGGTGTTTAATTGCATACCTAGGAATTTTGAAGTGAATGGCAGGGGAATCTAATGTAAACTAAAGGATATAGGTGAGAGATTGTTTGCATAAAAAGCTGAACAAGTAGAAAACTGTAAACCTTTAATTATGTTTCAGTGAATATACTATAATTCTAGACATTCACTTTTGTGAATCTGTCATGTAATCATGTGTGTTGTTTCATGATTTCACATTGCTTATCCAGTTTTTTGTTTGTAATCATAATATTTTATGATTATTGCTAATACATATCACAAAAGACAAATATCTAAAAAGAAATTGTGAAATGTGTTTAAGATATGTGAATGAAACAGCCAACACACAGCCTTATAATACTATGACAGGTTAACTGACAGGGAAGAGGCAGTTGATTTTTACCGTACATGCCTTAATCATGCATTGAGATTCTTTTTATGGGAGATATTTGCAGGTATGTATTTTTAACACCCAATAAATGTTTTCACTACATTGCATATATAGAGACTTTAAAGGAGAAATGTGTCCATTCTTTAATTCTGTTCATTAAGCTCTGTTTAGAAAGGCAGCTTTATTGATAAAAAATGAGCATCACAGCACTCACTATATGACAGCTGTAGGATACTGAAAGCTAAATTTTTTTGAAGTAATAAAAATAAACTTACATGCCAAATCATTGTTTCTTTTAAATTAAACTTCAGCGTGTTATGGAGAGTGTGGGAAGGATGCTCTAAAATTATAGTGAACAATAAATATTAACATTATGACAAAAAGGAAAGGCAGAGGGAAAGTTTTATGAAAGGCCAAGTGATGGAAAATACAACATCAAGGTAAAAACCTAACTCGTAGAAGTCAAAAAACTGGGATATCAAAACAAAACCAAAATTTCCAAGCTCAATATGTTAACCTAAACCAGTTGAAGTTGAAATAACCATGCAAAAGTCTTTTGTCTAAAGTATGAAAACATGCACAATTCTTGCCCTGCGAAATGTTTTAGTTTCCTTTGAATATCCAGAATCTTGGACACAGGGAATAGTTTACTGCCACCTTAACTACCACCTGGTGATGACATCATGAGTCATGAGATCGGGTCACATGATCTAAAACGGCAGTTCTAGGCACTACCAACATGGCCTCCAAAACAAAATGACCATGGTTTGTGGGATAATACTTGGTGCCACCATTTTATAGCAGAAGTCCTAACAATGAGTCTAAATTATCCAACGGTCAAGTCAAAATTGCAGCTGCAGTAAAAGCCAAAATGGTGACCAAACAAGATGTTACATAATTAAAATAAGGAAAAACAAAACAAAATCTGCCAAAATTAAAAGTGCCACTGTCTCATTCAGTTCCTGTATTTAGAGTATCTTATTACTGTTTACTTACTACATCATTTCTATGTCATGTTAAAGTTATTTCTTCAGTTCAAAGCAAAATCATATTATAACAGTCATAAAATGGTTTCCTTCTTATACTCAATCTCCTCTTATAACCTGCCGTCATGGAGCTGAGCTAGACACCTACTATACTAGTTCCTCTCACATATGCTGGCTATCCCAGGTATTTACTAATAAATTCTCAGGTTTTTTTGTTTAAACAAGTCAAATATCACATTTCATGTGATATTACCAGTTCAAGCCCTAAAATTATTCTCAGATATTTCCTAGGTCCATATATATGTGAATGAAATCAGAAAAGTGCCTGGATAAAATGCAAAACATCACAAAGGCAACATGTCATATATGGTGCTGTGGATGCAAATGAAACAATTATAAAGGAGTTAGGTAAGAAACTTTGAAGGTCTATATCTAGTCATATTACTTTCTAGTATTTTGTTTTCTAGATGTGTTTAGAAAGTGTTATAAAAATTGATAAATTCTGAAATAAGGATGTTTGCTGTTTTGTCAGGATAAAGATGAACTTGATCACCCAGGTATATGTTTTCTGCTTTTTATGAACTATTTTTTCAGTAGCAAACAGAGAAGCAACCTTGAGTTGCAGTGTTGCATCAGAGAAATTGAGGAACACACCACTCCACTTGTGAAAAAAGACTTCTTGCAACTAGCTGGAACAGAATAAAATACTGTAGTATCAGATGCACTTTTTTAATTTACCCATGTATAATACATGTCTCAAATGTATCTTTAAAATTTGAGCACATTGTAGAAAATTAATAAATAAATAGAACAAAGCACAGTACCACTTCAGTATTAAAAAGTAGCTTGGTGCAGTGAACAGAGCACATCCATATCATACAGTATGATAGCTTAATGTTGAAATGTTCTCCTTTCCTTCATCTTAGAGGAACTCTCTCTTTTTCAGAGTCCATCCAATTTCCACACACTTTTCTAGCAGCTGTCTTTAGAAAACAAATATATTTTTGTGAATTGATCAAGGTAGTCGTAGACTTTCGTATGTGATCATCTGAGTCCCTTATGATTGTTTTGCTTGCATCAATATCAATGCATCTTATTTGTTGCCTTTGTGACACTTCCTGTGTTTTACTCTGAATTATTTATCTTATTCACACATGTGTAGACCTGAGAATTTGTGAATTTTGTTAGGTAATTGACCTGGGGAATTGCTGCATTGATATTCCTGGAATATATGAGCCTGGCTTTGTTCACTCAAAAAATATTCCGGGCACAGCACTGTCTAACGTGGGTTTCGGTCAACATGTATACATCACATATGCACAAACAGGATTGTCATATTGTTCAGGTTTGTTCCTGCCATTTGAATTTGAAAGCGAATCAACTTATACTTGTATATCTACTGTATATTGCATTTAAAAAAAAGACTCTGCAGCAGCTCCTGGAAATGCACTAAAAGCTTAACAGTTCAGTGTGTTTCTAAAGTGGGATCCACCATATTAGAAAAGAGTGGCAAATTGTCTGCCTGATGATTGATTATGCAAACATTTTATTCGTATTTTTAGATTTCAAATGTGCTCACTGAAGAATTTATTTATAAAATATAAATTATACTGCTTGGTATGTCAATGAATACAAATTAATTTTGTTCCATTTTCACTGCTATCACACTTAAACAGGCTGCTGTTACACAAAAAGGTGACCCCATTTTAGCAACTACTACTTTTTTCTAAAATAATTTCCATTTAAACTTAATACTGATCAATTACTTGTAGATTTATGATTCCCAACAATTACATTTTGTAATAGAGCACTTACTGTACTTATTTTGTTTTGCAGTTTTTCTGTAAATGCTTCATGACTGTACTTTTTTCCAAACAGCTCCACTATGGCTAAAGTCTTTTTAAATAATCATTTAATCCTGATTTGAGTAATCAGCATTTGCTAGCAGCATACTGAATATTTTGTTTTTCCATAGAGTCCTCTCATTAGCAGACTGGTGCTTATTTGAAAATAAATTAATACAATTAGGGCATCTGAAAATATTTCTAATAGAATCTGTCTCACCAATGATTAAACCTTATACTTCATACTGGTTATATTTTTTGTACTGCATATCTTTCTTCCTTTATTATTAACTCACTTTTGGTCATCTGTTGTTCTGCTAATGCTTCAGTGGTTAGTAGATGAATCTGCTAAGTGTATGCCAGAGACTGTAGAATAGCATTAGTCTGCTCTACAAACAATGCTGGTTTTATTCTTCCTTGCCTGGTGGTGCAGTCATGAATCGAAGAGCAAGCAGTGATCCCCTTTGGAGATATGATAGACACATCCAGAGCAGCACCCTCTGATGCCGTTTTCAGATTTTTGTATGTGACAAGGGTGGTGTGACCCATCAATTTTCTACGAGGGTGCATAGCTCTTCCTCCTAGATCCAGCCTTGTCTACAAATGGGCTTTTGTAACTTATTGCTTTTGCAATGCAGTTTTGCTTAGTCTGGTAATCAACTGCAGTATTTTTCACAGTTTGATCTCTTGGTCTGTCTGTTATTCAATTGACCTCAGACAAAGTGTAACTTAATTCTTTCTGATATACTGTATGTAAAAGCACTGTGATTGACTTTTTCTCCTTAAAGTCTCTCTGTGTGTGTGTTTTTTTTTTAATTCATTCCTTCCCAGTCTCAGGTTAAATAAGGGTTCTGATTCTAAGTCTATCTATTCATTCATTTTCTGCCATACTTATCTAGTTCAGGAATTTGAGGAGGTAGTTCCTATAGTACATCATCTCCTTTAGGCACATAGTGAAGTCCATCCATGAATGATCTATATAATATAATTATATCTTGAACATTGTAGATATTTACATATTTGTAATATTGCACGTTGAAGATTGGTTTAGTAAATATTAATAATATTGACTAACTTTAACTGTGCAAGAGATTGAAGTAATTTAAGCAATTATTTTAAGGCAACTTCAGATGACTTCATTTCTATATGGTGAAAAATACATATTTTTAAATTATGCAGCACCATCAAGGCCTTTGTTTGTTCTACCAGGAGCAGTAAAACGACAGCAGGACTCTGAAGTCTGCCTCAAGGGGTTGAGATTTAGCAAATGGGAGAAAAGAGAGGCAGATATCTCATTATGTCTCACGGCATCAAGCTGCCTAGTGAATGCTGTAAGTTATGCAGGGTTTATTTACTGTCATTTTGTTTCTATAGGACTGGCCGCTACCTTTTTGTCCTGGGCGCATTGTTACTATACACAGAATTTTGTACCAACTCAACACTAATATTTTTTAAAATTGTTGTTCATTCCTTCCGTTTCCTAACCATGTTTCTACTAGTTAAGTGGAGAAGATAGGTTAAGCTTATGCAGAGTATAATACTATCGATAACAATATTTTGCATTTATGTGTCATGGATATTCTAATTTCAGACAAAAAATGTTGTTGAATGGTGAAACTGAAAAGATTTATATGAAGATTGTGACAATGTTGACATTAGGACAATATTTGAATGTACTTGAGGAATGGGTTAATCAAAATGTGTGCAAATGGATGTCCTGGCCCACCATGTCACAAGTCCAAAGCTCTGATAATGAGAGCAATATGCAAGCTAATGTGAAGAAATCAAATGGTAGAGATGAGTAGTAGAGGATCATTTTTAAAAATGTTCAATGAATGAGGATGAGGGGTAAAAGAGGTTAAGTGTGTACTAATAAAGATATAAAACCGTTAATTATTTATCCATCCATTAGTAAATCCTCTTCATCCAGGTTAGAGGTTTGAACATGACCTGGAAATACTTGGCACAACACAGACACAAGCACTTGATGTAGCACTGATACATCACAGGGCAGACTCATGCATGAAGAAAAATAAAGGAAATGATTCAGACGTGGCCATGACTCAATATAATGAGAAATGTGTGATTCGCTTTATATAAACTGTATGAACTGTTACATTTTGAACTGTTACATCTCATGGTGAGGTACTGTGACATTTTAGGTAATGTGTAAAACTGGCTTAAGCCTCTCTTTTCAGAGAGATTTATGTGAATGAGAACATCGTGAAAAAGGGAGCATATTACAATACTAACTAAATGTATGATCCAGATATTAAAATGTGCACTGAATTTGTCCACATTACTGCCAGGGAAATAAGTTACATTATCCTGGCTGACTCAGCAACAGAATTGATTCATTCTTTACCAATATTTTAATTATGGTAACTTCAAGAAACAAGTGTCCATCAGCTGGACACTACAAGTTGGACCTGCTTTGTTCAGATGTAATTGCCTTTAAATATAAACCTGTCACTCTGTAAATCAAATCTGAGAGCCCCATCATCAAGGAGGGTGTTTTCCTACATGGTGACCCAAATATACTGTAGGAGGTGACTATCAGAGGAAGGGTCATGTATTCACTTCATGAGACGTTCTTTAAAAAAAAAAATCAATAGTCTTTTAGATGTAAATTTTTTAAAATATAATTAATTATGTTGATTAGGAACAAGTGAATGCTTTAGTAAAATATGAATCCTGGGTGAAATGTAGCATTTACTTTCATTAACCATGCAAAACAGTGAATCATCAGTGAAATATCTAAATCAGACAGTTTTCTCAGAACGCAGCTTATTTGATGAAAATTTAAAGTAATTTAATCTTGATTGCTCTCAGTAATCATGCAGGCAAACAGAAAGTTCTTTGAAAATTTCTAAACCTAGAAATAAAGTAAAAAACCTCAAGACTTTATGACTTTAAGTACATAAGTCAACGTGATCGGTTATATCTAATACAACAAAGTATTAAATGCTATAATCAGAATCTGTAAAATCTGTTTTCTTAAAAGATAAATTAAGCTTCATTGAAAAAAAAACCTTAAATCCATGAATGGGTGTTTGGATGAAGGCTTACTTGACCTACAGGAAGAATTCTTGTGCTGTAAAATTTACCTGTCATTATTATCATGAGAGTGACATCTGTGTATTGTTCTAATTATCAAATTGCACCTCACCTTTTGTGTTGTTAGAAGCTTTTGTATAAAATACAAAAAGTGTTTTGTCATCCTTATGATTGTCTTTCCACATGAAACAACTAGGCTCCCAAAGGACTGATTTTTTAAAAATGTGTTATTCTTATGCTGCAAGGACATTTGTCAAGAAAATTAAGCATTTAAGCATTTAATTATCAGAAATAAAGTAAGAAGAAAAGGTTTGTTGAAATTTGTTAAAGCAATTGTGATTTTTTTAGGTTCTTTAGGTTAAAACAGAGAACTACTGTTTCATATTTAACACGAGGGTAGTTGTTTCAGCTTGTACAGTATATTTTGTTTCATTTCCTCCTTTACACCCAAGAGGAGTCAATACGTCTCCAAGACTATTCATTGCCACATGACTATCTTGGTCTGTTGAAACCAATAATTCCATCCTGAGTCCTCATGTGCTTCTTACAAAAATGTTAGAAATATAAACTACAGTTATGCAAAAACCCTCCATAACCAAGAGGAATAGGACATCAATCAATGCTATTTTTGCATTAATTGATTTGGAATCTGATGTCAATTTCATCCACCACAAGTCTATTTTGGATTCCCTTTTAACTACATTTTATTTTAGAATGCTATTACAATACAATTATTTCATGTACTTGATTAATACATTTAACTTAATTAGATTATCGTTGATTTTTTTTATAGAATTCATTATAACAAAAATACGTTTTTAACAACAATGTAATATAAATGGCCCTCAGGTTACCTCAGTTTCGGGTTTAGGCAGTTCCATAGATAAGGACGAGAATATAAAAACTCCACGTTTTTCTTTTTAACAAAATTTCAATAAATGTTTACCTAAAGAGTTCTATTTTTACTAGCTTTGATGCAGATTAATGCGTAGCATCTTTCACTAAAGGCGAGGAACAGTACTTCACACTATGGACTTTGTCACCATTTTCAATCATTTTGTACTTTCCTGTGCATCTGTTGCCGAATGTAACCAGCAGTATGTGCAGTAAGCTCAGTTATAGTTAAGCAGTTTGGCCGACAGCCGGACATTATTCCCAGAGTCATTGCAGCCAAGCCGTCTCAGGTAGTATAGCTGTTGGGAGAAGACACTCTTAGCATCTTTGCTGAGGGATCAATCATCAGTTAGTTGTAGCTTTGTGTGCTTTTCTCATTCCTTTTTTTAGGTCTATGAAGTAGTGTACCATTACCAAAAACTGTAGGATGTTTAAGCATAAAGTTGATTTGCTGTACATACCTATAGTTCATTTTAGTTTTATTTGTGTTTTGTGATTTTTAAAGTACAATAATATGGCTTCACTGCTATTTTATTAATAAGTGTGAATCATTTTACTGTAAATATGTAATGCATTTTTGCAAATATATCCATTAGCAGGCATATTTAGTAAAAGTTCCAACTTACATAAAAAATTTGGTTACAGAAGTCACCAGGAACATTGCTTCTTCATAACCTAAGGGCTGCCTGTATCTGTCTCTTTGAAGTAAATAAACAAAAATGCTC
Source organism: Polypterus senegalus (assembly GCF_016835505.1). Lineage (NCBI taxonomy): Eukaryota > Metazoa > Chordata > Cladistia > Polypteriformes > Polypteridae > Polypterus > Polypterus senegalus. Next base: position 75,314,645 of record NC_053158.1, read on the forward strand.
CTACTTTTGAAACAATGATGTGAAACAACTAAATAATGTAGCTGTACTTTTTCTTATTTGATTCTCCTTTGCTCAGAAGTTTTCACCAGGATCCCTGTTAAAATTTCTCTCCCAAAATCAATAAGAACCTAAGATTGTCCTACCAATGTGAAGTGTCTAACAATAATAAGCTTCCATCCTAAGCAAGTGTTTATGTAGAATACGTAGGGTTGACACCATTTTGATTTAAAGTCAAAAGCAGATGAAGCTGAGGTCTGTTAGCACCGCAGTCTGGTGATCGTGAACCATGTGAGTGATGAATGCTAATTCCTGGCCATACCAACAACAACCCCAAATTTTAAAAAGTATTTTTGCTACTTTCTCACTTTTAAAATAAAGAATGTGATGCCCTATTTGTTTTAATCATACAAGCTCTGAAAGTGTCCAATAAGTAAAACAAATTTAAAATTTAGAATTTTAAAAGAAAGAAATCTGTTTATTTTATAGGGGCTGTTTTTGTGAGAATCATTAAAAGCTAAGGTCAGAACTTCCAGCCAAGGGTACTCATCTCTCATCTAACTTTTAATTAGAACCCATTTATTTGCTACTAATTCAATAGGTTTTTTGGGGTTTTATTGTTATGCCTATTTGTTATGCCTTAATTGTCTATTTTAGCTTTAAACCGTTGCATTAAGATTATAACTGCTACCTCCTTTCTTAACTAGCCACCAGTTAACAATAAGGTACAAATTAAACAAAATTAAGCAGCTCTCCAGCTAATGTTTTTCCATTTAAACCTATTTATATGCATCATGAAATATCTGTGTCAATACAAATTGCTGAAATAAATGACAGACAAGGAAAGAACGAAGAGGTGCAAAGCATTTTCGGACTACAAAACATATGGATAATGGTCTGAGAAAATAAAAAATCTACAATATAGATAAATAGAACTGTATTTGTCCCCATTGCAAAATACGGCTTTTTACAGAAGGTATTTAAATAAATAAATACACAAACAGATACGTAATTAAGTAAATAAATTAATATTCATACACATTGGAATGACAATAAAGAAAGAAAATTCAAAGGAAAGAAAAGTTCTGACTTGGCTGTCACAGTCACAGTGAGACAATAGGCAAGCTTATTGCTGTTGATATAAAGGAGCCCCAAAAGAGTTTCTTGACACGCTTCTGCTGAATAATTCATTGGTTGAAAGTACTCAGTATTAGTGTGTTATGGAAGAGGATGTGCAGCATTGTTCATTATGGTATCAGTTTACTTTAAGTTCTCTCTTACTCTATGTATGACTGAGCTTGCCCTTTAAATTAGCTTTTTGATTCGGTGGGCCTCTCATGAAGTGATGTTACCAGCCCAGCATATCATAGTGTAGAAAATCTCACTGGTCATCACAGAGTTATGGATGATATGAAGGATGTCACTTTCCATATTAAAGCAACACAGCCTTTTAAGAAAAAGGAGCTTGCTCTGCAATTTCTTATATAGTTCCTCTGTTTTCCAAGACCAGTCCAACATGACAGATTTAACAGGTGACAGAGGACACCACAAAACTGGTCAGTACAGGCCTTAAGAACTCGAAAACTGACTCCATCTGGTCCTGCAGGTTTTCCAGTGTGTCACTTCCTCAGTTGTCTCCTTCCTTGGTCTTCAGTTATTGGCAGCTCACACTGATGATCAGTGGTGGACTTGTCACTGGCCATTCCACTTGATGTGATAGGAGTTGTTGATGTAGTAGAGAGAAGGTGTGGTGAGACTGATCATTGGAAGAAAGTGGCAGTGGGATGGAAAATATATTAAAAAAATTGGTTCAGGTTGTTAGCGTTGTCCATGTCCCCTTCAAGAGTTGGTTTGTTTTCTGTTTTAGCTTTTTAAGCTTCCTTTCCTTCACTCATCTTATTCTTTAGCACATGCTGTATGCCATTCAGAGCGACTTTGTCAGTAGATTGGAATGCTCTGTTTTTCTCATTCAGGAGACCTTTTAGCTTCTTAGTCATCTAGGGTTTGTTGTTTGCAAAGCTACACACTGTCTTTGTGGGTACTACTGTCTCGACAAATAAGTTAATAACAGTCTATGATGCAGTGACAGAGTACCTCAAAATTGTCCCCATTTGACTTGCACATCATTTCCCAGTCTGTCTTTTGGAAGTGGGTCATTCAGTCATATCATCCTCTAGGCTCCACTTTCTCACTATCCTGGTGGTAACAGGTTGCCATCTAATAATAGGCTCATAGCTGGGTGTAAGATGAATCAGGTTGTGGTCAGATTTGCCTAAAAGAGCAAGTAAATTACACTTAAAGGCTTCTTTAACATTTAAATAGAGCAGGTTCAGTTTCTTATTTCCTTAAGTGGAACCAGTCAATATCATATAATATGATACAGATTTGTCTTAGAAGAATGAAAGCATGTAATTAAATACCAAGTTTCATTATTTGCTAGGCCTGGCTACTATTTCTGAAACTAGCTGTAATGAAAACCTGCACCCACTGTGGACCTCCTGGATGGGAGCTGAGTACCCCTTTTCGTGACTGAAATGCTACCATACCAAAGAGAACAAGTTAAACTTTTGGAATTTCTTTTCCACCAGAAGTGCAATGAGAAGTCAAGCAAAATGTCAGGTTTTATTGGCTAATTACATTAATTAATTAGATTACAATATGCAAGCTTTAGAGGCAGCTAAGGCCCCTTTTTCATGCAATATGTAATATAGAAACTGGAATTCCCTGTGTTTATTTAGACACTAGGACAGAGACCCCATAGACAACATTGGAAAACCTTTAAGTGGGTCATCTCCAGTGTCAAAAATGAACAGACCTCTCCAGCCTAAGATTAATTTAGCAGGAAAGAACAATTTACAGTATAGTTAAGAACTTCTGATAAGATAGCTGTCCAGCAGTGTCTTTTGAAGTTTTTGATGAGTTTTACATACAATGTGAATCAGTCCGAGAGATGTAAATAAGCCTCATATCTGTTCATAAAACTCTTGTGTCTTTTTAAATCATGTTTTAGCATGAATTTTAGCAGCAGTTTAACTTCCCATTCTTTTCTGTCTTACTGTGTCTTGAAGTTGCCCAAAGGCCCAGTGACTTTAAAGTTCTTTTCACAGTGTTCATGACTGCTGAAGTGAGCAGCTATAGGAAACATCCCTGTTGCCATGCTTAATGTGGAACCTGTGTAAATTCATTCTTTGGCGAGGTGCTAGCCCAGTTTCTCCTACATAGAGTGCAGTGTTGGGGCATTTCATACACAGAATTAGGTAGACCACATTAGAAGATCTGCTGTAAAATGATCCCTTTATGTGATGTTCTTATCGGCAGTGTGGTATAACTGCATAATCTGTATTATAAATGTGAGCACACGCTTCACATCTTTTCTGTAGTCAGGGAGATGTACCATTATCTGCTGGTTCAAGCAGGGAACTTTGGGCAATTAATTGCTGCAGGTTTGGTGGTTGTCTGTATGCCAGGAGAGGATGTTCTGGGAATACATCTCTCTGCGTGTCATCATTATTTAGTATTGATTGAAGTTCTTTTGTAAATTTTTAAAATGCTTCAAAATGTGGATTAAAGATGACAAGTGTTATTGTTGTCTTAGTTTTTAATCTTCCAGGAGGTTGTCTCTGGATATGGCAGTAGCCCCACTTATTTGAGTGTCTGTTGTTTTGTGGTTATATCCTTGTCTATCCTTGAAATCTTGTCTAAGTTCCACCAGAAGTGAAAATCATTTGTGGCAGCACAATCATATAAATTTTATTTTTACTAAATAGCAATGCATAGCCTGAGTTTACTGCATTTTTTGCAAGTTTGCCACACAGTGATGTCATTCCAATTGGCAAGCTGGGTTTGAGCTTCATGTGTTTTGGAAAACCTGCTGTGCCTTATGTATAAAAAAGACAAAAATGCAAATTGAGCCATTTTGCAAAGTAGAGCAATGTGGTCAAGATCTTGTACTACAAGCTTTTCATCTTGGTATGCTGTTTGAAATTTTTTGTTCCCTCAAAGGCATTTTGAATACTACTGCTGCAATGCAGAACACCTGCAGGGGGTGAAGAAGCTGTCACAGCTGTGAGTTTACGCAGCAGTCATGGCTGACGATGCCAGCTTTTGGTTTTCACTTCTTTGGATTTGCTTCCCCCCGAGGGCCTATAGAACACTCAAGATAAGAGAAAGCAGCATATTAAAATCACAGTTTTTTCTCTTTGTGCAGGATAGAATTGAATTTTTGTCTCCCAAGAAAAAAAATATAAAATAAAAATAAGCATTCTTTTTTATTTTTGGAATTGAATAATTTTACTAGGTCCTGAATTTCTTCCTGAGCATTTAGTTACTTTTTCTAAATAGGCTCTTTAATTTTTTTTAAGGATAAGTAATGCAGTGTTTCTTAATATTATATCAGCTTTTAAACAAGACTTTGGCAATGCTTCTTCAAAACAGTTGGCCATCAGTTGATCATTGTCTGTTTTTGATAATGAGTATTGGTCTCATTGGAATCCCATTCTGACATTAAAATTCTGCCCTGATATCATAATTATCCTAGGTAAATGATCAAAGCCATATACAGTATATTCGAGAGAATGCCAAGAGTGTGGAAAGCAGTAATCAGAGCAAAGGGTGGCTATTTTGAAGAAACTAGAATATAAAACATGTTTTCAGTTATTTCACCTTTTTTTTGTTAAGTACGTACCGCCACATGTGTTCATTCATAGTTTTGATGCCATCAGTGAGAATCTACCAATGTAAATGGTCATGAAAATAAAGAAAACACATTGAATGAGGAGGTGTGTCCATACTTTTGGCCTGTACTGTATATATATATATATATATATATATATATATATATATATATATATATATATATATATTGTGATGCACAGCTGGGAGCTGAACCCGGCCGGAATGCCCCTGGAATAGAAGGATGGGGGAAAGCAGCTACTTGCTAACACTGCTTCCCCCAAAACATTAGACGGCAAATCCCTGGAGTGCAGTGGTACTATCGGATTCCCGCAGTGCACTGTGGGACATGGAGTACGGACAAACAGTGCTGCTGGGTGCCATGGGTGCCGCCAGGAGGAGCTGTCGAAGGACCTGGGGACATATACTTTCGTTGTGGCCCAGAAGTATGAGGTAGTCATGAGGACGGAAGCTCTGAAGTACTTCCAGGCTGAAGAAAATTCCTGTTCTTTATTAGACCTGGAAGTGTTAGCCAGTCACGTGATCGGAAGGACAGAAGCACTTCTGGGTCAAAGACAATTTAAAGGACTGATGGGAACCCAGCAGGCGAGTCGGAGTTGGGAGGGTGTGTGACAGAGCTTGCTGGGAGGTGTGGAAGAAAATTTAGTAACATACTTGGTGTATTTATTGCTGTTCATACTGGTGGAGGTGCTTTGGGGCACAACACAGAGAAAAGAAGATATTAAATTACTTCTTGGTGATTTTAACCTGTGTCCAGTGTGTTTGTCTGTTGGGGAAAAGGTGAGCAACAGTGCCACCAAGCGTCCACTCATTTACTATATATATATATATAATTTAGCAGCAATCAAATATTTAGACACATGTGCTCATTTTAGAATAACAGTTAATGTAGCAAAATTCTTAAAATTAATATGGAATTATGCAGTGACAATATGTTAGATTCTTTAAAGTACATTTTGCCTTGATGACAGCTCTGCACACATTTGGCATTCTCTCAGCTAGTTCAATGAGGTAGCTACCTGGGAGTGTTTATTTGCTGCTATTCTTTCACAATCCAGATCATGTCATCCCTAAACGTCTCTGTTGGGTTTAGGTAAAGTGACCGTGAAGGCCAGGTCACCTGCTGCAGCACTCCTTCACTCTCTTTGTCAAATAGCTCTTACATTGTCTGCAGCTGGGTTTTGGATTATTTTCCCACTGAAGACGAAAATGACAACCCAGCTAAGGACAAATAAAATGATGTGGCATGTTGCTGTACAATGCAGCTTTGGCCATGCTGGCTAAGTGTTTCATTAATTGTAAATATATCCAGACAGTGTTACAAGCAAAGCTTCACAGTGAGAACCACAGCATGCAGGTATCACCCATTTGCCTTCTCTTCATTTCAAAAAGATATGATGATTGAAATCAAAAGTCAATGACCAAAACACAGACCTCTACTACTCTGACTTCTACTGTCTGTGTTTCTTGGTTCATTTAGTCTCTTCTTATTATTTGTCATCTTTATTGTGGTTTCTTTGCAGCAGATTTGCCAAGAAGGCCTGATTCACAGTTGCTATTTAGGTATCCCTGCTGCCTGGACTCTAAGGGCACATTATTGGCACGTTTACAGAGTACAGTACAATGAAATTCAACATGCAACATGCTGCCACTCTTTGGCTCCATAATTATTGCCTATAAATAACTGTCTCACTTTGAAACTTCTGTCTTCCTTACCGATAAATCTCAGCAGATTCACATAACATTTTTTGATCTCACTAATACTTCAAAAACTGTCACTTCATCCTTAGTGGTTTGCTGATATACTGACTATTGTACAACTCATCTAATTCAACATGTCTTTTCCTTGCACTCTTTGTTAGATAATGTAGGTTATATATTTATATTTATTTAATCTGATATTATTATTTAGTGCCTTAACTTTACAAAAAGCAAACAAACTTTGAAATGTCAAATTTTTTTACAGATTCTACAGATTTTGCACACTACCATGTCCTTCAGGACAGTTTTGATCCACCATGTACTGTAGTATCTTTTACATCCTATTTAGCGTACTTATGGTACTTGTTATTTTACAACATTATATAAAAAATTTTAATGTCCTCTGTTCTAAACTTTTGGATAATAAGTAGTACACATTAATACAGTGAAATATTGTGACTTCCATTCTCTGAATAAGGTTGAAAAAGACCTGTAAAGTACAGCATTGAGTAAGCTTCTGAAAATATTGAAAGGGTTAAAATAAGAAAGCAATAAGGCTGAATTTTGCTTGAGTGAAGATGCAGCACAATAGAACAAGGAAGAGTTTTAGAAGATTATTACAGGTGATTCTGTGTCAGACACAGAGTTGCATAGCATGATTTACATTGAAAGGTCTGAGTCCTAGTTGGCGTAGTTCAAGGTGGAAATGCATAACATGATATTTTGTCTAAAGTCAACAATACCCTTTCCCTAAAATTAAATAGGGAATCACCTTTTTACAGACAATTATGGTAATTAAGTATATTCCAAGAAGATGTTTTTCACATAAAATGTCACTAGAATCTGGAACAGAAGACAGAATCTTATGATTTCTGCGAAGACCCTGGCAATTTTTAAAAACTGTCTGGATGAAATATTGTAACCAATTAAATATTAGCTTTTAAAAACAGCTTGATGGACTGAATACCCTCTTCTCACTTTTTATATTTCTTAGCTTATTTCCTACATACATTATGAACTTGAATTGCATTTTAATACAAAACATCCTGTTTTTCTGATGCTTGCAATGTGCAGGATTCCATAACCACATTCATTCTAACAATGCTTGCCCAATACCCATTGCTTGTAGATTTTAATATTTGAAATGATATTGTCCATCTCCTGATTGCTATAAATTTCTAACAACATAGCTGTGACTGTTTTTCTGCTCTTTAGATAAAGTTTGCTTTATTTTAGATGGAACCCATAAACATTAAAGTGCAATATTAAATTCCTTTAATACACTGAACAGTATTTAGTGTCCTCTGCCTTTATTTCCACTGAGTCTGTTACACTGCTATTTCTCAAAGACTACTAAACAGCATAGCAGTTGCCATGTATCTAATCAGTCAAATACTGTATGTGTGTCTCTTTTACTGAGGACTGTTTCTTCATTTACATTTTTTCCTGGCAGCATACCATTTAAACTTGTTTTCCAGATTTATTTCTTGCAAACAAAGAAATGTTTAATGCTAACTTTTGTGTCAGTTATGCCAAAGACATTTGCCATCTGTTTCATTGTGAATGTGCTGAGGATTGGCTCTGTTATTTTTGTAGATGAAATTATGTGCAGTGTAAAAGAATGCCAAACATAAGGAAATTGGGGTTTGTGTTAATCTTGTTATAAGATATTGTACCATGGCAGAATAGAAATAGCTCCAGAGTTTTTTTTTGTTTTTTTTTTGCAGACAATGAGTATACATTCATCTGTTGTTCATGCAATAAGCAATTTGTGCAGTAAATGAGGTAAATAAATATACACAGGTTACAGCCACTGCACCCTTTATAGACAGAAACAAAGATTTACAACTCTGCACCTAACGTTGCAGAACATAGTATACCATTCTCAAACTCTCCTAATCCAAATCATGGTGGTGAGGGTACTGGGTGTGATGCCAGCATATCACAGGCCCTACATTACTGAAAAACACAACTCATATCAATGTTGTATGTTTACCTATCAGCAGCTATGAAACATGTACTAATCAGATCAGTATATGAGAAGGGATATTAAAAACAAGGAACAAAATTAAGTGTTGGATCTAATCGGTACCAGTCTCTTTGTGTGGAGTCTGCACTTTTCTCAGTGTCTATGTTGGTATTGGTGCCAGGATTGGTCTAAATTTGTAATGGTAAAAAACCTTTTAGAAGTCCAGTCATATCAACCTGAAATGTATCACTTTTTTATACATATCTAGTCTGAATGATTTTTGTTAAATTAAAGTTACTTAAAAATTGTGAAGGTATACTGAGTGATCTTTTGACAATACGTAAAATATATAAGCCCATCGCATGGTATACACAATTAAAAATATCCATTATAATTTTGACCACTGACCGGTAAGTTTATATAACAGCTAAGAGTTAGATTCCTGAATTTGCCAATCCTTTGAATTTGTGCATGCATGCCTGATGTGTGTGTTTCCAGGCTCTGAGTACATGAGTGGATTGGCGATTCTAAATTGGCCCTAGTGTGTGCTTGATGTGTGGGTGTGTTTGTGTGTGTCCTGCGGTGGGTTGGCACCCTGCCCGGGATTGGTTCCTGCCTTGTGCCCTGTGTTGGCTGGGATTGGCTCCAGCAGACCCCCGTGACCCTGTGTTCGGATTCAGCGGGTTGGAAAATGGATGGATGGATGGATGGAGTACATGAGTGAATCTACCTTCAATTATTACAAAAATATCAACATTACATCTTTCGATATCCTGTTTTCCAGCCACATTGTTGTTGCCTGCTGTACCAAAGACTCACTAAGCTGCACACCTTATTTGCTGTAACAGACATTGGAAACTTTAATACTGATTAAGTTTGTGGCTCGTAAATATCAAAAAAATCTGTGACTTTGCTGATCCCTTGGTGGGGTGGTTGTAGATTTTCCAGCACATACAGGAGTAACCACTAAAATGAACAAAGCTAGTGGTGGGGTCTTCACTTGCTATTGGTGATTAACCGAAATTCAGTGCTGACATCAGACTGTGTTATGTTTTATAGTTCTACTTGTTTACTTTCATGAATAAAACCTAAAAGAGTTGCTTGTCTAGTCAACGTTCATGTTTCCCTCCAACAACATCCATCCCTAGTAGTAACTTAAGTATATTCTTCTGTTAACGTCAGTACGTTTTCAGTGCCTGTGATTGGTAACATTTAAAGTAAATCTTATTTTGTAAAACTTGTTATGTTACGCAGATGTATGCTGTATAACCACTATACATATATGTGCTTTGCAAATATATTTAAAAAGTTCACTTTTCTAGTGATAAAATAAACACTAGCAATTTTGCTATTTATGTTTTTAATCTATTGATATTTTAAACAAGGGAGATGTGTATCAAGATGTGTGTATGCAGAATAGGCTAATTGGCTTTTTAGCAAAAAAAGTGAAAATCAAAGCTAAAACACAGGGTGGGCCAATAAAAAAGTAGGCGTGCATAGGCCCACCCATGCCTAAAACTGTTAGTGGGCCTGGTCTGTGGATATTTTTGCTTGGTGCTCAGGTTTTCCACTCACATCTCAAAAACCAGGTTGATTGCTGGCACTAAACTGGTACCATTTGTAAATGTTCCCTTTGATGGTCTTGTGCCTTCCACTTCCTGTCTTGACTTGGAAAGCACCAGTTCACTATGAAAAAACAGTTGGTTTGAGTCAATACAAAAATTGAATGGGTGAATCTCAATCATTATTAAATCAAGTGGCATGAGCACCTTTTGAAAATTACACAAATATAGTAAAACAAAGGTATTAAGTTGGAATTCAAGATGAAGTAAAGTACAGGATATTCTTTTAAGAAAGCATATCGTATGAAGCCTCCAGGCTAGGTTTTAATATTTTAATAACTGGGGTTTTGCAGACAGAATCAGTGTCAGGCTGTCCTAAGTTTAACTGGCTAGATTTACATAGTCTGACGATGTTGAGTTCTGTTAAGCAAGGCCTGTCTCCCCAAGAACGTGAAAACTTTACAGTTTTTTTTTTTATCAATGTCTGATTTACATTTTTGTTTTTTTCTGTTAAAGTCTTGTTTTGCAGTATCTAGATCTTTCTGTGATATTGGTGGCACAGAATGTTTTGTTGAAGGTTACCCATAGGAAAAGCAGTATGACATTTTGATATTTTTTGATGATATACTGGTAACTTTATGTTACATGTCTTGCAGTAAATGTTTATTTAATCCTGGAAAAATATTAGTACAGCAGAGGAAAATGACCTTTCTGAGTCTTTGTGTATTCAGCCAAATTGTAGATTATTGCAAGCACGTCCTAACCTCTTTGCTAGACTTAAAAGGGAGGAAATCATGAGCAGCATGATGGTGCAGTGGTTGTTACTGCCCTCTTATAACTCCATGGACCAGAGGCCTGTTCCTACCCAGACCAATGGTAAACCCCCTTCTCATTGAGTAGGAAAACAGATAATTAATGTTGTGAGTAAACCAGGAGAAGAGGGCAAAAGGTAAAAATAAAATAAAAGTACTGTAAACCAAAATGGCTAGCACCCAAACGAGAGGCAAAAATCAAGGTCAAAAAACAGGCAATATGAAAAGAGCAAACACACAAAATGAAATTAAGAAGTTTATTCACAGATCGGATAAGGCCCATAGCAAAGGCTGAGCTTTTATGCCGGTTGCTGATTGAGTCAGGGTCACTGTCCCAGAAACTACACCCCTAGAAACACAGGTCGTGACCCAGGCAACTGTATACAATATGGCTTCTTTTAAAAAAAAAGGCTACAATACATCAATATTTCACCTAAATCATGACATTGAAGTGTGTGTGCATCATGCTTATTGCCATTTCTAAACTAGCCTGGAGTGAAACAACAACAACAACAACATTTATTTATATAGCACATTTTCATACAAAAAAATGTAGCTCAAAGTGCTTTACATAATGAAGAATAGAAAAATAAGAGACACAGAAAGAGTAAAGGTCAGTGTGTGTTTTAATTGACTGACAAACTATCAGGTATTCATCTTCCCTTCCACCCTCGTTGCTCCATTTCTTCATGCCCTGTCCATCTCTTTATGCACTGTAATGAAATGTGGGTATATTGTCTAATAGATATTCTCATTTAAATATGTGCTGCAAGTCCTTATAGTTAGACTAGCTATGAAGTGATGAAGTTTTTGAGTTTTATTTATTTTATATTTTATGGCTTTACACCCTTAAAGAGTTACAATTGTATGCCTATACAATTACAAAATTACTTTTTAATATAGAACTATAGTAGTAGAGTGCTGTACAGTGTTAGCCATTATGGATGAAATGAGAAATGAAGCAAAATGACTCCTTTTATTGGCTTAATAAAATGATTACAACATGCAAGCCTTTGAGTCAAGTCAGGCTTCTTCTTCATCTTGCCCGAAGAAGGAACCTGAGTTGCCTTGAAAGCTTGCATATTATAATCTTTTTAGTTAGTCAATAAAAGATACAGAGCTGCAATATTTATGGAGTCTTTAGAGTGCAGAGTTCCAAAGTATAGATGTAGGGAGATTGTGGCTTCTAGATCAGCAATCAAGATTAAATGGGTAATACTTGTCCGTGACTCCTCACATATCATGGAACTTTGTTTATTGGTTTACCTGCACACCTGCACATAGTAAAGAATTTAAAAAGTAAGTTGTAAGATGAAATGTAGCTGTATTTTTCTAAGCAAACTTATGTTAGCATAATATATGTCTTGTCAAATCACAAGATCCACATAATTTTACTGTCTGTTCATGTGGGAAATTTGATTTTTTTCTTTTTTAGTAGAACTATCTCCGTGCAAGAAGCAGAGAGGGATGAGTGAATAATAATGATAATAATAAAGAGAACAAGCTGTGCAGTCTTTGAAGCTTAATCAGAATTTGCATAAAAGGTATGCTACATGCATACTACAATTTATTGGCCCAGTCACATTTTTATGAGAATCAGAACAGTACTGTAAATTAGTTTGAATAGGCAAGTTCAGAGTCTGTACTTAAAGTTTAACCTCTGTCATCATGTCATGCACACAGTTTTATTGTTACTTTGATTCTAAATCATTTAGAGAATACAACAACAGAAATGGTTAAATGTCCATTTACTAACTATAGTCAGGTCAGTCAGATTTTCCCTTAAACTTAGGCACTTTTCACATTCTTTTGCATAAGACTTAAGTGTTCTCCCCAGAAATTTTTTCCAGCCAGATGGCAAGAAAAAGTAGCTGGGTGGGGCAGGACGGGGAAATTTGGTGGTGGGGAAAATTAAATGTGCACTATTTGTATAGTTAATTATTATTATTTTCCAGAGCTGAATATGACTTCATTTTTTAAGGTTTGACACCTGTGCCAGAATATTTTTATTAAATTTAAGAAGTATCCAATTCAGGATCCTGCAACCCTAACAAAAATTTTAAATAACAATTTTTATGACATAAACCAAGAGGCACAGGTATTGTCGATGTCGGGAAGAAAAGTGAAAACAATGAAAAAAGTATAGGAAACATAATGAAGAAAATTTTAAAAATATTCTTCAAAGCCAACTTGCATATGCAGGAGGTGTCTTCAGTTAAATATTTATTCTTGTTTTCTTCCTAGAGGCCCAGTTGTCTGAAGCTTTCCCATAATCAAAGTCCCCAGGATCTGGGCCCTCCAAGGAGATCACTCATTGTACACTGTCAAAGTGACTGTACTGCAGAATCATCAGACAGCCATCTAGTGTCACTGGCCATTTTCAGCTTAATCTGGGGAGTGTTCAGAATATTTTGAATTTCTGTTAAACCAGCCATCCTAACTGAAGAATTTTGGAAGAAATAGAATAGCTGCCTTAAGATGTTCAGTTTTGTTAAATAAGGTACAGCAGCTACTGCTTGGGCACTTGCAAGGGCCAATCGGTGGTTTTACACAGTGGCAGTTGACCAAGAGTCCAGATATTTTATTTCTAAGCAGTTTTGCCACACCTTTCTGTTTCCCAATCATAACAGCCATTCCATCTGACCCTAGTCCAACCAGATTAGCAGTTTTCAAGCCTAGAGTGTCCATAGTCTCACTCAGTGTGTTGGTTATAGTCTCCGCTTTGCCGTCAATCATATTGCGGGTTGATACAAAACTAACTCTGACCTCTTTAGTGACCTGGCAAACATATTTAATGTAAATAATTAATTGTTTTACATCTGAGATATCTGTGGTTTCATCACACAGAATACTGAAAAGCTTTTCTGTGTGTATATTTTTCAGTATGTTAGATTTTATTTCTGATGCTGAGACATCCAGCAGCTCTTGCATTATTCTTTCAGAGGTGTAATGTGCATTTTTACCAACACTGAGATGTTGTAAAAAGGAACAACCTATTTCTTTACAGTGTTCCAACAGCTTTTCAAACAACGTTGTATGTGGCAACTTATTTTTTGCCAAACAAATGCATGGATCTTAAAGCTTCTGCAAAGTCATCTCTCTGTAAGTTATTTAACACAGATACAGATCTTTCAATTTGACTGATTCCAGTTTGCTCTAGTACACGCTTTCCTAAAAGGTCAGTAGAAGACTCAATGTGCGTTTTACTTTTTTCATGGTCCAGCAAGCTTTCTTTTCGAATTCTTGTGTATGGTACATTTACCAAAAGTAACCCCTCCTTGGGGAGTGTTTGTCTGAGTATTTCATGCACAATGAGCACCACATAACATTTTCTTTGACCGTTAGCCAATCAAAATCTTTAAACCATTGTTTGTTTATGCCGGATAAGCAGTGCTTAGATTTATCAATTGGCAGAGTGTGTGCTGAAGAGACTTCCCCTGATGGACCAGCCTCTGCAATGTCTTTGTCTGAAATTGCCACATGAGGAGTTGACACCGCACCTTCATTAGTTTGTGATGTCTCTTTTCTGAAATAACTGAGCAGTGTTGTTTTCTGAACTGTTCTTTTGCTCATGTTGGTAAAACGTTTGAAAAAAAATTTAAAGTACCTATGAATAAGACTTTTGAGTGGGAAAGGGAGAGCCTTTTGGATATTCAATTCACACTTGCACTATGGCAGGTACGCATTCTCGACATTTCCACTTTAATCTCGACACTTATGTAGATGGGGTCACTTTAAACAGGAAGCACAGTGAGTGCTATAAGGAGTTTTGCACACAGAACACACCTAATGCTTAATCAACTGTATATATATATATATATATACATTGATCCCTCGCTATATCGCGCTTCGACTTTCACGGCTTCACTCCATCGCGGATTTTAAATGTAAGCATATCTAAATATATATCACGGATTTTTCGCTGGCTCACGGATTTCTGCGGACAATGGGTCTTTTAATTTATTGTACATGCTTCCTCAGTTTGTTTGTCCAGTTGATTTCATACAAGGGACACTATTGGCTGATGGCTTAGAAGCTACCCAATCAGAGCATGTATTACGCATTAAATAAAACTCCTCAATGATATACGATATGCTTCCCGCGCTGTGCTGGATTGTTTGCTTTTCTCTGTCTTTCTCACTCTCTCTGCTCCTGACTGAGGGGGTGTGAGCAGAGGGGCTGTTTGCCTAGAGGATACGGACGCTCCTCTAACAAATGCCGCTTTATCGCGGTGCTTCGGCATACTTAAAAGCTCAAAAGCACGTATTGATTTTTTGATTGTTTGCTTTTCTCTCGCTCTCTCTCTCTCTGACATTCTCTGCTCCTGACACACATTCTTTGAAGAGGAAGATATGTTTGCATTCTTTTAATTGTGAGAAAGATCTGTCATCTCTGTCTTGTCATGGAGCACAGTTTAAACTTTTGACTAAAGGGTGTTATTTCATGTCTAGAGGGCTCTAATAATGTTAACAGTGTGGGAGAGTTTATAAGGGCTTAAAATATATAAAAATAATCATACAGACATATGGTTTCTACTTCGCGGATTTTCATCTATCGCGGGGGGTTCTGGAACGCAACCACCGAGATCGAGGAGGGATTACTATATATATATTGGTTTGCTGTGTACTTTACAAGAAGAGAGCTGCTATACACTCAGCTGCACTATACAGACTGCGCTGACGCTGAGAACAGAGATATCACTTCCTGACACCTTTTTTCTGATATCTGACAGGCTGGTTTCACTAGACTTTTTTTATTTTATCAGACCTCCTCTTGTCCGCCAACCTCCAAATCCTCTTTGCTTGTGCACTGCTGCTCCGCTCCCGCTATTAGCGTGTAAAGCCCCCTCTCGCTCACCCACCTCTCCATACTCCTTGCTGCTGTATTAAGCTGCTACACCCCCGCTATTACCATGTACAGCTTGCTCTCGAAACCCCACCTCCCCATACTCTTTGCTTGTGAACTCTGCTCCGCCTCGACACCCGCTATTAGCTTTAGCAGTATTTGCCCACCCGCCTGCTCGTCCCTTGCAGTCTCTGCAGATCGTTAGATCTTCCTGTGCCTGCAGTTCTGTGGCTGTCACCTCACAATGTCATGCGAGATGACAGCCGGGCGCTCAAATATTAGCCGGGCGGAGCGTCCAGCTAAAAGATTCTAGGGAGAACACTGGACTTATTCTTGTCATGCTGTCTCTCACTTTTTTGGACCATTTGGTTTCATCTCCAATTCCTTTTCATCTAATCTTTCTTTTAATTTCTGTCAAATGCTAAAACTAACTATGCTTCTTATTTCCACACACCAAACCTGTATCTCAGTTGGTCACAAATCTCAGTTGATGGCACTTAGGCCCCTGCTTTTCATCTGCCATTAATATAGGTTTTGTATCAAGCAGAAATATGTTTTCACCTTGCATTGAAATGTGTCTCCTGTGACTAGATAGAATTCGCAATGAACACAAAAGAAAGTCAATGGACCACTTAAAGATCTACTCTTAGTCTTGGCAGATAAAGGCTGAGGACCATCCTTCAGTGGTGACATCAGGCATAGTTTTAAAAGACAAAGACTTTTCTCTCATCGTAGAATTCTTCTTACACAATAATCTGTTGTACTAACAGCACATTCTCAAAAGAGAGTAGTGAGCACGTGCGTAATTTTTTTGTTTTGCCTTTCCCATATTTATCTTTAACCTCAGTTCTCCATGTCAGATTTCTATTTCAGAGAGTAGTGAGCACGTGCGTAATTTTTTTGTTTTGCCTTTCCCATATTTATCTTTAACCTCAGTTCTCCATGTCAGATTTCTATTTCAGTATCTCCTAATTCAAGTTCACTTTACATTTCACTATCAGTAAAACATTTCCAAAGCCATAATAAAGTCACTTTATTACTAAAATCATTTGTTGTTAATTTTTGTACTATACATATTAACATAATGTTGACAAACCAGATGAAACCACTCTATTAAGCTTGTTTAGTTTAATTAAAAGCTAGCTTATCCTAATACACTACCGAGATTTTAAAAGTTGTCAAGGTTACTGTTTCTTCTGAATATCTCGACAGTTTCCTTCAGATTCTCACAACCCTTTATGTGAAGTACTGTTTCCTGCCGTTGGTTTTGAATGCACAGCCAGGATTTCAGAATTACGTCCTAAGGTATTATTTTAGGCGGCACGGTGGCGCAGTGGTAGCGCTGCTGCCTCGCAGTTAGGAGACCCGGGTTCGCTTCCTGGGTCCTCCCTGCGTGGAGTTTGCATGTTCTCCCGTGTCTGCGTGGGTTTCCTCCGGGCGCTCCGGTTTCCTCCCACAATCCAAAGACATGCAGGTTAGGTGGATTGCCGATTCTAAATTGGCCCTAGTGTGTGCTTGGTGTGTTTGTGTGTGTCCTGTGGTGGGTTGGCACCCTGCCCAGGATTGGTTCCTGCCTTGTGCCCTGTGTTGGCTGGGATTGGCTCCAGCAGACCCCCGTGACCCTGTATTCGGATTCAGCGGGTTAGAAAATGGTTGGTTGGTTGGTTGGTATTATTTTATCTTGTTATCAGATCACCTATGATGTGCACCTAACACAAAAAGGTTCTAAGCTAACCTCTTAGGTTCTTTATATAATGTGGCATAGGAAATAATGCCCAGACCAGGTATTGTAATTGTTATCTGTAACCTCTTACCTGTCTCATTGTTTATATTATACAATGTTTATTGAACCTTAGGGACCTCTGTCAGCAGGTTGCTCACTGACTTTTACTCCTTCATTTTAACCTAGTTTACCACCAATAGAGGATTCCACAAAGGGTCGTTTGTGCTCTTAAGGGATTACCAGCAATCAATAATCAGACAGAGAGACTGACTTTATCATTTTAGTTAAAAATCATATCCGTTTACATAATAAACATTATAATCAATACAAAGAATTATACAACCTGGGTGAGTTTGTGCAGTTTTCATGCAATCCTAGATTACAGTTCCTAGATGGCCTGGATCCTTAGTACATCCATCCATTATCCAACCAGCTATATCTAAACTACAGGGTCAGGGGGGTCTGCTGGAGCCAATCCCAGCCAACACAGGGTGCAAGGCAGGAAACAAACCCCGGGCAGGGCACCAGCCCACCACAGTCCTTAGTACATCCTCAATCAAAAAGTAATAAAGAAAGGTTTCATGTTGGAGACTGAGCTCCTTGGAAAGTGTCAAGCAGCTAAGTGGATAGCAAGCTCCACTTAAATGAGACCAGGATTGGGAACACTTAGATTAAGGAAGATACAATGTTTCTGTGTACACTTACAACTGAAAAGCGTGACAGAGTGCATATTGCAGCAAGTAAGCTTTAAGTGCAAGAAGAATTCAGGACAACTAGGTGTACACTTACTATGGCTTGTGATGCAGTCTGTCCACTGGTAATGTGGTGTCATTTGTGAGGTGAATTGGCAGTCAAGCAGGCATTCGGCTTGGGAGGCCTATGAGCCATTTGTACAATCTCGATCATTTCTGATGCTGATTGCAGGAGATGCTCTAGCCGTGAGTATGCATTTGCCCATGTGGGACAGAATTCTCACCCTTAGTTTCTCCAAGGGAATGCATCACTAAATTACATGGATATGCGTGGTGGAGACTGTCATGGTAAAGTAAGTGCTGCTTTTTAGAAACCACGCATTCACGTGAGTAGGGCACAAGTATTCTTCAGCCAGTGCTGGCTGAGAGACTGGAAAAAGCATAAAAGCCAAAGTTTTTAGCACAAAGGGGGTTCGTTTTATGCTTTGAGAGAAACTCCACTGATTAGTTTTAATGTTTTAGTACATTTTAAATTAAATTTTATATGTACTGCCCTGAAAAATTAAGGGAACATGTAAATCACACATCAGATCTCAATGAATGAAATATTTAAGTGGAAAATCTTTACTGAGTAATATCAAGTAATTCTTTGAGAACAAAACGTTCAATGGAAACCAAAATCCTCAACCCACTTACAACATCATACCGAAAATCAAAATTATTTTGATAAACATGGCCCCCACATGCCTGTATCACTCCCCAAGAACGTCTAGGCATGCTCTTAATGACACGGTGGATGGTGTCCTGGGGGATCTCCTCCCAGACCTGGATCTGGGCATCAGTGAGCTGCTGAACAGTTTCTGCCACTACTTGGTGGTGTTGGATGCACCGATGCATAATGTCCCAGAGGTGCTCAGTTGGATTCAGGTCTGGGGAATGTGTGGCCCAGTAAGTGGCATCAATGTCTTCATCATCCAGGAGATGCCTACACACTCTGGCCACATGAGGGCGGGCATTGTCCTGCACCAGGAGGAATTCAGGGCCCATGGCACCAGCGTATGATCTGACAATATCCGATACCTAACAGCAGTCAGGAAACTGTTGCCTAGCATGTGGAGATCTCTGTGACCCTCCAAGAGGATAATCAGTCAGGATGAATCAACAGAGAGCAGCTGCTGTGGGCACCACCTGCAAAACCATTCCCTTTTTGGGATATGTCTTATTGTTGCCTCTATTATCACATTTATTTGCACCAAAGCAGGTGATGTTGATTAACAGTTGCTTAGTCTTCCAAACTGGACAGATTGGTATCCTTGAATCTTAATTGACTTGGTGTTAGACTGTGATGATTAATTGTTCCCTTCATTTTTTTGAGGAGTGCATATCCTTTTTATGAACTTATATATTTATTGTGCATTTTTGTGAATAACTTTTTTTCTCAGTGTGGCGTTGTTTATTTATTTTGTTTTGCTCTTAACTCTGTATCAATTTAAAGTGCACTTAGATGTTTTCATTATTTATTATTAATGCATTTTGCACTATCATTTTTTTTTGCACAAGTACACCTCCGGTATCCAACATATTTTTTGTCCTGGTGTATTTCCTGCAATTAATTATGGATAAGTACACTGGGGTTTTAACACTAGTGAAATGCTGGTGAATAGCATCAGAGAGTGGCCCACAGCCTATGTTTCCTTAACTTCATAAACCCAGATTCGTCTGTCAGTAATGATCGTGTCATCATCCTCTCATTTTTGACTTTTTCTGTCACTACTGAGATTGACAATATAATAGTGAAAGTTTAGATTTTTTTTAAGAATTTCACTTAAAGTACATATGCTATAACTAGCAAGGCATAGCTAAAAGAATTTAGCTAATTTTAAGCAGACATCTAATATGAATTAATTCCTCTCAATATATGGCTAACTTCTGTTAATTAAAATTTAATAGGAATTCCTTTTTATGAGATTACATCTCTTGCTTTACTTTAATTATTGATAACAGCATATTTAGTCAGTGTGTTTATTAGCTAAATAGGTTTTAAAATACTTATTAATGTAGTTAATTATATACTATTACTACTTAATAACAATCATAAAAAATATTAATAAATTGTATTTATACATTATAGCCCACTTTAATAACAAAGTCATCTCTAGGTACTTCCTAAAAATAATAGACAATTATTAAACAAAAGAAAATGATGGTAAAGCACTTTGCAGTCTTCTTTTTGACAGTGCTGTTATGATGAATTAACATTTTTACTGTTCAAGTGACAATAAACTCAAACATGAACTTGAGTACTACACAAAATGAGGTTGTTGGCATTAATGTTTTCTTTTTTTTGTTTTAAAGTACTTTTGGCTGAGTCAAATAATACCTAATACAAAATGGTCTGGGCATCACACAAGGCATGGTGTTAGAGGCCTGCAGTGCTCAATTAATGGAGTATTGAGGTGAACTGTTAAGAGAATGCAATGGAACATTTTGTGCCGAGTAGCTTGTTCTAAATGCCACACACTCCAGTATGATTAGAATTTAAGGAAATAGTTGCTGAAACCTTAGTTGTTCCTTAAATATAAACTTTTAAAGAATTAGAGAATTTATTAAGAGCAAAACTAAGTAATGGCATTTAGTAAATGCCCTTTACCCATTAAATGCTACCTATTTTATTACTCAAATTAGGCATATTGTATGGCGTTTACAATACTTTCCAGTTGTATTTGGCATTTTGGAACAATAATGCATATTCCTCCCTCATAGCTAGTTTTTTGTCTATATAGTTGTGTTTGCCTCACACATCACAAAAACAAATATATTAGTGGTTAATTGGTAAATCATCCCAGTATGAATGACTCGTGTAATAGCATAAATGATTTTATTAAATGGATTGATTAATTGATTTTACTAACTTTTTCTGAAGCAAAAAATAGCAAAGCTTTTATCTTTGTGTGACCAAAAATCTATACAGATTGAGATTGTAGTTACATATACCCTGTACAGTATAGGCAAAAAACCATGGTGTGCTTGGCCAGGCAGGTGGATTTTATAGATTTCTGCCTGTAGTGTACTAAGGATAATGAAGTTAATGGCAGGTTTTAAATCTAGATCAAAACTGAATAACCACTGGAAGTAACTGCCTTATTGTTAAACATAAACTAGAACTGTTTTCATTATTACAAAAAAAGAATAAAACAGACAACAAGTCATAGCTTTATATAGTGCTATTAATAAAGTACATATAATACAAGGCATTGTATTTAAAATATGAGGATGCATTTCAGTTTACATGTAGCAATGTTATAATTATTGGGCTAAAGTGTTGTGACCTATAGGGGGATAAACAGACATAGCTTCAACCTCACAGTTCCCAGGTTCAAATAATATTTTTTATTTAACATAAAGACCATTTTATTGGCTTGTTCTTCAAAAATCAGCACAAACCCAATTCTTTTCCTTCCTTTACTTCGCTTAGCTTTGTCCCACTCCTCCTGACTCATACTCCCCGAGTTGAGGTGATATGGCTCCCTTTATATGAAAGAGATATTCTGGTGCCATGTGAAGGAAGTATGTCCAGGTCAGGCAGAAACTCCTCAGGGATGCCCGCCCTCAACAGCTTCTTTTGACTACCCAACAGGGCTACAATTCTAAGGTTGCTCTGCGGGTATGCGCATGAGAAACCCCACAAAGGGATTTCACCACCATAGCCCAGCTGGGCAGTGTCCCCGTGTCACCAAGAACATTTATTTGTATAGCACATGTTCATACACCAGATGTAGCTCAAAGTGCTTTACTAGATGTCAAAGAATAAGCTACAGGAAAAAAAACCAAATTAAATTAGGTAAGAGTAATTATGAATAAGTAGTAAAAAATGGATTAAAATGAGCTTACATAAAACAGATGTATAATTAGTAGGCAAGTAGAATCCTTATACTGTATATGATATCATATTTTAAGTCTGATAGGTGTGATGGTAAGGTCCATAGCCGGAAGGACAGAAAACTCCAAATAAGCCGGAGAAAAAAACAAAACTGCAGGGGTTCCAAGACCAAGAGACCACCCAGCCTTCACTGGGCATTCTACCAAACATACAGTAACAGTACAGTCGTTTCTTATTGTTTCCAGGCATTTACCCCATAGGTTTCATGGACAGCTGGGGCTCCTGCCTTCATTCAAGGATCTCAGACGGCCCTCTCAGTGCCTTGATTAGGTGGTGGTGGTGGTGGTACAAGACACTTTTACGGAGAAATTGGAAAGGACAAAAGAGAAAAGTAGAGATTAGTGAAAATTGCAAATGAGTGAAGCATATGATAGTTCTATTCATGCAGTCTGTTAGGAGCACAACTAAAATGTAGCTGTGAAAAATGAAATTGAAAAAGTTGTTTTATTTGGAGTTTTTTTTTAAATGATCCATGGTGCTAGCCTAATGCCTTTCTATTGGTAAAGTATTCCATATTTTTTGTGCGTCACAGCAAAAGGCTGTCTCACCACTTTATTTTTCTTAGCTTTTGTACTAACAAGCAGACCACTATTAGAAGAGCTAAGGTTACGACTTGCAATGCAGGGGAACATGCATTCTAAAGTTTAGGAAGGAGTGATTTACCATTAGTAGTATTTTAAAATCAGTCCTAAAGGACATGGGTAGCCAGTATAATGGTGCTAAAACAGGTAAAATGAATTCACATTTTCTTTTTCTGGTTAAGATTTTTGCTGCTGATTTGTAACTGTAATCAATTGATGTCTTTCTTAGGTAGACTAGTTAGGAGTACATTACAATAACCTAGTCAACTAAAAACAAAAGAGTGAATTAATTCCTCAGCATTTTCCATTGTTATAAGTGGTCTAATTTTTGCAATGTTTCATAAATAGAAAAATCCAATCAAAGAAATCTGGTTAATGTGCGATTTAGATTTTATGACTACACCTAAATTCAAACCAAAACCTAAAGTTTTCAGGAGGTACTCCATTGAATGGGCAGGGTTTAAAAGACGATCAATAGTTGAATTTAAAGCTCTTAGATTTCTAGCATTACGTTTATAATTTTAGAGAATGGGACTGCCTCTGAAGACTCAATTTATATGTGCCTTCAGTAGCTTATTATTTACCACTTGTTTAGTTTTCCTCCATTTACTCTCGGGTCTCTGGCATTTTGTCTTTATTTCTGACACTCTTGAGTCTTCCAGGTTGTTTTAGTACTGGAAGATTTCTTAACAATTTGTCAGCTCCAGCCTTTACATTACCATTCAAATTGTCCATCTTACTGGTTACATTGATGGCTGCATTAGAGCAACAGTACATTCAGAGAGATTATTTAGAATATTAAAGTATCCTTTAATTCTAATTACTAGTATTTCAACATCAAATAAACTGCAGAAATGCCTGCCTCATTTCTACTCTTAGACCTTTTCAAATTACTAAACCAGAGTGTGTCATCCCTTTTGTGTAGGCTGGCCTAGGTTCATACTGGTTATCCATATGAAAATTTAAATTGCCTAGAGATAGGAACCTGTTATTGTTAGGTACTATTATAGATACTAAGTCTTAGAATGTCTTGAAAACAGAGGCATTATATTTTGGAAGTCTATAAGCTGTCAGTTCGAGGGACTGTAACACTCCTTGAATAACTACGACAAGGTACTTGAAAGATTTGAAAGTACCAAAACCGGCATCTTTATAGTTTAAACAGTTCAGGAAAATACTCACTAAACCCCTGTATTTTTTACCTTGGCAAACCAAATGAACAAAATTGTAATTCTGAGGTGCTGCTTAAAATATCACCTCTGCACTGTCACTACTGACCCATGTTTCACTCAAAATAAGAAAATCTATTTTCCAATCACTGAAAAGGTAAGTTTTGCTGGTTAATACTCTAATATTTACTAAATCTACATTTAAATTCTTGGAAGAGAACAGCTGCATCAGAGCATTAGGACAACCTGAAAAGGTAATTAAATTAATTGCATTTATACCACTTTGTCGGTACTTTTAAGTTATAGTTTATTATTATAGTGTTCATACTGTGCACATCTAAAAATATGCCCACTACAGAATTATCACATCCTAACACATATACTGCTCAAAAGAATTAAAGGAACACTTTTTAATCAGAGTATAGCATAAAGTCAATGAAACTTATGAGATATTAATCTGGTCAGTTAAGTAGCAGAGGGGGTTGTTAATCAGTTTCAGCTGCTGTGGTGTTAATGAAATTAACAACAGATGCACTAGAGGGGCAACAATGAGATGACCCCCAAAACAGGAATGGTTTAACAGGTGGAGGCCACTGACATTTTTCCCTCCTCATCTTTTCTGACTGTTTCTTCACTAGTTTTGCATTTGGCTACAGTCAGTGTCACTACTGGTAGCATGAGGCGATACCTGGACCCTACAGAGGTTGCACAGGTAGTCCAACTTCTCCAGGATGGCACATCAATACGTGTCATTGCCAGAAGGTTTGCTGTGTCTCCCTGCACAGTCTCAAGGGCATGGAGGAGATTCTAGGAGACAAGCAGTTACTCTAGGAGAGCTGGAGAGGGCCATAGAAGGTCCATAACCCATCAGCAGGACCAGTATCTGCTCCTTTGGGCAAGGAGGAACAGGATGAACACTGCCAGAGCCCTACAAAATGACCTCCAGCAGGCCACTGGTGTGAATGTCTCTGACCAAACAACCAGAAAGACTTCATGAGGGTGACCCAAGGGCCCCATGTCCTCTAATGGGCCCTGAGCTCACTGCCCAGCAGCATGCAGCTCGATTGGCATTCGCCATAGAATACCAGAATTGGCAGATGCACCACTGGTGCCCTGTGCTTTTTACAGATGAGAGCAGGTTCACCCTGAGCACGTGACAGAAGTGAAAGGGTCTGGAGAAGCCATGGAGAACATTATCCTGTAACATCATTCAGCATGGGTTAATGATAGTCTGGGGAGGCATATCCATGGAGGGTCACACAGACCGCTACAGGCTTGACAAAGGCACATTGGCTACCATTAGGTATCAGGATGAAATCCTTGGACCCATTGTCAGACCCTATGCTGGTACATTGGCTCCTGGTGCACGACAATTCCTGGCCTCATGTGGTGAGAGTATGCAGGCAGTTCCTGGAGGATGAAGGAATTGATACCATTGACTGGCCACCACACTTTCCTGACCTAAATCCAATAGAACACCTCTGGGACATTATGTTTTGGTCCATCCAATGCCACCAGGTTGCACCTCAGACTGTCCAGGAGCTCAGTGATGCCCTGGTCCAGATCTGGGAGGAGATCCCCCACAACACCATCTGTCATCTCATTAGAAGCATGCACCGATGTTGTCAGGAATGTATACAAGAACACAGGGGCCATACAAAGTGCTGCGTACAATTTTGAGTTGCTGCAATTAAATTTTGGCAAAATGGACTAGCCTGCCACATAATTTTTTCACTCTGATTTTTGGGGCGTCTTTGAATTCAGGGCTCTGTAGGTTGATCATTTTCATTTCCATCAAACGATGTGGCATCCTTTCGTTCCTAACACATTACCCAGTCTATATCAGTATAGATATCCAGGAGGATTTCTTTTTCCCATTGAGATCTGATGTGTTTTCAAAGTGTTCCTTTAATTTTTTTGAGCAGTTTATTTAAAATTAACATTATAACTAATGCTACGCAGTTGAGAAAGACAAATTTCCTTTGAGATATCGGACAGAATTCAGATGCAGGCCATCATGTCTGTTGCCTCACATAGAAAGCTTTCATCATGGTGTTTAGAACCAGGAATCAAATATAAGTTTCATCTGATCTAAGCAGCATAGGAAGTGGGTCTAACACAATGATTATCACTGCTGGGGACCTCTCCCTTGTGGCCTAAATGAGGGTTGTGAAGTCCATCTTCAGGAGTTCGGACTTCGATGATAAATGTCGTTGAAACCAGCCTGGATTACTTTTGTTCGTGTAGTAGTCTGCCCTTGTGCTTCTCAAGGACTGATGGGGCTCTTCTTTCCCCATCTTTAACTCATGCTGTAGGATAACAAGGCACAAATGTTTTACAAAAGTAGGTAACCAAAAGTGGCACACGATTGAACCTCCCATAACAACCACAGAGTGAGGTGAAGTGGTTGTGAGTGGTGATGCCTACTTGAGGAAGCGGAGGTGCCCTGGGCTTGGGCCTCTGCATGTGTTATCGAAGTTTCCAGATTCCGTCATAATTGTCTGGAGCAGGAGGCAGAGTAAAGTAGACTCTGTCCTGAATACGAGTGGCACAGCACGTAGCAGAAGGAACCAAATCGATCTAATAACAGCATAGTATTGTGGAGTACATGAACAGCCTAAGAGCTATCTTTACCTTGGTTGTCATTGTTTTAAAAGTGCCCTAAAAGGAGCATGTTAAGTAGGATGTTATAGTTATATTGGGAAGGGCTTTTATAAATGTGCATCCTGCCCAAAGGTTAACTGGTTACTTAAACTGGATTAAATCTTTGTACTCTGTGATCGTCTGGTTTCTGTGTCAGTTTGACTCTAAAGTGGAAAATGCTTGTTTGAAATTTTAGTTTAGAAATGTCACGGACAGGTGAACATAGACATTCATCTGAACTGTTGTTGTTTGTCACTTTTGATTGGTTGATCTGCATAATTAATTACTTTTATTTAGTGTTTAGGATCTTAAAATAAGGGCGGCACGGTGGCGCAGTGGTAGCGCTGCTGCCTCGCAGTAAGGAGACCTGGGTTCGCTTCCCGGGTCCTCCCTGCGTGGAGTTTGCATGTTCTCCCGTGTCTGCGTGGGTTTCCTCCGGGCGCTCCGGTTTCCTCCCACAATCCAAAGACATGCAGGTTAGGTGGATTGGCAATTCAAAATTGGCCCTAGTGTGTGCTTGGTGTGTGGGTGTGTTTGTGTGTGTCCTGCGGTGGGTTGGCACCCTGCCCAGGATTGTTTCCTGCCTTGTGCCCTGTGTTGGCTGGGATTGGCTCCAGCAGACCCCCGTGACCCTATTCGGATTCAGCGGGTTAGATAATGGATGGATGGATGGATCTTAAAATAAGCTACTTACTACGTAGTCACTATTTTTTCAGTGGCTTATCCTGTATATGCGATACCACTCTTATTTTTGTTCATACACATATACATTTTTTTTTTCTCATTATTGTAATGTACTTTTTTCTATTTATTTATATGTATTGACTTATTTTGTTTTAGTTCACTTGATATTTTAGTTTATTTTGATGCATTATTGTGTTGGATATTGAATCCTTTTTATATTTTATATTTCATTTTAAGCAGGTTTTAGCTTCATTGGTGGTTGCTTTTGTGGATCTATGTATCTCTGCCATCTAGGTAGGCAGTAAATTAATCAAAGTCTGTTCTGCAGCCCAGAGAGATCTTCACATAGAACTGAAGAAATGTAGATATTGATAAAGATAATGACTAAGCAGTGAATCTTGAAGAAGGCATGTGTCACAATTCCTTGTTTTCCTGATTGAGCATCTTTTTAAGGGATAAGTTCAGTATTTTTGAACTCACAGTTATTTCTTCACAATCATGGCATATAATAATCTGGCACATAATGTATTATAAAGTGAAGCATTTGCTGTTCTTGCAGTTTGCATTGGAGCCCAATGGTACATAGATGTATACAAGAAAAAAAGGCTTAAACTTTCAAAATGTGTACATTTTTTTAAAGCAAATATGTTATCGGATATTAATCTGTGTCTTATTATATAATGTTGTAAAACAGTGTATCCATGTAACTTCAAAAACAAATAAAAAATTAAATAAACTGAGATTCAGCCATTTTAGAAGAAAAACAGACCTTCACCTCATCTCACCAGTTGTTTCACCCCTTCAAGGGTGTCGTTTCCTCCTCCCCTTTTTGTGAATGCCACACATGCCATTTTCATTTTGAGAATCAATTCCTTAATGATAAGTTTTCTACCAGGATTTAGACAATCCCACTGTGTAGACGAGGATACATTTAGCATAATCACCATACAAGCCAGAATATTTGATGAGGAGCGCCAACAGATAAAAGAGGAAAGAATAGAGAAGAGAGCAGAATTGCAGAGACAAAAAGAGCACCATTTCCAACTGGAAGCTACAGGGATGCAGTGAAAAAGGAACAATTTGTGGTGCCTCTGTGGAAAACGTGAAGTAATGGCCACTGGGGAAGAGTACCTCTACTATACCGAATGGAACGTGCTGCTTCCACTGCAGAATGAGCCTGCTTTGTTACACAAGACTGCAGCATGTGTTACTGATGAAGTCAAGTTTTTAGCTGTTATTAGTCACGTACTTACTGTGTGGCTATATTGTTACACTTTCCAAAATTAAACTGAAAGAAACTATCATAACCTGAAGAAACAAATGGGCAGCTTTCATGGGAGTAAGTTATTATTTTTTGTTTGTTAAATGCTTACTTAATGTTGATGCAGGAGAATGAGAGAGAGTGACCATATGGAGATTATTATTTACACTGTCCTGGTACATGATTCAAATTTGTGATCACCTTGCTTATTTACATCTAAACTCCAATCACAACGGCAGGTGTGAGCAGACAAGCGAACAGAAAATATATTCTTACCTCAAGAAAACAGTTCCAAGAATCTGTGATAAAATAATTATTTCTAGTTGCCTTTTGTTATCATAGGAATGTTTCATAAACATGGAAGGCATGTTTTCTTAAATTAAAACATTTGCTTCTTCAAAGTGGATGTACAGTATGTGGTAAGCGCATACTGTAAGCTGCAAGAACATACAAAATATTTTTGAAGTTAATAAAAAATGCTTCACTTTAGAACACAATTTATATTATCATTACTGTGAAGAGATAACTTTGACTTGAATAATACTTATCCTTTAATGATTTTTTTACATGCCAGTTTTGTTTTTCAAATTATTGAATGTTCTTTTTGTTATGACCGTGGTCTCATTATGGGTTTCTATTGTTTTCATGAGTGTTGCTGGGCATTGATGCTAGTCATGTGATCGATTTTGGCTGCTTCAAAGTATAAAACAATATAACTTTGACCCTAAAATCTTTTTCAGATCAACTTACAGGGCTGTAAGATTTTCAGCTATTGTTTTGCTCTTTTGATAACTGTTTTTTGCATATTTAGCTTGGACAATTGGTATTTTGTTAGCCTAAATGTGCTCTAAAGTCCTGGCTGTCCTTGACTACATTTTAGCTTTATCCTTAGTTAAGTATTCATCTTCTAGGTAATTTATTTTGTACCTTTCAAGCTATGCATTTCCTGTTCACAGCTTGCATGAGGTGACACTGACATTAAAGGATAAAGATAAAGGTGAGGCCGAAGACGGATGAATGGATCCAATACCATTATGAAGACTCTTAAATATAATGTAAGGAAGTGAAAAAGCACAGATAGTTTTTTATTTCTAGTGGGCTTAAAAAAGATTAAAAGAATCAAACAAATGACACAGTAGAAGCATTTGCATGCTTAAGTAATCCCTTTAAATTACTGTTTGATTAACTTTGAGTGAGCTTTTACACTGCTGAGAGAACACAAGTACAAAGAAAATACTGAGAAAGAGAGAAATGGTGGTGCTGCAGAATTAGTACTCTCACATGGCAGGCTTTATGAAACAAAGTCAAGGAGTGGCTTTTCATGGTCTCACATAAAACACACTGGGGTATTTTCAAGATACGACTCTGTGCATCACTAATAATCACAACAGTACTAGTTTTACATCAGCAAGTAAATCCCACTGAACTCATGCTACATAGATGCCAATAGGTGTATAGACATTAACCTAATTTAAATATACATTAGTGTTCATTTAAGATTTTTTTGTATTTAAAATTATACTAAAATTTGGCTTGAATATAAATTTACAATATACATGTAAGCATTGTTTATTATATTATACAGTTGCCAACACAGTATTAGAATGTGAAAGTGTAGAAAATCAATTTCATTGAAAGGAAAAGTTAAAGGAAATACAGATGGTAAAAAGTATAAATTAGGGATGTTCAGTCCTAGACAAACCTTTGTAGCTATGTGGACGAAGACTTCAGACCAGACAACAGGTGGAATTATAAAGCAGCTTTATTTTGCAGAGTCACAGTGAGAAGAGTTTTAGAAAAGCAGACAATCAAATATACATGACAGCGTCAGGGCTCTTCTGAACCCCGTCTGTTGGGTGGGGCAAGTTTTTATACCCCTAGAATGCATGATTTAATATCATTATAAAATGTAACAGTCAACACGTTTATTATACACAATCCTTGAGCCCCTTCAATGTCCCTTATGCAACTTGATTTCTTGGCCCCTTTTGTTATGGCATTCAGATGTAAGCTAAGGGAAAACGTGATAAGGCAGACTCGTGTGGAATGCTTAGACCTTGAGTCCTTTGCACAAATATTTTTCTGTTTGCTAAAACAAAGCATGCTGTTACTTGGTTTAGTAAAGCTTACTTCTCAGACATGAATTAGTACAAGGGAACAAAGAGAACATTCGTCTTCCACATTTCCTCCTTTTTTAGCAAACAAAAAAAATGTGATCAGGGGAGAGTTGAGTGGGAAAGGGAAATGGGCGGAGGAGTGTGGGGTGGCTGTGCTGATCTGAAGCATTTTTTTCTTCATGTAAAAAGTAAGCCTTTGCCATAGAGGCAGTAAAATACTTGGATACAATGTATCTTATCAAGGGAACAATACAGCAAGCTACAAGCAGGAGAATGATAAAAGCAACTGTAAGAGAGATGAAAACTGACTTAAGCCATTTAACCAGGTTGAGTGGAGGTGTGTTCTGATTCAGGACCCACAACAGTGGCTACAGCTCAGCTAAATGAGCCACCAGAAACCTGCAAACAGGAACAAAGAACAAGAAGTCCCCGGCGACTTGAAAATAAATCACCCTAAAATGTCCAAATATTGCTGTTCTTATAGCTGAAAGTGCATACAATTTTTACTATTATGTTCTAGAAAATAATCTGTAGGAAGAACAAAAATCCAGTTTTCTTTCAAGCCGTGCATTATATAGCGTCTTTCATACATTTATCAGTCCATCCATTTTCTAACCCACTTCAGTTCAGGGTCATGGTCATCTGGCACCTATCAAAGTTGTGGGCACTGAAACCCTTGAACTGGATGCCATCCTATCACAGGGCACACTCGTTCACATGTCCATAAGAAACACCAGGCAAAAGTAAATTATCCAGTTAACCCAGTTTTTACATCTTCAGGATATGGCAGGAAACAAGGATACCACAATCAAGGGTGCCATCTTTTGCAATGTGGGATGTGAATCCAAGCAGGCAGACCCTCAACTTTAACAGCGTGTGGTGTCAACAGTAGAACTTGGAACGGTCCTCTCCACCGAGGGTGATGCCAATGTTTCCTTCGAGTATCTCTAACCAGAATCCTAACGGAATCGGGGAGTCCTTTGTTGGAGGACTAGTTCTCCAGGCCTGATTCACCTGCTCGTGGATTTCCTTCAGAGAAGCTTGGAGACCTGTAAGACTGGAAAGAAGATCATTGTCCACAGTATGCAGTGTAACATTACCTATGACCATGCTGACTGGCATGGGCCGTCCGGTCAGAATTTCGAATGGCGACAGCCCTAACTGCCGATGTGTTCTTCCCCTTAATCCCATCACGGCCAGAGGCAGAGCATCAGACCAAGTTAAATTAGTTTGCTCACAGATTTTAGCCAACTTAGATTGCAAGGTACCATTGCATCGTTCCACAATACCTCTACTCAGGGGGTGGTATTTGCAATAATGATGCACATTTATCTGGAGCCAGGTGGTTAATTCATTTATAACAGAATTTACAAAATGACTACCATTATCAGTCTGCAATTTCTGTGGTATTCCCCATCTTGGAATGATTTCCTTTATCAAAGCTTTTGCCACAGTTTTGGCATCTGCATGTTTGGAAGGGAAAGCTTCCACCCATCGGGAGAACACATCAACAATTACTAAACAGTATCGGTACCCCTTTGATGGTGTTAATTCAATAAAATCCATTTGGAGGTGTTCGAATGGACCCATTGGGTTAGGTGTAACGGCGGGACTTACCTGAATACCCTTCCCTACATTAAATTTCTGACATACTGCACAGCGTTTACAGAATTGCTCTACGTATGTAGAGAAGCCTACTGCTTCCCAATGTCTCTCAACCTCTTGAACCATTGCATCCTTTCCAGCGTGATCCAGGCCATGTGCAATTTTTGCCATACCTGGAAAAGAAGCTTTAGGAAGGAAAGGTTTATTAGTTTGCTTATGGGTCCAGATCTCGTTGACCAATGATCCTTCCTTGGACCAGGTTCGTCTTTCTTTTTCTGAAGCTGAACTCTGTAAAGAAATAACTAAATTACCAGAATCTCTGTCATCTGTCTGTTGGAATAAAGAGATTTGGGTATTATTATAAGCAGCTTGTTTTGCAAAGTGATCGGCCAGTTTATTCTGACAACTGACAACTCTGACAACTGACAAGCTCGGGTGAGAGCTATCAACTCAACTGCCTGCGCGCTCAAACTTGAAGAAATTCGGTTTGCTTCCAGCAGGTGGTCACCTTTGACCACTGCATAGCTGGTTGAAGGTGTTCCATTTTCCAATCGTAAAGAACATCCATCCACAAAAATGATCTCCCCTGTTCCTAAGGGTGTTTCCTGTAGGTCTGGTCTAGGTTTTATAACCTTAGTTATTTCGTCATGACAGTTGTGGGGCTCCCCTTGATTTTCAGTTGGAAGCAGCATAGCTGGATTTAAGGTTGAGTACCTTTCTATGGTAACGTTTGACAAAGTACAGAGTACATTTTGGTAGTGTATTGCCCTAGCAGTAGTGAGATGTGAGGTTTTAGCCTGTACTAGAATGGAGTGTACAGCGTGAGGCACTTTACCACCACTTTGAGCACTATATCTGTACTGGCTAGCACGGCCTCTGTTGTGGCTGCTACAGCTCTGAGACAGGTTGGAAGTCCCGCAGCCACTGGATCCAATGTTTTCGAAAAATATAGGCTATTGGCCTTTGTTTTTTTCCATGGAGTTGTGTAAGAAACTGCATTCATATATCCCCCTTTTTCGTCCACGAACAGAGTGAATGGACGAAAATAGACAACAGTCCCAATGCAGGCGCAAACAGGAGTGCACTTTATTTATTTATTTATTTTTATTTTTTTTTTAAATCACATAGAGCCTTCTCAGCTTGATCATTCCATGCCACCTGACCAGAAAGGGGGAGATCAGGGGTGATCACTATAGTTTGCAAAAGCTGTGCTCTTTCAGTGAAGATTAAAATCCATTGCAAGTATCCTAGAATGCCTAATACAGACACAACCTGTTGCTTTGTAACAGGTCTAGGAAGATTTTGAATGGTGTTTATACGATCGCTAGAGAGAGAGAGCTCTTGTTCCGCAAGAAATGTCATGACCTAAATATTTCACAGTTGTTTGAATTAACTGCAGTTTTGTTTTAGAAACTTTATGGCCATTTTCTGCTAAAAATAATAACAATTTCTGAGTATCATGTGCACAATCTTCTTCTGTAGTACTACACATTATATCATCTACATACTGTATCAATACACTGTCTTTATTTGGCCAAAAGCCGTCTAAATTTTGAGCAAGAGCTTGTCCAATACACTAGGGCTTCAGTATATCCCTGAGGCATAACGGTCCATGTCCCACGGCAGTTTTGGAAAGTAAAGGCAAACCGGAATTGAGAGTCAAGGTGCACAGGAATAGAAAAATAACAGGGCAATAACAGAGAAATAACGGGCGGACGGGGGTATCGTAGAAAGAATAGTGGAAGGATTAGGAACAATAGGTGCCCTAGGAAAAACTGCAGAATTAACTTGTCGAAAATCTTGAACAAAAACCCATGAACTGTCAGCCTTTTTAACAGGTAAGATGGGGGAGTTGACTGGAGAATATTTAATTGGAATGATTGCTCCACGTTTCACGAGATCGGAATGCACGATGGAGATGCCAACCTCTGCCTCTGGAGACAGAGGATACTGGGCATGATGTGGACGGAAGGACGATTTTGGGTAAATCACCAGTGGCTCACAGTGCACCATCCTTCCATAATCATTTTTCCCCTGGGACCACAGTGCATCAGGAAGTGAGGAAAGCGAAAAGGGATATGAAGTCTGTAATGAAAATGTGGAAAGGGTGGGATGGCATAATGAACGGATAAATGGAAGGTCATCCCGAAGTAAAATCTTAGTTATCAAATGATCTGAAGTATCAAAAATACCCGGAGCAACGTGCAGCCAGTCCGTCCTATCGAAACATTGTCCCACCCATTCCCCAATTTCGACCCAGCGAACGGTGCTAGATTTGGCTAAAGAAACATGGGGAACCGAACCTCCTAAATAGAAAATGCTTTGTGAATATGTGAGGTGAACTGACACAGCGGCTTTGTTGGATGAGAAAAAAAATGCAAGGGATATGGAGGGTCTCTGGGTTAGTACCTGAAGAGAGAAAAGATTCTAACCAAGGTGTGTCCACTTCAGCAGGGAAGTACTGGGCAGTACAGTGGAGGGTGTTGGGGACTTGCAAGTGGGGAAAAAGACATGAAGGAAAAAAGTGTAGTGCTTTAAGGAGAATGGTGTGTGAGGAGATGTTCAGGGTCCAGGTTGCAAAAGAGGGCTTAGTGTGGGGGGAGGTTTGGCACAGGAATTTAGGAATGGAACAGTAAAACCCTCGTTTTGGTTAGAGAAATAGGGAGAGCTTAGTCATCATCCCTTCCTAACAGATTATCAGGGCAGAGCTGATATAAGAAAAACTGGTGCATCAAAGTGGAACCACTGGAATGAAGCTGAACCTGAAGAGGTTTAGACAACAGCAAATCATGTCGTTGTCCAGAAGCAGTAAGCACAGTCACTGTATCGTTTGAGGCAGACTAGAAAAGTAGTTTCAGTGCCATTCACCAGTAAAGTCTAAATAAAATATCTGTGTCCGCATGGCGAGTGAGCAAAGGCAACTGAAGAGAATGGCTGGGGGTCCCTGTGAAAGGAATATCCTCAGGTTCAGGTAAGGGAGGCGGGGGAGGAAGCTGATGTGGGCAATTGCGGCAGAAGTGTCCCGTCTCACCGCACCCAGTACAGGCATAAGATGTAGGTGCTAGATCTGAGGGGAGAGGCGGCTGAGCAGATGAAGAATTCGGATTAGGAAGCAAAACTCCGCGACCTCCCCCCCAGCTTCGCCCCTGTTCTCGGAAAAATCCACGTCCTCCACGTCCTCAACCCCTGCCTGAGGCAGCTCCACCTGCATAATTCATTTGTGCCGCGATTAACTTGGTCTGAGTATTTGACTCTTTTTGCTTAGTCAGTCGTTCAGCATGTTCCGCGTGTCTTTTAACTTCATCAAAAGTGGCACTTTCCCATCCAAATACAGGACGTGCGTACCTTATTTTGGATATCACTTCTGAGTCCTGACACAAAAGGAGGAACTGCTGCCTTGGCACGGTCGTCTGGGCTGTCTAAGTCAGAATGGTTTGTCATCAAGTCCTGAATGCGGTGTGCCCATTCATCCACCGTCTCATCTTTCTTTTTGTTTGGCAGCTGAAATAAGGGACCAGTCGGTGCCCTTTTTATATTTTGCAGTTTTCACAGGTTCCCATTGGGCAAGGAAAAGACCCTCATTATTTTTTCCACGAGGCAATGCCTCATTCCACTGCCGCTGTACTTCATTATGCTGCCCATGATTGACAGTAGCCCAAGTAGTACCCATCTTTCTGCATAGCACCTGGGTCCATTCAGCCGCACTGGGTTTATATATGTTGTCTACTTGCTGCACCTGTTCCACAAACTTCAACCCACCAATTACCTTAGAATCAGGCAATTCGGACACTACGTCTCTCAGCTCTTGAATATCCCAGTTACGATGTATCATTACCGTAGTGGGGTTATTGTTTCCTGGGGGTTGTGTGGGATCGTGTCGGGAGTTTTATGGAGGTTTTAACCCCGATCCCTTCATCAGAAGGTTTGTATGCGTCAGTCTGCCAGGGTATTGTCTCTGTCACATTAGCAACCCGTTGAAACAAGAGTATGACCAGACAGCAAATGAAAAACTCGACCTCCCGTTTATTTAGGCACACATTCTCTAAATACGCCCTTTCACCCCCATTCCTCAAATTATTATAGGGGTGACTAGCTAACATTCACACTGTGCCGTTTTCCGTTGGGTCCCAAAGCCACTTTCCGTGAGTCCCTAGAACCCTCCGATGGGTCTGATACAGTATGCTCTCTTATTCTTTATTTTGCATATGCTTTTTATTCTTTTTCTTTCTATATTCGTATTACTTCTAGCACACCAGTCAAACTCACACTAACAGGAATCCCCCGATCTACTCACCGTGACTCCGTCTACCTGCCTGGAAATGCCCGTCAAGTCGTGCATCGTATCGGCTAGGAGGAGGTCAGGGACTCCACACGCAGGAAATGCCCAAGGCAGGCCAATCCTACTTTTACCGAAGCTAGACCCAACCCGGCCAGAATTGGCTCCACTACGGTCCTCTGGACGATCCTGCTTGAGGAGCCGTCTGCCGTCTCCTGCCCCACGTTTGGGCGCCAAAACTGTGGACGAAGACTTCAGACCAGACAGTAGGTGGAATTATAAAGCAGCTTTATTTTGCACCAGGCCACGGTGTCGCCCACGTAACACCTGGCTGCGGCAGATAGAGGGTCATTTTGCCCGAGGGTGTGACTGGAGCGTGCGCCTCCTTGGGGAGTTGCAAACCGGGATCCCAAGTTGTTTCGTCGTGTAGTGGGTACGGCAACGCACTGTACCAGTGCATACTCCCCAACTTGACTTGACTTGACCTTTCGCTGTAGGAGGGGGTCTATATTAGTCATATTAGTATTGTTAGTCTATCTAGTCATATTAAGTTAGCTAATGCACACTTGTTTTAAAAAGCAGACTGATGCCATTATAAAAAGATTATAGAGATATGATAACTGCATATACTGTATATCGACATAGAAGACATGACACACAAAAGACAACACTTTTAAACATAAACACATGAGAAGTTAGCTTGTTTATAGTTTGTTTTCTAGATGTTCTTGATTTTATAAGCTTTTCAGTTTACCATGTCCTTTTTGCATCTTTAGTGTGACTTCACAGTCAGCAGGCCCTTTCTCCAAGTAGTTAAAAGCTTATAAAACCTAGTCATTTATCTGATATAGTCATGAACTTGTTATACAGAAACAAACATGGTAAAAGAGCTCTTTATGTTTACTGTGTATTCAGAGGCCTAATTTATCTTTGAATAAGAATAGTTTTATGATCTTTAAGGATGAAGTCCAGTGTTGTTTGGAGTTGCGTGTTATTGATCTGGGTTCAAGTGGAGAGGACTCTTCTTGCATTGGAGTGCATTCTTATTTTTTTTTCTTTCTTTTGCTACAAGGTCCTTTGTCCATTGTGTGGTGTGATGGTTCCTTCTTCAGCTTACTGTTAGGCTCTTTACCATGTCCTCTACAATTTCATAGGGAAAAGCATTGCTGTTTTGGGCCCAAGATTAGGTGCTGAAGTTCCCTTCTTGCAGTAATGCTGCCTTTCAGTCTCCTCAGATTGGACTCAGTCACTGGCACAGACCTTGACTTGGAATAGTGAATCTTAGATCAAATTTAGGATGTCCAGCTCCAAGGCTGTATGGATAGTAGCTTCCAGGCCAAACAAAGTTTGTGACCTTTTTGTTCTGCATAGAGTTAGTGGTTCCTGCTCCAAACAGCGAGAATTATCAGGTTTCAGTCCCCAAAGAGACAGAAGAGATGAATACAGCTTAACTTTGAAGGAAGATTTTGTCTCTGGTGGTTGAATCAGGGTCCCTTCCATTCACAAATCCAGTTTGCAGTTACAA
Source organism: Polypterus senegalus (assembly GCF_016835505.1). Classification (NCBI taxonomy): domain Eukaryota; kingdom Metazoa; phylum Chordata; class Cladistia; order Polypteriformes; family Polypteridae; genus Polypterus; species Polypterus senegalus. The sequence continues at coordinate 75,352,439 of NC_053158.1, forward strand.
GCCTAAAATGTATGTCCTTTTGGGCACATTTTCTTGTGAAGGAGTCTGCAGAGGTATCAGCTCAGCTCTAATTTACATCTTTGTTATCAGATAAAGTACAGAGCTGACCAAACTTTAGGTAGAGCAGCAGTTCAGTCATTCACTTTACTGTTCACACAGGAGGGGGTGCAGCTGTCTTTCTGCATCCTTGTTAAATCTGCTGTTTTAACAAGCCATGTGTGCCATTAAAAGCCAAGTGAAATGGGCAAGAAGAGTACTTTAGAGTAAATGCATTTCCCGGATAAGAAGTTCTTTCAAGCTGATTTAAGGTTGGTACCCAACTTTTATTAGTTTTTAAGAATTTAAAAGGGAGAAAGTGAGCTGAGAGTGAAACATAACCTTTTCACCCTTGGTGATCTCTTGCATTTTTCATCATAAGTACAATAGAAATGGAAATGGACTTGCTGCTGTAATGTGTTTGTGAGTGCCATAAATGTGATTAACAGAACACTTATCGAATTGGGAGGAAGTTTAAAGCCAATAATATGAATAATCTCTACATTATGATATCATATTTTACTCTAGAAGTATCAAATGGATTATCTTAATGGAAGGAAAGGATATTGAAACAGATGTCATCATTTTTTTTTTACAAAATGTACTTCATCCTTTTCCATTTCATTTATAAGCCTCTTGCCTCTTGACCTAGTTTGTGTTATAATGGTAGTAGAGCACAGAAAACAGTGAGAACACCGTGGCAATGTGAAGTCAGTATCATCTGGCTTTTACACAGAAATGCTATATGCTTACATTTGCTTTTACAATTAAAGAATAAGTTATATTGAGATAAATACCTCAGTAATTAGCAAAGAGTAGAAGGTGAAAAGAATCTAGAGCCTTTGGAGGAATTTTTATGCATGCTCTGTAAGAGTGCTGGTTCCTGTTTTGTATGGAAATCCTTCAGGAGCTCGCTTTGGCCCCATTTGCTAAACCTCATGCCATAATGATCGTTATTGACACATTCTCAATGAATGTTTCCATATTTCAGATAACTTTGAATGAGAGCATTCTAGATTCCCAGCACTGCCAGAATCTGTGCTGGGTTTTTGTGACCCAAAATAATGCAAGATGGGATAAATGACGAGTTAGAATTTATTCAGTTTTTACTTCATTTGTGTGATGCATTAATGCATATTTTTGCACAGACTGGATTTAGTTATTAGTATCTGTTTTTGGTCCATAAAATCAAGCAGGCAGTGAGGTTAAGGTGTTGAACTGAGGTTGTGGGTTCAAATCCTACTAATGACACTGTGTGACCACCTGTCTGTGCTCCACTTGGAAAATAAACATGAAGAAATGTAGTCAGTTGCATCTCAAGTCACCTTATATCAGAAAAATAATAATAATAAAATCTTTATATTGCATTTTGTCATTAAGACAAACCTAATCATAATTTACTGATGTAAATAATGTTAAAAGCTAGTAATGTCACCACTGTAGGAACAATGAGAGAAGCCTGTACATGTCAAGTAATATTTACAGCACTTATCATACAATATACCAGAGAGCTGAAAGGCGCTGGGAACTTAAGAGCAATAAACATCTCAGACAGGATACCCTTACCTAGCCAAGGTGCCACACCAAAAAGTCCTTGGCTGGAAAATAATTACAGAAGCCTTTAGGCCACTAGTGGCAATATTTGATAGGCTTAGACTGCATCTGAAGTTTTTCATGGACCGTTGTTATAAGGACCTCTATTTCTTCAATCAGAAGAGCTTGAAGTTATAAGAGAATCAGAAGCACGAGCAAGCCTAGCAAAACAGAACTTGAGGACGAAGAGACCAATAAATTGAGGAAGGGAAATGTGGAAAGTTAGACAAGAGCTCTTTATTTGGGTATTTTGGATATAACAAAAGAGGCAGAACATTTATCATTTTTGTCATCTTTATGCTTGTTCTCTTTGCACCAGCTTGTATATCTCCTTACCTCTTTACTGCATTGGACAGGTGGCTTTTTGTATACAATGTCCATTCTGTAATGGTCTGCTTTTTCATAACATGTTGCACTAGAGAGAAGACACCTGATGCATAGATCAGATCAAGACTGACTCCAAGTCTGTAAGAACACATCCATTTCTTGAAGGCCTGCATTCTTTTTACCAGACAAACTAGGAGCTATTCAAATACATGAATATAAATGTGTCTTATTGTGTTTCAGGTTTAATACTGCTATCAACTGGTCAGATACAACTTACACACATGCAACTTTACACTCTGGGGACACTGATTCTCATTCAGTGTTATTCGATTCAGTGATACTTTGGTGGGTTTATCTAATTACAGGTAGATCTGAAGTGTGAGAAAGGGCAGTCTACATAACTGCTTTCACTGGCATAGAACAATCATCAATTTGATGTGACCTTGGTGAATAAGTCTTTTTTATGTGCAAAGATGAAGAAATTTCAGCTATATAAAGAAATATTGGTTTTATTTTAAAGACAAAAGGGGACATATAAAAAGAAAGTAAATGCTGATGCCAGGTGCTAAAGCCATGTGCTGCAGCCTAGCTGATTTTGTCTAACTTTTTGTGTATTACCTGGTGAGTCTATTCATTCACATGCTTTCTTGAAAAAGCACCACATCTTTAAGGATTCTTTGAACCTTTGTCTCAACCCACCACTTAGCATGTCATTTATACTTTATCCTGGTGCCCTTGAGCAAGCCCCTAGCTTTGAGGTATTGTTTGAAAACAGAAGTTTTTTCTTTGTCATCTGAAAGCTGTTTTTGTGTAATCCCTTGTGTCCTTCCCATTTTGCAATGTGTCAGGCACACAATGTCTTTTCCATTTGTGTTTCATTTGCTCCTGGCACCTCTTACAGGTGTCTGTTACTATGTAGTGTTGATTATACAGCAGTCACAAAATGAAGGGGCAGGGAACATAAATTGGCAGAGGTCAGGTGCTTTGCTCAAGCGTTGTGTGTTGCTACCAAAGGCTTTTTTGGGGGATTTATTAGGGTTATATTTAGTCCTTAAATTGAATCTCTTTGTTTTGGTCATTTTCTTGTTTTGTGGACTGGGTTACCAGTAACACCAATAAAACGTATTTTTTTTCCAGAGACTGTTTAAAATTTTTTTTTGCATTTTGTGAATATCTTGAAAATGTACAGTAGTATTACTGCCTAATTTAAAGCTCCTGAAACTATGTGAACAGGTCCTTTCCCTTAAGTTTCTTGTGTTCTTCTGCTGCTTTGATTCTTACCCATCGCACCCTTTCTGTATGCCCACTTAGAGAGAGTATTAGCATATGGTGTCCTCTAGAGTATAATTTGTGCAACGGCATTTTACTACCTCATTTTTGCTTCATACAAGAGGACACAATTAAGCATTTCTTTATATAAACCTGCCATTTACCTTTTATGTACCATTTGTAAAGTAAAAGCCAACGATTAGGAGAGAACTGACTTTTACCAGTAAAACTTTCTTTCAGTATTAGCTTTGAGTTTATGTGTCATAATTGAAAAGATGATTGATATGTAGTTATGATATAACTCTGCTTTGATTCATTTTGTTTTAAAATTGCTCTTGAGGATTATATTGAGTAGGGTGTTACTTATTAAACTCTGAATGGAACAGTGACAGCTATTGAATTGTGCTAGAATGACTGTGGGCTTTTATAAATATGCATACCACCCGAAGGCTAACTGGCTTCTTTAAACTTAATTAGATCTTTGTACTCTGTTGTTATTGGCTGGTTTCTTTCTCTCTGGGACTTTGAATTGGAAAAAGCTCGTTTGAAACTTAGATAGAACTGGACAATTCATGGATATAAATGTTCCTACAATACTTTTTGATGTGATTAGATACTGGCATCTAGGTAAAGCATGACAATTAATCGTATTGCGTACTACCTTGAGAAAAATTTCAGGACTGGAGAGGAAGCTCAAGACTAAAAAAGCCAAAATAAGAAATGGTAATTAAAAACTGTTGTTCTAAAACCAAGTTCTTTAAATGCTAACTTTTTTCTATCCAGAAATATTTTTAAACCAGAAACTTAGACATAACTGATAAGTATCAGCCATCTTAAACAACCTCTTAACTGTGATATAACTCATCAGAAAATGGTTCATGGTTGCTAAAAACGAAATGCTTGCCTGAAATAACAAAAATGACCTGGACCAAGACACAAAACAAAAAACAAAATAGCTGTGCAAGAGTTTTTGTCAACAAAATAAAAAACTATTTTAATAATAGTTAAATGGTCTTATAACTACATATTATGCACTAAAAATTACTCAGTAATGCTACTAATAGTATCTTCATATAATGGTGAAAGGGACAAATGGACAGTTGATAAATTTCCTCCCAGTACTAGCAAACAAAACCAGCGTTTTTCTTACTTGTAGGAATGTCCTTTCAATGCGTTATTAGAATTGGTTCTCCATATATTGTCTGTCTGTTAATGTTGTATCTTTGTTGTAAAGTGCAGCTTTAAAATAATACCATGGTTGCCAACAGAAGACCCTTTTTCTTACCTGCTTGTTTTGTCCTTTCTGGTTTTACTTATTGCATTTGTTGTCAGAGTGTAATGAATGACTGGTTGTTCATTTTATTTATGTCATCAGTTTAGAATACAATCTCCTCTTCTATGCTGCACTTGAAATTTATTGATCTATAAAACTCATTGATGTTTTTAGAATATCATTTGCAATAGTAAAAGCAATTTAACTGTGCAGCCTGCTGTTTTTCCATGTGTAATAGATAGCCCAGCCACAGACAGAGACAACACCAATGTCCAAAACACACAGGTTTATTATCACAACTATTTATAATTTGGTTCCACACTCTCACACTTCCTCAGTCCTTTTATCTCTCTTTGGCCACCTCCACTCCTCCCTCGCAAGCTCCGTCTTTCTCCTCCCGACTCCGGCTCCCTGAATGGAGTGAGGCGGCCCCTTTTATCCAGCCCCCGATGTGCTCCAGGTGCCTGATGATGGACTTCCGGCAGCATTCCCCAGTGTGGCGGAAGTGGTGCCCTTGCACCCGGAAGCACTCCAGGCATAAGCTATCCCTGGTCTGTCAGCACTTCCTGGTGTCCCGGAAGTGCTGTCTCCCAGGGATCAAGGACTGGCTGGGTACCCAGGGAAAAGAAGTGCCGCTCTCCCGGTTCCTCCTTCTTCCAGGCATCCCAGTGGGGCAGGGTTCCTGGCCGTCTATCACACGTGTCATGTGACAATATAAAAAATGAAATGTCTACAACTTACAGCTTTTTATAGCAAAATCGTTTGCTCCAGACCTCAGACTTTGACTGAGGGAAATCAAAACTGACTTTTTTGACAGATTTTTTTTTTTTTAATTTAAATATGGAAAGTGTAATTAAGTAAAAATAAGTTAGTATTGTATACAACATAGCTTATCGCAAAATTGTGCTCATTTCTATTTAAAAAATGTAGCAGATGCTGAAGTTCTCACATATATAATTCAGATCGTTCACATTGTTTTATTTTCTTTGCTGAGCAAGAAGCATTGATTCATTAATTTTGTTAGTCCTAGCAGTGGGCTCTTAATGGAATACCAGTCCATTCCTGTGAACATTTCATGTACACAACCACACTAGGAGAGGCTGGGATTTAATATTTCTCTGACTGCATGACTTTGACACTACAGCAAGGAATTAAACCACCTTTGAGTATATGAGAGGCAAGACCACCCAATGTCTTAATGTGCAGCTTAAATAATAAAATAAGAATGGTGAAAAGCCAAGATGATGAGTTTTGTTTTTTCATCAATCATGTGATCAGAGAGACTGGTGTACTGTACTTAATGGACCTTCTCATCAACAGCCTCAGGTGTGCACTGGATCACTGCACTCGCAGAAGCAGAAGCGCACATAGCAGCCCTCACTGTCTCCATGGGGCCAACTCCCCAAAAGTGAGAGACATGATACTCTGTATAGTGCAGCTAACTACGCTTGAAGTCGTACGGCAGATTGATGTGAGCTAACAATGAAACAGCCATGTTAATCTCAATAAAGAATAATTGGCTTTTAATAAGTTCATAATCCAACTGAAGGAAACTACATAAGACAAGAAGAATGTCAAAAAATAACTAAAATAATTTTAGTAGCTCAATCCAATTAAAGCCAGAACTTTAATGGTGTCTAAAAGAACAAGAGGAAGTTCACAAAAGAAAAAAACCAAAAATGAGCCAACATCACCAAACAATATGCAAAAAGTGCAAGAAGCAAAGTGAAAGATTAATAAATACAAAATTCGGGAGCAAGAAACCCCCATTGAATAAACAAGATACTTGCAAGCTAAGGTATGAAGCATGATGTTGGGGTGAAACCATGTCCAAGCTCCCCTATTTTAGGTCCCATGTCAACTCCAACATGTGAATGCTGCATAATAAGTGTTGCAAGGGCTGAGGACAAAGACGCCTCTAATTCCAGACATACTGCAAAAGATGAAATGAGACACATCCTATGGCCATTCCTGACAATAGTTTACCCCAAGTTGTCCATAGATCAGTTAAAATGACACCATTATTTCCCAATCAGACACACCCAAGAAAGTGTACTACTGTAACATTTGACATTGATATAAAAAAGAAATGAAAATAAATGTCTCAACATGAATACTTAAGATGAATTAAAAAATAGTTTGCATCCCTAACCAGCAGCACTATTATGTATGTTAGAGAAAGTGTACACAAGATGATCCACATAATGGCGGGCACAGATGAGATGTACTGTGCAATCAGTGGCAATATTGTCAGTGTCAGACCAATTAAAATAAATGTTTTTATTTAAATTTTTTGAGTTGTAGTTCTGGTTAAAACTGCCAACAGCAGCCTCTGCTATTTGTTAGTGTTGTGCTTGTAGTGTTTGCTGTGCTGTTTGGTGTACAGAAAAACATTACAAGGTAAGGAAAATCAGCTGTCATTTTAGCTTTTGCCACTGTTGATTTAAAACATTAACAAGAAATAATAAAACATTTTTGGCACTCTCATCAGTAGTTTTCCTAATGCCCTTGAAACTAGGTCCATTCATAAAGGAGATTGTGCTATTAAATAAAACTAAATAAGAGGCGAACAAAACAGTAAAACAAAAAATACACTTTGTACTGCTTAATATCTGCAACATTCAAAAGCAGGGATCTGCTTTCATTGATTTATGTAAGTCTCTGTATATGTTATGAATCAGAGTTGAGATGCCCAAATACTGTATGTGCTTTACTGCTGAAACAGCAAAAGTGTCTGCTTTTATTTGTATTCTAGTTCACACATAGGCACATTCATGGCTATTGCCAAAATTACTGTGAGTTTAAATGGATATATTCCATCCATCCATTATCCAACCCACTATATCCTAACAAAGGGTCACATGGGTCTGCTGGCTCCAGTCCCAGCCAGCACAGGTCGCAAGGCAGGATCAAACCCCAGGTAGGTCACCAGCCCACCGCAGGGCACACACAAAGCACATTTACAATCGCCAATGCACCTAACCTGCATGTCTTCGGACTGTGGGAGGAAGCCCATGCAGACACGGGGAGAACATGCAAACTACACACAGGGAGGACCCGGGAAGGAACTGCAAGGCAGCAGCACTACCACTGCGCCACTATTCTACCCAAAGCTTTCAAGTTTTGCAATATGATGGACATGTCTTCCTGAACATTAATTTAATAAATAAAGTCTGTTTAATTTGATTGGTTAACAGGGTAAATTGATGGCTATCTTAAAATCCCGAGGACTTTGAGTATGTTACATTTTATTCTGTATTACTCAAAAAAAAACATTACCTAATTATCTGGACAGAAGAGGTTGTATTTAGATGCAATAAAGTATAAAATATAATCATCTGAGCTACTGGCTTAAGGGCTTTGCTTCAGAGAGTTGGGTTTTAGACATAAATCTCACTTCTGATTCACTGAAGGACCAAAAGCTTGTCATTTAATCTGTCTGTGATCTGGATGTAAGAACTTATAAGCTTATATTGTGCTTACTGTAAATGCTGTCAGTGTATCTGCCATGTAAAGCGTTCTATTAAGTGAAGATTCACTGATGCAACAAAAACAGAAAAAAACAACCCTAGTTTAAAAAAAAAAAAACTGAACTAGCAATCTAAAAAGAAATGCAATTACCAATTATATATGCTAAAGTCTTTCTACTTAGGTTAATTGGTGCCAACAAGTTGGCACCAAATCAGTGAATGTCAGTGTGTTGTGCAAGGGACTGGCCCCTGTGCGTGGTTAGTTTCTGTATGGCACAGGATAATTCCAGGCTATACTATGACCTCTGCCTCCCTGAAAGGACTGATAGACAAATTTAACAGTTGGAATCAAATACTGTACAGAGTAAGAAGTAAAAAAAACAAAACAAGGCCATTAAATATTAGATCATCATCAGATACTGTGTATCTCTTATGTGGTGATTTTGAATGTTAGTTGCATTAGTGATCAATGTCTGCATTTAATTTTATGACAACTGCTGCCTGATTTTGATCATTTACGTTAGGTAGAATGCGCAGTGAGGGCTGGGTGGTCTCGTGGCCTCAGAACCCCTTCAGATTTTGTTTTTTTTTTCTACAGCCCTCTGGAGTTTTATTTTTTTGTCTGTTTTTTCTGTCCTCCTGGCCATTGGATGTTTCTTTATTTTTTGTTATTTAATATTGCCTAATCTTATTTTTACATTTTTATTTTTTATAAATGTTTCTTTCTTCATCTTTTAAAACACTTTGAGCTACATCATTTCTATGAAAATGTGCTATATAAATAAATGTTGTTGTTGCCTTAAAATACATTTTTAGGCCTATGTGCAGTAGGTTTCAGCACATAAAGTGAAAGGAACATCTAGAACAGGGGTGGCCAACTGCGATCCTGGAAAGCCACAGTGACTGCAGGTTTTTGTTCCAACCCAGTTACTTAATTAGAAGCCATTCTGCACCAATAACAGATTTTACTTACTTTCATGACTTATTAGTGTTTTAACTCTACCATGTCAGATCATTCTTAAATTTCCTTTCTAATAATACATCCATCCTCCAAGTGATTTGAAATCTAAATTGGATGAGTAATTTTCAGTTCTTCACTTTCTCTTCAGTTTCCTTCTGACTGCTTAATTAAACCAAATAGTGAATGATGGATACAGTCAGTCATTGTCCAAACTGCTATATCCTAACACAGGAGCCAATCCTAGCCAGCACAGGGTGCAAGGCAGGAACAAATCCCAGGCAGGGCGTTAGCCCACCGCATGGCACACACACACCAAGCACAATTTAGGATCACCAATGCACCTAACCTGCATGTCTTTCGACTGTGGGAGGAAACTGGAGTACCTGGAAGAACATGCAAACTCCAAGCAGGGAGGATCCGGGAAGCAAACTCAGGTCTCCTTACTGCAAGGCAGCAGTGCTACCACTGCGCCACCATGCCACCCATGATGGATACACACGGATGGAAATCAAGACAAGCTAAATGTAGACCTGCTTGTTCCTTTATCTTTTGCATCTTATTGCTAATAAAGAGCAGTTGAAACAGTAAATACAGCTGTTTCAACAGCTGTTACAACAAATGAGCAACTGAAATGAAGCAGAAAAATGTCACTTGAGCAATAATGGTTTCATCAGCAATGAATGATTTCCCATGTTGCAATTGGGTTGGTACAAAAACCTGAAACTACCATGGCCCTCCAGGACCAATATTGCTCAGCCCTGACTTAAAGGCCTAAATTGCAAATAAATTAAATGAAGTTAATTAGTAACAAAAACTAATTAAGAAAATTGTTAGAATGAAAACCTGTAGCCACCGTGGCACTCCAAGTTTGGAGTTGGCTACCCCAATCTAGAAGATTATAACATTAGGAAAATGATAATTAGAACAGGCCATTCAGACCAACAAACTTGTCCATTCCATTCACCTACATAGTCCAAAATAACATCAAATCAAGATCTGAAGATCCTTGAAGTCCTACCCTCCACCACACTTCTTGATTGTTTGTTCCATGTGTCTATGATTCTTTGCATGAAGACATTTCTAACATGTGAAATCTGCCCTTAAAACATTTCCAGCTATATTCCTGTGCTCATTTGGCAGAATTTATTTTGCCATAACCCTTTCCTTCTTGTATTTGAGCCAATTGTGTACCCACTTACAGTCCACCCCATGAATTCCCCTTTTTATTTTTATCACTAGCCTTTCATGTGGTATCTTATCTAAAGCTTTCTGAAAATCAAGATAAACAATATTGTTTGCACCTCTTTTATCGTATGCATTTGCTGCTTCCTCATAGAGTTAGTTCCAGCATATTAGTGAGCCGTGACCTTCCCTGTTTAAACTCATGTTGACTGTTTGCCGATACACCTGCTCTGGGCATGTGCTGCTAGAGATTTTCCTTAAGAATTTCCATAAGAATCTATTTATCTATCTCTGACCTTGGCATGGTGGGACAGAGTTTATGTACCTCCTTGATCTATGTTGTTGGGAGATATGTGCTTGTTTTAGGTTTACCTAAGAACAATTGATCTAAGGAGATGGATCCAAACAGAAAAACAACACATAACTGACCATCATGAAATTGCTAATTGGATCAAAGAGATACTAGTCTGGAACAGGGATACCAGCACTCACTTCTGGAGCAATGTCCGGGTGTGGGTGGTGTTTGCTGTTGAGTACCTGATGGACAGGTAATTCTTGTAGCAGTCTGAAAAATCTGTGTGGACCCACCACATTAGCTCACCATCCACAGGTTGAAGTGTGAGGGTCTGGAGAAGTGCCACTGGGGTGACAGGCAAGGTAGCATGGATCCGGGCAATGAAAATTGGGTCTTGGGATATGGAATGTAACTTTTCTGACAGAATAGGAGCCAGAACTTGAAAGGAAGAAAAATAAAGGCTAGGTGTACTGTATCTGGACTTACATCATTATACAATGTTGCCTCTTGAACCAGTCTCCTTTATCCAAATGTGGTCTCTCTCCTACTCAACAGCTACCCACAAAAGAGGCCCTGGAATGATGTCAGGATATACACAAGCCCTCCGCTTTCTTTGGTAAAAGAAAGGGTCACCTCAACATGAAATTGAGTTGTAACATGGGACAGATTTGTGGTTATTTGTGTGTTTTTATCAAACAACTGGTGCTCAAAAGAGTATAATCTACTGACTCTGTAGCTACCTATAGAGACAAGACTGGGAGGAACAGATTATATGAGTGGTGAATTGTTACTGGATTTCCGTGTTTGTCTTGTAACTTCTATAATGAATCCCATGTTTGAACTCAGAGTTCATTATAAGTGTACCTGGTACCAGAGCACATTGGGTAAACGGTTAACAATCAACTTTGTAGTCATAAGTCATTGTAGACCAAATGTTCTAAACACTCAAGTAAATAGACATGCTGGTTTGTCAATTGATCACAACTTGGTGGTGAGTTGGCTAAGATGTGTTAAGCACACAATTTAATAATAGTCTGATTGGACCTGGTTCAAGACCTTGGTAGTTTAGGCGACCTACTGTATCCGAAGATGAGGTTGTTGGTGCCTGTAATGGTGGCGACCAAAGGGGCCTTTAGGGAACAGCAGTAGATGGGAAGCTGTCAGACTGAAGAAAGGTGATTGAGAGGTTACAGCAGGATAAAAAAGCTGGCAGCTGTAGCAGTTGCTGAAACAAAAAGCCATGACATTGGTCAAGTTTAACCATTTGACAATTCAGCAATGGCATGTGGGACATTGTTCGGGCTATATTCAGCTGGAGTTGGGAAAATGTGTTCAATTGAGGATATTATTGAGAGGTGAGGAGCTCTTAAATTTCTTCTCACTGGAGTCAGTGCCAGAAGAATTGTTTTACATCAGGTTCATCTCTGTTGGCGCAGTATGTAATAATAAAAAGCTCTGTAGTAGTAGGGAAATATGGGTAAATGAGGTTGAACTGGAAATGCTGAAAATATTGGATATTGTGGGGGTATTTATATATATTCCATCCATCCATTATCCAGCCCACTATATCCTAACTCAGGGTCACGGGGTCTGCTGGAGCCAATCCCAGCCAACACAGGGTGCAAGGCAGGAACAAATCCTGGACAGGGCGCCAGCCCACCACAGCCTGGGTGTTAGTCCATGGATAATTATGTACTTGCCTCGGAACAGTAGACCATCCCTTTATATTTGCACAGATAGTTGAGGGGTCATAGGAATGTGACAGTCTTTTCTGCATGTGCTTTGTGTACTTGGTAAAAAAACTTATCTCTTTGTAACCTATTGTATCCTTTGGAAGGTACTATAAGAGTATGGCTTCCAGAGTCACTGCTGTGTGCCATTCAGTCCTTGTGTTTAAGAGTAGTGTTTATACACTTGGTATTAACATGTTCATTGTGGGATTGGACTCCACTAACCAGAGAGCAGCTGCCTCAAGCTGAAAGGTTTCAAGTAGAGAAATGACTTTGAGACAGTTCAATAGATGGGTATATCAGCTGCAGTGTTACGGGTGTTATACCAGACTTTGTTGGAGAAGTGGGTGGTAATTCCGTGGACAAAACTGTCAATTTACTAATCAAGTTACCTTCCCATCCTCACCTATGTTTATGAGCTCTTGTTAATGAATGGAAGAATAAGTTGTCGCTGCAATATTGCTGACCATTCTCTCCATGGGGATATCGGCAATACAAGAGGACCTTGGAACAGAACCACTGCTTGAACAGATTAAAAAGAACACGGTGAATTATCTTGGAAGTGTGTTTGGGATAGCCTTGTGCGTCTCCCTCCAAGAGTGCACAGGCCCACTGAAAACAATTGGAGGTGCAGACCCAGGACACACTGGACAAGTTATATTAACTCTCTGGAGAGTACTTCCATATTCCTTAAGAAATGCTGTAGAATGTTGCTGTGGGTAGGGACGCCTAGTTAGTCCAGTTTAACAGTATTGCTTGTGCAACACTTTCCAGGAAATAAGGAACCAACATGATATTGTTGATCTTTGTGGGATGTACACAGTCTACTAATGTTCACATACATTTCCTTCCATATCCAAAATAAGTACAGGATGAGTTATAGAAATTGGCTTCTCTAATTTAGCCCTGTTAGAGAAAGACAAATGTGTGTGTGTCAGAGGTACTCTGCAATAAACTGTTTTTCAAATCTAATTAGCTCTTGCCATGCACCTCATACGGCCGAGACAGAATATAAATTCTCACTTCTCCATGTGTTGAAAGGTAAAGGTTCATAAAATGTATCATTGAATGGAAATAATGGTGAACTTTGTATGAATATTAGTGTGTTTTTAGCTAACCACTGACTTCCTCCTGAGATCTTAAGCTATCAAGTAGTTTCATTTCACAACATTTTATAGTTGTATGAAACCTTCTTGATTCATTGCAGCCCAACATTTGCTAAACTAAGTGAAAGTATGGTTGAACATTAGACTTTTTCCAACATGCCACTTCATTCTGGGTGTTTGGTGGTTATGGGAAGTCCACAGGCTTCCATTCAAGGATCTGAGTTCCAGGCATGGTGAGGTAAAACTGACTGAAGTCCTCTCAATATTATCTTGAACCTGTTCACCCCAGGAGCAAGAGTTTAGTCTGAGAGGGAATAGTCAGGGTTGTTTTTAGACGATAACCAGCTTTTTATGTCTGCTTGCATGATATGTTAAACATCTATCAGAAGGTGCAACACACAATTTTTGTTTTGTTTTTGTTTTCAGTGTTGTGACATTTTGAGTGATCCTTTTTTTTTACTTTATTGATGTCATGGCATAAATAAGCAAGTAAAAATACAAGTTTTTGCTTTTTGGATATCCTTCTCTATGTTTGTTTTAATTAAGAGGCTGTTTATGCTTTCATTTGTTAAGTGTACTTTATTTACACATTTAGATTAGGGCAATGAGTAAACCTGCTTAAAAATAATTTTTCTTACCTTTTCTTTAATTCTGAAAAGGCACACATTTTGTTTGTTTTTATTGTCATTGAGTATTATTAGAATCTGTATATTATAGATTGATTGTGTTTTCTGAATTGATTGACTGATTGATTTTTTTATTTTTTGTGGACGTAAATGTCTTATTTTAGCACCTTTGATGAATGACTATACTGTATGTAATACATTGATTCTTTTCCACAATACAGGAGTTCTTAGCATTCGTGCTTTGTTTTGTCAAGACTATATTTGCATTACTTGGGCAGCATGCTGGCACCACTTCTTATTGCCAGAGTCTCAGCTTGATCCCTACCAGGTGTATCTTATATATCTTTTTGGTTATATTTCTCCAGTCCCACTTAGGATGAATTTACTCAATGACTCTGTGGCCTTCTGTTTTTTTTTCACATACTGTATTTCATATAGAACAAATTTGATGTAATCACCCAAAAACCATAAGATATCGGAATGGCTGTTTTTGTATGCGGTACTGAATTCCATTTCAATTCTGATTATCCATGTCCGATCTGAAATAAGATTTTGCTCAAGGAGATGGTTTGATTATGTCATTTTTGTACAAGATGCAAAGTTATGCAAGATACAATGATACAATTTCAAAGATTGTTGGAATAATATGAGTCTCATGAAAGTTACACCAATAGTAAAAATAAATTGGGCTCTAATGAAAAATATATAAGGGGATTATCTATAACTTAAGGAGATGGAAGTGTCCATAATACATGTAATATGTACTGAAGGCTCATTTAATTCAGACAAACATGGTTATAATTTTCTCATTTATAGTTTTCCTAGGAGTACAATTGATACTGCAAGGCACATCTGGCACTGTCAGAAACTGATACCAAGACCAACAAAGAGTTATGATTTTATTATCATCTTTATGGAGAACAAAGATAAATCAAAGAAATTAGAATAACATTTTAATAAAAGGGTAATTAATGTCATTTCATACACTGAGCCATTGTCATACATTATTTAATCAAGGGTAAAGAGAGAAAGCATCCCATCCCCATTATCTAATACAGATTTGAACTAGCTTGCATCAGCACAAATGTCTGCGTCTTCTGCCTAAAATAATTCTCATTTATCTTGTCCTGTGGCTATTGACTACATCCTGTTCTCTTTGTTTAGCCTGTCCTCCAGTAGTCTTTCAATCTCATTAATATGCTATATGATAAGCACCATTGTTTATTTTGCCACTTTTGTTCATTTATTGTTTTTCATATTCACAAGGCTAATTTGGTTCAGTGAAGACAATAGGGCCTGGCATAGTTTGTTATGGTAGGATGAAAATTACTTCATAGATATGAAGTTCATTTATGCATAATCTCACTTCATTTTTTCTTTCTGTTTACAGCCATATTCATCAATAATGCACAAAACAGTGTGCAGTAGTGTTAATTAGCTTTCACTTGTCAGAGCATTAACCAAAAATAATATTAACTACATGTAATATTTATCTCTATTTTAATTAACATCCACTACCCAAGGGAGAGACATTAGATGTTGGGGCACAAGTAAAAGTCAAGGCAGTAACACCACATGATGTGATGGCTCACAGTGCGGCAGGCAAAATGACAAAAAAAAGTGTATATCTTTTAACTGAATGTTTTACCTCAAATGAGTGTAAAGCTTATTAGAAAATAGTGCATCAGGTTGAGGTTTGATTTGAACTGACCTGGATAATTCTAGGCAACTGCTTTTAAGCCCTTCCATAAAGGAGTTAACCTGTGACACAGTAGCAAATTTTCATCACTGCACTTGATTTCTAAACAAGTATTAAGTAAATACTGTACATTAAAGTTGTGTAGTTTATTATGCATCAAATAAAATTACATGTTTGCAGAACTTCTTTTGTGCGAAAAAGAAGATGGCAAATTTTGTTTAATCAGATGCTCTAAGATCCGTAAGGTGCATTTCATGTCATCTGTTATGAACCTTTTTTGTATAAGAAGATATTCTGAAGACAAAAGGCCACTCAGTTCCAACTTCTTCTTCTTTTGGCTGTTCCCAATAGGGGTTGCGACAGGGGATCATCTTGTTCGATATCTTTCTGTCCTTTACATCTTGCTCTCTCACACCCATCACCTGCATGTCCTCTCTCACAACATCTATAAACCTTCTCTTAGGCCTTTCTCTTTTCCTTTTGCCTAGCAACTCTATCTTTAATATCGTTTTCCCAATATACCCAGCATCTCTCCTCTGTCCAAAACAACGCAATCTCACCTCTCTGACTTTGTCTCCCAACAGTCCAACCTTGGACGACTCTCTAATGTACTCATTTCTAATCCTGTCCATGCTTGTCACACCCAATGCAAATCTTAGCATCTTTAACTCTGCCACCTATGTCTCTGTCTCCTGTTTTCTGGTCAGGGCCACCATCTCAAACCCATATAACGTAGCTGGTCTCACTACCGTCCTGTAGACCTTCCCTTTCACTCTTGCTGATACCTGTCTGTCACACATTACTCCTGGAACTCTTCTCCACCCATTCCACCCTGCCTGCACTCTCTTTTTCACCTCTCTTCCACAATCCCCGTTATTCTGTACTGTTGATCCCAAGTATTTAAGCTCATCCACCTTCGCCAACTCTACTCCCTGCATCCTCACCATTCCACTGACCTTCCTCTCATTCACATACATGTATTCTGTCTTGTTCCTACTGACCTTCATTCCTGTCCTCTCTAGAGCATATCTCCACCTCTCCAGGGTCTCCTCAACCTACTCCCTCCTCTCGCTACAGATCACAGTGTCATCAGCAAAAATCATATTTCACGGGGACTCCGGTCTAATCTCATCTGTCAACCTGTCCATCACCATTGGAAATAAGAAAGGGCTCAGAGCCGATCCATGATGTAATCCTACCTCCACATTGAATGCATGCGTCACTCAGACCACAGACCTCACCACTGTCGCACTTCCCTCGTACATATCCTGTACAATCAAACTAATACAAGCCATGTATATTTGAAACATGTTAAAATAAATGGCTTACTAACCAGGGTTGCTTCCTACCCTGCACCTGTTTCTGCCAGGATAGCCACCAACCAATCTGACTTCGGAAATGGGCAGTAATATCATTTTTTTCCTTTAAAATGTACAGTATATGTCTGTGCATACCCAATATATAATAAGTATAAATTGCTTACAATTGAGATTTCTACAAGGTGATAGATTTAGTCCTGGAATATTATGTAGGTGTGTGCTTACTAAAGGGAACTTACATTTAAAAAATAGCAAGCTCATCAGACAGAACACTCCAAAATATTTTCAATTAAACTTCAGAGTGTAACCTGAAATCTCAGCCTACAGAAATTTCAACTTTAGCTCAATGCAGGATTATAAATCAGGCCAGAAAGACTTTCTCACTCCTACCGCAGACCACATCCTGTACAACTCTTACATACTTCTCTGCCACTCCCGATTTCCTCATACAATACTACAGCTCCTCTTGAAGCACCCTATCATATGCTTTCTCCAGGTCCACAAAGATACAGTGCAACTCCTTCTGGGCTTCTCTATACTTCTCCATCAACACCCTCAGTACAAACAATGTATCTGTGGTACTCTTTCTTGTCATGAAGCCATACTGCTGCTCACTAATCATCACCTCCTTTCTTAACCTAGCTTCCACTACTCTTTCCCATAACTTCATGCTGTTGCTCATCAATTTTATCCCCCTGTAGTTACTACAGCTCTGCACATCCCCCTTATTCTCCATTCCTCAGGCATCCTCTTACTTTCCAAGATTCCATAAAACAATCTGATTAAAAACTCCACTGCCATCTCTCTTCTAAACACCTCCATGCTTCCATAGGTATGTCATCTGGATCTGGTATGTCATCTGACTTTCCATTCTTCATCTTCTTCATAGCTGTCCTTACTTCCTCACTGCTAATCTGTTGCACTTCCTGATTCACTATCTCCACATGATCCAACCACCTCTCTCTCAAAGTGCTCTTTCCATCTTCTCAACACACCCTCCTCGCTTGTGAGTACGTTTCCATCTTTATCCTTTATAACCCAAACCTGCTTCACGTCTTTCCCAGCTCGGTCCCTCTGTCTAGCCAATCGGTACAGGTCCTTTTCTCCCTCCTTTGTGTCCAACCTCTCATACAACTCAGCTCAAAGGAAAATACAAAAAAATTCACATTTTTTTGAAAATCATTGAAGTACCCTGAGGTGTTATTTCAAATTCAATAGGTGTCCTTTTCCCTATGGTTACCTGTACATATGAGATAAAATATTTTTCAGCATTTGTACAATGTGATAGATCATATCACAGCACATTTGGAGACAATATAATAACTATTTTTGTATAGTTTAGTTGTAAAAGCTGCAGTTACCTGCATGGTAGGTGAAAAGCTCCAAGAGCAAATGGCTATGTTGGTGGCATGGAGACACGCCACAGGTGGGAATGTTGCTGGTGGTTTAACGCAAGTGAGAAGGCCTGGCACATCAACATCCCAGCATTACTTCAGGCCATACAAGTAGAGGACGTTCATTTGGCCATGTAAGTCATGGCAGAATAACTGGCTCATGATAGAGGCATATAAGCAGAGGAGCCATGAGTTAAGAAGTTGCAGAGAAAGAGTAAAAGTGAAAGCGACTTTAGGAAACTGCCTGAAGTTGGGGGCATTCACATGAACAATATGCCTGATAAATAGAAAGGCTTCTGCCCAGATTGAAGCTGAAGGAATGGAAGGTCAGAAGCAGCAGCCCTGACTGGATTATGTCGGGCTGGCGTTAAAGATTGGCCAGTTAGATCAACCTGGCTTTTAAAACTGAGGAACTCCTAGCATGGATTGAAAAGGTAGCTGAACAAATTGCATAGCAATCCTTATTAAGCATTCTTGTATGTAGAGTTTTTTTTTCACTACTTTTATTTTTGAGCTTTTTTTTTTTGTTTACTTTTAATTTTGATAGCAGTTTTCTGTCTTCTTGAATTTTTTCCTTTGAGAAGGAGTAAGAAGAAGAGTTGTCTGTTTTATTTTTTTCATTACCTTTATTTTGAGCCATTGTAAATACTGTACATATTCACCATTGATTATTTTTGTTTATTGCTGTATATTGTGAATTCTGGGCATGTACAGCCTCCCAAACCCCGACACAGACAGGAAGGACACTAATTCTGTTCCACACAGAACGCGATTCATTTACACAGCTGCCTTCCACAGCACACAAGGCAAGCACAGTCTGAACATGTCTAAACCACCACCAAAGCAATAACATGACAACACTGTACATATACTCAATGACAAACCCTCCCTTGCCCCAGTAACATATAACACAATACACAGATAGTAATAAATGAACACAGAAAATGGCAATGATATTGAACTTGAGTCCGATTGTATAATTGAAGTCAGTCCGGCAGAATGAAAACAAACTGGTTGCAATGGCGCGATGTGGTAAACAGCAGGTAGGTTGATGCTTCGTGATGAAATCTCTCCCGATTGTTTATATAGTACTGCCGGATGTAATTGATTGATCATTAACAGGTGTTTTCCAATTTGGGGCTGCGATCTCTTTCCATCTTCAGTCCCTCTTGTATTTATGGGGACGACATTTACTGATGCACACGAACATCAAACGGGACGATGGAAACAAAACGCACTCAGTAGAAACATTAAACAACACTATTACTATGTAGCCCCACTACAACCTTCCACTCGTTTTCTGATATGTTGAGTGAGAGATCCTTTTCCCATTGTCCTCTTGGATCTTTGAAAGGGAGGGACTGTAAAATATTTTTATATATTGCAAAAATGCTGTCTGAGCCCTCGAGACTGAGCAATATTTTTTCCAGCATAGAGGAAGGTGGGAGATGGGGGAAATCGGGCAGGTTCTGTTTTGACACAATTTCTAATTTGAAGACAGTGAAAGAAATGTGTTGCTGGAAAATTAAATTTGGAATGTAATTGTTCATAGGATGCAAAGATGTTGTCTATATAAAGATCTCTTAAGCAATTTAATCCCAAATGTTTTCCAGATACTAAAAACTGCATATGTTTGTGAGGTTTAAAAAAGGTGGTTCTCATGCAGAGGTGTCATAGATAAAAGATTCTCCATCTTAAAGTGCTTTCTGCATTGGTTCCACATTCTTAGTGAGTGAAGCACACTTGAGTTACAGTATTAGTATATTGGCGATAACTTGCATTTATTGGGGCACAAAGCAGGGAATATAAAGAAGTACTGCAGGATTTTACTTCTATTGCGGACCCAGATTGTGTATGTTCATCTATTTGTGTCCAGGTTTTTATAGCTTGTACGTTTGCTGCTCAGTAAGAATATTGAAAGTTAGATAGAGCCATCCCACCTTCTGCTTTAGGACTTTGTATGGTCGCTCTTTGGGTACGTGGATGTTTTAAGTTCCAAATAAGTGAGGTTATGGTTGAATCTAATTCCTTAAAGAATGATTTATTGATGTATATTGGACTGTTTTGAAATACAAAGAGAAGCTTAGGAAGGGTATTCATCTTAACAACGTTAATTCTTCCAGCTAGAGTGAGATGGAGGGTTGACCATCTATGCAAGTCTTGCTTAATTTTTTCCATATAGACGGCAAAATTTTGTTGAAATACCATCTTATTTTAATTGTTGTCATGCTTTGTCATATTTTAATTATGTGTTTTAACTATGTTGTCAAGCTTTCAAAAAGAACAGTGACATATGATTTGAATTATTGTCATGTAAAAAATGGGTGGTATGCCACACTGCCATATAGAACTGTTTTAGCATGATGGAAAAGATTTGACAGCCTTGTGAAGGAAGTGGTAGGTTGACTTTATAGATGCAATTGCCGCCATACTGCTTACTTTTTAAAGTTGCACAGATGTCAGGTATGGCTACCCTTCTTTGGCTTGATTGTTATGGTATATGCAGAGAAAACACATTTGCATTTCCGTTTATGTTAAATTCTATCGCTGTTGCTTACACTATAATACTGAATGGCTAGAAAAGCATCTGCTTTTTAATGGCCAGTTTTTTATTGAGCTTTTATCAATATATGAAAAATTAGGCAGTAAATAAAACACAGCAATGTGAATATAACCCCCATTTCTATTTGCAGATTGGATTTTTTTAATTGTTTATTTTGCATATAGAAGTAAAAAAGAAAAACAAACCAAAGGTCTTTATAAATTTACAGCTCTGTTGAAATTCCCCTTACCTTTTAGATAGCATTTCTAGTTTCATAATGTTTGTGGATTTTTTGTTATTTTTCTTTATACATTACTTCATTAAATCGACTGTTATACATGGATTATCCAACCTCTGAATTAAATATGCTGTCCTGCCACAGGAAATTGTTCCTCCTTAAAATATTGGTATATTGAAAGTTTGCTGTGTCAATATTTGCCATGGAAAAGTCAAGGAAAATAGCTTTTGTAAACAGTAGCAATGTTTAGATTACATTTTCTGGTCTATGTTCTTTTTGAACTGTTCCATTTTACATAATATGAAAAATAAACTGCAAATCAGAACATAAAAGGCAGAGCACAGTTAACACACAGGTCCAGGCATCGTTCATCTTTGAAAATTAAAGTTTATTGGTTTACAACACTGAACAAATAATATCATCCCTTAGAATGCTTACACTGTTCCATTTCAGTGCTCTTGCTTTGAGGGTATGTTTAAGAAAGATTGCAGCTCTCACTTGTTTCCCATTGAAATTATCTATTAGGTAAAGGTGCCAAAAAATGCACCAGGGATGCACAAGTGTTAATTCTGCAAATAAAAAAGTGGGACACCTTGGTTGCCTGTCTTTATTTTACTGCTAACAATAAAATTGAAGAATTGTCTCACAGAAAAAAAATTAAATTCCAAGACAGATCAGCTGCTTTATGATTTAATTTATGAATTATTAAAAATGTTTCGCTACATGGGGAGGTGATTGAGTTAGAGGTAAACTTTGTGGGTATGAATAGTCTTCTTTGAATATTTTGAACTATGTTTATCAAAGATAAAACTATTGCCTAGGGACATCAGCTTTAACAGATTATTCTGGAGTACAGAAATGTGTGGTACATGTCACTAAGCAGTACCATGCATGTGGCGGGCAAGGCTGATAGTAGTAATCTTATTTAAGAACAAGTAAATGCTTATGCTCACCTTTCATTTCTGTTTGCGTTATCTAACAGCCTTTGTATTAACACACAACAGCAAGCTTTAAAACACTAAGTGTAAGCTTTCATGCATATAATAAGTTCTATTAAAATGTACACAAAAGTGACAAGAGACTTGAAAAGAACTGAGAAGCAGAAAGGTAAAATACATGGTGCATTGATGAGCACACTGGCGGCAGCAGCAGCAGTAGTCAAGTTGCAGGAATGGAAAGTAACTTGTTTCCATTAAGGCCTTGATAAAACTTAGACTGAATGCATGCATGATTACTGTAGGTACTCACACTGCGCTGCAGCACCTTAAGTAAACTTTAAGGGAGTACTCCCCTTCCAAGAATCATTCTGGATAAAGTGCAGTAACAGTTATAGATTTTTGTTAGTTTTGTTGACTATAAATATTGGTTACATTTTAAACTTGATATACTCGATATTTGAATTCCTGGCTGTGATCCCTGATTTCTTTATTTAAACTTATCTCTTAAACAGCTCCTGGTCCATTTCTGAAATGTTGACACTTTTCCTTCACTGGCAGTACACCTGTCGGATCATCCTTTGTAAAGGGTACATCAGTGGACGGAGTCAGCTTCTTCTGATTCAGTGACTTCTTGATTGTGCAGTAATAAGACAGGCATACCGCTATTTCAGGTCTAGCCGCAACCGAGGATCCCCCTGCCACTAGGGGCCCCAAGAGTCAATATAGATGCTGTCTATGAAGAATCAATGGGGCATCTGCCCAACATTGAAGCAATACTAGAGAAAAGTCATGATGATAAAAATTAGATGAGAAGTCCATTCTGGCTGTGTTTGACTCTATGTGTTTCTACAGCCTACATAGGCTACCTTCAAACTGCAGATAAAAGTGATTCAATTTGGATTTTTGGGCAATATCAAGATGTTTTGTTTGACTGTTCATATTAATTTTGTAAGTCATTCAGATCTGATATGATTGTGCACTGATATCTATCTTGAATCTGCAAAATCAATAAAAATCAATTTGTCAGGTAGAAGTGGCGCAATAGAAAACAAAGAATATGAGCTACATATTGACTGCTGACATGTTCACTTTAAATTGTTTTTATTGCTGGATGTCTGCAAATTTGTCAACTTGTGATAGCTTAAAGATGCATTGAATAAGATCATCATTGTGTATATTTAATGGGAAACATGAGACGACACAAGAGATGAGCCAAAACTGGTTTGACAATTTCCAAGTATTGAGGGGGGATATTTGATTATGGCAACATCTGATGGGAAGGCTCGCCTGGAAAAATAAATGCTTGAGATGCTAAATTTTAGAAGTATGTAACAATTAAATTATATTAACAGGCTTACTTTTACATTAATTGTTATATACACTGAGATCTACAAAGGTAGCTGTTTGTTTAATCCACTGGCTTCAATGGTAGTTTACAGTGATGAAGACCTCATAATCCATTATGTAACTTCTTAAATGATAAAGATATAAATTAGACTAAGGCCTCTGAAATAAACTGACTATCCTAATATAATCAAAAGGTATAATGATTATGTTTAAAGATTTACACATGACTCCGATTTACTAATCCTAGTCATCATATGCAAATAACATGATATCACCATCCAGTCAGTGCATTATGTCAGAGAAATTTCTTTTTTCAACAAGAGACTGCTGATGGATAGCTTTTTTATGGAGCAAAGTAATCAGTTAAATCATATGTGATGAACAATAGAGCATTATATTTTGTGGAGATTTAATGCAAGTGTTACTTAAAGCCCATTTGAGAGGTGCTTATACTTTGAATTAGATCAGCCTTCAGCAATGCAGTTAAGGAGAGCTGCAGTGCAGTTCAGGTATTGATTGTTTAGGTCTATTTGGCTGTGTCTGTGTCTCCTATGCTACACCATTAATATTACTGTTGTTTTTAATAGTTGGATTATTATATGTACTGTAACCTATATATTTTGCCCCCCACCAACATGGTTATAATGAATCAGTGCCATTGTCCGTAAGTAGTTTTTGACTACTGTGAATATATGACTGTAGCACATTCATTAATGTTGGTAAAATGTGTGACTCTTCCAAAGGGTCTTCAGATTTTTAAATACTTATAAGTTATTTGAGGGTAAAATCGAGTGAATCTACAGAATGGTCACCAAAGTGTGCTAAGAAGAAAGATATCATCATCTACTATGATGACAACACACGCCTGCCTTTTTTTGCTTCTAAAGCAACCAGCATGCAACCATACACTACAATAGATTATTTCTTTGTTGTTGTTCACTTTCATCCACATGTGACATTTATACAAGCATTCAAGAATATTAACATACATTCTGGCTTTTAATAACTTTAGTCATACTGTCAATAATGTTTGTTTTTTAATTATGAGTTATTATTACCACTGAGCATTGGGAACTCATTAGTAACTGTGTTAGAAAGAGAAAACAATTAGTCTGAAGCCATATCAGTCACAGAATGTCATGTGTGTGTTGGTAGCTGGTCTTTGAACATAACTGTAGTTAATGTATACACTTTGGGCAATATGTTTCGTGATTTCAGTCATCCTTGTTCAATTTGTCAGCTTTGCCTATATAAAAATTTACACATTTTACTTTTTATAGCATCTTTAACAATGGTACACATAAATAAACAGTAAATGTTGTTATTGATGTTGTTATGAATTACAGCCCTCAAATTAAAAGTCTTAAGTGAGCACATTATGTGATGAGTTTCCATTAATTAAGCACATTTTGTTGTACACCTCTTTTTGTATTGTAGCTTAGCTTGTGAAGTCATTCTGGTGTTTAACATTAATACATTCCAGCCAACTGTGAAATTAAAATTTTTGCCCTACAGCAGTGCGAGTCTTTTTGGTTATTTCTTTCCAATCACAGCTAGACATTTGTTACAGTGCCCTTGTGGCATTACAGAGAGATAAGAAATCTAACTTTCAGATCCCCCAAAAGGCTACTTAAAAAATACTTATAAAGGAAAGTGAAGTTAATGCTGGAATTTCTGTATGATCTACGATTTGCTGAGACGTCTGAACTTTCATTTTGGTAATACTACTTGCTCGTTGGATCTTTTGTAATATTTTTGAACCCTGCATTTGGCTAAAATGGCATTGGGTATTAAGTGCTGCTTGAACATTGTTGCTTAGCCTATTGTAACTGAAGGGATAGTCTATGTTCTGTCCTCACCCCCTACCGTTCAAGAGGCCGCTGCTGCTACAGTATCAAAGAAAGGACAAGGAGAAGAGGTTCATGAAACATGCATAAATAGATTTTCCAAGGTTTATATAACTAAAAAATGTCATGCTTTGTCAAAATCCTATACTTAGTCCTCATAACTAAACAATAAATAGGGATCTGGTTTGTTGTGATTTTTTACACTGGTTACC
Organism: Polypterus senegalus; assembly: GCF_016835505.1. Lineage (NCBI taxonomy): Eukaryota > Metazoa > Chordata > Cladistia > Polypteriformes > Polypteridae > Polypterus > Polypterus senegalus. The sequence continues at coordinate 75,377,843 of NC_053158.1, forward strand.
TTGAGTTTTCTCCCACATCCCAGAGATGTGTGTCTTAGGTTAACTGGTATCTCTTAACTTTATAAATATATGTGCTGGAATGAGCCCTGCGATTGACTGAAGCTACCTTCAGGAGTAGTTCTTGACTTAAACCCAATGTTTCTCCAAATGGTTTATGCTCCTGAGGTGTGCAGGGATTATCCTAACTACATAACCGAAACAACTAATATGTTCCACAGTGTTTCTACTCCAAAGTCTTCCGGTATTGCCAAGTTCTTCACTTTGTCCCAGATAGAAGAGTCCAACACTCATTTACAAGAACCACTTGTACTTACAGTCTAGTTCTTTCAGTCAATGCCCTAAACTCATTACCATAGGTGAGAATGCAGATGTAGACTAGCAGCAATTGGACAGCTACATCCACAGACTTAGTTCCCGATTCACCACCACGGTTTGGTACAGCATCCACAAAATTTCTGCCACTGTACCAATTTGCTGATCAGTCTCACAGTCACCTTCAGCCTCTCTCAAGAGTAATTGTCTAAGGTGCTTGAACCCCTGTAGTTGGGGTAGCTGGTCATTCCTTACATGCAGAGGATAAGTCATTTTTTCTTGGAGAAAAACTGTGACCTCAGATTTGTAGATACTAATTCTTCCAGCAGAATCTCAGTCAACTGCAAACTAGTGTGCCCTGGACATTACAATCTGATGGGATCAAGAAAACAACATGTTCTGGAAACATGACAAATGAGACTATGGTACTGTACTGGGCTCCCTTGGTATAAATGAAGGAACCTTCAAATCTTTCAGAGCTTCAACTAATCATTTAAAATTGCCCATAATTATCATGAACAGGACAGGAGACAAGACGCACCCTTGGTGGATTCCTGTGCCAATGCCTACATTGAACAGTTTTAATTTAATGCCAAAGCATACAAACACAAACTCTCATTCTGGAATACAGGGACACAGCCTCTGAACCCTATACTCTTATAGCACCTTTGACAGGGCATTAGGTGGCCAGCTTTTCTTGAGTATGCAAAAGGTTGTGTATATATATATATATATATATATATATATATATATATATATATATATATATATATATATATATATATATATATATATATATATATATATATATATATATATATATAGTATATATATATATATATATATATATATATATATATAATTGGAAGATCCCATGACCCTCAAGTGTAGTAAGGACGAAGTGTCTCAAGGCACAATCCTCATCTTCCACACAACATGGAGGAAGCACATTAGCCTAAACACCCCTATAATATCTAGTACTTTCACTGAAGAAGGTATATCCACATAGGTGCAGGTGTTCCTCAAAGTACTATTTCCATTTTCCCCATTTGAAGTCATCATATCCCTACTCTTACTGAGAACAGCCTGAACAATGTACCTCCTATTATTTCAAAGTCATGCAACATTAATGGGAGGGTCCCTAACTGATTTACCAACTGGCTAAAAAGGTGGTTTTTCTGCAGTTGGCTGAAATGAAGGCCCAAATGTGGGTGTAGTTTGGTGAGATGGATGCAAACTATCTTCAAGTTAGCCTTGAAGAAGTTCCCAATCGATTTCAATTCATTCATTTTCATAAATCATTTATCCAATTAAAGCATTGTAGGGAGCTTGAGCCTAGCCTGAAAGCAGCAGACCATCACGATGTACACTCATATGCAGTCCTGCAATTGGCAAATTTAGTGCCACCAATTGAATTAAAGTGCACCTCTGTATGACTTGGACTCAAACCAGAGTATTCAGAGAAAATCCTTGCAAACATATGGGGAACATGGAAATTCTACTTTAACTCAGTACATTGAAGACTCTCTACTAAGCAGTGTGTTTAAATATTCCTTAAAGTATGTGAAAAAATACAAGCATCTGATTTGTTGTGATCATAATCAAAAAATACTTGTACTTTATTTTTGTCTTTTTGTAGAATACCATTTTGGATGTGGTAACAACAGAGGGTTCATATTGCTCAGAATCACAATGCCTGTGAGAGAAGACTGAAGGAGTAAGTAGAAATGTAACTCACTACAAATTTAAAGAGCAGATATTTTTTTAAACATTAGACATTTAATTTATATTCCAATAAATGTTGAAGAAAGAGATGAATGTAAAATGATTAAACATTAACTCTAGTGATGTGGCAGGCAAAAATAACATTTCTTAAAATCAGAAGTTCTGTTGTATCTGTTGTTTCATATCTCGTGTTCTACTGCCCACACTAGGTGATATTTTTCTGTAGTTGCAGACCGCTGCGTTTGCGTGATACATTTTAGCTCTGGTCCCCTCAAAATCTATGAAGGGCTAATAAAGTGGCTTTATTAACCACTTAAATAAGTGGCATGATGACATGGATAAATGTCAGTAAAAATAGAACTGAAGTTGGATTTAAAGAAAGACAAAGAATACCATCATTGTGTTTCATCAATAGCAAGATTAAAGAGGTAGTGGAGAAGTTCACGTTTCTGATTCCAGTTGTAAACTTTTAATATGGGATGTCAAGACCTACATTAAGGTAAAGAAAGCTAACTAGAAACTTTTCTGTGTAAGGTGGTTAAAGAAGTTCGGACTGTCACAGATTGTATTGATACTTATTTTTTCTGTGGCCTTTTAAGAAAGATTTTGCAAATAGATTTCATCTTAAATTCTGTGAAGAGATGTTATGTAATAATTGCTATATGTGTTAAATAAAATATTGAAACTGATATTAAAACCTTTTTTATGTACACTAACTGATAGATATGTATGAAGAATTTTTCTTTGTGCTCATACACTAGTAGACCACTGGTCCCTAATTATTTTTTTTTATTCTTCACTGGTGACACCCTTTAACTTAGTAGTCCATCATTATTATTCATCGATCAGGGCAGTGTGTTCTCACTGTGCAGGATGTGGAAAGAAAGAAACCATGGCTGCACTTGTTGTACTAGTGGATTTCGCCAAAGCCGAATAAAATAATGAGCACATTTTGGAGGTTAGATTGGTTGGGTTGGTGGTTAGATAATTGCATTAATGATGATGAGTGGCTCAACAGTTACCATGAGCCATCCTGATGGACTTCTTTCAATAAATTGGTGCTTTATAATGAAGCTTTTTCAGTTCTCTCTGTACTAGGTTCTTTGCAACAGGGATGTGTCAGAGACAACTTGCTAGCAGATTGGAGATATTTCAGCCTAGTCTCAATCATCTCTTCCCTGATTTGGTTACCTACTCTATTGGCTGCCATTGGCAGTGAATAACAAGCAATAAAGTTTGATTTTCCAATAACCCCAATCCTCAACGTACCAAATAACATTTTTGCTGTAGTCTCTTCCATCAGATCCTACATTTCATTTGCTGAGAAATGTTTATTTTTCCTCCAAACTTGGTGTTTATTTTGGCATTTTTATTGAACTAATCATGCATGATGTCTTGCCATTTACAGTAAATAGTATTATATCCTACCATATAAGGTTACTTGACAGTGTTTTCTAGGTGGACATGATATGTTTGTTTATATGAGTGCAATGTTTAGTTGATTTGTGATTTATATGCAGAACATACCAATGTTTTATAAATTGATAATTGGAACTTTTAGGAAATATATATAAGGTCCTAGATCAGTTATTGAAAGTGTTACAACTTTCTCCAACATTTGAGAGCAATAATATTATCCCAGACATGAAAACTATGCACTCCTAAAAAATTATAGGATTCCATCTCCCAGTGTAGAGTCACTCTACTTATCCAGACTGAAACATTAAGTCATTATATGACCCATCACACCCTGCCCATCCACTGTTTGCACTCCTTCAGTTGGATAAATGGTGCAAGTCTGTCAAGACAAAACCTAACCAGTTTCATAAAAACTCTGAGATGCATATACTGTACTTATTTTTCTAGTATCTTCAACACTATTTTCAAGTATATTTAAGTGTTTCTTTTAACTTGATTGTTTTTGCGCTATTGATGAATGGTGATTAGTACTGCCTTCGTACTATATATCTATACTGATGTTTTATTTGTTTTTGCAATAAAATGGCATGATTACATTTGGTGTAGTTAATGTAGACTGATATGGAAATGTCACCATGTATTTTCCATTTTCCTGACCTTTCCTTTAACCAGAGAGATAAGGCTTTTATCATTCTTACCTCAGGGCTACCAGTTAAGCTATGGCCAGCATATAGGGTCCAAACAGCTTATGGCTTTTATACTACATTAGTCTGCTTAATGAAAGGAATGCATCACCCTGCAGGAACCAATTGGTAGTGTCTTTGACAAATTACATTATTATGCTGTTGCTGATGTCTGCTAAAATATATGATCAAACTAGTTTTATTTTCTTATATTGTTTGCTTACATATAAATAAATCATATCAAGTGTTTTAAATATTTAGAGTTACGGAACAGCACTCTTCCCATCACTCTTCCCACTGAACTCCTGACTATCCATACAGTTAACTCTCTCCCATCCATTATTAAATAGAAGGGGCACAGCAGTTGAGCTTTAGTGATTCTTCATCTGGGTAGGATGTACATTCAAAAGCTGTGCACTTTAAGTTAATTGGTGATTATAAATTGGCCCCATGTGTGTTATTCTTAACGTCACTAGTGTAGTCTCTGACCTCTGTGACACTAAAATGGATAAAATGCATTTGAGAATGTTTTGTTATGTGATACATGACTGGAAGTATTTAAATATTTTGCACTTTTTTACACTTTACACATGTTTTGTGACATATTACTGATTATTGCATTATAGTAAAGTATTACCTCTCTTGATGGAACATTGGGTGACGCTGTTGCTTCACAGCTTCAGACCCTTGGAATCAAATCCCTGAATAGTTATTGTCTGTACTTAACTTTTTGTTCCCCATGTCATATTTCTCAATTCTTCGCATATGCACAAAGTAAATTAGGTTGACGGCATTTCTGAAGTGGCCTCACATATGAGTAAGTGATTCCAGGTCCAAGATTTGTTCCAATACACCATCTGATGCTTCTGGTTTGAACTCTGGTTTCTGTGACCCACTCTTCCAATAAATGTATTCAGGAAATTTGTCAATGGATGATATGTCATTTTTGAAAAATAGAAAGTAACCTTTTTTTCTTTTTTTTACACAGTTATGTGTATGGAATGTTATTTGATTTTAATAAATTAAATAAAATTTTTAAAAATAGAAGTAAACAATGCTGTACTAAATACTTTTCCCAAGGAATGCAGAAATAATGCAGATATTAAAAACAAAAGCAATAATAATCCTGTAAATTATACACTAAATATTTAAAACTTAAGAAATATAGCAGTTGTATAGTCTAGTAGGAGACTTATGTGATGTTTGAATCTCTTACAATGACAAATGTTTTGAAGAATTCACACATTACATTCAACATCTTTAACAAATGTGGTCCAGTTGTATGCTGAGAACTGTACATTGAATGACAGAGAGCATCGCCAGAATATTATTTCAATACATTTGCCTAATTTCCATAGAAGCCTTGTGTTAAACTTTTAATTGACTTCTGACGGTGTTCGACTTCTTTCTAGTGTCTTTGTCAAGTTATATGTGAGTATATTTACTGGCCATGCATCCTGACATTGAGTATTGTTGTTATGAGAATGAATTACTCTAAAGAGTTAACAGTGCAGTGATCAATTGGCTTGTTTGGAACAATTTACAGCAAATGAAAACTACAAAGACAGTAATTGCACCTTCCCTGTAAATGTAATAATTTATCCTACACTTAATAGCGTGCATGACCAACCAGCTAAGATGGAGCTCATGCTGAGAGTAGTGGAGGTTAGGACCATTTTTGACAGCCTGACACTTTAAATACAAAACCAAGTGAAGATTTACTTAGATCATCACAGAATGACCTTTCTAGGTCACAATGCATAAAGAATAACTTTGTAATTGTTATCAAAACTGAAAGCCAGGAGAGTGAATATACAGTAATCCCTCCTCGATCGCGGGGGTTGCGTTCCAGACCCCCCCGCGATAGGTGAAAATCCGCGAAGTAGAAACCATATGTTTGTGTGGTTATTTTTATATATTTTAAGCCCTTATAAACTCTCCCACCCTGTTAACATTATTAGAGCCCTCTAGACATGAAATAACACCCTTTAGTCAAACGTTTAAACTGTGCTCCATGACAAGACAGAGATGACAGTTCTTTCTCACAATTAAAAGAAAGCAAACATATCTTATCTTCAAAGGAGCGCCGTCATAAAGGAGGCGTCAGGAGCAGAGAATGTCAGAGAGCGCTCGCAAAGAAAAGCAAACAATCAAAAAATCAATACATGCTTTTAAGTATACAGAAGCACCGCGATAAAGCAGCATTTTGTAGAGGAGCGTCCGTGTCCTCTGTGCAAACAGCCCCTCTGCTCACACCCTCCGTCAGGCAGAGAGAACGAGAAAGATAGAGAGAAGCAAACAAGCACAGCGCGGGAAGCATATCTTATAGCATTGAGGAGTTTTAGTTAATATGCAATACATGCTCTGATTGGGTAGCTTCTAAGCCATCCGCCAATAGCGTCCCTTGTATGAAATCAACTGGGCAATCAAACTGAGGAAGCATGTAACCTAAATTAAAAGACCCTTTGTCCGCAGAAAGCGGCGAACCAGTGAAAAATCTGTGATATATGTTTAGATGTGCTTACATTTAAAATCCGCGATAGAGTGAAACCGCGAAAGTCAAAGCGCGATATAGCGAGGGATTACTGTAGTCAAAATAAATATGTTTCCAATGCTAAATACTGTATCTTTCCCAGAGGCATCCTTTTATTTATATATAAATAAATATATATTTATATATATTGTGGCAGGAGGCTGGGAGCCAGACCCAGCCGGGACGCCTGGAATGATTGGAAGGCAACCTATACCTCCCCCGGGCCACGAGGGGGCAACCGCCCTGGATAGTGAGGGGACCACTGGAAAGGTACAGTGAGGCTCAAACCCGTTCCCCAGACCGCATAAAGCCCGGGAGATTTGCACTTCCGCCACACCTGGGAAGGTGGAGAAAGAACCTTCCAGGGATGCCCAGAGTGCTTCTGGGTGCTCATGCCGGAAGAATTTCAGTGAACACCTGGAGTATGTCCAGGTGACTATAAGAAGGGCCACCTTTCTACAGTCGAGGAGCGAGAGTCGGGTGCCGGAATAGGATGAAGCTCCAGCAACAGAGAGAAGAAAGGCGGTCCATGGACATTTAAAGGCCCGTATTGGAGGGTGTTATGTGCGGGAGGACTGTGTGTGGTAGAGGACTATTTGGTTTGTGTAATTAGTTTAATAAAACGTGTGTGGCATTTGACATCCGGTGTCTGTCTGTCTGTGGTTGGGCTGTCTATCACTATATATATATACTCAGCAAAAAAAAGAAACGTCCTCTGACATTCAACTGTTTTTACTTTCAGTAAACTTAATGTGTAAATATTTGTATGAACACTAAAAGAGTCAACATCATAAGACATACACTAAAAATGTTTCACAATGTGTCCCTGAATAAAGGGAGGCTCAAAATCAAAAGTACCAGTCAGTATCTGGTGTGGCAAGTACTGCAGTGCATCTCCTCCTCATAGACTGGACCAGATTTGTCAGTTCTTGCTGTGAGATGTTACCCCATTCTTCCACCAAGGCACCTGCAAGTTTCTGGACATTTCTGGGGGGAATGGCCCTAGCCATCGATCCAAATCGATCCCGCTCCAGGGTACAGGCCTCGGTGTAACGCTCATTCCTTCGACGATAAACACGAATCCGTCCATCACCCCTGGTGAGAGAAAACCGTGACTCATCAGTGAAGAGCACTTTTTGCCACTCCTGTCTGGTCCAGCGAAGGTGGGTTTGTGCCCATAGGCGGCGTTGTTGCTGGTGATGTCTGGTAAGGACCTGCCTTACAACAGGCCTACAAGCCCTCAGTCCAGCCTCTCTCAGCCTATTGCGGACAGTCTGAGCACTGATGGAGGGATTGTGTGTTCCTGGTGTGACTCGGGCAGTTGTTGTGGCCATCCTGTACCTGTCACACAGGTGTGATATTCGGATGTACCGATCCTGTGCAGGTGTTGTTACAGGTGGTCTTCCACTGTGAGGATGATCAGCTGTCCTTCCTGTCTCCCTGTAACGCTGTCTTAGGCGTCTCACAGTGCGGACATGGCAATTTATTGCCCTAGCCCAGGGGTCCTCAATCCCAGTCCTGGAGAGCCGCAGTGGCTGCAGGTTTTTGTTCTGACCTGGTTGCTTAATTAGAAAGCAATTCTTGCCAATAAAGCACTAACAAGCTATGAAATTAAATTAACTCTGCTATGTCAGGTCATTCTCATATCCTAGATTTTCTTTCCCTTTCTATCATGCAAATGATTTGAAGGCTAAAATGGACGAGTAATTCTAAGTCCTTCACTTTTTCCTCTTCATTTTTCTTCCAAGTATTTAATTAAACCCAATAGTGCAGATAAATACACACAGGTGTAAATGTAAATAAGCTAAATGAAGAAATGCTGCTCTCTCGTGTCATTTGCATGTTATTGATAATAAGGAGCAATTAAAATAGCTGTTTAAGACAAAATTAAGCAATAAGGGCTCAAAATCACTAAAGTGAAGCAGAAGTGTTACTTTAGCAATAAGTGCTTTTTATTAAGCAACTGGGTTGGAGCAAAAACCTGCAGCCACTGCGGCTCTCCAGGACTGGGATTGAGGACCCCTGCCCTAGCCACATCAGCAGTCCTCATGCCAACCTGCAGCATGTTAAGGTCTTAACGACCATTCCACAGGTGCGTGTTAATTAATTGATTATGGTTAATTGAACATACATGGAAAACATTGTTTAAACCCTTTACAATGAAGATCTGTAAAGTTATTTGGATTTTTAGAACATTATTGTAGAAAAAGGGACGTTTCTTTATATATATACACACTGTGTATATATATATATATATATATAATATATACTGTATATACATACATGTATATATGAAACCTGCTTTGTAAGCCATGGAAAAAAAAATCTTGCACAAAATCTTCTGTGTATGTTTTATTCTGTGCCCCAGTCAACACTTAGTGCCATCAATTTCCCAGCAATCCAATGGTTCATGTAGTGTGAAAACTATGAAACCAATACAGGACAAATTAAAAAAAGAAGCTTTTATGTGCTCTATGTCATAATCATGTAATGTGCATTTTGGCATGAAGATTCAGATAGGGATTAGAATATAAGGCTGTAAGACTATATATATATATATACATATATACTGTATATATATTGTCAGAATCACGACAAAAAAAACACACAAAAAAAAGTTTGGGGCAGCCGCCTGCACTGATTTGTACAGATTGGAGTCCACAATTGAACTGATTTGCTGGCACAAAGATGGCAGCTATAAGGGAGATCGGAGGAAATGACGTCAATAGTGGGTCTGGAATCAGAAGAGGTGTAATTGGGCCCAGGACCGCAAGTGATGTCACCAGTAGGGCTGGAAACTTAAAATGGTTTCATTGGGCCTGGGACTGGAAATTATATCATCAGTGCCAGGTGAAATTTCCCGTAACCGGTCTGCAAGGACATGAGAGAAAGAGCACACACCGCCACCCCTTCGTTTGGCATGGAATGGCTTTCATTCAGGCCCTTTAGCTGCCGCCCATGCACACGTGTGTGACAATATATTATTTTCTCATACAGTACCACCATCACAGGAAAGTAATACTATATGTTTTAGCATAGCTTTTACATTTCAATTATACATTAAAAAGTATCCAAGTGATTTATTGGAACAATTTAGCTATTAGCTAACCAAATGTGGTTTATGGGTTTATACTTGTTTTTCAGACTTGTTATGTTCTTATGGCAGTGCATACATGCTGTATATTGATCTTACAAGTTAATAGAAACAGAAATATCTGTATTGCCAACCATATATTAAAACCTAGGCAAGCAAACAGTTGTAGGAATGTTGTAATATACCTAAGTAAAGCTATTGTGATGCGGTTTAAAGACTATGAGTGGATGGCCTGGATTTCTTCTGGATGTAATGAAAAGCTCAGCTACTGTACAGGCAGCTGTGTTATCTGTGGAGCCATTCTCACTTTATTAATAACCTAATAGAAGTGTGAGAGCTTCAAAGAAAACAATCCATCCCTTTAATAGCACTAAATGCTTTGTAGCTTGAGAAGACACCTCATAAGTCATCAATTAGAATACCATTCATTTCTTATTTTGTTAACCAAATAATGTTTAACTGATGAAGCAATCATAGTTGTAATAAGCTTTAAAAACACTCCATCAAGATAATGCCTTTCATGATAACTGGCAAAAGTTTCTCATACCAGCAAAATAATTTAAAAACATTTCATCCAATAATAAAGAGTAATCTTTTATGTGATTGCAATCTGCTTTAAATATACTGAAGAGTATGTAAATAAAGTAAAGCTGATAATAAGACAACAATTCAAATGTCTGGAGAATTAAACATTTGTAAATTTTATTTCACACTTTTCCCCAGTTAGAGCTCCTTGGCACAGTGTCTAATATGGCAACATTTGGCCAACAAATTTATCATATTAAATTTAAGAAGTGACAGGGCATATTACGAAAGCTAGTGCGGCCAAAGAACCTACAAGTACACTATACTGTGTCTTTATCTAGATTAGAGCAGAGACACTGAGATGCAAAAGATGAGTGTCCTGTTGACTTCAATTCATCCCTAGAAAAATGGTAAATAGCCCAGAATCTCTAATTGTGTGTATGTATGTGCCTGTGGTAGCAGTAACTACAAATGGTAATAATTTAAAATTGTGTGACTATATTCAGAAGGACTCTGAGTGGTGCATCCCAAAATAATCCATGTTATTGTCCAGGCTAGACAGAAACAAGAGAGAGAGTAATATTACTGAAGATAATATGTAGTCAAAAAACGAAGCCAAAATTAAAACTGCATTGTCAACAGCGAAAGCCCAAAATTACTACACTAAAAGTGAAGCTAAGAACTTCACTTGATCACTCTTAGTCTAATTTTGTATGATCAACATGTCTGTTATCCAGTTGTATGTTCATAATGTGCAAAACACATGTATTTTTTGCTGATATTATTAATTGTTACATCATAATCAGGAAGTGCATTCCCATAATACTGTGGTTTTGAATTGAAGATCTGCCTTTCTCTTATTCATTGGTCAAGAGTCCCATCTTCTCTATATGGAAAGCTTTATTTGATATAGCATCAATCCATAATTAACATATTCTAAACATGATTTACAGGGATAGAGAATCTGCTTTCATTTGTGTTTACAGTATTAGCCTTGGAAGTTTAAATTGCTGCGTCGGGGGAAGTGTGTGACCTTGTGCTTCACTGTCAGACATGAACACTGTCAGACATTGTACGCCTACACAATTTGAACTGCTGCATGCTTTCACCAGTTTGCTGAAAAGACGAATTTGTATAACTGAGCACGTCACACATTGTCATCTCCCCTCTTGCTTCAAAGTGACATTTGTCCCACAAAATAATTTTTTGAAGCTCAACAAAAAAGAAGAGTTTGCTTTTTCCAAGGCTTCTAAAGGAGGTTGGGTTGCTTTGTTCAAATAAACATCTGGGAATATTATAAGGAAAAGTGAATTGCACAGCTAATTATGGTTAGCTGTATTGTTGTTTTATTTATCTGTTTAACGAAGGAAGCAAAATTTAAACAGCCAATAAAGTGCAGAAGAAAACTGAAAAAATGATTCAAGAGGTTATACTGACGATTGTGGAAAGAAGTTACAAAATGGCATGCACCTCAATTTCTTCAGGACACAATGTGCTGTATGGGCTGATGTTAGCAAACTGACTAAATAATGAGTTGCAGAAAAGATTTTATTAAGACATTTCATGGAGTATGGTCTTTCATTACCTAGGCTGACATCTGTTGCTATAGTGTGTTTGTCTCTCAAGTATTTGCTGTTATTCTCTTGGAAACTCACACCTTCGGCCTAATGGAGCCTACACTCTTTATGGCCCTCTAGCACCCTGCAGGCAATTCCACAACGCTTGTCTGTGGGTAGGGAGGCATTGTAGCCAACTGTCTGAAAGGCTGGGATTTAAAATAATAAGGCAACAGTTTCCAATTCAAAGCACTGTCTTACAGATGACCTTGTGTATTTTGTATTTGTCTACAGTGTAAAAAGCTTTGGGATGGAGCTCATCTTGAAGGGTTGTGCTCAAAAATGTAGCTGTTTAAATCAGGGAATGTTAGTGCTGCTATAAAAATGAACTCTGCTTGAAATACAATAAAATATTAAAGTACTTAAATATCTCAGGTTCTTATGTCTAATAAGAAATTAGAAATCACAAATTGCAACTTACATTGCACAAAGGAAACACAAATGTTTGTACTTCAGCTAAAAGGACATATGGCATATACGTTTTGCTGATGACATCCCAGTTGCAGATAAAAATGTGAATACTGGCATGTTTCATCCAGTACTTCAGGATTTTTTTCTTTTTATAGGGCAGCTCAGTGACAGATGGCTGAGATAGTTTGTTGATTGATGAATAAGATTTCATAATTTGCTTAACACTGAACTGATATAAAGCCACCAGTAAACATCTGATGATTTAATGAAATGACGGGCTTCTTCCTGTACTCTACTGCTCCTTTCAGAGGAAACGCTGTGAAGAAATGAAGAGATGATTGCGCCCTTTTAGCAGGTAGGCCACAGACAGCGAGGGATAAGAAATTCAAAGACGGCAGCAAATTGCTAAGGATAATGGAAACGTTTTGCAGTTGCTTACAGTGTGAAGTCTAATGTACTGATAGGATTAGAAAGCTGCTTTCAGAGATTAGCAACAAGATACGAATTATGCTTTTGCAATCATCAGAGCAACTTTTATAAACATTTTGTATTTCATATAATATTTCAATCCATTCTCTATATTTATATTCTGTTACCTAAAATAGGGTGTACATAAAATAGTTTCACTATATACTACAAGTGCTTTATGTGTATTTGCTACTTGCACACTCCTGCTTGAGAAGCTGAAGTAGCAGTCTCAGGAATTCCACTTGGAGTTCAGGACTCCAATATATATATATATATATATATATATATATATATATATATATATATATATATATATATATATAATTTATACTGGTAAATTGATTTTGTTGTTTCTTATATCCCTTAACTTTCTGCAGTTACTCCAGAATTCAGAAATGGTTCTGTAAAATTCACTCTCCACTGATTCTTGCATTGGATGAATGTTATTCACCACCTTCCTTCAGCTTTATCTGCAGTTTTATAGCCCGATTCGTTATTGATTGTCAAGTCTGTGACTGTGCAAACTGAATTCACCAGCTGTTCCTACAATTCAGAATAAAGTGGCTCAGATTTTGCTCAGGAAAATGCAGAAGGATTCCCACTTGAGCAATTAACACCATTCTTGTCAGTATGCAGATTTCTGAACATATGGAGTCTAAATTTGCAAAGGCACAGTTGTATACATATAATGAACAAGCCTGGAAGAATTCTGGTGATCAAGACACATTTAAAGGATGCAAATTCAAAAAAAGAGAAATGATTATGTTTTCTAATGAGAAGAGCAAAATAATTCTAAAATGCATGCCTCACACCACAAGGCATCTGGCCTTTGTGGAAAGGATGAGAAACCATACTACTGTTTTTAGCATACTTAATGCAAACTCGTGAGTGTATTAATGATGAAAGCAGTTTGGTCTAACATTTAGAAAAGTATGAAAAGCAGATAAATGAAGAATCACATGAGGCTAATACATAATGACAGAGCTTCAAATGATTAATTACTTGTTCTGATGATTAGCTTTCTATTTTCACAGGCAATATCATCAGAGTCATGATGATTTGTCAGGGCTGCTTCTCCTGGAAAACAGTAGGCAGACTCCTCTTGATACAGTATGATACAGTATTGTATGTTTATACTTCCTAGTCTGTCTGAATGCATCCTTTTGGATTGTTATGGGAAGTCCATGGAGATGTTTGATTGGAATTTTGGCAGAATGTACACATCCCAGGAACTGGTATAGAATGTCTTGTTTGCTAGGCTAGTTTTTAGAAACAAAGGAAAAGAGGGATTGTTCCACAGAAAAAATTAACAGTGCAAGAATTAATGTGCAACGGTGTAGTTCAGCCTGCAATATTTGTGATGACAACAGACTCTAGGTACAACAAAAGTTATTCCAGTTCAGTTTGTCTCAGCAACAGTTCTGGTATGAAATCACCTTTACGTGCAACTTGTGCCAATGTGGAAAACTAAGGCAAAACCAATTGCTCTAAAATATTTTGGGATTTAGGATGACTTTATTAATAATCGGGTTACAAAGGGCTGTGTGGGAATGTTTTTTTTTTGTGTATCTACCACTTTGCATTCTGAATATTTCATTTTCTCTCATCTGCAACTGCACATAATAGATTTCCCTCGCAATTGCTCTTGCCCATATCACTAAAAATTAAGTCCCATGCTATACAGCATTAGGTCATGTCCTGAAAAATTCATGGCTGTAACTGTGAATTAAGTGCTGCACCTTTGACAGAGACTATATCTTATGGGACAATATCCTGAGAAACAAAAAGACATGTTGTTTAGTTGGTCCATTAACAATAGTGTTTGAATGACAACTCACACATAAAATAACTTAAGGCTTTATTGTGGGCTTTAACACTAGAATTGCCAGAGCCTATGAGAAAACTCCGGCTCACCTTAAATCCATTTGCACGTCTCCCCTCAGCGTCTTTTTGTCCTGTAAATGTGCCGATTAAGACAAGCAGCCAGCAGCCTGCTATTCCACCCCCCCCTCCCCCACCATCGCAGAATGTTCACAAACTTCTCCCAGCTCATGCCTTGTTTGATTATCTGGGAGTGAAGTTCTGGAGTTTTAGAGTGGAAATAATAGATGTGTTATTTGGAACACACGCATTTCATGTGTGTTCCGTTTCTATAGTAATCTGTGTAAACACATTGTTAAAACAGAAACTTTTTCATATTTTAGTAATAAATGTTGCAAAATGTAGGCATCTATATATATAATTCACTAAGGCAAGACAACCATGAAAAGCACGCCGGAAGGGGCGTGGATTCACTAAGCAGCCGACAAGTGAGACACCTATGGCGGAAGGAGCCACGGCCACCAACTCCAAGACCATTGGATACAACGACACCTTGCAGGGCCACGCCCACCAACTCGGACGCGACGACACAGAAAAAATGCCGTCATTTATGTTCGTCTGTCGTAGAGGCCACATGCAGTGCAGGTTAGGTTAATGTCATGTACCTCCGAGCTACGTTGGCTGTTCATAGAGGCATGTTTCTCGCGGAGGTGAATCGCCATATGCAGCGTGTGAAGCGGTTTGCGAGGGGTATCCCATGGGACATCAACACACTATTACACATTAATCTACAACAGAAAAAGGGCAGACAATAAACAAGAGATAGGACCAGAAGATGAATCATTGTCTGTATTTCTATCTGTGTTCTCATCAAGGCTTGAAGCACCATTTTCCATTTTGCACTGCCAGTAAATGGTGCTGGGCTGACCTTCACCCCCACTTTTAATGTATGACTATATAAGGGGAACCAAAACATCTACTTTCCATTCTTATTTATGAATATGATTGCTCTTTAAGCTACAACGGTGACAGTTAAATTAAGACATTGGGTAAAATCAGGATGAGAACAAAGACAAAACAGTATACCAGCTCGTACTTGTTTCCACTTTAGGCAATGATCCTCATTGGATGCTGTGTTGTTACATGCCACTTAAAGCAGTGAGGTGGAGCTTAACAAAGATTCAGATTTAAGGAGCCAATGAAAAACCTGAAATGTTTTTAAAAATTCCAATTATTTTAGCTCTAAATCTTATTCCTCAGCAATCTTCTACCTGCCCATTACCTGCAAAGTATATCAGGATTACCACAAAAATGCAGGTCTCTAGCTCTTGAGACATAAGATGCTATGTATTTGGTTTCAACCTGATTGTTATTACAATTATGTTTTTAGCTGCTTGTCTATTCATTACAGTCTGAGTTAGTAGTGCTTGTGTTACATTTTATATACCTTTTGCTGATTCCTTCAAAGCTGTATCTTGTATAACAGTAACAGAAATGCCACTTAGTAATGCAAAAGCTTCAAAGCATTTCAAGTTGTGATTTCTAGGTCATGTTTAGTGACCATTAGAATATCAATGATGCTAATGTATGAGATAATAAAATGTCAGAATAGATGTACGTGTTAATTATAAGTGCATAAGGAAAGCATTTATACTGTGCAGTATATTTGTTGAAAGTTTTCTTCCTATTGAGGCATAAAATATAGGATTATGTTATAGTGTTTCTCAAATGGATTTGAGTATGACTTTGACCAAAAGTGCAATTCACTGCTTTTGTTTTTGGTCTATAATAATGGCACTAAAGGTATTTTCCAGAAATGGTTTATTTAACCATATTTTAGCAAAGTGCATGCTTTTTGAACAGTGTAAGCAAATGAGTGAATATTTCACATTTGGATAATGCTAAATAAGTAATCTGACATTATTTTCATAGACAATTTGAAATTATTTCCTGTTATTTAATTTGGGTCTCTATTGTAACCCTTTGTATTAGGAATTTTGTTGTGGTATAGCGGAACCACAGCGCTCTCAGTAAGGGCCAGTTTTTAAATAAATAATCACCATACTCGAGGCGGCTTCGTGAGGGGGCATAGTGGTTGTAGCAAGCCGTGGGGCGATCTGCGGTGTGGGCGTTTCTCACCGAGTGTACAGGTGAGGAACTGCCCACATCCGTGATTGTTCCCGTGGCTAATATGCTGCAGCTGCTATGGCCCCTCGCTATATAAAAAGAAGCACGAGTCGGATGGAAGAGAGGAAAGATCAGATAAAGAGAAGGAAATGGAGGTTGGCAGCAGGAAGCAGTAAAGAGAGAGAGAGAGAGAGCGAGCAAATTGGTGCAGCAGGAAGCGAGCGAGTGAGTGAACGCTCGCAGGCAGCTGAAGACAGCATGGGTGTTTGGCCAACACCTGGGAGAAGTTGTGGTCACTCCCGCAGAGTTTGTTTTGGAGGGCGGGAGTGACCGAGAAGGTGCAGTACTCTCCGCGGAAGGTAGCAGGAGTCGGGACTTGGGACGTGGTGTCCCCAACGTGAGAGCCTTGGCCGTTAGGGGATTCCCAAGTCACTGTCAGGGGCAGCCGACCGGAGCCAAGGATCGGAAAAGTGACTGACAGTAGCAGCAGGAGTAGGCAGAAGGTCAGCTGCATTGAGAGCGTCTCGCCTGTTGCAGGGCCCGTAATGGACAAGCAGGTGAGACGCTAACGCTAACAGGAAAGAAGCACCGTCATTTGTCATTTGTTTTTAAAGACTGCTACCTGATGAATGTTTTAACCTCGTTTTTAAAGGATTGTTTTTTCTATTGTTTTAACCTCCACGTTTTTCTTTGAATGGATTATTTATTTATAAGACTTTGGAAAGCACTGCACTTTATTTATTTGAACACTTTGTTTTTGATTATTGTTTTGAACAAAAGCACTTTTGCACTTTTTTGAACCATCCCCTTGCTCAAATGTTGCCTTCACTGACTAGCTCATCGTTGACATTACCGACGGTGTTGGGTTCAAGGGCTCCCAAACAGTAGATGGGAGCGTGGAGCCAGAACCCACATCGTCACATTTGTTATCTCCATCCTCCATGAAATTGTAGATTTTATATGTTTCTTATTAATAATAATAATAAGTGATTGTCTCTGTCTATAACCCTTTAATATAAAAAGTGGGTTCATTTAATACTTAAATGTCCCTAAATTAGCATTGAACATCTTGAGTTAATTGAGTAATAGATTGATGGATAACATCAAGCTTCATTGTAAATATAACATTCTCATATACTATCCCTAATGAAAAACTGCAGTATTAAACTTTGACTTACAGTGCTATGGAAAATCATCTGTTTTTGTATGTTGTTCTCTAGTTTTGCCTTGTGGTAATAAGGAGTACAAGCCATATACCATACTTATGCATATGATTTTGAAATACAATGCTTTCATATTGTGTGCTTTCTTTGTGAGAACACATGACTTCACAGTTAACTTCAGACCCACAGATGAGAAATCTAATCCAGAATGAAGCACAGAGAAAGATAAAAGAACTACATTTGGCTCTATAGAAAAATTTGTAATGCAAGTACTTTGAAGAGAGCAAGATTTAATAAATGGTTGATTGAAAAGTATTTATTCAGCTTGGAGAGGGACTGAAGTATCATAGTTGACTAACATCAATTAATTCCAGATATGAATGTTACAATGATTCTGTGTACATGAACCACTGTTTCTTGTTAAAAGCCAATGATACTCATAAAAACAAAATGAAATTATAAAAAAAAATCCTATAAAGTATTCCTTTTAAGAACAACATTAATTATAATGGCTTTAGTCATGCTGATTTATTAATTTTAGGCGAAAGGGGTTTTATTAAGGAATAAAGAGATTGACTCATGCTGCTAAATAGGAGCAAAAAGTAACTTTTTATCATTAGCAGTGTGAAAGTAAGTGGATGCATATGGGACCAAGTCTGCAGGCAGTTATGTATAGTAGGCAGAGTGGTATAGTGGTTAATGCTTTCAGATCCTGCTGCTGACGCTGCGTGACCATAAGCAAGGCACTTCATCTTCCTGTGCTCCAATTGGAAAAAGAAAAGAAATTTAACTGATTGTATTAAAAAATGTTGTAAGTCACCTTGGATAAAGGTGTAAGGCAAATAAGTAAATTTAAAAGTATAGTAGAGATCAAAGGTTGCATAGTAAAGTACCCTGTTTTAGTGTTCTCCAGCAATGGCAACTGTTGTGACTAGAGCAGGGGATGTTGGTCTTTACCATCAACCAGATGATTTATTCCCCATAATTACTATGGATACTCTAAATAGTATGGCGCAGTGGTTAAGGCTTTGGACTTCAGACCATGAGGTTATGGGTTCAGATCCCACCACTGACACTGTGTGACCCTGAGCAAGTCACTTCACCCTCCAAATGGAAAAGCAAAAGAAATTTAAGCAATTGTATCTCAAACGTTGTAAGTTGCTTTGGATAAAAGTGTTGGCCAAATAAATAAATGTAAATGAAAACGTTGGGATTGGGGTAGCTTTAAGAACAGGGAATGAGTGCATCCTAAATAAAAAATCATTAGATACCCCTGGGCTACTAGTGGTCAGTCAACACAACATGTAATTACCTATCAAGTAAGAGTGAACCACCAGACAGTATATGGAGCTGATGGCATACTATTGAATGGCAATGGAATGGTGGCAGTTACTAGTTAGTTACAGTTAGTAGCATAAACACCTAAAATTGGTAAACCCAGAATCACACTAAATGACTTGGAGTCAGAGCGCATGTCACATTAAGTGACTGCAGGTGCTGGATTTGGTACCTTGAGGATTTTAGACCTCATAACTAGGAATCAGAGGCTACTACAGATTGCAAATCTACTTCACAACTTTTCAGCATAGTTTGAAATTTGCAAGCTCCCTGTGTTTTGACAGCAAGTTATTATGCTGATCATCAGTGTCAGTGCCTGAACAGATATTTTCCAGATATGGTGAATCTTAGATCAGCTTTCTCCTTTTTCTTTTCTGGTAAGGTATAGCAAAATGAGGTTTCAAACATTTACTTTTCTTCTTTCCCTGTGGCCACATAGTATGCCTGGTACTCCTGGCTGAGTGCTCATTAGTTGTCACCTCTTGCACACACAAAACATTTTCTCTACCTGTCGTAGAGTTTACTGATTACACTACATGACTGACGGTCGTGGATGTGTGAAGTGAATGTCCATGACTCACTAAGATTATGCAAATGAAGACTGAATGAAAATACACAGTGACACTGGCTTAAGATACAAGAAAGAGACCATTTATGTTATACTGTATATGTTTCCATAATAGTGGGTGGGTGACCGCCGCATTATCTAACGCTTTCATTGGGAACTAGTGTTCAGAATTGCAACAACATCTGGAGCCACTGATTACAAAACAGGTTATTCTTGACCCTGGGTGTTATTACCAGGCAGTCGCCAGAGGAGATTTCTTGCAGAGGATTCAAAGCTTATTGTGGCTGGCCCATGAGGCTGTGGAGAGGAAAAGAAGACCGTGACTGACATTAGGAGAAAGTGCAAATTTACTGTAATTAAGCCAATGGACCAACCACTCTATCAGAGTATGGGAAACTCAGGTATAAATAGGCCTGTACTGATTATGCAGTTTTATTAATTCTGTTAATATTTTAACATTATTTTACTGTACTTGTCTGCTGTTATTATTTTTGTAAAATAAATGTTTTCTTTTTGAGTACTTTGGCTTCCTTGGTGTCATTTGGGTTTAAGGAAAGCTTGAGAAATATATTCAGCAATATGCATTGAACCCTGGAAATCAAACGCTGTTCCTCATTATTTCTTAAGTACATCATGCAATATGGATAGAACACCATCATATACAACTTGTGGAAATGTTTTATTTTATTTCTGATTGTGTTATACAAATAGAGAACAAGGGTTACATCAGTGTTTGAATCAGACTACCTCATAATGATATACATAATTATCTGCTATATGGCAGATTATGTAAGTAAATATTATACAATATATATTATGTATTATTTATGGTGTAAGTACTTCAAAAATATTTAATGAAGCATGCCAAAGAAATATCTGACAAATTATTGGTTTGATTAATCACTGTGTTACTTTTCTAATGTGACAATTATTAAATATACATCCAAATACATTTGATTATATCTATTTAACCACTTCAAAATAACATTGTGTCATGTAATGGCAAATGAAAAAAATGATCTTTGTCATATTTAAAACAAATAAAACCGTTAATTATTTTGTTAAATATTTCAAAGAGACTAAGAGACTCACCATAAGTATCTATAATTCAAATACTTTAGGATAACGCCCCCCCGCCCAATCTATTCTAACCATTTTAATATACATTTCTTGTGTCATGTTAGAAAAACAGGGTTTAAGCTACAAGAATGCATGACCCTTAAAAACTTTTTTCTTATGCTTTTTTTTTTTTAAACAGACTACAATGTTACATCCACAAACGTTATAATTATCCTAACTAAGAGGAAACAGAAGCAATTTAAACATCTCAGCTGTACTATTAAGAGGAAGAATCACCAAAGGAAGCCAGAGCTTATTAAATTAAGGGTCTAACTGCTAAACAGAGAAACAAAATTGGTGTCATCATTATAGTATTTATATGTAAACCCCATCATCCACTGGGATTGATGTTTCCTTTAAGCCATTTATGCTGTTAATATAAAATGTCCAGTAAAGGTTCATTGAAGAGGTACTGTAATACTGAGGCTTTTGTTATGGTTGTGCTAATTTTTATGGGTCATCTTTAAAATAAATAGCAGATCAATTTTTTCAAATTAGAATGCACAGTTTAAGAAGAGGGCACTCTTATTGTGACCCTCCTACCAGGAGGCCAGAATACTCCAATTGTGTTGCATTTATTGAAAGCAAACAGTGGAGAGATAAAAAAAATATGTAAACTAAAAGTATAGAAGTAAATGGAAGCAAAATGAAAAGCTTGCAGGCACTCTTGAGATAACCATACACCATTTGAGCCCACTATCTGCCCACCTGTCTACCTCAAAGTACCACAAAACATTTCCTTTACTGCCCATTTGCCTTTCACACTCTCTCTAGCCTGGTGTACGTTCCTCTCAGCAGGTGAAACTTTATCACAATTCATTCACCTTTCAGTTCTAGGACCACTTGACGTTGACTCATTCAGGTAGTTTTCTCTATTACAGGGACAATATGGTCTTAATTGTCTTAATCTATTGGAAAAGAGGTGTTTCAGTCTATTGTCAACCCTTCAAGGTCTACAACCCTGACACCTGCTGGGTTGCCTGTCCTTACGTGTCATGAGCAAATGGTACCATATTCTCTTAGGGTTGCATCCCTGTATCTCTTCTTCTCTCGCCTGTACTAATTTGCCAGCCTGTTTACCTTCTGTTGCTTCCAGTACACATTTAGGGTACTCAGCACCAGGCAATGTCTGTCTTCCTTCATTCAAATGATGGCATATGTCTCCACTGCTGTATGTTTTCTATTGCTCTGGGCTTCCCACACTCTTTTACCCATTGGGACCATTTGCCCATCAGGCAACAATTTCAGCAGAAAAAAAATAAGTGTGTGACCAGACCATAGCAGACTGGCAAAATATCTGCATACTTTGTACTCCTTTGTATACTGCCTTTGGCATTAACTATAACTGTCAGAGTAACACAAACATTACTGATGCATTGCTTACAGGAAAATTAATTTATGTGAAATGGATAACAAGAAAGCACAGAGTTATTAGTGATAAAAAAATTCAAGCAAAGATGTTGCCAAAAGAACAGCAGATATAAAAAGTGTGGCATCTAGAAGGTGAGTGGCAAGACAGGTCACAGTGGAGGCAAAATTTGAAAAATACAACACACTAAGTAACAAAAGGCCACATTAAATTTTAAACACACATTGAGTACAGAAAAGTGATTGGAATGGACATAATTAAGCTCAAGTGATGTCTAAATGCACTCTTAATAATATTTAATTACATTTATATATTGCTTTTCTCACTACTCAAAGAGCTACCAGACAAGGAAGACCTGGGATGCAAACCCATGAGCTCTTTACTACAAGGTAGTTATGCCTTCCACTGCACCACTATCTATAAAGAAGTGGTGGTTGGACAGGAATCCTGGCCTTTTCTGAATTTGTATTTTGGCATCTCATCTTTTGGGTTAAGACATTCAGTCTATTATCACATTTAAGTCTCAGTCCTTACTCATCCGAGTGTCTCTCCTGTACCTTTTATGAACACTATGTTATTTCTGACCAGGGATTTATGGCAACTCAGACCTATCTGGGCGCAGCATTTGGAGAAAGTGGGAAATGCTGACCGCCTTGATCAAGTGAGGACATGCAGCCAAACCAGGTAAATGATGACTCCCATGTATAATAATTCATCTCACCAAGCTTTTATTGTATTGTGCACTGACATGAAAAACTTATTAAACTTCCAAAATGATGAATATGGCATATAGACGCTATTTTAATTGACTCTATGTAGAGCCAATGGCTGTGTATTTGCATTAAAGAACTGCTTTGTTTTTTCATCAGTTTAAGCTACCTGTTGTCAATTCTCAGGAGTAGAATCCAAAGCACAGTACAAGCACAGGTGTAATTCAGTTGCTGCGTATAGAAAGCTATTAACCATCAACATTTAAAGCCTAATGGTTTGAATCAACATGGCTTAATGACCATTTATGAAAGGAATGAGCTTTTGGGGAAAGGCGGAATTTTTTTTCCCATGATAATGACTAGCTTATCAACCAATTTAGTCTCCCAAGGCATTAGGGCACCCAGTGAGAATGACACTGCTTTTGCTAACCATGACCAGTGACATTCCATTAAGTCACAAGTCATCTGTGATGCAAGATGACACTGACAAATGTTGTGGCTCAGTGTCCTGGGTCAACCAATGATTAATTTATTTTGAGGCAAAGTAGTGCTAGCCGATGCTTTGCTCAAAATGCTGTTGTACTTGATGACTGGCTTGTTGGTAAAGGTAACTGGCTGAACTTGCAGTTTATTACGTGGCCCATAGTATTCATTTTAAGAGCAATCATGTCATTACATGTGCCAGATAATAGTAGCTACCTGCTCAGACGCCGACACTTTATGCCTTTCCAGGACCCTTACACTTCAATACCATGTGGAGCACACCATGGACTCCTCAAATGCTGACAAAATGCAGATGGCAATGTACGTCAGACTGGTTGCTGCTCTACCAACCATTGAAGTTCTAGCAGTGTCCTGATTGCATATGTATTAGGTGGATTAGCATAGTCCAACTATGATTGTTTCAGGATGCCAACTGGGGGAAATTTGAGATGCATTCATTTATGATCATTTACAAATTTATTGTCATTTATAAAGATACATTTCATTCAAATGTGCATTTTATATATCCGATTTTTAATTTTTTTTTCCCATATGCATTTTCCTGTTTTTTAGCATATTCATTTTTTCATATTCAAATCCACGCAAGGTTTCGTAAATAAGATCTAAGGACTGAATACAGTCAGTCAGTCATTTTCCAACCTGCTATATCCTAATACGGGGTCACGGGCGTCTGCTGGAGCCAATCCCAGCCAGCACAGGGCACAAGGCAGGAACAAACCCCAGGCAGGGCACCAGCCCACTGCAGGGCACGCACCCACACCAAGCACACACTAGGGATTTAGGATCGCCAATGCACCTAACCTACATGTCTTTGGACTGTGGAAGGAAACCGGAGCACCCAGAGGAAGCCCACACAGACACGGGGAGAACATGCAAACTCCACGCAGGGAGGCCCCGAGAAGCGAACCCAGGTCTCCTTATTGCAAGGTAGCAGCACTACCACAGCGCCACCATGCCGCACTGAATATAATGCATATCTCAAACATGCCAGCTGCTGTTAGTTCAAATATGGTATGTTCATGTGTATTCTGTATGCCCTACTTAATCTTAACTAGTATCCAGAAAGACTGGACCTCTATAATGAAAAACAGACTAGTTTGATAATTGAGGCACAGCAGATGTGTAGACAGTAGAAGCAATGTCATAGTAAAATCTTATTGTTCGTAGTTCTAGAAACTGGTCATCCTTCTGACATGATTGATAAACCTATTTCAGTTCGTGGAAAACAACTAAGGAATAAGAATTCCTCAAGGAAAATACTGAAAAATAAACTGAATGATAAATGAAGTAAAATAAGAGGATTGTACGTAAGTTAACTAGTGCCTAATGAAAGCCAGTTTTTGCTAAGCCAATAGGTGTTTTTATTTAGAGAACAGTTTAGCTGCAAAAGAGCTAGGAGACATGGTGGATCACCAAGAATAGCATAAGCAAACAGTGGGTTAAACTGTAAGACTAATGCACCAGAGTTGTATAATCAGATCAGGCTGTTTAAGATGTAACAAGTGAAACAAAAGAAAAAATGGATTAGAAACGATCAAGTAATCTTTATTGACATGACTACTGCAGACACCGGGGTCTGTGTTTAACATGCAGGCTGTGGCATCAGCAATGTCCTCACAAAGTACATTAGGGGACAAATTGGAAATACAAAAGAGACTAGCGGGAGATGGTAATCAATGCACAGAAAAACTCTCACAGTTTTGAAAGAAGGTCAGTCATCATGGTAATGCTATGCAGGTTACAGCCTAGCAATGCAACTGTGAGGCCTGATTTAATCTTATAGCTGCCAGTAAATGTATGCTAGTGCAGAAAAGCAGTTCTCAGTATATAGAATACACAATAGCAGTAAGCCACTTTTCTGTGATTATTTTTTCAGATTTTTTTTTTTGAAAAGAAGTAATCAAATAAAGTACACTGTAATGTAGAGAAGTGTTGAAATGCCTGAAACAGTATTCAGGTAAGATGTTAAAAATAAACATATAAATTCTTGCTACATCATTTACAGCAAATATTCATTTGACTTTGTGATGCCAACTCTGTTATGGTTATTGTTGACCTTTTGTGCCTATTGTGACCGATTGTTTTTTGTTTCCTTTAGTTTTTTTCATGTTGTAGTTTTTCCTTTCTTTCTTTTTCCTTTTCAGCATGGCATATTTTTTGCTGAAAGGGAGATAGATTATTGAACCTGTCAATTCTGTCTACATTCAGCCAGGAGAGCAAAGCAAACCATTGTGGGCTTCACAATAGAGCCTCAGCTATAGCTTCTGTTCTAAGTTAATGATAGGATCTACACCATGTGTTATTTTTGGGAAATGTTCTTGTCATTGTAATAGTTCAAACTACTCCATGGCACAGTATGTATGTGGTGTGCCTCCTAAAAATTTCTTTTGCATGCCTTCAGACTGCATTTGTGTCATTATGTACATTTGGTACACTTAGCAGTAGTTTGGACATAAACCTTCAACCATCAGGTGCCACATTTGCAGCAAACACCTAATTTATAGTTTCTTGTATTAAAGCAGATTTCTCACATTCTGGACATTTTTTTCTTGCACTCCTATCCAACGCATGCAGGCACAACTGTGAGCATGTACATAAGCCAAAGGATTCACAAATATAACAAAGTCGATACGTCCACTCTGATTGAACAGTCAAAAAAACAGTACATGCTAGAGCCCATCCACTTAGCTTTGACAAGTGAAAGTGAGTGTCATTTCATGGCTAATTTCATTTTGTTTTCAGTGTCAGCGAAAAATAAATGAAGAAAAAAATTAAATAAGCTACAGAAATATATTTCTTAACAAATTTATTTATGATCACATTTCATGTTGTTATTATTTATTTATTATTACATTTCATAGTACTTTTATTCATTGGCTTATTTAGTTATTTAATTTTGTCCAAATGATCCTTTACACTGGAGTTGTCGGGGGTAGTGTCAGATTAGGTTCTTATGAAGTCAATTATTTTTCAATCTAAACAAACAGCTAAAATAGGTTTTTATTTAAAAGCAATGTAATTTTTAGACTTAAAAAAGTGCAAATTTATATTTGAAAGAATATTTCAACTATAAATAACAACAAAGGGTTAGTCACAACCTAAGGGCTTTAATTGAGAAAAGCACCAGAGTGATTTTGTTTTAAGTGTGTCCACAAATTCGTCATATTTGACAATTTAATGATTACTGTTTTGAAGCGATGCCAGCTAATAACTATTTTTAAGTCTTCTGGCTCTCTTTTGTAGTTTGGTTTGAAACTGAATTGAATTCTGTGTTAAGAAGCTACTTTTGCCTTCAAAATAATATGCATTCTTAATGTCACTTACTTTTATTATTTTTACCTAACTGAAGAGACTGCATCTGTGCCATAAAAATTGTAACTTTAACTAAGGACAGAAACTACCCAGAAAAACATTATCAAATGAAATTGATGCTTGGAACTTTGGAAAGTTTTCAAGTGCAGGCACAACTTTCTTGTTATTCTATCCAGGATATGTCAGGGTTTAATGCTTTAATGTTCATGTACTTTTTATATTTCCCAGTTTCTAAAATTGCCCTTTTAATTGCTACTGCTTGTTTAAGTTTAAGCAATGCAGGGTGGCTCTAATTGATTGTTCAAATTTTACCATCCGACAACAACAAAAATATTTTAGTGAAATTTAATATGAATAAGGGCCTTGCTACCATAGTGAGTCAGTTAACCATTTACCAGCACAGGCCTTGGTACACTCAAAGATACTTTCTTTCTTGTGATGTCGTTTGATTTACCAACTCCTCCATGAGAGAAATCCATTGACATTTCTCATATTTGGAAGTATTTTTTTTTATATGTGTGGCATTGTTTATTGAATTTTAAAGTTGTTTTATGCACATGTTGTTTATCATTGCTAAGCACAGTTGTAGGTCACGTGATTGTGTATGTTTGTGCCTGCAATCATATCACTTTGTAGTTTCAGTAAGGCAGAGTACTTGTCCTGCAGTCTAAGGCCAGGTTTATACTTAATGCGATGTGACGCATGCTCCAGCGGACCCTACTGCTACCCAAGCATTGAACATTTTATACTTCCGCGTGTACTTTACATAAATCTGGAAGATTCCACCAAATGGCAGTGCGTGATATCATCATGGTGAGAACAGGTTTAGTTTCTTTGTGTTGTGAATTGATTGAAACATCAATTAAATTCCGATGACATCTTGCCACAATATCTCTGAAAAGGATGTTTAATGATTAAGCCTATCAATCCAGGGATGTGCTTGAGCTAGCTTTGGGCACGAGGCAGAAGCAATCCCTGGACTGGGCATCAGCTCTTTGCAAGGTGAACACAAGCATACACCTACACAAGCATCATTTTAGTGTCACCAAATCCCCAAACCCGCATAACCTTGGAAGAAACTGAGCACACTGTGGAAAACCAGCAGGAAAACATGTAAACTCCAGGCAGGGATCACCAGCGATGTGCTTTCTTGAGAGACAGCAGTGCTTTTGCTTTGCCACGTGTCAACTTAGTGTGTGTAATTATTAACAGTATTCATTATTTAAATGAAATTAACGATTTATCTGTAAAATGTAAAATACAGTGCATACTTTAATGCATTTCATTATGAAAGTGATATCAAGCATAAACCTAAGGATTCTAAATGTGCAGATAGTTGTAATATAATACATTGATTTAATGTGTTCTGTTTGGTGATCTATTGCTGCTTGCTGCTGCTGTCAAGTCAGTAGGAAGCCCTAGAAGCTTATAGCGATTAACAACTGGGTCGGTTTTAAGATGACATTTACGACGGTCTACTTTAATGATAAGGTAAACTACGAGATTAAAGAGGACATTTTGAGATTAAAGCCGAAATTTCCACTTTAATCACAAAATACACCTATTCATCATGTTCTTAATTTTTTTCTCTCTGGGTCAAATACAGCCCTGTATATTTTGTTGCTGTTGTGAAGGTGCAAAAAAAATAAAAAAGACGGCACAGAGGATGGTATGTGAGACTTTTAAAATGTACTGTTTCATTACGATGAGGAATATGCGACGCTTGAATATAAAAGCACCACAAATGCATTTGTATGTCAGCATTTGCTTCACCACATCAAACCATTCATCAAACATCGAAGGAGGCACATCGATCCCTAGGATCCTCAAAGCGGCTTTCTGTCACATGTAGATAGGAAACAGAAACTCTGACGTCACATTCCAACTCCTATCACACAGCGCCCCCTGACTTTTTGTTGGTATTGCAACTTATGCATGCATTGCATTACTTTCTGAGGATGTGCTCAGAGGACACGTCAAATGAAGGCTGGGAATGTGCAGCAGAAGTGATGCATGCGCATTCTGAGTGTGAAGCATAAAGCCCTTAGGGCTCACTTTCATGATGAAATGCATTAACGTATGTATGCTACATTTTTTAGATAAATCATTAATTTTGTTTAAATAATGAATACTGTTAATAATTACACACATGGGAGTGACAGGGTGATGGAGCATTAGCACTGCTGTCTCGCAGGGAGTCATGTCACTGGTGTTCCCTGCCTGGAGTTTACATGTTTTCCTGCTGGGTTTTCACAATGTACTCCGGTTTCCTTCCAAAGATATGCAGATTTGGGGATTTGGTGACACTAAAATGACGCTAGTGTATGTGAGTGCTTGTATTCACCTTGCAATGAGCTGATTCTCCATCCAGGGATTGTTTCTGCCTCATGCCCAAAGCTAGCTGGAATGGGCAAATCCCTGGATTGATGGATTTAATCATTACACATCCTTTTTAGAGATATTGCGACAAGGTGTCATCAAAATTTAATGGATGTTTCAGGTAATTCACAACACAGCGAAGCTGAGCCTATTCTCACCGTAATGATATCTTGCACTGCAACTTGGTGGAATCTTCCAGATTTACGCAAAAAACACGCGCAAGTATAAAAAGTAGAACGCTTGCATAGCAGTAGCATCCACTGGAGCATTCGTTGCGTGAAGTATAAACCTAGCCTAAGTTTTGGTTTCAATCGATCAAGTTAATGTAACTTTTAGAATAGTTACATAAAATCAAATGCTTGATTTAGGATTTTCGGTTGGTTTTATTGAGTTTTCTTTTTGTTATGAACACTTTGGATTCTGTTGAACATTTCCCTGGCTCTCTTTGGACTTTCTACTACTTCCCTGTTGCTGTCCACATCTTTTCTCAATCTTCCCTTTGTTGAGTAATGTTAAGGAAGCTTAATGGTGTTTACAAGAAGTCTTTAGCATTAAAATCCCCTTTGATTTCATTCTTTTTTCAGTTCTTTCTGACAGTCTGTGCATTTCAGTTTCATTACTGACTCTATTACACTAACTGTATGTCATCACATTAATATGTTCTTTTCGGTTTAAACAATGTTCTGAAATTACAAAGTAGACATTTTCAATTCCGTCACTCACCAATTTCAAAGCATGCTTTCTAATAAGTTTTAGATGACTAGAACATATCCTAAAGACAAAAAACATTTAGCAAACCTGCATGGGACATCCATTGTCTACTTTATGAAATATTAAAGTGGTTCGTATACTGTAGGTATAGTGTCAAACACTACAAAGGACATCTTTTAACATACACTTGATCATGTTATGGGTCAATGAGTTAGTATTAATCAATGTTTAATGTCAGAAGGTAATTAGATAATTTATCTTCTGTATGGTAGTAGAGTAATAAAAACATTGAATGTTGCAACAGAATTATTTAAAAAGATACTAATATTTACATCACTCTGTTAACATGTTAACAAAGGAAATAATTTGAAACAAGTTAGGGTATATATTGTATTAATGTTTATCTTCATATTTACATAGCAAATCTCAACATTAAGATTCAGACAAGGCATGAATATGACATTGAACTTGTAAATGTATAACAATCATCAAATTTTTGCACATTAATAAAGTCAAAGATAGCTTCTGGCAATGATAAATCATAGGCGGGAAATTAGGCTTGCCCAGTTAAGTAGGAATTTTAATTTGAATTTGAATGGTGAGAAAAACAGGCTCACAATAACATAGACTATAGTTGAATGCTATTAGATTGTAGTTAAATGAACCAGTTATTCTTTTGTGTTGCACTTTGCAAACTGACTCATTAGGAGAAATTAAACAGTAAACGGCATACATACAGTAGATATGACTGGTGCAGTAACATTAACAAAACAGTAACTTCAAGATAGGATAAAAACTTAGATATATTTATTCAATTAAAATGAATTCAAATCTAACAGTGTGGATCTGCAATGTCAATTTGAAATACTATAAATCTTGTGTCTTGGCAAATCTTTTAGTTGCATTTTTAAGTTCATTAATCTTAAAAATTCCAAAAGGTTGCTCTGTTGACAATAACCTACTCTTTGTAGACAAATCCTGCACATGTTGTGGTATTGATCCAGTTTATAAGAGCCTGTGGGGACTTAAGCATCCTTTTGTTGTAAGGAAATTCTCCATGGTTATAGCAAACTAAACTTACATATTGTGGTTACATTCTGCAAAAGTAGAACCACTTGATCCAAGTATATGAGTGTATGTGAAACTGTTCGAAAAACTGTATTTAAAGGGAGAAACATGATATTATTTTTGTCTGGGTTTTGCACAGAATCACATGTAAAATGCATCATAAAAGTGTCATTATTATATACATTTTGTGGTCTGTTTATAATATTTTGAAGACATTGGGACCACATGATGCCCAGGGGTGAATTTCTACATTTTAGTGTGCTCTTCCCTATGATCTCTGTGATTCCTTAAATTTTTCTTATACTGTACATCCCTCATTGTTTTAGAAAATGTGATTCTCCTACATATTGTCATATCCATGAATCAATCAGGGAGAATGAAATCCTCATGTTCAGGCAGCAAGGCCAGTGGTGCTCACTCTACAGTTTGTACCATTTGAAGAGCTGAAATATTTTGTCAGAATGTAGAGTGGTGCTCTCCACATAAGCCTGAACTCCACTTTTAAAAGAGGGTGGATATTAGTAATTTCGTTTTAGTTCCTGGTGAAGAGTAAAGACATGACACAGAGATCAAGTGGCCACATGCCAAGGTTCAAGATCTTCAAAACAAGCTGGTTAAAGAGCAGGACTGAATAAGGAGGGATAATGCTAGGATTTTTGGGGTGACAGAAGGTACTAATAATATGCAATATATTTTGGTTCCTTGAACTTCAAAATGATTTCCAAATTTTACAAAACATTAGGTTTTTAAAGCCTACTGGCTAGTCATGGGGATGAAAAATGGAAATTATGTTCTCTGAATTATTTAAAACTCCTGTGCTATACCTTCTTCAGGTCATATTATAGGAAGCAAGAAAGTCTCAAATTGTTGTGTACTAGGTTCAGGAAAATCATTTCTTTGCTGACTGCAGCATTTACACTGTAAAGGTCTGGTTATTCCAACTAGATGGACAGTGCTCAAAGTACCCTATGTCACAGAAGCAGGGCTATAAAAATATTAGACTTTTAAACAGTGTTTAAGATTAGGCACGAAATATGGGTGCAAATAAAAGATAAGGAGATGAGATAAACAGAAGAAAAATGCAGAGATGCGGTAAGAGGCAGGTGAAAGGCCAGATTATCACTAAAAGACAAACTATACCAAACATCTAAGCCTTCAAGCTACAAAACAAAAGTTAAAGTTAAAAAACTAAGAAACCAAAAGACCTAGCCATAGATCCCACCAGTGTAACTTCACACACCTTATCCACGTGACCAGTAATAGGCATCATCACAATAAACAATATAATAGCGCTCATACCTAAACAATGAAAAGTGATAAAATAAATTCAAAGCAATCATATTTCAAAACAACCAACCATTTTCCAACCCGCTGAATCCGAACACGGGTCTGCTGGAGCCAATCCCAGCCAACACAGGGCACGAACCAATCCCGGGCAGGGTGCCAACCCACCACAGGACACACAAACACACCCACACACCAAGCACATACTAGGGCCAATTTAGAATCGCCAATCCACCTAACCTGCATGTCTTTGGACTATGGGAGGAAACCCACGCAGACACATGGAGAACATGCAAACTCCACACAGGGAGGACCCGGGAAGCGAACGCAGGTCTCCTAAATGCGAGGCAGCAGTGCTACCACTTCTACCATTTCTTAAACAAATAATTAACTTCCATGCTGTCAACCTTGGAATTCTATAGTAATACAGTTAAGCCTGTGTCAGACTCGGAGTGACATGTAATGATCTGCTTTACAGTGTTAGGCCTGCTGCCATCCAGTGGATGAAATAACATTATGCTGCAAAAAAATCATGAATATTTCTATGCATTCTTCCACTTAATGATAACTCTTTGTTACAGTAACTCATCAATATTAATGAGTAGGTTGGAGCCTTCAACCAAAAACATAATGGAAAACTACAATCCGTAAATTCAGTTTTAGAACAAACTAAAACTGAACAATATGCTAAAATAGATTGATAGTAATAATGATCTGAATTAGTCATCAGATGTTGACATGGACAGTGAAACTGATACTTGTTCAGTAGGTTCCATCCTGACATGCTCATAATGCTGCTGACAGTCCTACACCTCATTGTTGTCATTAACCCTGGTCTAAAGATGTGTGTTGATCATGATTAACCAGACCATTTACAATTTGTTAATGATAGACTGATAGCTGTTGAAATTAACAACTATGCCAAGCAGCCTCTGAAAACTAACAGTACATCATTGTCTGATTGAAGTTTCCGACAGCATGTCTCTGCAGACTACATGTGCGTATTTTTCAGTCTCCTGATACTTTTGGGCATTGTGGATAAATCAATCAAGAGTTGGTACTGGTCCATAAACCGTTTTTGCACAGACTTACTTTTGGCAAAGTTATGAGTAAATGTTATTTTTCATTCATTATGAGATAACCGCATTTCACTAATAATGATGACTATGATGAAGCCAATCACCAAGCACCAAAACTGTACACACTGTGGGATGTGTATCAGTTGATGACCAAAAATATGCAGAAATTTTATGTTCTTAAGTGAATCCTAAAAATAAATGGTAGTCTCATGGGTTACAAGGGAAGGCTGTCATGGATACAGTACATTCCATCCAAACAGGCAATTTTTGCTATTAAGTTGTGCATGTTCTGTAAGGCAAGCTCTGGGTACATTTTGAATTTGATATTTTACACCAGTAAAGTGACCAAATGGGATGGCAAATACAGTTAATACAATCACATGGGTCAGGCAACAAAAAACATACCCTTTCATGTGCAAGCAAGAAAAAATATATAACAAAAATTTTTTTTTTTACCGTCTGCTCAAACAGTGCCTATGTATGTTAGTGATAAATGAAGCATGAATACTGAATCTGCATCAGTGCAGCATTGAACACTAGACATTCCTTTTCTGCTTGATTATGTTGACGTTTTGGTATTTACGAGATTCTGTTACACATAATAACATTTTTGTTGTTGAAAAAAATTCATTGCTTTTGATTAATTTTCCAGGGAGGCTACTAATCAAAAAATATTAGGACATGCATTTAAGACATTGTAGTAAAAAATAAAGTAATGATTCTGAAACTAATAAAAGTGGAGTTATACAGTAACAAACATAGCAAAGATTTAGTTAAAACAAATCTGTTGAGCCAGCAAGAAAGGGACGTTGGAGCAATTATGGTCAGTTCATGGACAAATTGAATCTTAAGAGAAGACTAGAATACACATCAAAAGGATTTTAATCCCCATGCTTCATAGCAAATTGTAAAAAAGTTACATTCTGTAGCTCTAAAGGATGATGATCAAAGGATGGTAGTACAGATTATTCATAAAGTAAAAATAATTACTGAATGTTCTTTAAGGGAGTGTATTTTTAACAAAAAGAAACCTCAATCATTTCTTGATAAAAGGGAAACTATTAAATTTTAACTCAATCCATAAATGAATTCTTTATCAATGTTCAAGCAATTAAGTGTTGCTCATTTATGTCTTCACCTCACACAAATGAATCCTGAGTTGTGTGCATTTAACAAGAACTGGGAAAATTAAGGTTCTGTGAAATCCATAGGAACATCAGAAATAAAAATTAGTGCAGTGTTGACATAAATTATTTAAAGCCCATCAACCTTAGAAATGCAAACAGTCTGTAAGAACTGAGTGCTAGATCAGAACTATAATGAAAACTGAAAGTGTAATGCTTGAGTGAATATTGCTTTTCTTGTAACCAAAGAATGATTTATTGATAGCCTCTGCATGAAACATCTAGTGTAGAACCAACCATTCTGATATTAGAAATTTCTCTTAACACTTTCAGTTCCTTAGCATGAAATATAAAAAACAAAAGGTTTGCAAGTTTCCATTGTGTACTACTTGTGGAAACGAAGGAATACGGTAATAACAGTAGATCTTTGTTTAATAACTGATGCAATCTATTACAGATCTGGAGGTACATTATAAAGCCACATCTCAATAGGAGGACAGTTCCAGGATACTGAATACAGGCATTCTCTGTTTATATGCAAGTTATCTTTGAGTGCTCCAACCACAGGCTAAACTGGCCTGTTAGGAGTCAGTGTGGTTAGGCATGCAAGAGTTCCTTGTGACCATCTGGCATTCTTTCTAGGACTGGTTAATGCCTGTGAAGAAGTACTTCACAGTTTTATTTATTTATACGTTCTCCCTAACAGGATATTATAATGTTTCAAAGAGACAGTGTTTTCAAATAATTACTGGACTATTTTGTGGGACTCCGTGGCAGATGTGATTTGTGTTGGTGGAGATCGCGTAAGTGCTTGAACCTGTTCTCCTGTATAAGGGCATTTAAGTGGCAGCAATCTGGGTGATGTACAAGTTGGTAGTTGATTTGTGGGGAGCACACACAAAGTTATCCAGAATAACTCTGTGATGCAGACTGGCATGCCTTTGTGGGTGTGCATCTGATGGTGGAGTATGAAGCACAATGCACCATCAGGTGGTACCTCAAGTGGAGTATACTGTATATTCCACCAGCACTAGTCCCAGTTTTTTTTTTCTTTTTTGAATAGTAGTATTGCACTTCATCAAGGAGGCATGGTTTCTGGATGGAGTTAGTAGCAGGTTAAACGCATTCTAAAATTTGAAAGAAGAATTTTGCTGTTTGAATACCTGGGGCTGCTTATTTTGATCTTAAGCCTATTTGAGATGAAAAGGGGAAGATATTCATGTGATTTTTTTTCCCTTTTATATTTATTGAGATTTTAAAGAACACTATTTTCTCACAATTGTTGATCATGTGTGTTGAAATTAATGTATCTACACTGTTTTAGTCATTGCAATCATTTATTGATTGATGCATTTTCTTAGCTTAATTAAAATCTACTTTTTTATTTTGAAATTGTATTTCTTTAGTCTTCCTCTTAATGTTATGCCCCTGGTACATTTTTAATGTCAGTGTCCTAGTATCTCTGTCACACAGGGCTCCTGGAATATTCTTCAGTTCCTTTCAATACTGTTATAGAAAAAGCAGGTTCATTCAATGAGTTGTTTGATGGAAAAAAAGTCTTTCAAAGAAGATAAGTTCCATTTTTTTAATAAACCAAAGAAAGGCATACACAGAATTTAGAAATGGGGTAGAAGTACCAAGAGGCAAGGGGAAACAAATGACAAAACTTAATCAAACTTAGTATATTTAAATACAATTTAAACAAAGTATAACTAACTGAATGCTACTACCAAAAATTGTAACAATAGCAGCAAAAAGTCCGGTTGCTTACAGCATATAAACTGTCTCAGATAACATACTGTAATTGGAAATAGTGTCACTCATCTTTAAACTAATGTGATCTAGAGTTACTTCAAAGCCTACCGTATGCTCACGGTTTACAAAAGGCAACGAGGCATGCTCAGCTCCCACAAAAGTACAATCTACCTGCTTCTATGCTTTCACCTTGTCTAATACATTGTAACATCTGACTCTTAACATGCAGAACTTATACACCTCCTCCAATCAACTAAAGCCTCCTGTAACTTCCAACTCCTGCTGACTCTTTCATTATTCTGAACACCACTTTGTTAACAGGATTGTTTTGTGGATTGTCCTATTGATCATATCACTGCTTCATAGGGTGTGTGTGTGTGTTGGGTTGGGTGGGAGGAGGGGTAGTGAATGGGCTTTCCCATCAGTTTGTCCCCATTTTCTGGAGGGCTGTTCATTACTCATTTACCTCATTCTAACCTTGGAAAATGACATTTGTAGCTTCTTTGAGACAAGGCAGAGACCTCTTGTGCTTTCATCCTTAATTTACATTTAGTTTAACTCTTGAATTACATTCAGTCCTATGTTTAATAATTAATTCTGTTATAGCTTCATATGTATGTACTTGTAATAAATTGTAAAGGATTATTATATAATAACTAAAAATCCTATAGTACTCAAGAAAGGCACAGACAATATGGAAATTCAGAGCACAGGTGATGCAGCAAAAATATCCAT
Source organism: Polypterus senegalus (assembly GCF_016835505.1). Taxonomy (NCBI): domain Eukaryota; kingdom Metazoa; phylum Chordata; class Cladistia; order Polypteriformes; family Polypteridae; genus Polypterus; species Polypterus senegalus. The sequence continues at coordinate 75,414,795 of NC_053158.1, forward strand.
TTTATAATCATGTGACAATCTAAGTACACCCATATTCAATTCAACGGTTTACATATCGGGGTATCTAGTCCTCATCAAGTTCCAAATTAGTTAATTCTCACCTTAAAATTTACTTTTGTCTTTTTTTATTTTTTATTGGGCAGCATAGCTGCAAAAGCAAGAACTAAAAAAAGACGGGACGCTAGTCCATTTCTTGGCACACACCCTAAAAATTGGAAAACCCAGCTAAATTCTATAAAACAATTAATTTCACTACATTATATGTCCAAAGAATGTCAGCATTTAGCTTTTGATTTATCAGTAGGTTAAATTAAAGGTCCTCATCCCCAATGCTTAGAGACTTCAATGAGAATTTTTTTATTCAACATTTATTGGGAGCAAGATAAAGATAGAATATCCCTGCATCTTGGAGCTACTCTGCTCACAAAATAATTTTTTTTCCAGGAAAAGATTGAAAAAAAAATCTAAATATATGACTGTTGGGTACACATGGTATATAGGAGAATAAATACATTTCTTAACTCTTACTTAGCATTGTTGGCTGTCTAGTCATCTGTGTCTCCAGCTCCCACTTCCTTGAGCTCTGAACAACAATGGTTCAAATGTTATTATACTATTCCTGTCTGCTGAGTTTAGAGACAGTGGAGTTAAGTACATGTCGACTTGGCTGACCATGCTATTTCTGTGTTCTTAAAACTGTTATCAATGCTCCAAAGCCTTAAAAATCTAGTTTGACTGCCAAACAGACCCTGATTCAGTCCTTTCAAATTACTTGTATCAGACAGCTATCACCATATTTGAATGATATACAGATGATTACTGTATCTCCACTCTAATCCTTATCTGCATATAAAAGAAAAAGATCTTTAATAATGGTGTCAAAATCAGATAACAAAATGCTTTGTTGTATTGTAATTCCTAGTCATTTCAATGCTTCAGGAGATAGCTGCTTTGTGTTTAACACACAATAAATCTTAAAATCCAGCTGCATCTGAAGCCTAAAGCTGCCATCATTATTTTCCTTGCTATTTTTTATATGCAGAAAGCAAGTATAATTCTACTGTATACCTCCTGAATTAACTCACTACTCAGACGCACCCTTCAGGCACATTTTTGTCATTGACGTGCTTCAGTAATTTCTGCAGAACATTGAACAAATATCAAATGGCTGCAGTCTCAAGGTGCCTGTGATTTTTGCCGCCAGGCTTTTTTTTATTATTATTGACCAAATTTTTGGATTCTTAAAACAATCCACTGGAGAAACAACAATTTTCATCATCTGTTCTTTTGTCTGCCTTACTTCATCATTTTATTTTGATATTATATTGATGCATTTACTATAAAGTTGACAAATGAGTAACACCATATTTTTCTAAAAAATATCTGGACTCTGGAAACATACATTGAATAGCCACTTTGTTGGGTGCACTTTACTTCCCACATAAAGGGTATATTTGACTGCATCATATTTGAAGAGAATATTATTTTATACAGTTAGATGGATGTTAACAGATCAGGTATGCGGATCGAACCAAGATCGAGGTTTAGGAGACATTGAACACAAACTGGCAGTGGGCACAATACATATTAACATGAATGTGTCAAGGGCCTCAAAACTTTTGGAGTTTTCGTATATGTTAATATGAAAAGGTGCCACCAACTGAAACACCTTCTGTCAAAGGTGATCCTGTTGTCATAATCAGACCGTTAATGACAAGAGGTGATGAACTAAAATCTTAATTCAGTAGTGGTTCTCAAAGAGGAGTATCAGAATAGACAACATCTTGAATTATATCATGTTACAGAACTCAGTGAAAGTACTAGTTCTAAAGAAGAATGTAAAGGAATCCATTGCAGGGAGCTGGCTTGACTAATACAGGCTTTCTGCTGACTTTGTTTGATAGGACAAATTTGATTTAGCAAAAACTAGGTGAGTCCATTGATTCATAGTGTTAGGTATCCCCATTTCAGATTGGTGTGGGTGGGGGGTATAATAGTGTGCAGTGTATTTTGGAAGCAAACATTGAGTTTCTTGAGATGAATAGATCAGAATATTTAAACATTGTTGTTATAAGGTACAGTATATTCTTCCATGGCTGCATTGTGCTAGTAATGCTGGAAGGGAGCACACACAGCATGTCCTTCCTTGACTGGCACTCCAGCAGACAAGCCCAATTGGATAATGGATGGATGGAAATAAAACTGTGACAAAACAATATCAGCATAAATTCATAAATGGATAAATGGAGTTTAATTTAAAAAAATTAAAATATATATGTGTATTTATAATATATATAATAATGTATTTATAATAATATATATACATGTATATATATTTGGTTTATTTGGAAGCAGATTGTCTTGTGTTCATAAATTAAATGAGTTAAAAGTGGAACACAGTTCAATGTTGAACTAATGCATTGTAATCAAATTATTATGACTGTCATTGTAAACTTTGTTTTTGAACTTTTTAGCTCCCTTTGACTTCAAATGTACAGTAGCTATTTCAAACTTCATCCTTTATCAAAGAATAGTTAATTAGTAATTTCTGGATTTCTTATGCTTGTACTTTGCTGTATCTCTCTATTTCCTGACTTTTCTAATAGTCTATTAAATCAAAGGTATTCGTAATTTTCTGCACATATTAAAAAAAAATAACATAGAAAAATAATGGTACAAAAAGCGGGCAATACTAGTGACAAACTATTGGAAATGATTTAATTTCTGTTTTTGTGTAAATGCCATAAATACCTGCCAAAGCTCCCTCTTCTAGCTGCTGGCTGCCGAATGATAATGGCAATGGTTCAATGTCCTTTATGATCACATATGTCTCATTTATGCTGCCATATGCTTATTTCAGTGCCATTTCCTCTTTTCACAGGCAGTGTGCCCTAGTGGCTAAGGAGATGGGTTTCAAACCACAAAGTTGTGGTTTAAATCCCAACACTTAATCAATGCCTCTGTTCAATTGGTGTTAATAAGCGTCTGGATGAAAATGCTCCCTATCTGTTGAAGTTGAAATTGAGTGCATAATTGTGTTGTGATATACTGATTAATATTGCTTGTTGAAGGTACTCACAGTACAAATTCTATTAAGTCATTCTGATGTGTGTTCAGACCATAGTGTGTATGTGTGTGTGTATACTGTGTATATATATATATATATATATATATATATATATATATATATATATATATATATATATATATATATATATATACTGTATGTGTGTGTATTTTTTTAAAGCACTTCTGTAAAAATAGCACATTTTCCCCTAAGGACAAATAATTATCTATCTATCTATCTATCTATCTATCTATCTATCTATCTATCTATCTATCTATCTATCTATCTATCTATCTTAATCACAATCCTGTGATATTCTTGTTTATTTAATATTTACAAATACCAATGTTACAGCATTGTTAAAGTAAAACTATTAGCTAGAATAATAACTTCTAATTTATATTTACTTGATTATTCAACTGTCTCTATCACAAGCATTTCCTTGCAATCCAGGTGAGTTGCCAACAGCACAGCTGCCCAACCCTGCTCCGATGACACGCCATTTGTGTCAAAATGTGAAAAGAAAAAAGCAATTATAAAATAAATACTCATATGCAAAACTGTAGTGATATACATACTTTGTATATATAAATGAATAATTTCCTCTTGAAAAACTGCAACATTTTATATAAAAGATTTTTTAAATTGTGAAAAAATGCAATGGAAAAAAGTTGTCTAGGTATCATGGAAGCTACATTAGCATTTTTTCAGTTTCACAAAAGTAGTTACTTTTGATTTCAGTCTTGCAGGTTTTATTTCAAAACGGCCCTACTGTATTTACAAAGTATAAAGGCTGTTAGTATTTCATAGTGGGACTTTCCAGGTGACACATTTCAGAATAGCTTTTTGTAATGCCAGTTTAATTTATTTCTCTTTTTGTGATGATTTCTGTTCTTTTATTTTTTACATATGTCATCGCAGTTTTTCAGAATTCAATGACTTTTTTTATTTAAATCACGACACTTTTTCATGCGATTAATTATTTCATAGTTGTCTGATTTTTGTTTCATTTTGGCACAATTTCCATTCATCCCTGCCAATCTCGATTACGGTTCTAATTTAGTACACCTGACCCAAATATTACAGTGTTCTTTTTTGAATATCAAGGAACACACTACCAAATTTTAGTGGTGACAAAATCAAAATAGAGAAAAATATTACCAGGTGGAAGATAATGGCTTCCTTGACTCAAAGGTGCTGGTTAATTAGATGACAATTTTGCTAACATGGCAGGCCTAGTTGAAATCCCTACACCTTATCTTCTTGATTTTCAAATTTTTTGGGACTATCCAGCTGACCGTTTACGTTCTTTTTTCCTTGCTCCTTTCACCCCATCTTGAAAAAGCATCGGTTATTATAAAGGTGCCATCAGGTAAACCAGCTGCATCAGTATTCTGGTTTGAGTAGAAGTTTTAATTTACATATTTAATTTGTGTATTTTTTAGTGTTTTTCATAAAATCTTACGCACTTATTATGTTTTATTTTTTGGACTGCTTGCAGTTTGGGGGTAGGGGGTGGTGGTTTCGATCAATACACCTGAATCCCCCTGGCTATGCCCCCATTATTTCAAACAACCTAGGCACTCATTGACTTGTCAGTCAGTCAGTCATTATCCAACCTACTATATCCTAACACAGGGTCATGGGGGTCTGCTGGATCCAATCTCAGCCAACACAGGGCATAGGGCAGGAACAAATCCCAGGCAGGGCACCAGCCCACCGCAGGACACACGCACACACACACCCACACACCAAGCACACACTAGGGACAATATAGGATCAGCAATGCACCTAACCTGCATGTCTTTGGACTGCGAGGCAGCGGTGCTACCACTGTGCCGCCATTGAATTGTGTGAGAAAAAAAAAAATGTCAGAACAACAAGGATGCTTTTCCCCTTGAAAATGGCAGTATCCGTGTTCTTATTAACTCAGAATACCTTGACAAAGAGTGACTTAGATCAGCTACAGAATACTATGATCTAAAAAGAATAAAGAAATAACAGACTGTGTACTTCACTTTTTGAAGGGGATAAATTTTACTTTATTTTGCAGTTATTAGAATTACTTTATTTGATATATCTCGATCTTTCAGCAAACAATATTACAGGTCTTTTCTTCAGGTATGTTGTATACTTTCATTTGTTTATTTTCATAGCAATGAAGAGAAAAGGAAGAGCTTTAAACTTGTTTTTCATTTAAAGAATTGTTCAGCATGAAAACGGTGCTCATGACAAGATGGTGTAGTGCTTGGTCTGCTGCTTTGCAGTAAATAATCTCTGTGTCTGCGTAGGTTTCTTCCGGGTGTTTTGATTTCCTCCCACAGCTCCAAAGGCAAGCATGTCAGGTGAACTGGCTTGCTAAATTAGCCTTAATGTGCGTCTGTCTTTGTGTGTGTGTTCACTCTCTGGGAAAGGCTCACTGTGCCTTGGATAATTATATTATGAATGTAGATGAGTGGAAATGTTGCAGTTTTCCTGTTCATTTAGCTATTGTGCTAGTTAAATATTCATTTGGCACAGCAAGCACTTGAAATATGCTCATTGGCTGTGTTGAACACTTGCTCATTGTTTACACTATTTACGTAACATAAAAAATTTGCATACATGCATTTTGGTTATTGTTTCCTTAACAGTTAACAACCCCCAATCCAAAATTACAGCCTCAGGAGTTTAACTTGTTTTATCGCCTGTTTGCAAATGATGTTTGAATAAAGTGATAAAAAGAGCAGGTAACAAACCCCTCAACACCCTGCCTGTCTGCCTGTCGCAATGGTTGATATCTATCTATCTATCTATCTATCTATCTATCTATCTATCTATCTATCTATCTATCTATCTATCTATCTATCTATCTATCTATCTATCTGTCTGAGCACTGTCTTCTTAGAATTCATTGTATTCAGCCTTTGTAATTATTCTTCAAAATAAGTCACCTGGGCACATTTGAAGAGTCAAGAACTCAGCACCAGGCAAGAAGTCACATCCATGTTACTGTTCTACAAGAGATACTTGATCTGTTGATATGTTGCAGTTCTGTGCTTGGACAGCTGTTTGTTTAAAGGGATGAGCCACCATTAATGGTCAAAGCAAGTCCTATTTTTATTTACTGTTCAAGCTTTTAGTCATTCTGTCATATACAGTATCTGGGCGTGTGTGGTTGAATTTTGTGAAATAATTGGGCAAACAGTGGAGACTGCAAGATCAAAGTAACCATTTTTAGGGAGAATATGCCTGCTGTAAAATTTTGCCAGTAGCGTAGCATCAGTCTTTCCATAGAACTTTCATGCCAGCATTACTTTGGTCACCCTTCCACTGAAAAGTTAATCATCCTTTGCCAATCAGGTTCATATCAAACTTTCCATACATATAGGTTATCTTAGTCCCTTAGATCTTTTCTTTAAACTATGCCAACCATCATAATCAGCAAAACATTTTTATGCACAACCTTAAGCATGATGGCCAGCTAACTGCTTCTTTATTTAAATGACCATGCCTTTGTGGAAGCACTTGCTTTCAGTGTGATTCATATTACTCAAGTGTGTCCTGTATTTTGTCTGTAGTCTGTAATCCTTTTGAAAGATCTTTCCCATTTTCTCCAGATTACTACAAGTAAAGTACTATCCTTTTATGAAACCTTTGCCATTGAGAGAAATAAAATTAACAACCTGTACTTACTAAAATAACGTGAAGAGAGAGGTCAAGATATAGCAGTTCTTTTACTTGAAGCACTTCTTGCAGTTAGTAAATGACAGTCATTTTGTATCGAACATCCCTGCACTTGATAGTTGTTTCTCACAAGTGTACTTTGAAGGGAAAAGCATGTAAAAGACAAACAAAAGGGTCAACTGAAACACCCACCATGTTACATGCCTCCATTGTTTGCTGTTTATTTCTCGGTAGTGTCTTGGTGACTTGAGTTAAAATCAAATATAAATATAAATTTTTGTTTCTTCAGCTGAATAAGATATTGGTGGATCACCAATTCCTTATAAATAAAGCATTTACCTCTAAAAATCCCTTGACCTCAAAGTCACCATAAGTAATAGAATAAGTATATCCTTTGAAAAGGTGAAATACACTTTGCAAAGAATGAGGTTTAATTATTTTTTGCAAAAGGAAACATTTCATACTCCTAACGTGATACATCATTTTTTGGATGTTATTTCGATCTTGCCTTTGCATTTTTCATCATGCCAGCTCTCATTAATTCAGCCTTCTTATCTGAGAACACACAACTAGGTTATTTGATCTCATATTTGAAGTGTTCTTTTTATTAATATTTTATTATTTCTTTAAATTGAAATCCTCAATATTATCATTCACAAAACAGATTTCCTGAAATCCAATATTTTTTTCTGAAAGACTGCATTTGTCTACCTTCAGCTTTAATGAATATGTAACATTTTTAAGGCCAGATACAAAACATTAGTTTTGAACTGATTTAGTCAGAATATATCTTTACATGTCTTTAAATAACACTTCCTCCAAAATAAGGAAGTAAAAACAGTACTTAGAGCCCACGCACTTTGCAGGCAATGCTGAATCATACACATATGTGGGCAGTGACACATACAGCTTCTCTTGTAACAGCGTTAATTGTGGCATATTCAGTGTATCCATAAAAAAAGAAGCCTCTGGGACTAGTCTTTCTTGGCATCTGTTTAGCAATTCAGCATCATTATTTTTCATTCTTTGAACAAATTACACACATAAATACATTCAGTACATATGGACACATTCTGTAGTCCTAGCTGAGGTTACAGTTTTTCGTCAGAGACGACTTGTTCTTTTTTCCTTTTATGGAAAGTTAATGCTGTCAGTTCAAACAGCCTACATGTGAACCAACCTTTCAAAATGTGCATGCAGTTAATAATTACTGTAGATCATTATTCATTTTGCAGATGATAATGTATGTATGTCTACTTACTTATTAATGAAATGCAGCAATGCAAAAAGTACTGTATGTACTCTAAATCAGTGGTATGTCAGAGTGAGGTTACAAAATGCTTTAAAATAAATGTAAATATTAATTGACAAAAATGGCTTTGACTTTATTGGTAGTTAGAAAATATCATTGAAAACCTGCACCACCATTTTTATTGCACATTTTAAATAGTTCGGTATTCTGATTGGCTGCTAGATGTATGCACCTCCTCCCTTGGCAAACAGACTTCTTACAGTGGACGCTCAGTTACTTAAATCTTAACGCTAGTTTTCAAAACAGCTCAGAAAAACATGAACAGACAATGACAGAACCAAGGTAGCCACAAAAACAGTGTTAGATGTTATGACCCTAGTTAATGAAAAGCTGATGCCATCTAAACTTCAGCATCTTTTGCAGACTAAAGATTTGATTTTGCAATTTTTGAAGAAAACTTACTGAACTACAAGAACAAACATGCATTACTTTTACATGCGTGACAAAGTAAAAAATGAATGGATCTGAAATCTACTCAGAGCATGACATCTTCTCAGTGGGAGGCGCTCACTGACCTGACATCATAATAATAATTTTATTTATTAATCAACAAAAACAAAGATATACCACATTTACTTGGATTATCATCATTAAATATTATGATAATTTCTAGTAAATGTAAGCATACTAAATATAAAATTAACAAGGTATTGCTAAGCAAAATTGAATCACTAAAGTGCAAAACAAACTTTCACTCATATTGGAAAATGATTTTCTAATTAAAATATTTATACATTAAGGCTGATAATAGATCAGCCAGATCTAATTAATATTGTAAAGGAGACAAAAAACAAATAAAAAGATTTGGGGGATTCACCTTATATATATTGTAACAATGCAGCAAATTTACAAACTGAATACTGAGAAGTCATAAAAGACTGAGTGAAACAGTTGCTAAGCTGGAGAGTATAGTGGTCAGGTCTTATAAGTGCAGGATGGACAGGAACAGGCAGGTTCTAGTTGGAAATGACCTCTGTTGGATGGCCGTGGTCTAGCAAATGAAGTGGGTGGAGCTGTAGTTGGGCTTCCCTTCTGGTGGGCTGTGGAAGAAGGAGAAAAGGCATTAGTTCAGTTCATCAACCCCTGACTTTGCGCCTTACTCTCAGTTAAGCCCTTAGAATGCCTCCTATGCACACATGTGTGACAATATATATAATAAATATATACAGTATATACCTACATTGTACCTGTGATGAAGCATGTGATTTGACATGTGAAGAAACACAAGTCTCCTTTGGATCTTCATCTCTTGCAACGTTTTGAATATCCATGCATCATGACTACCCTGAATAGTCAACAATTGCATTGACGGTACTAGAGCCATTTTCATTTGCTCAGTTAAGTGAATCTGGGTTTTCTACCTTGATGTTAATTAGAAACAAGAATAGGTACAGGTTGCACATTGAAAATGATTTCTCTCTGTACCATAGTAGTATCAAATACTGCACCACTTGTTTGGCCTGTCCCATTCATGTACACCTTCTCACTAAATAAGCATAGTCTTGTAGTTTACAGCGCCACTGTCTGGGAGTTTGATAAAGAACAGCTAAAATAAAATCAAATGATTTTTCACATTTTTGTGAAAGTGGTATATAGTTGGAGTTGCCATTTTTCTTCTTTGAAATGGGGTCACACCATAAAAAAGATTGAGAACCATTGCATGTAAACTTAGTGAGTGCAGTTGTGTTTAAGTAAGACTGTAAGATTGGGTATGGTCTTTAAGTAAGACCCATTGGCACCCTGTGTAATTCTTGATTTCCATCTTTTACTGCCAAGGTAGTCTATGTATGAAGCAGATATAAACTTGAATGGACAGATTTAGCTAATGATAATTCATTTTATTTATATAGTACCTTTACAAAGCTCAAGGTACTTCACAGAGTTGTAGAAAGAACAGCAGAGAATATGTATATATATGAATATGATACAATTATTTTCTGCATTGAAAACTAAAACAGAAAAATACAGGATATACAAACCATTAAATAGAATAAAAGACAATAAAATAGTGTAAAATACTAAATTCAATACAAGAACAAACGCCTGAACCAGTAACATAATTTGTGATATAACACCCACGCAAATTACCCTCATCATTTTGCATAGCATCTCTTGTGGTAGATGCACTATCAAAGTGCACTGCTTATAGTATACAAACGTTTTGTGCAAACAACATAAAGTGGGCACGATGAATCTTATAAACAAACATTTTGTTATTATATAATTAACCATTTGCATGAGCTGTATCCCCTTTATAGATTTGTTGTAGGCGGAATAATTAGTGTCTGCTTCTGTGACATTGATATCCTGTCATCATTTGCACAATCTGTGCAATCAAGACTTGGTTTTTTGGTGTCAGAGTGTAAAGGAACTGCAAAAGTATGGGAAACGGTGTGATTTTAAAAACCTGGATAGATTCAGTCAGCTTCCTTATAAACTAGATAAACTGGAATGCAAGTAGCCTACCTGAAGCATGGCAAAAATTGAAACAACATGCAGAATTATTTTTTTATCATTTGCTTTAAGTAAAGTCTTGGCCAAGAAATGTAGTTACCATCTGTAGATAAAGAAGAAACACTTGCCATACATGGTCAAAAGGGAACAAGGAGGAAAAGGTACTGAAAACCTTTTAGAATTCAATAGGAGACACTAATGGAAACGGGAAGATTTCACACAAACATTACATTTTTTTTTCTTCACACAGAGAACCATCAACACATGGAATACATTACGAAGTAGTGTTATAGAAAGAGATACGTTTGGGATTTACAAATCTCCTCTCATTGTTATTTTGAAAAATATTAGGCAAATATGATTGGCAAGCTTTGTTGTGATGAATAACATGCTCATGTCAAAATTCTTCTGATGTTCTCTGATAGTGAAGAATGAATTGATCATCAGTATATTTTCTGAGCCAGTGTTAAACAAAGCTGTACATTTTTCCATGTCTCACAGAACAGCCAATGCACAGCTTCAAACACTAGACAACAGCTTAAGGAGATCATACATACATTGCATTCATTCTGTTAGAGAACAACCAATTATGCAGGTCAGTTAACACCAAATGGAAATCATTTTGTAGGGGTGTGTTGTCCCTGGCTAAAAAGAGAAATGTACAATAAATGAAAGTCAGATAATGGTAAGATATATATTAAGGGGGTATAGTGTCATTATCACCATGTGTACAGTAAAATTCTTATTGTCATGGAGAAGGCATCTTGTGCTCAGAAAATAGCCAGTAGTACTACTACAAAAGCTTCCAGCCAGACATACAGAAGACAGCCTTAAGAAGACATAAAGACTCTGGACAAAGTAGTTCTAATTCACCCATCTCAATGAACTGGCTCGAGCCCAACTCTCTGTGTGGATTTACATATAGACACGTATAGTGTCTGCTATTTTTTCTGGGTACTACGGTGTTTCTCGCACTCTCAAAAAATCAATGTTAGACTAATTGGAAACTCTAAATTTCCCTTCTGTAGGTGTATGAGTATTATGGTTTCATCACAGCTCCCTTCTTGATCCCTTTTTTCTTTAGTTGGTTTTTTTTTTGGTTATTTTTTTATAAGTTAATGTTTTTGTTAATTACTATTATTTGCTACTTTCAGTGTTTTTTTTCCAAATTATGATGTTATTGTATGGTATATTAATTCCAAAGATACTGCAGTCCTGTTTAAGGGCTAGAGGTGCCTCAAGCCATAGCTGAGGCATTTGCTACTGCTTATGTTGTTTGGCCTCGATTCTTCTTGTAAGTCCTTGTTGATCTTTTGACATTTTCTTTTCGTTCTCTTGGGCTTTGAAAACTTGTACTTGCTATTGGATTTCAATTTTTGTCTTTATTCACTTGGATTATTTTTAAATATTTGTTCAATAAACTTTATTATAAAAATGATTCCTTCACTTTTGTGGGACATGGAGTTTTATGATCCCCCTCTCCCTTTTTGGAGTTTTTGTGAAAGGAAAATTTATTGAAGTAAATAATGTAAAAAGTCCAAAGCTTTGATGGGAGTAAAACATTTCTACAGAACTACATTTACAGTATTATGAAGTATTCATCAAAACTGGTAAGTTTTCATGTTTTTTTTTCCGTGCATGCTGTTCTATGTAGGTCATGCTTAGATATTCATCTGAAGTAAAATCTCAATCCTTTTTTTCCATGTATCAGCAGAATAATTTGACAAGTGCAGACAGTGGCATGACCCTCATGTCAATAGAGCCAAGATCAAAATTAGTTCAGAGTTATTACTGAATGAATAAGAGTTTAGTTGGAATGTAAGCCATGCTACCACAAAAAAAGGCTGAACTAAGTCTGGCAATCACTGTGCCATGAAGACATTTGGAAATGTTAATAGTCCTTCTGTGACGCTGCACTGTACTGTATGTACCATTTTTATTCTATGTTGTCTTTTTTTGTTCTTGCATGTAAGGATTTTATTACAACTTTGAATCCCTAATGGCTTATAAAAAGCTTTCAAGTGGAGGTTGAGTGGTGTTTTCTGTGATATCTGTGTTAAAATGTGGTTTAGGAACAGCTGAATGTTGCTTTTATTTCCATTCCTAGAAATAGGTTTGCATTTATGGCCATTATGATTTACTTAATAGGAACTTTTATTTTTTATTTTTTGCTCAGTGGGAGCTCAAAGTAATTATTTAAATCTAGAACAGTGAGTTTTCAAACTGAAAAATCACAAATTTGCAAATGTTTGCAGGTCTTACCCAAATAAAAAAAATTGTACACCACTTTTTTGGTTATTGTTGGATTCCACATACTAAAGAAGTGATTCATTTTTTAAAGCAATCAACAGGTTTTTCACCTTAGTCAACTTTAAAATGACTCATGTTACATGTTACTAAAAGTGAATAAGTACTATAATTTAATTGTTAGAATGGTCTGTATAATTCCTTAGGCTTTATCCACCACAAACTGTAAAAGGAATTATGATTGTAAAGTTTATCCTAACTTTATGTGGCTATTATGTTTTATATGAGAGTGTCTCTCTTGGTATAAAGAGGAAATAAAAAAACTCTACTACCTGTGACTGCAGTTTGATTGATTTTTAATATTTCTTCGAACATTTGTTTCCTTTCAAGTCTTTGCCAGCCAATCAGCTGACTGAAAAGTGGACTTAGTTTCAACAAATTTCAAGTACAGTGTTGTGGGTGTCCTAGTTGGGAGATTTCATATTTTGTTACATTAGCTGGATGCTTTATTCAATTTTATTGGTTTTTGTATTGTAACATTGTGGGAAATGCTTTACTTTTCACACAGACTATAAACATTAAGTTCTTTGCTATTTGGGGTATATACTCCAAACTATAGTATTATATAGTGCTTTTACCTGTGTATTTGTGTCAGAGCCGGAGAATCCATCAGGCAACATAGTCAGCCACCTAAGGCACCTTCATCTTTGTGGCACCATTTATGAAAGTTAAAGGGTGTGCACTTTGGACACCGAGGGGGAATGTCATCATTAGACTATGTTAATAATGATTAGGCTGTGATGATAACGTATTGAAACCATTACCTGCTGGATGCCATTTATGAAAGTCTAAGAACTAGTCTTGATGTTTTTTTAGAAGAATTAACTGGATAGGACTGGGACGCTTTATTGACTGAATGGCCTGTGCTCGTAAAGATTGTTCTAATGTTCTAAAGTAAAAATATGCATGCTCTAGACATCGAGTGGGGCCCCAATATGGCACCGAGGGTGCCAAATGGACTTCGACCAGCATTGATTTGTGTTTTCTCTTGGTAGAACTGAGGGACATCAGCCATAGCCACTAGACAGCCGAAGCTTCAGCAACTAAGGTATACCCTTAACTATAGTATAGTGCTGTTTTACAGTATGCGCAGAATATCTACTGAACCTATTTTTTTCATGTTTCATCTTAATAAATCCAAGAATTGTCTGCCATAGCGTACCCACTAGGCAGTAAGAGTTTCAGCAACTAAGGCACACTTTTTACCCATAGTGCCGTTTCACCCAAGACTACACTATTCATGGACTTTCTGTTGAAGGTGTCCGTTCTCACCTCTATTGACATGGAATGAAGTAATTTATTCCCATGTTGCCATAGGCAAATTAGCAGTGCATGCAAATATTAATTCAACTCAATAGAAACTAAGCATCTAACATCTTAAACAGAAGCATAGGCAGAGGCACTCACACAGTACAGTGGCCACAGTATTTATAAGTTAACCTCATTATCTGTCCAGTCAGCTCATACCTTAGTTAGAGAGCCTCTCCAGAGAAAACTCACCGCAGGTTTATATCATTCTTGGATAATATACAAGTACTAAGGGGCTCTGCCCCCTGCTTGCTTCGCTTGCCCATCTTCTCAGTCTGTCAGTGAAGCAGGACAGTAACAGCAGTCTGTCGCTGAAGCTGCTCCTCTGTCTAGGGATGAATCTGTTCAGTGGATGCAGTGGATTCTTCATGATTGACAGGAGCCTGCTCAGCGCCCGTTGCTCTGCCATGGATGTCAAACTGTCCAGCTCCATGCCTACAATGGAGCCTGTCTTCCTCGCCAGTTTGTCCAAGAGTGAGGCGTCCTTCTTCTTTATGTTGCCTCCCCAGCAAGCCACCGCGTAGAAGAGGGCACTCGTCACAACCGTCTGATAGAACATCTGCAGCATCTTATTGCAGATGTTGAAAGATGCCAGTCTTCTAAGGAAGTATAGTCGGCTCTGTCCTCTCTTGCACAGAGCATCAGTATTGGCAGTCCAGTCCAATTTATCATCCAGCTGCCCTCCCAGGTATTTATAGGTCTGTACCCTCTACACACAGTCGCCATTGATAATCACGGGGTCCAGGAGGGGCCTGGGTTTCCTAAAATCCACCATCAGCTCAGGTGTAAGTGGTTTGAGTCGCACCATTTAACAAAGTCCATGATTAGGTTCTTATACTCCTCCTCCTGCCCACTCCTGATGCAGACCATGATAGCGGTGTCGTCAATCACGTGGCAGGACTCCGAGTTGTATTGGAAGTCCGCTGTATATAGGCTGAACAGGAAAGGAGAAAGTACAGTTCCCTGCGGCGCTCCTGTGTTGCTGACCACAATATCAGACCTGCAGTTCCCACGACACACATACTGAGTTCTGTCTGTAAGATAGTCCACAATCCATGCCACCAGGTATGAATCTACTTCCATCTCTGTCAGCTTGTCCCTAAGGAGCAGAGGTTGGATTGTGTTGAAGGCGCTAGAGAAGTCCAGAAACATAATTCTTACAGCACCACTGTGTCTGTCAAAGTAGGAGAGGGATCGGTGTAGCATATAGATGATGGCATCCTCCGCTCTCACCTTCTCCTGGTATGCGAACTGCAAAGGGTCGAGGGCGTGGTGGACCTGTGGCTTCAGGTGGTGAAGCAGCAGCCGCTCCATGATCTTCATCACATGTGACGTCAGAGCAACAGGCTGGAAGTCATTCAGCTCACAAGGACGTGATACCTTTGGGACTGGGGTGATGCAAGATGTTTTCCAAAGCCTCTGGACTCTCCCCTGTTCCGGGCTCAGGTTGAAGATGCACTGTAGAGGACTCCCCAGTTCCAGAGCACAGGTCTTCAGCAGTTATGGCGATACTCCATCTGGACACACTACTTTGCTGGCAAGACGTCTCCACAGCTCTCTGCTCACCTGAGCTGCTGTAATTGTGGGTGGGGATGTCTCTCCTATGCTGGTATCAGCAGAAGGATGGATAGAGGGTGCAGTACTCCAAGGTGAGAGTGGGTTAGGGTGGTCAAACCTGTTAAAGAAGTTGTTCATTTGGTTTGCTCTCTGCACGTCTCTCTCAATGGTGGCACGCTTTGAGCAGCAGCCAGTGATGATCTTCATCCCATCCCAGATTTCCTTAATGCTATTGTTCTGCAACTTCTGCTCCAGCTTTCTCATGTATCGCACCTTTGCCGCCCTGAGCTGGACTTGGAGTTCCTTCTGCACGCGCTTGATTTCATGCTGATCACTGCCATTAAAAGCCATTTTCTTCTGGTTCAAAAGGCCCTTGAAGTCACTTGCAATCCATGGCTTGTTGTTAGCATAGCAGCGTACTGTTCTTACTGGAACAACTATGTCCATACAGAAGATGATGTAGTCAGTAGTGCAGTCAACAACCTCCTCAATGTTCTCACTATGTGACCCCTGCAGGATATCCCAATTCATAGTTCCAAAGCAGTCACTCAGAACCTGCTCTGCCCCAGGGGACAACTTCCTGAATGAGCACGTGGTTGTAGGTAGTTCCGTCACTCTTAGTTTGTAGTGAGGCTGAAGCAGAACCAGGTTATGATCTGCTTTCCCAAGCGCAGGCAGCGGGGTGGCACTGTATGCGTCTTTAATGTTTGCATACAGTAGGTCAATAGTCCTATTTCTCCGGCTGTTACAATCCACATACTGGGAGAAGGCAGGTAATGTTTTTTTCCAGTGTCACATGGTTAAAGTCTCCAACGATTAGCACAAGTGCCTTGGGGTGCTGTGTTTGTAACTTAGCAACAGCGGAATGGGTGACGTCACTCGCTATCTCCACGTCTGCCTGAGGAGGGATGTAAACAATAACAACAATGACGTGTCCAAACTCTCTGAGCAATTAATAGGGATGCAGACTTACGGGCAACAGTTCGATGTCCCTGCAGCAAGTGGAGATTTTGACGTTTACATGTCCAGAGTTACACCACCTTGTATTTTGTCCGATCTAACTGCTAAACCCGGGTAGCTTCAGGTTAGCATCTGGGATGTTAGTTGTTAGCCACATTTCACAAAAACACAACAAGCTGCATTCTCTGTAGGTCCTGACATTTTTCGCCAGCGCAGCCAGTTCGTCGATCTAATTTGGTAGTGAGTTCACATTTCCCAGGATCACAGAAGGCACTGAAGGCTTGAAACGCCACTTTCTCGCAAGTCGCTTCGCTTTTTGCTTAGCTCCGGCTCTGCTCTCACGATACAGCCTTCTTACCTTGTCAGGTAAATAGGGAACCACACCGGAGCGGGCTTTTGTTCTCAGCGCTTGAAGTTGACTACTTGAATAGACGAGTTTCGGCGTGTAAAAATCCATGTCCAAGTAGTAGTAAAGAAGTAAAAGTAATAATAAGTGTCCAGGGAACGAGTCCACATAAAAGAAAGTGATAGAGGTGATCAGTAAAACAGAAAAAAAGGTAGAAAAATAAAAGTCGTACATGGAGCTGCTGAAAAGGCTGCTGAGTGAATATTGTTTTTTTCTCTCCACAAGAAACGTGTCTGACATAACCAGGCAGGACTTTTCCAAATCTCTTTACATAAGCTCTTCTCTCGCGGGGCTTCTGGCCCCAGGCGTGGTTACATCGCTTGGCACAAAGACTTGTTGCAATCACAATGTTGCATTGTGAACTTACTGTACAAACACAGGTGCTCTACAGATGGATGTGCCAGATAACTTTTGACACTGGCAAGAGATGTAGCAGAAGCTGATGTTTAAAACAAGTCATCTACAGCAGATGACCTTTCCCTTGGAACCACTAGTCACTATCAAAAACAAAGCCATACTGTAACTAGGCCAGCTCACAGTCTCCAGTTATCTTCAAAGAGATGTTTTTAGAATGAGTGAAGAAAACCAAATAACCTAAAAAACATTGCCATGCAAACACTGTGAGAATGTGCAGACTCGACACATGCAATGCCCAGGCACTAGATTCAAACCTTAGGACACTGAATCTGTGAGGCACCACGGTGCCATCCTTTAAAGTATAAATTTAACTTTATAATTTTAAGTAGTAATGTCCGCTAGATAAGTAAAAACTGGGTAAAAGATAAAGTGCAAAACTAACAAGAGGTAATTCAAACTCTCATGTCCCTATGGACCAGTCTTTGCAGTTGTTTGAAATCTCCCAGGTAGTATGGATTATGGCAGGATTATGGCTGACTCACTTACTGACATATGCAGTACTGTGTAAGCACTCACATTCTTTTTTTTTAATTTTTTTTTTATATTTATTAATTTTATTACAATCCATACAAAGCAATCAAGTTTTTACAAAAAGAAAAATTAAGTTAATAACAGATCGATCCCCACCCCTTCATTCTTAACTTGTGTCTCACACTTTCTTGCTCTTACTCTTTAAAAACATTGGCTTCTTCATACCACCAGCAAGCTTTTTTCTCAAACTGTCTTCCTGGCTGCAGACTTAATGATTCCTCTGTCATAAGGGTTAAATCTTTTGTCCCAGGATCACTTAATTTAGCACGCAGTCAATAAAGGAACAGGCTTTTCAATCAGTTTTAGAACTGTGTGCTGTCATCTCTCAGATGGCATAGTTAAGACTAGCCATCTAGCAGTCCTCCTGGTGCTTACCCTTAAGAGGGCAGCATGGTCCCAATTTCCCAGTTTTCCTACTAGATACTGCCCACTTGGTGGTTAAAATGTATTCTCAACTTTTGCAACTGCTCCATGCCTCCCTCCCTTCATCAGTCTCTTGTGATCAGTGGGTCACTTTCCCTTTAAGCATAAGCCTGCCCCCTAACATCCTTAACCAATAGGTCCTCTTTGCCTTTGTTGTGCCCCTAGAAGAAGCACTTCCTGAAAACCCATATTCTTGCTCTAACAAGTAGATTTGATACCTCAGTACAACGGCTGGTTTTTATGTCTTTTGCTAGGTACTTCTCTTGTTCTGTGTCCCCTTAGTACCAGCTGTGAAATATGTTGTAATAGTTATATTCAGGATGCAAAATAACCCAAAATGCTTAATTGTAGGCTGACGTTGGCAACAAGAGTTTGTGCACATTGCTAACTTTAAAGCAGAGAAACCTTCTCTGTAAATTGTTCATTAAAATGCTAGGTTTTAAACTCAACTACTATCTAACCATGTCCAGGATATCTGAAAGCAGTATTCAGGCAATTTGGTGTGCCTAAGGTATCAGTATCTTCCAAAAGTGGATCTAGAGTTGACCATTAGAGGAAGCATATACTCCATAGGAGATGGCTAGGTACTTGGTTTTCTGTTTTCATATATTCGAAGCCTGCAGACTATAAATAAGTAATGGACCTGTTGAACTCGGCACACTCCTCCGAGTCATTATGGTTTGAAGTAAACAGTCTTTTATTTCTGTATATGTAATATTAGGTAAGTATAACTAATCTGAATCCAAAAACACACCACAAAGTTAGGGACATTTTAACAGCAAAGTGATGTGCTGGGGCTCCTGTTTTGACAGCAAAACAGAAACATGCAGTACATAGGCATCACAAACATCATGCGCCACTGTGCTCCTGGGGCCCCTGGCCAGTTCCATTTGTGCCCATACATTAAGACGGCCCGGCTATGTGCTGTCAGATAGGAGATAGCCTCAGTGAAAGCAGAAAATATATATATATACTACTTTAAAGTGTAAAGGTTTTGTGGAGCTCTGCACTAGTCATTGGTCTGATCCTAAAAGCAATGCCATCTTTCAGGGACGTCTGATTTTATACTATTCAGGCCAGAAGGGGTGGGGCTCCTCTGTTTTAATTGCCTTCACTAGGCACTGTGAGGAAACAAAAGAAGACATGAACATTAGTGACAGCACCCTCTCTTGTCCCGGTGGGGTGTCAGATACTTTAGATGAGTCTATAAGGTGATCCTCTGATGCACATGCGTGATAGTACGTAGTGTATAATTTATGAGTCATCCTTATTGTCCATTATCATATGTTTCTGATGGAAATTTCAGTTTAATTTTTGTAGTACTAGGGTGTTGTACTGTGTTTGCCATTATGGATGTAGTGAGAAGTTAAGCAAAATGACACCTTTTATGCAAGCTTTCGAGGCAACTCAGGCCCCTTCTTCTTGAGTTCCCTCAAAAGCTTGCATATTGTAATCTTTCTGCATAGCCAGTAAAAAGCTTAATTTCTCAACTGGTTAGAATGAATGGTACTTTAAACTCAGCTAAATCTAGTTCAGTAATAGTGAATTCCTGGCTGTGTCCTGCTTGCTATCAAGAGCTGGTTCCTGCCCTTAGCTCAAAACTGTCAAACTTAGCTTCAACTCCCTGTAACCCACACTCCATAAAAAAGTAGGATTACAAAATGGAGGACAGAAACTACATGCAAGATCCAAATTGGTGGCACCCAGGCTCAGAATTGAAAGTAGTGTTTATATACTGGGAGGCAGAAATTCGGTCCAGTTCTCAAACTTATTTTAAAATATGATAGGTTCTTCCCAACACGATTATTAAAGCATAACTGAAAATGGAGTGAAAACAACCAGAAAAAGTGTTAGGGAAAAATGAGAAAAATATACCTAAAGTCAGGACATTTCCTATCCCCTCCTAGGGTCTCTAAATGACCAATTCTTGTTTCTAGAGAAAATTAAACATGTCTATAACATTTCATTTGTATTAAGATTCCAAAGTCAGGATGATTAGGGAAAAAATAAATGAAAAGAGAGCTGCAAGAAAAAGAAAATGATTAGTTCATAGAGATGTACATAAAATGCAGAGCATAAGTTAACACAGATATTATTAGTATGAAAAAAGGACATTTGTTTAACATTATTAAGCAATTTATCTGGAATACATTTTACACTCAGGACTGGCGATAGTTCCAAGGGGATCATTGGGAAAAAGCATTTGAACAATCATTATGAGTAGTCGTACATGTAGGTGTGAAAATAAAAGTTAAAAACCTGGGGCTGTAAAAGCCAACAACAAAAACTATAAAGCACAGAGAGAATTGAAGTGCTGAAGTTGATTGAGACTGCAGAGGAAGAGAAAATAGACTGGAAGTGATGTCCATTTGCTCTAGTATGTTTGTTCTTGATGACCATTAAAAGCATATTACATCTAGTTAAGTAAATAAGAGAAAGAAGAGTGTCATATGAGTTAATAAAGCCAAAGAAGAAGAGACTAGCTGTTTGGAAGGTGAACATGAGAAAATGGAGCTTTCATCTGTTTTACTTTTTATAGGTTTATAGGGTCATCCATGTCACTTGTACAGAGTAAAGTGAGATTCGGGCATGTGCTAATCAACATCCAACTTATCACCGGTCTTTGGCACCATGATTAGTGATTAGAAATACCTTACCTCAAAACTTGTGTCTTTATATATTGTATATACTATGTTTTTATATATTGTATATACTATGTATGTACTATACAGTATATGCTTTTTCAAACATAAAATGTTTGCAGGCAGCTTCCTGCAAACAGCTATCATTCAGTTCAGAACTGTACAGGTTACAGGAATCTAATAATGACCGTGGGTATACACCATTATATCCATTCATTCATCTTCTTAACTCACTTATCCATGACAGGGTCTCAGGGCATTTATTGCAGCCTATCCCTGCAATCAAAGGACACCAGTCCATCACAGTGAACACACACAATCAAACATCACTTTCCAGTTTAGCAATGCCAATTATCCTAGCATGTCTTTGGACTGTGAGAGGAACCTGTATCACCTGAAGGAAACCCACATGAACTCAGAGTGAACATGCAGACTCCATACAGGGATTCCCCAGGACGTGAACCCTGGTCTCCTTACTATCCGCCATGCCACCCCAAACTTTTTTTATTTCATTTTTGAGAATGATTTCTTTTGCAGTAAAAAAAAAACAGTTAAAACAAAAAAGATTTGTTAGAACTACGTTAAGCCAGAGACTGGGAGTACATCATAAAAAGCAATGGGAAAGCAAATAAATTGCTATAATAAGGTTTCTTTTTGTATCAAAGTACATGTTTGAAAGGATAGCTCAATGTTTGATGTGAAAACGAACATGTCACAGTATTAATGATGTATATTTCATTGAACTATACTGTAGAAAGTAGAAAACTCCAAATATGTTTCTTTACATAGAGGACACATATCATTCAGCCATAAACATCATCATTAGTTAGCTTACTTAACTTTTTTTTTAATCAGTCATGTAGGGTTTCACCACTGGGTGCAATGATTTGATTTCATTAGTAGGTGTAGGCTAAGAAGATATTTTATTAAGTATTCCTACCTAATCCCATGTTTTTCTTTGGCTTATTTAGCTTAAAAAAAAGCTCCAAGATTGCCAAGGCACTGAAAGGTTTCAAAAGTGCTTCACATTTGCGCTAAGCGTCTTATTACTGTTGTCTAAAAAGTCCTTTGTGTTAAATCATCAATTCAGAGTGTGCAAACGGGTTGTCAAATTAGCTTTTAAAAGTATATAAATGTTCGATTGTATGTGCTTTCTAGTAGAAAATAGAACTGTCAATGTTGCTGTGTAGCTGCTGGGAACTTCAAACGGTTTGACTTGTCTGCTCCCACAGATGCTCATCTGGATTGAGATTTGCTGATTTCAGGTGCTGATAATTTATGTTGTTTAATTTTCAGATTGTTGGAAACATTTTAGCATTTTCCTAGTTTTAATACAGGGTATTTTAGCCTTCTGTAAAAACCTATTCCACAAAGAGTGTGATGCTGCCATGAAGAGATACATCAAACTGACATCAATATTCCAATATCGTTTGGTATTTACATTTTGCTCTTTTCATATGAAGGACCATAAAGTGTATGTGAAATCATATTCCATACAATTACGCTTGCCATTATCAGCCAGCTCTTTTAACATCAGTTGATCCATGGACTTCATGGGCTTATTGGTTTCCATGGCCCCTGCGGCTGTGGCACACCTAGTCTTCTCAGACCTTCTCAGACTATGGCCACATAGTTTCTTCCCTTTCATTACTGGAACTGTGTATTACCAAGTGGCATCCATCTCTTAATCCCAGACTCCTTCATGTTAAAGGGCTCCTGAGCTGGCACCATGTTATATCCTCTCTCAGCGTATCATTTGTCATTGTAACCTCTTTTTTGAAGGAAGGACACTGGTATTTTTTCACCTGTGGGGTTGCCTGCCCTCTAGCATGCTAGGGAGACATTGCATGTTGTATCGATAGAGATAGATAGATAGATAGATAGATAGATAGATACTTTATTAATCCCAAGGGGAAATTCACATAATCCAGCAGCAGTATACTGATACAAATAAAATATCCTGGGTCACACTTTTTTTTTTTAATCTAATACCATGCAACACTCTAGTAACTGCACTTTTTTCCTGGTGCTCTCTTTCTCTTCTTCTAAGGATCTTGTGAAGCCCTGCCATCTTGACAGTCTTGCCAGCTCCTTGTTCCTTGGGTAACTCAACGATATACTAAAAATGTTGTTTGTGTTATCTTTATTTTTACATCCAGTGCAACCCTGCCTAAGGAGATCACTTGCCATCTTTATTATTTAAAATGTTCCATTTAATCTGTTATAAACTACATAGTCATGTACTGTATCTAAAGCAGATACTGTGTTGGCTTTTAAATTCTAACCTATTCAAATATTGGTACAACTTAGCCAGCCAAATGAGTTCCATAATTTGAACATTTTAAATGACTCATGTTCTTATGTCTCTCAGTAAATATTAAAATTATTTGAAGCGGTATTGATAGCAACAGGGTTCTCCTGACCACTTCAGTGTGTACAGATTGTTGTTGGTTAAAAAATACTTAACTGAAATTAATGTTAAATAGAATACCACTTCATAAGCATTGTTAGCTCAAGAGTCTTACTATAAATCACCCACTACAGTACTGAGAGCTTTATGTAAAAAAAAAAAAAGACTAATCTTTGCAACCATCTATTGAAGCAAAGGAATTCAGCCAGGAGTTTCAGACTTGCCTGCAGAGATTCTGATGCAGCCGAGTCATCCAGGTGGAGTTGGTTTTGCAGGATCATGATTATGAAGTGGAGTCTTCTACATGGCAAAAGGCCTTATGTGCCTGCCTAGAAAAGGTGTCACCCCAATGGGCTTAATCCCAGCTCCACTAGCCCACCTCTTGCTTTGCAGGTGCAGAAAGGGGATCAAGACTCAAAAGTAGGTGTAAATATGCCAAAAGGCCTCACGAGGGGACAGATGACCATAAATCTCCAGCTTGTATGAAAAGGGCAAACAAAGAATATTTATAAATTAAAGATGTACTGTATTAACAGGAAATAAGGTCAAAATTCTAAATAGAGCACAAAAGGCAAAAAGATTTGCCTATAAAGGCAATGCACAGCAAAGAAGTCCCAAATACACAGTACAGAAAATCAGAATCCTTAAAACAGCAAGAAGATAACAGACACCTGTAAATCCAGCAAAATCAGTAATATTCACAAAATTCCTGCAAAAGCAAACAATCTCCAGGCCCTGAGTCTTCCCAGGAGACTTTATCCACATCCAAGGGCTCCACACACAAAGAACATGAAACATAAGCACATTTAAAGGGACAGAACATAAGTATACACATCACAACAAATACTTGAAAATATGAAACAATATTATTGTAGCAATAAAACATATGAACACACATTAATCCATAACAATGACCTCTGTATTTACCCTTATCCTTGGTAAGGACTCTGGAATTGCTGCAGGTGTCCTTCCAGGGGTTTTCAAGAGTTACTAAGAGTTGATAATATAGGAAGTCTGGGTCTCAACATCATTTAGAGTAGTAGGGAAGAAAACTGCCTTATAGGCCATTAGCTTGGTTTCCTTCTTAATGTTAATATTCTGGAAACCCATAGTTTCATTATAATAGAGCCTGGTGTCTCTTACTGTATTTTTATTTTACATTGGTTGGTCAGAATGTAAGTTACTATGCTGTTTTAAAGCCTACTTTCTCTTAAGCATAAAGGCAAAGGCAGTTACTTTAAAGAGCAGACCAATAATACAAGGCCACAGAAATTAGAAATGTGATAATAAATTTGCAATCTCATAATGTTCATCCTTACATACACTATGGACATATCCATCCATCCATCCATTTTCCAACCTGCTGAATCCGAACAGAGGGTCACAGGGGTCTGCTGGAGCCAATCCCAGCCAACACAGGCCACAAGGCAGGGACCAATCCCGGGCAGGGTGCCAACCCACCGCAGGACACACACAAACACATAAACCAGTCTTGGCCCAGGATGGCATTTTGTCGTGCAAGTACACAGCTGCTACATCACTCGGCCTAGAGTCAAAAAGGAACCTTCTCTATTATCCTCTAAACAGAAGCTCTTTTTATGTAACCATGTATGTTTTAAAATATTATTTGCTTTTGGACAATAGTTTTGGTTTAATATACTGAAACTTGTTGCATTCAACATTAGGAAGTCTGTCTGGCTATTATATACTATGTACACCATTGCAGGGATGTTAACGTATTTCTTCATAGTTATGAACAGCATCAAGTTTGACATTAGGCGTTTACAGTATTTTGGTATACTGTGTGCATAGTATACTCTGAATTTGATTTTAATGCATTTAATTCAAGAACAGAAATGGTAGAGAGAATTACATGGAGTCACTCTATGAAGTGTGATAATTCCACTACACTGATGGGCCCAATTGTCTTTTATGCCTAGGCTTCTATTACTCGCCCCCAGTTGAAGAAAGTGGTCAGATTAATTTAAAATATTAAAAGCAAGCAAAAAGAACTAAAACAATCAATTAAATCACTTTACTGGGTGTTCAATCTATTAAAGTGAGAGTGTTGAGGATTCTTTTAATTTAATGACTACTCACTTTATTTTGTCTTCCATGAACTACATTACTTTATGTTGAAAGTAATAATCTCTTTGACTTACATTTCTGTCCAAACACATTACTCAGTTGTCATGCTTTGGCATCACTTTTGTTTTTAAATCTGAAAACATCTTTGTTCATTTACATTGACACCATTGCTTCTGTATCATTTGTTTTGGTATTTGTGGCTTATTGTGAAATTACAGACATACTAAGATAAGAAGAAACAATTTTTCACCTTTTCATTAAATATTTTGGAATGGCTTACTTTAATTTCTGCAGGATATCTATTGTTGCGCTAACAATGAGTTTAAGATGCTGATTTATGTCTTATTTTAGATGCAGGTATATATATTTATATATATAGTAGTAGTACTACTCCCTCTTGCTTGTTTTTTTTTACCTTGTTCTCAGTTGCTTTTGATGTGTGCAACTTTTATAAATTCTACTATGTATTTCAACTTGCTTTGTAAGTTGCCTAGGATAAAGGTGCCATATGTTATGGTAATAATAATAATAATAATTTTGATTTTCTTGCTTACATGTTAGTGAACTGGATTATGATGCTAAAATATTGGGGTTTTTTTATATACTATATTAATCCCAGAGGGATAATTGTCTTTTCACATGACCTTTGGGGGTCAGAGTACAGGGTCATCCATTATACAGAGCCCCTGGAGAAATTTTTAGGTTAAGTGCCAGTGGAGTAAGATAATTTCTGGCAATAACAGGACTTGAACCTGTAGCCATCCACATACCAGCGCAGATCCCTAACCTCAGAGCAACAAACTTGCATATTCTGTGGCCAGTGCAGCCTGTCACACTGTGGTATTCTTTGTAACGTTATTTCCATTGCTCATCACTTTTTAAATTCAACAAATGTCTGCTCTGGTCTGGTTTGACCAGAGATTGGACCATGACTGTCCTGATCTGCAGTGGGAAGTAGAGGAGAGGTGTTAGGAACAGTGGCAATGTCTGAGTTAAGGTGGAATTGTAAGCCAACAGGCCCTAAACCTGACACCCAGGCACACATGAGTGACAAGACCACGCCTTAAATGTGAGAGCTTCTAGTGGTGTTGTCGTGTCTGTCTATCTTGTCCTTCTGTTTCCCTTTTTGAAACAACTCAGCTCCACGTGAGCGAACTTATTTGAAATTTTGTAATCTTATTTTTCTATTAAATTTATCTAGAAAATTCAATTTTCATTGAGATATATTAATTTTTAAAAATTTAAAAAACTTCTACATAAAAAGCACTGATCAATTTTCAACATATTTTTTTAAAACAGAAAACCATTCTATGTGATATCAATTACTAATCAATTAGTTGTTCTTTTTACCTGGAGAGAGATTGTATGTTTTCCTCTTTCACATTTATGATAGCTACTCCTGACACCAAAACAAATCCCATATACTGTTCAAGATAATAAAATGGCAACAGAGTCTTCAGTGCTGGAGGAGACTTCAACATATTTTTTAAGTCTATCAGGAACTTGTTTCAAAATGTATTATGTTTAAGAAATATGAATTCCAATTAGCCATTGACTCTTCACAAGTATCAACTAACCATAATACATCAAATGATGCATTTTTTTCATTACTTTAGTTGGAAGCTACAGTCTATGAAAGCTATTTCAGTCTCCACAACTTATCCAGCATTAGTTTTTAGCTGTATCACATGCTAAAAGTCTATTAAATTCATTTCATGTGTACTACTAATACATATACCACTTACATTCTGTTATTACTGTTATATTTAAATATCTGAATAGCTGAACAAAACTGTGATAACCCTGTCTTTGGTGAAGTAAATCAAACAGGTACTGTTGTTTCCTCACATATCCCCAAAGTCGTGCTGGTTAAGTTGATTGGAGTTTTAAAATTGGCCAAGTGTAAGTATCGATATCTGTGAAGAGATTCTGTGTTGTTCTTGCATCCCATCCAGGGCTGTTTCTTGCCTCAGGCCCAGTGCTTCTAGGGTAGGCTATGGCCCTCCTTTGAAATGGATCAAACAGTCTTGAGAAAGTTATATTTTACCATTTCTGTTGAAAATTATTGGTATACATTTAATAGATTTTCCTAAAGAATGTTTAATTATTAATCCATCCATCCATCCATCCTTTTCTAACCCGCTGAATCCGAATACAGGGTCACGGGGGTCTGCTTTAATCTCTTCCTGTAAATGCCATCATTGGCAATTTTGGTAATGATTTGATTCTTTCTTCATTACTGTATTTTAGATCTGAAAAGTGTACTTTTCTCCTTTTGCTGTCTACTCTTTAGAGAACGCACTGATAAAAGCCCTTTGTATGGCTTTGACATGACATAAATGGTCTTGTTTCTAAATAGTCCAAATATAGTCTTGCTCCTGCCATTTACTTCACAGCAAGTGAAATAAAAGCTGCCAATCCAGCAGATGCAGATGTGTTTTTCTGTTACTTGAACTGATAGCACCTGGGGATAGTCTGCACATTAGACTGACTGATAAACTAAAGGGTTCAATGGCACCATTTAGTCAAATGAAAGCGAAAACTATATTCGAGTGGAATTACTTTCAGATTCTCAGCCATCCTTTTTGTTATCAAATTTAAAATATAATACAGTCCCACATCCAGTTCTTTCTTGTTTCTAGTTTAGTTCTGGGCTACAATAATGGAAGAAATTTTCAAAGAGCCAAATATATTTAATTACACATGTTTCTACCAAAACTACTTTGTAAAAGGTTGTCATATGACCTTCAGCATTTATCTTTATTACATCCATCAATAGTTTATTCTGTGTTTTTTAAGAAGCCAGTCAAGGAAGTATAAAGTCCCTGCATGGAACGTTAGTTCATCACACAGCACTCTGGTAAATGCTTCCACACTCACTCATATCAGGTCAAATAAGAGATGCCCATTAACCTAGCAGGCATGTGAAAGAAACCAAAATATCCAAAAATAAGCCATGCGTCTGATGAACCCTGGAAATTACGGGCAACACGTTACCCATGTTATTTTTTTTAACATTCCGTAAACTATTTGATCATCAAGAGCTGTTTATTATAGACACCTTACCTTGCTCAAGTCTATGCTGAAGTTATCTTTTTCACCAAGATCTCTACCTCCTACTCCTACTCTCAAAAGATAAACAGAAGGAGCCTGTGCATCACATGTAGTAGGGTGACCAGCATTACTTTGCACATAAACATTTCCTAGCTTTCCCAAGGTTCATGTGATTTCCTTTAGGTACTCCCTTTACTGCCCAAAGACATGATTTTAAGTTGATTCACAATGATTTCACAATAATTATAAATTTATATTATATTAGGGTATATTGAGCTGTCCCAACTACATCCAGTGACTGACCCACACCTCACTTTGATGAGGGGGTAAATGACCAAGTAGTGGACTTTTTTAAGGGGCTGAGTCATCGGGGGTAAAAACGTGTACATGCTAAAATGTCACCTAGGACATTACAAGAGGTGGACAGGCCTAGCAGAACCTTGAAAATTGTTAACCAGGGTAGGTTCCAGTGAAAACTGCTTTAATGTCCTCAGCTGGAGTTCAGTATCTTTTAACTGTGACTGGGGCAGCATAGTCACTTTTCTGAGCAATCTAGTTGCCTTCAGTCTCCGGTGTGCATGTCTTAGTACCTGTGCCTGTTACCACAGTCAGTACAGAAAAAGAGACAGGAACTGATCTTCACTAGCCTTTGATGGCATAATTTATTCCTTGTGATGACAGCAAAGGGTATTTGATGTCAGGTGGAGGTGGAGGACACCACTGGAAGTCTTTACCCTCAATTCTACACGTAGGCAAACTGGAAGTAGTGATTTTTTTTTTTTGCTGCTGATTTGAGGCAAAAGTGTTTGGAGAACAGTTTTTTAGGAAACTTTTTAGATTACAGTACTGCTTTATTCAAATAAAGAAGTGGAAAAATGTCCCTAAATACTGCTCATTCCACCAGTATCTGCTGGCACACTGTGTCCAATGGAATATTCACCCTTTGTTTAAAAAAAAAAATCAAACTGCATTCATTCTTGGAATTTGCACATACTTTCACATTCCTCAGAGTGACCTGAGAGAAGGACCGCAATTACTGAATTCAACCTTGTATATTTAAAGTGGTTGCATTTGTGGCAGTATCATCCACATGTGAGTTTTTCACCAGTCTTTGATTATTCAAATTAGAAAAGGCTCATCAATAGCAGACAAAATAAGATCATGTTAAAGAAATAAGCAAAAAAAATATTTTTTTATTAACATAAGCTGAAATTTCAGTCAAAATGCATAATTACTGTTAAGCTGAAATTGAACAATTAATGACTGCTGCACCAGTCCACTAACACCAAAGGATGAAGAAAAGCTTGTAAGAGTTTTAATCTATAGTGATTTTATAGCTAATCTAACCTTTGGAAGATGTGCCTCTGGAACTTGCACTTCTG
Source organism: Polypterus senegalus (assembly GCF_016835505.1). Taxonomy (NCBI): domain Eukaryota; kingdom Metazoa; phylum Chordata; class Cladistia; order Polypteriformes; family Polypteridae; genus Polypterus; species Polypterus senegalus. The sequence goes on from NC_053158.1 coordinate 75,444,779, forward strand.
CGGAAGTGTTCATGTTGCTTCTGCTTCAGTGAACCTAAAATGGGAGTCAGTTTATTTGATGGTCAAGGAAAACGGAAGCATGGAGTTTTGTTACTATTTGAAATTACAGATTTTGAAATTTAAGGCTGTTTCAGTGATGGCTTCAGAAAATGATGCATCAAGCTGGTGTCATCATGATTATGAATCATTTACCAATGTGAATTGTGATTTTTCTAAGCATTATTTTGATGTATTCATCTATGCCTTTGGTTACCTGGAGTTTATTCTGAGTTAATAGCTCATTTTAGTGTTTCTTTATTCTTGAATGCTCTTGAACTTGCTTGTACCCATTTAGATTTAATTAGAGTAAGCCATTAATCCATAGAATAGATCATCTGTCTTCTAATGTAGTGTAAGGTGTATGGTGGCTGCTTTGTATTTCTAAAGAATTTCAGCTGATGTCCAGTGCAATATTTTTTCTTCTCTCCTCTTTTCTTTACTCTCTGATACTCTTTCTCTGTACTTATTGGATTAACAGTCCCAAATCACATCCTTTCCCAAGCAGGTAGTGACTTATACTTCCCCAGATCTTTGCATTTTTAACCAATAACAATTTGGAATATTTTTATACTCTTGCTTAACCTATGTATTTGTGCATAATGTATGTGCAAATCTATCATAGTGAAAATGCCACAGAATCGGTGAACAGTCTTGAATGTTCCATCCCATAATTACATATTGTGTCCTTTGTTTCGATTTTATTCAGTTTATTTGTGTACAGTATAGCACTCTTAACTGAGTGCAGGTCAGAGTTATGTGACAAGTTCACAGGTAGATATAAATGCAAATTTTACAGATTACTTATTACATAATAAATATGCATAAAGAAACAACCTGGTTCCACTGAGTGCAATATCTGTTCATTAATTAATTGCAATGGAGGAGAGCAGAGTAAAAACTCCAGAGAGCAGCATCCCTTGAAAAAATAAATGTCTGCTGAGCCCACGGTCAATTATAAATGACAAATTTAAGGACAGAATCAGACATCATCATGGTCCTAGCCACCTAGTTCAACTGGTCACCCACCCCAGAGGGTACTCTACAGTAGATAGTGTGCTTGATTGTATAATAAGATGACAGGATCATTGCATCTCTTGAATTTAAGGCACCCAGCATCTCAGATGTCTTTTCATGGGCATGAATACAGCTTGGAAGTGTAATAGAAGGATACTGAGAAGAGAAACAGAATTGAGAAGGGTTAGTAACAGTTTACAGTATAATTATTGTATTGCTTATATTTTGTACAGATAACTATCAAACAAGCAATATGAACAACTAATCAATAACTCTAATCAGTGTCTGCTAAAGTAGTGAATCTTCAGCCTGCGTTTAAAAGTTGAGACCAAAGGGGTATCTATACTAATAAAAGGCAAAGCCCTTACTGACTGACTGACTGACTGACTGACTGACTGACTGACTCACTCACTCACTCACTGACTCACTGACTCATCACTAATTCTCCAACTTCCCATGTAGGTAGAAGGCTGAAATTTGGTAGGCTCATTCCTTACAGCTTACTTACAAAAGTTGGGCAGGTTTCATTTCTAAATTCTACGCGTAATGGTCATAACTGGAACGTATTTTCGCTCATATACTGTAATAGACTGCAGCTCGATAGCCGTGGGAGGCAGAGTTTCGTATTAAAGCATTTAACCTATCACATTTCAGCCATCATTTGTTGCCAGGCAGAGAGGCTTTAACAATCCGTTGTGCAGGCACTCTAACATAGAATAAATGTCGATTAACCTGTTGCTTCAACCAATCAGATTTTGAGTTGGTGTCAGTAGGGCCCTCTAGCAGGCGTATGGCAACGTCACCGTATTCAGACCCATTGATTGGATAGAAGCCGATATGAGGAACTCTACGAGGCCACTGAACGCACCGCAAACGCTCCGAGAGACAGATCGTTGTGCGAACTACGGCCAACTCCATGGCAGGATTCTGGACAATATTATTTGCCAGACACAGACCGGATTTCAAGACCACAAAAACCTGATGTTTGTCACACTCCTCGAGCCCCAGAAGTTTCGGGAATACAAGAAAAATTTCACGCATGCAGCCTTCTACACTTTCACACAAGAGCCACGGAGCGCTTTTTAAACTGTCATGGCTAAAAACAGAACTGACTAAAATGTACGCCATGGATGATTTTGCAGGAAAATCTCCCACTGATCTCCTTGACATCCTTCATCAGAAAAATCTGAATGAGAGCATGGTGCAGCTGTTCACGTTGGTATATTTGGCAGTGACCATTCCCGTGTACACTGCTTCTGTCGAGCGGACATTTTCAGCCCCAAAGCGAATTCAAACTTATGCCAGAAATACCATAGGGCGGGTTCGCCTTTCAGCATTAGCTTCGAATGCGATAGAAAGGGACGTTTTGATGGAACTGAAGCGCACGGATAATCCGTATGACAGAGTAATTGAACTGTTTTTGAGGAAACAGAGGAGAATGGATTTTGTTTACAAATAATCCGAATTTTTGGTGAGTAAAATGTTGCGATTTTCCTAAATAATATTGCAAGTTTATGAGTTATTATTGATGTTTTTTATGTGTGTCGCGGCTGTGGCTGCAGTAGAAACTTGTTCACCCTGGTTTGTCTATTCAATAAAGGCATTTATTGTGGCTACAGGAGTTATCTTATATATATATATATATATATATATATATATATATATATATATATATATATATATATATATATATATATATATATATATATATACTGGCCTCGCTGTTAGGAGACCCGGGTTCGCTTCCCGGGTCCTCTCTGCGTGAAGTTTGCATGTTCTCCCCGTGTCTGCATGGGTTTCCTCCGGGCGCTCCGGTTTCCTCCCACAGTCCAAAGACATGCCAGTTAGGTGGATTGGCAATTCTAAATTGGCCCTAGTGTGTGCTTGGTGTTTGTGTGTGTCCTGCAGTGGGTTGGCACCCTGCCCAGGATTGGTTCCTGCCTTGTGCCCTGTGTTGGCTGGGATTGGCTCCAGCAGAGCCCCGTGACCCTGTGTTTGGATTCAGCGGGTTGGAAAATGGATGGATGGATATATATATATATAATCTCCCAATCTACATACTGTGAAATAAATGAACCACACGTCGTGGCGCAACACGAGAGGCTTTGCCTCTAGTGCTGACGTACGAGGTTCGATTCCCAAGAGGGGGTGCAGTGAGTGTGTACGCCTGATGAGCCTAGAATTTGGGCGAAACACGTGCCGTGTACTGTTTGCATTATTTGACAGTAAAACTATTTCAATATATTCAATATATATATATATATATCAGTGCTTCCAAATTCATTTTACCCACGCATCCCCTTGGTTTGAGAAGAAGTATGAAAAAATATGAGGTTAACGCAGAAAAACAGATCACCAATTGACGCTTTATGAATAATGGATACTTTATTCGCCATCAATAATTGTTTTGGTAAAGCCTTACTCAGTGTAATCCTCCTTCCATTTTTTCGCGACTAGACATGATTAAATGAACGGTAAAAAAGTAAGACCTACCAAACATATTTCTGTCGACTAAATAAAAATTACTTATATTTAAAATTTAAATAGAACTTGAACAGATACGATAGTTTATAGTACCCACGCAGCACTAAGTGCACGTAAGAGCAGGAGTCATCCGTTTTAACAAGCATTGTATTGCACTGATACGAAATAGCCTGCCCATTTAATTATTTAGGAATGGATAGGTAAATTAAGATTTTGTACAAATGTTTTTCGTTATGTATGTATGTATGTGTGTATGTTGTGTGTGTGTGTATATATAAATATATATATACACACACACATATATATATATATATATATATATACACTCACCTAAAGGATTATTAGGAACACCATACTAATACGGTGTTTGACCCCCTTTCGCCTTCAGAACTGCCTTAATTCTACGTGGCATTGATTCAACAAGGTGCTGAAAGCATTCTTTAGAAATGTTGGCCCATATTGATAGGATAGCATCTTGCAGTTGATGGAGATTTGTGGGATGCACATCCAGGGCACGAAGCTCCGTTCCACCACATCCCAAAGATGCTCTATTGGGTTGAGATCTGGTGACTGAGGGGGGCCATTTTAGTACAGTGAACTCATTGTCATGTTCAAGAAACCAATTTGAAATGATTCGAGCTTTGTGACATGGTGCATTATCCTGCTGGAAGTAGCCATCAGAGGATGGGTACATGGTGGTCATGAAGGGATGGACATGGTCAGAAACAATGCTCAGGTAGCCCGTGGCATTTAAACGATGCCCAATTGGCACTAAGGGGCCTAAAGTGTGCCAAGAAAACATCCCGCACACCATTACATCACCACCACCAGCCTGCACAGTGGTAACAAGGCATGATGGATCCATGTTCTCATTCTGTTTATGCCAAATTCTGACCATTTGAATGTCTCAACAGAAATCGAGACTCATCAGACCAGGCAACATTTTTCCAGTCTTCAACTGTCCAATTTTGGTGAGCTTGTGCAAATTGTAGCCTCTTTTTCCTATTTGTAGTGGAGCTGAGTGGTACCCGGTGGGGTCTTCTGCTGTTGTAGCCCATCCGCTTCAAGGTTGTGCGTGTTGTGGCTTCACAAATGCTTTGCTACATACCTCGGTTGTAACGAGTGGTTATTTCAGTCAAAGTTGCTCTTCTATCAGCTTGAATCAGTCGGCCCATTCTCCTCTGACCTCTAGCATCAACAAGGCATTTTCGCCCACAGGACTGCCGCATACTGGATGTTTTTCTCTTTTCACACCATTCTTTGTAAACCCTAGAAATGGTTGTGCGTGAAAATCTCAGTAACTGAGCAGATTGTGAAATACTCAGACCGGCCCGTCTGGCACCAACAACCATGTCACGCTCAAAATTGCTTAAATCACCTTTCTTTCCCATTCTGACATTTAGTTTGGAGTTCAGGAGATTGTCTTGACCAGGACCACACCCCTAAATGCATTGAAGCAACTGCCATGTGATTGGTTGATTAGATAATTGCATTAATGAGAAATTGAACAGGTGTTCCTAATAATCCTTTAGGTGAGTGTATACACACACACACACATATATATATATATATATACACACACACACACATATATATATTCCATAGCTTTGACAGCCTTTAACTTAAAAGTCAACTTCTCACTGTTATTTTATTAATGCTTTGATTTTTTTAGTAAGCCAGCATCTTGAGATCTTAATGTGCATTCTGTTTTGTAAGTAATGATAAGTTTTAGATATATAAGCAGTGCCTTGGCCATTGAAGGGTTTATATTGTGGGCTAGTGACAGATTTGATTGAGTCACCAGCTGGGATGCTCCTTTTAATGCACAACACAAAAATAGTTTTTAGAACAAAAGAAACAGGCACTCATGGCCTCAAATCAGAAAAATTGGCACTCACCTTGGGATTAGCCTGGAAACAGTTCTTTAAAGGTTTGTTCAGGCTTTGAGGGGGCTCCAGACAGGGTAAGACCTTGGTCCAAGAAGTGATGTCATGTGTTGAGGACATCTGCTTTTATATTCTCTGGCCCAGAGCAGCTTCACTGTCTCAGTTTCCCTCATTGGGTGTATTCTCAGCACTGTGAAGTTCAGCGCCCCCTATTCTCCAGCTATTGTGTAAATCAGATGAGCCCAGAAGGTGATCCTCTGACAAACATGTGTGACAATATGTAAGAAGGAGGATGCTAAAATCAGCCCTAAGCCCTGTACACACAAAAGTTAATGCAATTAGCATTCTTTGGGTCTGATCCCTTCATCATTTTGTTGTCTTTGAGTATGGTATACTCTTTCTTGTATGACTGTTATTTGAGTATTCTTTAGCATCAAAGATGGCTTCATTTAAAACTCTGTTATCAATTGCATCCACAGCTTCTGGATGATCAGAACAGAACACATACATAACCACCGGTTTCTACTTGTCAGTCTATAAGTGTTGCACTAAAGAATGGAATATGTTTCTCCACCTTTATTGTTTTTCTTTAGCCAGTCAAATTAAAATAAAATGCCATACCTTGAGCAGCAAGGTCCTACATTGGCTTAAGTGAGGTGCTAAAATGAATGGAATGAACAGGAAGGAGCCATGTGCACCTGCATGTATCCTTTAGTGTTTCAACTAGAATGTCATAACTCTTCAACAGAGGAGAAATGAGAAAACATGTGCCTCCTTTCTGTCCAGGATTTTTCCAGTAATTGGTTTTGGAGCAATTAAACAGCTGTAATCAGCCTACATTATGTGCTCTGCAGGGCAAGCACCCTTCAAGAAGTCTTCTAGTGCTCACATGCTTAGCTAACGAAAAGCAGATGCTGAATGATTAAGGAAACAATTTCTTCCTTTCATAAAAGTGTCCAATTTTGAAAGTGTTTTTCAATCATAAATAGGCTCTCTGAACTCTTAGCTCTCAGTTTAACTAAAGCTGATAGTTCGAAGAGGGCTCATAAATTAGATGCTTTTCTTCAATGATAATTGCAGTAATATTCCCTTAATTTTTTTGTGATTTTTTCCCTCAGAAACATCTGTGATTAACTTTTGGAATTAAAGAGTAGTTATTCTCAGAAAAAAGTAGATTTTTGTTCTTCAACCCTAATGAAATATAGATATTGCTAAGTCACAGTTGCCATCCCACAAGTGACTATTTAATATGTTAAAGATAAACTATGTAGATAGTGACACTTAGATGAAAGGTCATATAAAAGGATTAATATCATTACTGGTACCCTGACCATAGTGGAGTGGCACTTAGATAACTGACATACTCTGGTATTGGGCAGATGTGGTGTTAGTACTGTGCATATTATCAGTAATTATGTTCTAGGAAGGTGTTGCAGTCTCAGGGGAAAGGTAGTAGTTAAGACCATCAGGATGTAGAGAATGGAGACAGTAGTGGCACAGGCAGATCCATGACTGCAGCATAGGGACCTAGTTGAAATAGTGACAGAGAAAGAGTGGGTCTAGGAACCTTTACAGCACCAGAAAGTGGTCCAGTAGGAGATGAGAGCAGTTGCTGAGGAAGAGCAATCTAGCAGAGCAGTAGGAATAAGATAACACAGTGACTTTACCAGTTGGGAACAAGTTGTGCAGAGAAAGATCACATGGTGTGAACTCTGATGGGCAGAACCACACCACATAATAATGTTCTTGGCCCAAGCAGTTCATAGTGTTCTCCCAAGTCCCTCCATCCCTACACTGCTGTGGCATGATGGAGAAACCAGATTGCCCTCTTTGCCATGGAAAGGGTACTTTTAAGCACATTTTGAACTTCTGTCCAAAGGCTTTCAGGGTGGTTCAATATTGAAAATGGCATGCCTTGGTTATTAAGACCATTATGGAGACCATCAGTAGTGCCATCACCTCATGCCATTAATCCATACCATCAAGGCTATTCATCTGCTTCATCAGGCATAGAGAGAAGCCATTAGGAAAAACACCATTGGGACTTCTTCAGCACAGAACTGGACTGGCAAATGATGGTAGAATTACACAGGCAACTTAAGTTTACACAGTACATCACCCAAATAACACTCAGACTAATAATAGCTTTTGTGTCAGGTGTGCTTGAGTGAGAAATCACAAGTCCAAAACAAAGCAATATAGGGGCACCAACCCAGTCATCCCTGTTTACTTCTTAACAAATAATTAAAATACAAGCACCCAATGGCACAGAGGCAGTGAGGTAAATGAAAAGAAAGTCACCATAGTGTCTTTGTCATTCACTTTTCTTTTAGGTCAATTGTGCAGAAGCTCCATCCCCTGTCATACTCTATTGAAAGAGTGGTGTGTCATTCCGTCGACTCTGTGACTTATAAGCGGGTAACTGGAAGGGGTGATGTCAGGTGCCCTCACGGTGTGTCTTCTCACTGCTGTAGAAGTAATAGGAGAGGACATGATTAGCGACAGCATCCCCTCTTTTCCCAGGGTAGAATCACAACCCTTAGAGGAGCCACAGATGTGCATGTGTTACAACAGGGTAAACCAATAGTGTTGATATGCTGTAGCTTACTGTTCCATTGGAAGAGTGCTTGGATTAGGCCTCTGAGTGGAAGGGGAGCAAGTATGAAGTCCTAATCAGTGAATGGTGCAGATAAAACTGGAAGTGAGGTGCATACCCATTATTATGTTTCAGCCAGGGTTACTTCCCTGGATGGGATTCAAATTCCTTTTATAATATATCTTTTTGGTTCAGTTTTGATTCTTTTTTTTATGTTAATATTGTTGTTCATGTCTGGTATTTATGTAATTAAGTATTCTTCACCAGTATTTTTGATAATTTACTGTTTATTTGTCTATGTATCTTATTATATTTCGCGTGTTTCCGGTGTCAGGACCACCAGTTTATCACCACTAAGGGACTGCCATCAACACTGTAAAGGCTGATAAAACCCACAGTCCCTTGCATTACATTATATGCACTGGTGTTGGTGAGTTCTTGCGATTATTATTGGTAATGTTGTGCTTTGTGAATTTTGTGGATTTTAACCTTTATGCTCTGTTTTTGAGCATTTTTTTGGATTTGTGTTATTAGGACTTGTTTGCCACTTGATTGCCTATTTAAGGCATCTCCTGTTGTGCCTTGTGTGTTCTTTCAATTTGCATTGTTAAAGAGTACTTTTTTTTATTAATAAATCTTATATTTATAAATATTTTGTGTTTTCCCTGAGTTCAAGAAGATGAAGTTTGACAGCCCCTTCCTCTTCTGCAAGCAACGCTTCATTTTTTAAAAAACAACCCTGGATGAAAAATCACATCTGTAAAGTTAGGGTGCAAAGGCTTTGCAGGGCACTTCTCTTTACAGGCATACTCTGTACTTGGCATCACAGAGGAATGACGGAAAAGACCCTTCTTCAATAGCACAGAGGCTGCAGACAACATCTCCTTAATGATTCTAAACTGGATTGAAAAGATTTGATAATATATGTTAATATGTCAAGCACACAGTCTTGTGTGTTTAGGCACTGTATATTTTATCTTTGTAAGAATTCATTCTCTTCTACCGCTTTCTGTCAGAAGATGGTGACTTCACCCTCTGCTGGCCTATTGGGGTGTCACAGCTGAAAACTGAATATCAATTTGTTTTTGAGATGGTGTCTGTTGTGGAGAACTTTGTAGAAAGTTATTTATAAGGAATTATTAATACATCAATTTTAATAGGTAAGCTTCTGGCTAGGTAGCAGTATCAGTGTAATCAAAGCTTCCAGTTCTACAGGTATAACATTTTGCATTATTCTAGGAATGAAAGGAATGCTTATGTAGTCAATAAAACTGCAGTCATAGTATAGCTGAGCCCGTTTCATAAATGCAATATTGAAAATTACAAGACATGCTTGCAGAAGAGGTTAGGTAAATTATACAGCAATTCCAAAGACAAATACCACTATTCTGAGGAAACTTGCAAGTTTCAATTTCATTGTACTGGTGTATGTACTCTATGAACTGAGTAGGTTAGAGAAGTACTATATAAATATAATTATTTAGTTAATATTTACACATGACAATAAAGTTGAACTTGTTTAAAACTTGTTTTGAACTGCCACCTTATATAGCTCTGTTGTCTGGGGCTTTACGACCCTGGTAGGGTCACCCATGGCAAACTGGTCCTAGGTGAGGGATGAGACAAAGAGTGGTTCAGTAAACCTCCTATGAAGAACAAAAACTTTGGACAAAAACTTTGGACTGTGTTTTCCCTCACCTGGACACGAGTCTCCGGGGCCCCCCTCTGGAGCCGGGCCTGGAGGTGGGGCTTGATGGCGAGCGCCTGGTGGCCAGACCTGCACCCATGGGGCTCGGCCAAGCACAGCCCGAAAAGGCAACGTGGGTTCCCCTTCCCATGGGCTCACCACCTGTAGGAGGGGCCAAGGAGGTCGGGTGCAGTGTGATTTGGGTGGTGGCCGAAGGTGGGGACATTGGCGGTCCAATCCTCGGCTACAGAAGCTGGCTCTTGGGACGTGGAATGTCACCTGTCTTATGGGGAAGGAGCCTGAGCTAGTGCACAAAGTCGAGAGGTTCCGGCTAGATATAGTCGGGCTTACCTCGACGCACAGCTTGGACTCTGGAGCCAATCTCCTTGAGAGGGGCTGGACACTCTACCACTCTGGAGTTGCCCCTGGTGAGAGGTGCCAAGCGGGTGTGGGCATACTTATTGCCCCCCAACTTGGAGCCTGTTCATTGGGGTTCACCCCAGTAGACGAGAGCCGCCCTCCACCTTTGGGTGGAGGGACGGGTCTTATCTGTTGTTTGTACGTTTGCACCGAACAGCAGTTGGGAGTACCCACCATTTTTGGAGTCCCTGGAGGGGGTGCTAGAGGGCATACCTTCTGAGGACTCCTTCATTCAGCTGGGAGACTTCAATGCTCATGTGGGCAAAGACAGTGAGACCTGGAAGTGCGTGATTGGGAGGATCTGAACCCGAGTGGTGTTTTGTTATTGGACTTCTATGCTCGTCACGGATTGTCTATAACGAACACCATGTTCAAGCATAGGGGTGTTCATATGTGCACTTGGCACCAGGATACCCGAGGCCTCAGTTCAATGATCAACCGTAGTAGTGTCGTCGGACTTGCAGCCACATGTGTTGGACACTCGGGTGAAGAGAGGGGCAGAGCTGTCAAGTGATCACCACCTGGTGGTGAGTTGGCTTCGATGGTTGGAGAGGATGCTGGTCAGGCCTGGTAGGCCCAAACATGTTGTGAGGGTCTGCTGGGAACATCTGGCAGAGTCCCCTGTCAGAAGTAGCTTCAACACCCACCTCCGGCAGAACTTCTGGTGGCAGGGCCCCAGAGGTGGATGAGATACGCCCAGAGTTCTTCAAGGCTCTGAATGTTGTAGGACTGTCTTGGTTGACACGCCTCTGCAACATCGCATAGACAACAGGGACAGTGCCTCTGGATTTGCAGACCTTGGTGGTGGTCCCCCTCTTTAAGAAGGGGGATTGGAGGGTGTGTCCCAACTATTGAGGAATCACACTCCTAAGCCTCCCTGGAAAAGTCTATTCAGGGGTCCTGGAGAGGAGGGTCCGTCAGATAGTCAAACCTCAGATTCAGGAGGAACAATGTGGTTTTCTTCCTGGTTGCGGAACAGTGGACCAGCTCTACACCCTTGGCAGGGTCCTGGAAGGTGCATGGGAGGTTACCCAACTAGTCTACATGTGTTTTGTGGACTTGGAAAAGGTGCTCGACCATGTCGGTCAGTCGGGTTTTAGAACAAATCACAGCACAGAAACTGCACTCGTTAAAGTAGTAAATGATTTGTGAGTGAATGCAGACAGAGGCCATTTATCTGTTCTCATCCTCTTAGATCTGAGTGCTGCATTTGACACATTTAACATTCTTAGAAATCGCCTTAGTCAATGGGTGGGCCTCTCTGGCAGTGTCTTAAATTGGTTTGAATCCTACCTGACAGGGAGAAAATTTTTTGTTAGTTTTGGGAATTACAACTCGAAGACACATGATATCCAATATGGTGTTCCACAAGGCTCTATCCTGGGTCCGCTGTTATTCTCAATCTACATGCTTCCGTTAGGTCAGATTATCAAAACGTGAGCTACCACAGCTATGCTGATGATACACAGCTATACTTATCAATAGCACCTGATGACCCTGATTCTATTGATTCACTAACACAATGTCTGACTTGTATCTCAGAATGGATGAATAGTAACTTTCTCAAGTTAAATAAAGAGAAAACTGAAATCTTAGTGATTAGCAATAATGGATAAAATTAGGCTATTAGAAATAAACTGGATACATTAGGATTAAAAGTCTAGACGGAGGTAAAAAGCTTAGGGTAATTGTTGACTGTAATCTGAATTTTAAATCGCATATTAATCAGATCATTAGGACAGCATTTTTTCACTTAAGAAACATAACTAAAGTTAGACCTCTTATATCACTGAAAGATGCTGAGAAATTAGTTCACGCATTTGTTTTCAGTCGACTAGATTACTGTAACGCACTCCTCTCAGGACTACCCAAAAAAGACATAAATTGTTTGCAACTAGTGCAGAATGTAGCTGCTAGAATCCTAACTAGGAAAAGAAAATCCGAACACATTTCTCCAGTTTTAATGTCACTACACTGGTTACCTGTGTCATTCAGGATTGACTTTAAAATTCTGCTTATGGTTTATAAAACCTTAAATAATCTCGCCCCATCGTATATATCGGAATGTCTGACGCCTTATATTCCAAATTGTAACCTCAGATCCTCAAATGAGTGTCTCTTTAGAATTCCAAGAAGAAAACTTAAAAGAAGTGGTGAGGCGGCCTTCTGCTGCTATGCACCTAAAATCTGGAATAGCCTGCCAATAGGAATTCGCCAGGCTGATACAGTAGAGCAGTTTAAAACACTGCTGAAAACACATTACTTTAACATGGCCTTTCGATAACTTCAATTTAACTTAATTCTGATACTCTATATGTTCAATTCATCATAATAACTATTCATGGTGGCTCTAAAATCCGTACTGACCCCTACTCTCTTTTTTTTCTTTTTCCGGTTTCTTTGTGGTTGTGGCCTGCGCCACCTCCACCTACTCAAAGCTTCATGATGCTCCAACAATGATGGATAGATTAAAAGGCAGCACTCTATGTGACCATCTTCATCAAACCCTTCCATGAGAACCCTAAATCCAAAGAGGACCGTTTCATTTATGTTAGGTAGAATGCCCAGAGGGGACTAGGCGGTCTCATGGTCTGGAATCCCTACAGATTTTGTTTTTTCTCCAGCCGTCTGGAGTTTTTTTGTTTTTCTGTCCCCCCTGGCCATTGAACCTTACTCTTATTCGATGTTAATTAATGTTGATTTATTTTGTTTTCTTATTGTGTCTTTTATTTTTCTATTCTTTATTATGTAAAGCACTTTGAGCTACTGTTTGTATGAAAGTGTGCTATATAAATAAATGTTGTTGTTGTTGTTGATGTCCCTTGGGGAATCCTGTGGGGGTGTTCCAAGAGTATTGGGTACCGAAACCTCTGATAAAAGCTGTTCAGTCCCTGTACAACCATTGTCAGAGCTTGGTCCGCATTTCCGGCAGTAAGTCAAACCTATTTCTGGTGAGAGTTGGACTCCGCCAGGGCTGCCATTTGTCACCGATTCTGTTCATAACTTTTATGGACAGAGCTTCAAGGCGCAGCCAGGGCGTTGAGGGGGTCCGGTTTGGTGGGCTCAGGATTGGGTCACTGCTTTTTGCAGATGACGTTGTCCTGTTTGCTTCATCAGACCGTGATCTTCAGCTCTCTCTGGATTGGTTTGCAGCCAAGTTTGAAATGGCTGGATTGGGAATCGGCACCTCCAAATCCGAGTGCATGGTCCTCAGCCAGAAAAGGGTGGAGTCCCCTCTCAGGGTTGGGAGCGAGATCCTGCCCCAAGTGGAGGAGTTTCAAGTATCTCGGGGTCTTGTTCATAAGAGAGGGAAGAATAGAGCAGGAGATCGACAGTCGGATTGGTGTGGCTTCTGCAGTGATGCGGGCTCTGTATCGGTCTGTCGTGGTGAAAAAGGAGCTGAGCCATAAGGCAAAGCTCTCAATTTACCAGTCGATTTACATTCCTACCCTCACCTATGGTCATGAGTTCTGGGTAGTGACCGAAAGAACGAGATTGCGAATACAATCGGCTGAAATGAATTTCCTCCACAGGGTGTCTGGGCTTTCCCTTAAAGATAGGGTGAGAAGCTCAATCATCCGGGAGAGGCTCAGAGTAGAGCCACAGCTCCTCCGCATCGAGAAGAGTCAGATGAGGTGGCTCAGGCATCTGATCAGAACGCCACCTGGATGCCTCCTTGGTGAGGTGTTCCAGGCACGTCTAACCAGGAGGAGGGCCCGGGTAAGACCCAGGACACGCTGGAGAGACTATGTCTGTCGGCTGGCCTGGGAACGCCTCGGGATTCCCCCGGAAGAGCTAGAAGAAGTGGCCGGGGAGAGGGAAGTCTGGACGTCTCTGCTCAAGCTGCAGCCCCCGAGACCCGATCTCGGATAAGCGGAAGAGGATGGATGGATGGATGGATTGTTTAAAACCCAATTAATAAATAAATGTTAACATTAGAAGTTGCACATACCTGACAACCTTTTGATGAGTTTTTGACACTGAAGTCAATTACTTCACCAATCATGGCACAAGAGAGTGGCAACATATTTAAGTCAGGTTTTCAATGTACTCTGACCCTATAAACCTACTGTATATATTGTCATATGAACCTATGCTAAAATATATACTTCTGTAGGCTGTGAGAATAATTGCATGCAGAATCCAAAAGAAACAAACAAATTATTAATCGTTAGAATTGTATAAAGTGGATTTTCCATTGGGTGTTGGAACCTCATGTTCTCAATTTTGTGCTCTTTATACATTTTCACTCATGTTTACTTACACTATTCTATCATAATTATGACTTTTTAGTTTGTTGGATGGTTTTCCCCTTTTTGTAGATATTTATGCATTGTCCATGGGCAAATTTTTTACAATGGCTATGCCTGTTGCTGTTCATGTAACATGCAGGTCACTTGGCAGCTCATCAGGCCCCATCTGTATAAAACGGTGGTGGTGATATCTGTGTCTTGGATGTCTGTTTCTGAACACAACTTTTTGCCTTCTTTGTTAAAGGTAGTGGAAGTTAGGAAGCACTTATATTAAAGAACTTCCCGTGCCCATGACTGTGATGCTGGATTTGTCTCCAGTTTTGTTTACTTGGTTCCTTTGTCTCTCATGTTTGACCATAGCTTTACCACACTGATCTCAAATGCTTTCTGTGTTCATCTGCTGTTTGGAAAATACTGTTTTCAATATTTCAGTCCCATCAAGATTTAGACACTGTCTGCCTTTTCCTTTTCCTCCCATTAGCTGTGAACCACCCAATCTCACTGAGATTGCACAGGTGGTGAACCAGCTGAGAGGAGGAAAGGCCGCAGGGATCTGTGGTATCCGGGGTGAACTTCTCCACCCTGGTGGGAAGCTGTGCTCCTGGTATTTCAAGCAATCTTTGCTTCCATTTGAGAGACTGGCATCATCCTAACTGACTGGAAAATGGGACTTGTCATTCCTATCTTAAAAGGGAAGGGTGATCACCTGGATTGCGGCAACTACAGGGGGATAATACTGCTCTTGGTGCTGGGTAAGGTCCTTGCTAGGGTCGTCCTCAATGGGATCCATGATCACTTGCTCACCTACCAGGGACTGGAACAGTCTGGTTTTACGCCTAAGAAGTCTACCATCGACCGCATCCTGGCACTGAGGGTTCTCATGGAGCGCAAACACGAATATCAGCAGATTTTCTTTGCAGCCTTTGTCGATTTTCGTAAAGCGTTCGACTCAGTTGATCAAGCTGCCCTGTGTGACATCCTGAGTGTTTGCAGGATCCCCTCAAGGCTGCTGGATATCATGAGTGGCCTGTACGCTGGTACTGTGAGTGCTGTGCAGACTGGAGGTAGAACCATGGGTCATGGGTTCTAGCGGCTGTATCTGTTGGTGAAGAAAGATTTACGGGTCTTGACTTTGCTGATGATGCTGTGATCTTCGCAAAGTCAGTGGAGGCTCTGATTGGGGCTCTCGAGAGACTGATCGAGGAGTCTGAGTGTCTGGGCCTGTGAGTGTTCTGGATAAAAACCAAGATCCAGGCCTTTAATGACATCTTGGGCACAGCCATCAGCAGTGTGTCTGTCTGCGGAGAGAGTGTTGACCTTGGCAGATTTACTTACCTTGGCAGTGACATTCATGTCTCTCATAGGTGACTCTTCCTATGAAGTCAGTAGATGGATTTGGAGAGCATGTGGGGTCATGAGATTGCTGGAAAGGGGTGTGTGATGCTCCTGACATCTATGCAAAAGGACGAAGGTCCAAGTCTTTAGAGTCCTGGTGCTTCTTGTCCTGCTATATGGTTGCGAGACATTGATGCTATCCAGTGACCTGAGATGAAGACTAGACTCCTTGGGTACTGTGCCGCTCCGGAAAGTCCTTGGGTACCATTGGTTTGACTTTGTATAATTACCTGCATTGTGAGGTAGCGTCAGTTACAGCACGATGACCATGTGGCGCAATTCCCAGAGGGTGATCCAGCTCTTAGGATCCTCATTGTTGGGGACCCTAGTGGGTGGACCAGGCCAAGGGGTCACACACGTAACACCTGGTTGCGGCAAATAGAGGGTAGGACTGGACCGCGTGTCTGCCTGGGGCGCTGCTAACTGGGATCCTGAGCTGTTTCGTCATGTGTTGGGTGTGGCAACGCGCTGTAACAGTGCATGCTCCCCAACTTGACTTGACTTGCCTTTTCAACCCAATGCATGTCCTATAATTAATTCTATTAATGAGACCTTAGATGGACTATCACTCTGTACAGGGTTGTTACCTGCCTTCACTGGCTTCGGCCTAGATGGCTCTGGCTCCCTTAGTTTTAAAAAGATATGTATAAATGTGTGCATGTGTTCATATTAATGGAGCATAAACATGTCCTAATATTGCAGTTTTAACCTTGTGATGTGTGAATCACAGACTTCCACAACAGAGCAGTAGGTGAGTCTAGTTTTCCAAGAAAATAAAGCTGTCTTGTTGTGAAGACAGTAACATTTTCAAAGCATTTATTCAAACAGGAGCTGCCACTTAAGCACACACAGCACAAAAGCAATAATACTGAAAGTCATCCTGCATTAGCTCCCTTCTCCAATTAAACAACCTAATAGCCTTCCTATACAAGAGAGAAGACAGTTTGAGAGCAAGGCCAGGTCAGTGGCCAGTTTTCAATGTTCCCTGCATCAACCATTGGACGACAGACACGTTATGCATTGAGTCTGCAAACCTGCAGTTGAACCGGCAGCGGACAACCGTCCCTGCCTGTTTTAACAGAGTTTAAGCTCGCAGTGCAGTTAGAGGGTTGTTGAGTGACCATTAGGGGTGCCAGGATCTCACAAATGTATTTGTGAAGTGTACAATTCAATAGATGTTTTAAAAGCATTTAGTCTTCTACAGCCTCCACTTGTTATGGAAGTAGTTAAAGTTCCCATTTATATCCTTGGAAAAGGATGAAGTCATTGCTGATTTGCTGCTAAATATTTTGGTGAAAATAACATCATCACATCATTCCAAATAAAACCTGACCAAAAATGGCATTGCTTGGTAAGATAATTATTACTTTTGTATTTTGTGCCAAAAAACAGCTGCTATGCCAGCACATTTAGGCAACAAAGGTATCTCTGAATCTTTCAACTGCAAGCTACCACTTGGGAGACTATTACCTTGAAATTTCTAATTAAGAGTCTTGTATGTTTCATATACACAAAAACTCACTATGCTAAAGCTAATGTGCTGCACATAACACTATTATTGAACCACTTTTTTCTCCATTGGTGGAAAGTATCCTGTTGTATGACTAATAATGGAATAATACACAATGAATTGTATTATGCAGTTCTGAAAATGGAAGGTAAAGCAAAATTAAGGGAATATTTGCTACCCTGTACTCTGTTATGCAGTTAAGTAACCATCATGTATTAATTTGAGATTTGCATGAACCGCTCAGCATGTTATTTTATGAAACAATTGGAAGAAGAGTCCAATCCAAAATAACATGCTGAAATTACTTTAAAGGTTAGCACTCCAAAATTAAATAATGCAGAACCTTTGAATGCACTAAATTAAAGTGATTTCAAGTGTAACTGGGCTATGGCTCATCCTTGTTTATTGCATTATTAGATTCAGTTGTGAAAGCAGGATGAGCTTTGCAATATAATGATCAAAAACCTTATCATCTTGTCTCGTCTACTTGTACCACTTTGTCCCAGTGAGGGTCATGAAGCCTTATTATTATTTTTTCACATTGCTGTTACACTGCAGGTTAATGATCCTTACATTTCTCTGTACATTTGAACATTCTGCAGAGAAGATCTTGTTTAATTATTTTTCATTTTTTTGCTTTAATCTCATTATACTTTCTGTCATAACAATGCACATTGTGGTAATGGTGCAAGACCTAAATTGTATGGAATGGATTGCTTTGTTTTCATTCTGTATGGTACCCTTTTCTTTACCGTTATTCATGAATAAAAAAATAGCTTCTAAAAGGTCACCATAAAGGTAGAACAGAGTAATTTGTCAGCAGCCATAAACCACAGTTTAAGTTCCTTGAAATAAAGTAGTATTGGAGGTGTTATATAGATTATAATTAAGATATGAACATAGCGGACCCGGCACTGACGTGGGATAACTAATAGGATGAAGAAAAATTAAGATATGAACACCTGAACTGCAAAAAGAAAAATCTTAATACTCTGCTTTTGGCAAACGATTAAAGAACATTTTCTTCATGTATTTAAACTAAAATAGTCCAGAGTGAAAGTATAATATTAAACAATATTGAAAAATTAAATAAGAGGAAAATATCACAATATGTTGCATTCAAATACTTTTCAGTTGAACACATCACAGTGTGTTTTTACTGAGGGATGGAATTGGTTGCTGACATTGGGATTCCCTTTTAGAGAAGTGTAATAGTATTAATAACAGTGATAAATAATAATGATAAATAATAAAACATATAAAAGTATAGCATCATATAACATACAATATACAGTATAATGTAAAATTATATTATTTTACAACAAAAGAAAGGATACATACCAATTTTTTATTTGAATAACAAATGCAAACATAAACATTTTAAATTCACTTTCACAAAATGCATGTCCACAAACAATGCATTCAGATTTTAAGTTGAATCACATTTTTGGACTTTGTCATTATAAGTAACAGGCCAAAACAATATTGTTTAATTTGATTCATACTGTAAGTTAAATTGTTGAAAGGAGGAAAGAACTGTGGGAATCAATTTGCTTTGATGATGAAATCATGGGGAAAAAAATCTACATGTTGATTATGTGACACTAAAAACATGAGATTTTTGTTTTCCATGGATGCTTTTCAGATCATTTGCTGTTGTACAGCATTGGTCACCATGAGCTTCTGTAATGTTATAAACTTCTTTATCTGCCTTCCCAATGAAAATAAAATTAAAACGTTTCTCAATCATCTCTAAAAAACACATGGGGTAAGTAACATATTAAAAAATGTCATTTTTGAGTAGAGTATTCCTTTAAGACTACATGGCTTAGTCTGAATGTGCAGTAAATAACTTCTGTAAACTCTCTAAACTTTACAGATTATGTAAACGTCAGCAACATTTCTGGACTAAAAATTCTAGTGGGACCACATGGACCTGGGAGAGAGATGCCTTCAGACTTGGCAAAGCTACCCTGTACAAATGGTTTAAGTGTGTGTTTGTGAGAGAAAGCACTGAAAGAGTATCAGTGTTAAGAGAATCTGTGTGTGTGTATATGTGTGTGTATATGTGTGAGAGAGAGACAATTAAAGAATAGCAGTTATGAGACACCTTCTCCTCTGTATGCCATCTGTTTTTTTTTTTTTTTTGGTATTTGGTACATTGTATTAAACTCCAAGATGAAATTGTCTTTTTGCGTGACCTTTGTAGGTCATAGCGCATGGTCAGCCATTGTACAGTACAGCACCTCAGGTTAAGAGACTTGCTTAAGGGCCAAGCAGAGTAGGATTATCTTCTGGAAGTAATGGGATTTGAACCAACAACCTTCCAGATACCAGTGTGGATTCTTAACCTTAGAGCCACCACTCTACCTTATTATTGTCATTTGTCTTTGAGGATTTGCTCTGTGTGAAAATGCCTCACTGCTTAAACCATCGAAATATGTTTTAATCTAAACCTTTCCTGCTTTTACTGTACATATCATTTGCCATATCCTAGTCTGACTGCCCCATTTATCAGCAAGTTGGGGACAACTATTTTCTTCTATCTTTTGCATCTTTTTTCTATCATGTTTCTATCGTATCTTTTTCTATCATGTTATCAACAGTTTCCATCCCTCCTTTTGCAAATTGATTTGAAGAGCGTGTAACAAATTTCAAGCTAGCATGACTTTGTTTTCAGCTAGTTACACAGATGCAGCATAGCATGGAGAGATCAGCATGTCTACTCTGTGCCATTTTTAAAGGTATAGTGCTTATAGTCTTAATTTTCAGTGAATGCAATTTCATACACATTTTCATTTAATAATATAAATGCTTTCTGTAAAATACTGGTGTAGTATCATTTTAGAAATGTGGTATCATGGAACTATTGTATTCACCAATGTACTGTTTGACATTGGACTAAGTACAAAGCCAGTAGCAAGACTTGGAAGGGATGCTGGTTTAGAGTTGGAGATGGTGAGCACATGTTGTATTCCCTTTGATGCCAAGTAAAAAATGTAAGAAAACTGCTGAAATTTGCAAAGTGAAAGCCTTGCACTGTGGTAGCCTATACTAACACATGGAGCATACTGATCATTCCGGTTACATACTGACATTCTGCCCTCTCATGCTCAAACAACAGAAAAAATATTTTAAGAAAAATCTACAAAGAAACACACTTCTTCTTTCCCGATTGCGACGTCAGCTATGCGTTGGTGACTGTTTCAAAATATGCCACATGAAAGACATTTACTTCATCTGCATGAGTACAGCTGTTGACACTGTATTTATGTTGATGTTTTGATGTCTGTTACAAGTAATAAAATTTTTTTCTTGTTCAATTCAACGTTTTTGACTCATTTTTCCAGGGGTAAACATAATGCTAAGGAGGCTAAGGTAAGTTGCCTACTTTATTTGATTTTTTTTACACAACAGTACCCTCTGCTGAGTAAGGAGGGCAGTTCCCCACCTGCCCTGAAATAACAGACACCACTGGCAATTATATACATCTAACAGTGAACCTTTCCATGCCTATCCAGTGATTATTGGTCAGTGGTACCAGCCCAAGGTAGTCGCTTACTTTCAACTGTTTCAGTTAAATTATATTTTTTTTTCATGTTTTTCAGAAGGTATATGTAACATTTGTTACAGGCCAAAACCAATTTTAGGAGAAACTAGTTTAGACTAGGCCAAGCCAGTTTGTCGAAAGCACGATAAGATGAATCGGTTTAGCCTAGGAAAGTGCAATTGCAGGCCAGACTGTTTAGACTAGGGTAAATCAGTTTGTCCTGGGAGTTATACATTAATTCCAGAATAATCAGGTTCGGATTAGGTTCATTTTATCTACTGGTTTGGCCTAGTCTAAACTAGTATGTCTAAAAATTGAGTTTGGACTGTATCACTTAAGATCATCACCCACTATTAGCTTTGAAATCTGCAATGTTAGATTTACTTACAGAAGAACTCATAAGAGTTTATATATCTATGAAGCATGAATGATGGTTGCAGGCACCCCAGGAGGATGGGGAGGAATGACAGTCTACTCATGAGGGTACACAGAAATTAATGAATGTGCTATCACAAAATAGTATGACAAAGTACAGTCTTAGATAAACTGTCAGTGGGGCATGTAAAACAGGTGAGTACTCCATTTCACAGCGGCTTAGTTAAAATGATGTATTTATAAGTTAACAGTTCATGTCACTGGGTTTACAAATTATCGCACTAATTCAGCCGGCAAACATAATAGAGGAGGTATGTACTTTATGATCTGGTGCAGAAATGTAGCCACCCTTTCTAAATTGTACTTAACTAACCTGACATATCTCATTGGTAAATTTCACCCTTTCTACCTAGGAGAGAATTTTCCTCTTTTATTATAAAGGCTATGTACATTCAATTGCAAGATAATACTGAAGCTGTTCTCAGCGGGTTTTGCAGTGTCATCAGCACACTTTAAAATAGGTGCTCAGTCATGGATTGAGTGGTGGGAGGCTTTAGGTATTGTAAATGCAATTTATAGAAGTGTTAGCAAAACATTTGCAGTGTATTTCTTTTCTCAAAACGATTAAAGGGGCTTACTGCTCTTTGGCAACTGATCTCATTGTACATCACAAAAAAACAATGCAAATGAACATCTGCTGTTGTGACTGTGGAGCCGGTTACATGCAGTTACATACTTTGTATTATATCCAAATCAAAACACTGGACAAAAAGTAACATTGATTCCAATCTTAGAATCCTATTGTACATCATGTTGGTGATAAGGAAGTGATCACAAATCAAAGAAGGCTATGACATGGGCAAATAGGCAAGACAAGGACACACTGAAAACACACTGTGAGGCCACCATTTCATAGTGCATGTCACTGTTTCTGAAGGCCATTACTAATTATAAAGGGAATGCCAATGAAATCATCAGTGTTTACACCTCCCTTCCAGATGAGCTGAATACATTTTACAACGCAAGATTAAAAATCTGAGCCTTCTGTTGAGAGTCAGAGCAAAGAAGGCAGACTTGTGGTTTGAATTAGCGAGTATCATGTGAACTTCACCTTTAAAGATCCTGCAGGGATTGGTTGGCAGGGACAGTTTACACCCTGCATCCTCCAAATCTTTACAGATTAGCTGACATCTTTAGTCATGGAGGTTTGTAAACCTACAATATCCATTACAACATACTGTTATTCTATTATGTAAACCTTATTGTTGTAACATTTGTCAATTTACAGTTTGTGGATTAGAGTTGTAAAATTGTGCAAGCACTTTGAGCCTGTAGTCAGTGAAAAGTGCCACACAAAAATAAATTGACTTTTAAAAAAAACAAAGCATACTTTAGATATACTAGATTATCACTTTAATGAATGACTAATCGCCTAGCGGTACTTTCTTTTATAGTATTTAATTATCTGGAAAAGCTAGCCATAGCTTGAGTGGTACAGTGAATCTGGCATCTTGGGTTTAAACCACACACTTGATCACTGTTTATATGGAGGTTGCACTGTGTATGGATGGTGTACAATTGTAGATTGAATAGGACTCACTAAATTTGTAATGGATTGGCCTACTGGTGCACACCCTAAGCATAGCACACCCACAAGATCTACTTACACTTGCATTTAAGCACTGATTATGTGTGATGTCTCCACAGCCCATAAGTCTTCAGTATTCTGCATCGGGACTCACTAACTATGGTTTGAGCAAAGCAGACAGGTTTTTTCCATAGACGCTGGAAGCTAGTGTGCACCTTTCATTGTCACTGAACAATGGCACATTACTTCTGCCTATGCAGCTCACTATTGGGGGCATCCCCCATCAGCCATTAACCCTGTAAGAAAGAAGTGATAATCTACCCACACCAGGTGCTTTGCGTTTACCTCAATCACCCAATATGTGCAGAGTATAGAAATTTAAAGCAAAGCGATATTTATTAAAATAGAATAATAGCAGTAAAAATACATTATGCCAACAAAAAATATAAACAAATAATTTTAAAGTCTTGTTGTAAAACTTTTATTACACCCTTGTCCCAAAATCTTAAAGCTTAAACAATAATTTCCGTAAGAACATGGAATCTGAAGAATAACACCCAAGGAAACAGTGAGAGAAAGAGAGATATAGAGAGAGAGGAGCTTGTTTCTCAAACAGTTTATCTTGACTCAGAAATCAGGCTGATGCATGGATGGTGTCTGACGCATCCCGCTGGATGGAGTTTCTCTAACTGAATGGAGATTGTCTGACAGAATGAAGTCTCTGTCACGCTTGCATGGTTCATTCTTTATGCCAAAAACAACCTGTGGGGTTCCGGATCTTGTGATGTTACATACAGATAATTGGTTAACTACTCTGATGATAGACAGCCTGTCCCAGAAGTTTTGATCATAAAAGTATGTGCAAAACAATTTATCTTTTTAAGAGTTTATCTGTATGATATCCAATTCCCTTGGAATATATATTCTCATCTGACATTTTTTATTTTCATTTAAACTTATTTTGAGAAAGCTTTAATTTCTTATTTCCGGTCTCATTCTTTCTTTATGGAGATAGGAGTTATCATGTGACCACGATCATCACATCAGTTATGTCACAGAACGTAACGGTAGAAGGCTATTTCAACATGTCTCATCCCTCGGTTGGATAAAATTCAATAATACAATTCTACCATTTTTTAGTTTTCAAACAAGTGTGCCCTAGTAGGACATTTCATTTCGGTTTATTGACTTTGTTTCTCATTTCGCCCTCGTGTTCAGTTTGCTTGATCATTTTGCTTCATCTGGTGCTGACCTGGTTACTGTCTTGACATGTTTCTAAGCTCATTCATCTCCTGGTTATTTTCCCTTCACACAATAGTCTTTGGATGTTGAACTGTATTACACATTTTGTTTTCTACTTGTATTCCAGTTTTCCTTTCACATCCCTAAATACATGCACCCTTTGTTATTTGGTGAATCTAATTTCATCTAGTATGTATGTGTGAAAGTATGCCCTGCTGTGGACTGGCATTCTGTCCAGGGCTGTGTTCTGTAGTGCAGCCACTACTCCTAGAATTAGCTCTGGTCCTCCAATGTGTTAAAATTCCAGAAGAAACTATAGTGTTTTGAGTTCATTTTATTTCTCTTTTTTTCATTTTTTAGTTTTGAGTGAATAATTTGTAACCTCTCTGCATTTTTGTAAGATGTTCCATATGATAATGCATACTGTTATGCACAGGGGTCACATATGGCATGGAATTTGATGTCATGGTGACCATTTTATTTAAGGCAGCTTTGAGTAGGCTTTTTGGATTGCTCCAACATTTTGTTTCTTTGCAAAACCAAATTGTGTCTCAGAGAGAAGCAAGATGTTCTCTTTGTTAGCATTAAGCGAGAAACAATAGGAAAATGTGTAGGTGAAGACATTGATCCCTATGATTTTTTACGAAGAAAAATGTATGTACTGCTTGATTAATATTTTGTGGACATTGTTGCAAAATATGGCAGATTTAATGTATCCAACATATAACCTCTGCCAACTTTGGAAATGGGTGGAAACAGTTATTTTATTCAGAGTATCTGAAGGAGCAGGCGGAAGTGCAATCCATAAAACAGTCCCATTTATGGGGTTTATCTTTATTTTCTGCAAGAAAGATTACAGGAGGTTGCTGGAAATAGGGTGGCCTGTTCAGACAAGATGAGCGTGTTGCTACTATTGCCATCACAAGGAAAAGTGAAACAAAAAAACAAACAAGATGGCAGTGATTGTTATATAGATTCTTAACATGTTGCCTGTAGCCTGATCTAGATGCTGAATCAGCTGAAATGTTCATTTAAAATCTCACAGTAGATTTAGATGTGGATTGTCAAAAAATGGCCAGCTGCCAGTGGCATTCACATTGTTTGAATCAGACCTAAAGGTAATGCAGTGTAATTTATACTTAACGACACTTTTTAGATTGAAAGTTCCTACACAGATTATGGCTGAGACACACAACATCTTGGCAAGTGACCACACTAATCCAAAGACATCATAACTGCGTCATTTCATTACCCTGCCTCCATGCTGGCTGTAATATATTCTGGCTTGGTGTCTTAAAAATCTGTTCATCTAACTGTAAAACTCAGCAAGGATTTTGTCTGAGAAATCAAATCATTTTTTGTGTTATTTTTCTGCTATTCAGTGATGTGGGCGGTATTAAAGTATAAAGTGTACTGTATATTGATTCATTGTTGAAATTGATATTACACATCTTAATTTAGATTTTTCTGCATCAACTAATACGTGTATTTGCAATTTTTCTAAGTGTATATGAATAGTCTATGCAAGAAATTGCTGTTACATTTAAGAGCAAGACCCGTGTATAATGAAGGCAATGAAGAGAAAACACGACAGCTTCTATTATATGAAAGGTTAGCAATATGACTTCAATTAAACTGATGCTTTATTTCCACACGAGGTAAAGCGCATTACCTTGCCAACATCAGTTCGACTTGAGGTCCCAGTCCACAGCATGTCAGTGTCAGGTTAATTGCAGTTGAGTCGCTGAGTTCAGCTTCCCATGCTGTGTAGGTGTTTGTGGGTTTTTCATGCTTTTATAAGCAGTTAGGAAAATGTCACTGTCCTATAACCCTTTTGTATGGAGGCTGAAACACAAGTTTTATGTGTGTATTTAATTATGTTTATTGGACTGTGAATGTGTAAAATATTTTAATAATTAAAAAAATATATATATTGAACAGCCTGTGCTTTTCTCATTATTTCTGTGAAAGGTTAATCAAAGTTTCTTTCAGTCATTTCCCCACTGAAAAGCTCCCTGATTCAATGTCTCACACTGTGACATGCGAGCAAGTCACTTAACCTCCTGGTCCTCCATTCACCATAAAATATATAAAGTGGTGGTGCCCTTTGAAAATAGCTCTGCAAAAGAGTCACTGCATAGACACATCTTGAAGGTGTAAGAGACATACTTCACTTGAACTTTATTTAAAGGTGCTTTAAGTAAACAGACTTCAAGACATTGTGAAATAAGATTTGTCAGTTTGTGGGATGTTTCCTCCCACATCTCAAAGATGAGCAGGCCAAGTCAACGAGTGACTGCGAATTGGGCCCACAATCAGTGAACGTGTGTATGTATGTGAGTAAGGACTGGTGCCCCGTCCTGACTTGGGCAGATGCTTTTGGTAGAGCCTCCTTCATTTAATGGAAAAAAACAGTTTCAGATAATTCATGGATGGGGGACATTTATCCTCTAAAATGTAAGATTAAAGACTTTTTGTTGTTGTTGATTGCATAAATAATTTTGCTACATTTTGTAATGTGAACTACTATAAGTTCAAATCATTTTCTTCTGTCTAACAGTTGTTGGGCCAGTGGGAAGTAATTTTCAGCATGATAAGAGTTTCGGTCTGATCTTAAGTATGTCTAATGTGTTTACCATCCCGTGATTTCTGTGTTGGAGTTGGGACACTCCTTTAATGCTTGTTTATGATGACCAAAGTCGTTTACATTAATTTACAAACCATGTGTACTTTAGCTATAAAAAGTATATAGGGAAAATGGCTTAGAAACTGCTTACTAAAACTGTTGCTGGACAAAGTTTATTCAAAACTTCCAGTGACATGTACCAATGTGATCCTCCTGACAAACTGTCTGTTTGTAGACCTTTAATAAGTAGTTATTTATCATTATTTTTTTATTGTGATATAAAATTCCATTCCTGTCCTTGGTGGCACAGTCACACAACTCTTAGCACTGTTGCTTCATGCATCCTTCACTCGGGGTTCAAATCCCACACCCAGTTGTGATTGTGTGCAGTTTGCATGTTCTACTTGTATGTTGGGGTTTCCCTCTGGTTTACCTCCCACATTCTTAAAACATGCAAGATGTATTACCTGGTGACACTAAATTGTCCTCATAGTGGGCCTGTATGTGTATGTGAATGGGTTATGTGGTGGACTGCCACTGATTCCTACATTGCATCCAGATGTCTTTGTGTTTACTGTTTATGTACATCAGGATAATTTCGGAACAAACTATTTCACAATATTTTAGCACAAAAAAGCATTTGATTTTTTAATTTTAAGTTAGCACTGGATAATGAACATGTGGGTTATGTGACACAAATAAAGCAAGAATTTTTTTTTTCTTTTTGACATGGACAATTTTCACATTATTTGTCATTGTATGACACTAGCCATCCTTAAGTTCCGTTATGACATAAACATTTTTCTCTCCAATCTGCTTGAAAACATGAGATTAATTTTTTCCCCTACCACTGCAAAGTACATGGGTAAGTAACATGAAAAGAAAAATGTCATTTTTGGGTAAAGTATTCCTTGAAGTCCAAAGTCTTTACCAAAAGCCCAAAAACATTGATCCAATACATTATAAAAACGTTTGTTATAAAGACTTGATAAAGCTACTCCATTTTTTACTCTACATGAAATAGCATAAAACAAAAATCACCACAGACATTAAAAAGAACTGGGGTCAACAGTGGACATCCCCGTTTAATGGTGGTGATCTTGTTAGGCTGTATGAGAACAAAGCAGAAATGCTCATGAGTTGGACACCTTAACATCCCTTCATCACTCATTGGGTGAACAAAAAGACACTTTTCTGTGTCTCCTGACATTGAAGTCCTGAAAACCAAAAGGAATGATGTCACTGACAGATCAGAGGTGGGCTTATAGGAAGTCTTCTATGTTGAGGCGGTTGCGGACCTACATTTTGGGGCCCTCAAACTTGATCTGTTCTGGGGGCCCCTTCATAAGAAATGAATAAGTTTTGTTATCTTCTTGAATGGGGTAATTCCATGACAGATGACCACAAATTTTTTAAAAACATAACCCGTACATCTAAGGTTTTGATTAAGATTGATGTACTGGATTATCTCGCATGTCAAAGTCACAGGTATGAATAAAAATTGCCTGTCCCTTAATTTGAACATTTTTTCGTTTACAGCTAGCCCACATGATACTTTAATCATTTTTAAATTTTTACTTTGTATTGAATTACACTATTATTAATATTCTTATTTTTTAAAACTACTTTGCAGTAGACACCCAAAATACTTTTAAGCAATGTGGATTAAAGTCAGTTCTGGGGACTCTCAGGATTTAGGGGTCTTGAAGCTTAAGCTTTATTAGTTTCCTAGTAGGTCCGCCCCATGGGTTGAGTTCATCCTTTCTGTAGATGAAAATAAAAATCTGAAAGTTCCTGTTTTTACTTCAAAGTTCTACCGCTGTGTCCCCCAAAATCTGCTATTATAAACCAGTTCCTTGTAATATTAAGTGAGGAGAACAAAAGGCAATCTTAGGACCAGCCAAACAAATGAATTTTAATGTATACGTTGATACTGAAAAATATAAATGTTCCATAAATCCAGGTAGTAAGAATTTTGGAATTGCTGAGAAATATCTAACAATATTAAAATATGCAATGATCTATTATACAATGCTATTGAATTGAAATTGAAAGCCTTTATTGTCATTGTAAAATAAATACAATGGAATTCTGAGTGCCTCTCCATCCGGGTACAAAAAGCAAAAACGACACTACTTTTCATAAACAGAACCAATGCTACAACACATAATACAAGCAAGGAAAGAAAAACTAAGTTACACTTTCATAGTCTTATGCAAGAAAATGAACACTAATAATGTGTCATTTCAGCAATGTTTGGAGACTGAATTTCTTCTGACCACATGTTGCCTTGTTTTAGTCTTCACTGCCATTTCTCGTATTCTCACGAGTTGATTCTCTCTGTGTTGCTCTGGATGGACGCCGTTCAAATGCAAACCGCTAGAGAGCTGATCCATAGTGTGTGGGTGTGTTCCAGTTTTTGTAGTATTTTAGCCATTATCTGATCTGCTACGCCCACACAGTTGTCTCAACATGCACAATACATTTCTCCAAATTCAGCCACTTTGTGTTGTTGAAATGTCATGTCCTTGTCAGCCATTTTCCCTCACTCAACTATGAACACATGATTGAGGCAGTTAATGTCATTTTTCATTTAGCTGTGAGATATAAGATGGATATGAGTTCCATTTCAATATTGTCAATCACTTTTTCATAATTCCAGCATGCTCTTTGCATTTGATATTTTGTATTTTCTTTCCATATATATGGACTCCATTTTGCAACATTGTCTAAAAAAACACAGTTTATGCAATCCTTTAGGTTTATTGAATGCCAGTAACCAGTCCTGCATTGTCATTTGTTTTCTTTATTAAATATTAAGTATTCTACAGGAAAACAGTATTTCTGTGCTATAAATAATGAACAGGATTCTGCCGTCTTCCTGGAGTGAGCTATGTTTTGCAAAGCAGTTCTTCCATCCTTACATTTACTGTCAGCCTTCATTCTTTAATGTGTCTTGCAGGGAGAAAGTGCTTCTAGAGGACATTAAAACAGTGCTGCCTGCTTTATATGTGTGTGCAGATTCCATAAGAGTTGTAATTCCTAGTTAAACAATTCACATTTGAGTTTCGATTAAAAAGTGCACATAAGGAAGCAATTATTTCTGCATTTCTTTTTCTTCTCCCTTCATCTCTATTGGCTTATCAAACTTGTCAATTTAGGTATGTTTACAAGCCTTAAGTTTTACTCCGTTGGCCATGCTCTCTCTCTCAGGGGTGGGGGTCGACTTGTTCTCAATCCTACTTTTTTGTAAAAATTAATTGATTTGTATGGAATGATTACAATAAAATTATTAAAAAAAAAAAAAAAAGTTTACAAACTTCTCATGTTACCAACCTCAGGCCTAGGGGAACTTGTGCCAGGTTCAAGCCACTGTTGCTACTGGGTGTAGCCAGAGCAATATGGTGCCAAAAGTATAAAAGAAGCAAGCAACTGTCTGGAATATCTGACCATACTTACTTTTTTTATTCTTGTTTTCCCATATAAGATATATAACTGCTTCAATGTCAACATGACGATTGCTTAAAACAACCAGTTTCCACTTGTTAAACAAGTGTTTTGTTGCTAACTATCAAGATGTACATCAACCACTATATGCAGTTTAGGGACCTCATAAGGAAATAATTACAAATATTTTCTAAGGAAGCAGGCAGTTTTTTTTATCACAATACAGTGCAGTATGATAATGAGATACCAGTCAAAGCCATCCGATTTTTCAAAGCAGGTGAGTCTTTTGTGAGACAGGTAAATATCAATGTCCTGTAGATAGCTACCAAAATAACCTGTAACAGGATTACTCAGGAAATTTGTCATTTTGTTTATCCCAGTCTCAAACATCCTTCATCTGTTGGCTTTTCCATTTATTATTGACATGGTTTTTTTCTAAAAGCAACACACATAAATGTCATTTTCTTCAAAAACACCAATTTCTAGCCCAGTACACTCATATGAACTTAGCAGATGGTCCCTCATATTTTTCTCTTAAATACTTTCACTTTATTAATTTACATTCTAGAGTGGGCAGCATGGTGGCACAGTGGTAGTGCTGTTGCCTCACAGTAAGGAGACCTGGATTCGCTTCCTAGGTCCTCCCTGCGTGGAGTGTGCATGTTCTCCCCGTGTCTGCATGGGTTTCCTTCAGGTGCTCCAGTTTCCTCCCACAGTCCAAAGACATGCAGGTTAGGTGCATTGGTGATCCTAAATTGTCCCTAGTGTGTGCTTGGTGTGTGGGTGTATGTGTGTGCCCTGCGGTGGGCTGGCGCCCTGTCCTGGATTTGTTCCTGCCTTGCTCCTTGCGTTGGCTGGGATTTCCAGCAGACCGCCATGTGTTAGGATATAGCGGGTTGGACAATGACTGACATTCTAAAGCTGTTTATCCCAATTGAAGACCACAGGCAGCTTATACCTATTCTACAAAAATAATGCATAAAATGAATAATGAATAAGAATGAATAAGTGTGAATTTGCACATGAGTGTGCATTGATGGACTGTCCCACTTCTTCATGTTTTTGTTTTTTTCATTCATATATGGTGCACAAAGTGCCATGCAATGTTATTCACTATAGAGGTTAACCTAACATTGTTAAACATGCTTAATCCACTCTCAGTTTCGCACACAGTCAGGCTGACCCCGGCAGTATTGGGCACAAGACAGGAACCAAACTTGGGCTCACTTACTCCCAGGCCTGCCCTGACCCTCACATGTGGCCAATTAAACTAGCGTGTTCCACACTGAAGAAAGGCAATGCAGACATGGGGAGAACATTTAAACTCCTCACAGACAATATCTGGGTTCAGCATTTGGAGCTCACAAAGCTGAATTCATGAGACAACAATATGAAGCACTACACTCTTTGCCACCCTCCTAGGAGAGGTTCTATATACAGTCTGTTGTTTAATTTGCTCCATTATTGTTCCATTATTTTATAAACGTCTGTTACAGCTCGAAATGATTTTTTCTTAGTGAATTACTTCACAACATTGTTTTCATGAATTAATAAAGATTGAAATTCCCATTGATGTGTTTGCTTTCAATTAATTCAGCATATTGCATTGACAGACCTAAATCTTAGTTTTCCCTTTTTGTTTAATATTGTTAAGAGTGTGAAGCCCAAAACATTTACAGAGTACATTTTTTTCTAGTACTACTTATAATGGAGTAATAAAATAATTTGAAATTGCTCAGTTTTCTTTTAGAAAACACATTTTCAGTACAGACCTAGTAGCAGAAAATACCTGCGTTTTGGGACTCGGTTGTAGTCATTCATCAGTTTTCTATTCTTTGGTGAATTCTTAACTTTATGAACTGTTTTTTTATTTTCCTTTACTTTCTTGGAAGTCATCCCAGAGTTCCTTCCGTCCCAACCGCTCAGCTTTTATTTTATGCTGCATCGTTTAATATCATAAAGTGCCTTGCTTTACAAAGCAAGCAATATATTGCAGTAAAGAGAACACAGCATTTAAAACACTTATTAGAAGATATTGACATTAACAAAACCAGGATCAGTAAGTGCAAAGAATAGAAGTGTCACTGATCCATTACATGAATGTTAAGCTCACAGTGCAATAGAGGAGATTCTTTATATTACATTTGAGTGAAGGGTCATTATGAATACACACGTCAGGAGAAAGTACTTGCAACTGAACACTATAAAGCTGAACTAGATTTTACCCAGCGTTTCCTGATGATAACTTTTAAAAGTGACTCCAGGAGGTGCTAATTTTCTCTGAGAGCTTTTTTTTTAAATGTTAAGCAAACTTACCTTTACTTTGTAAGTGTCTTATAATGGTTTGTCCTGTAAAAAGCAAGATTGTTTGATTGAACCTGCTTTCAGCAGAAGTCTTGTTTCATTTTGTCATAATTCTAGACCTCCAACATAGAAAGGATGCATTTAGCACATTATAAACTATGCATCACTGGGATGCTTGAAGTAGAAAAATAAATCTTATGGGAGGGATTTACCATAAATGGAGAAATTTGGGTCCAATTCAGGGCTCTGTACAACATTTTACATGTACATGTGCTAAGTAAAGTACATGTTGAACACTTGCTCAAAAGATTAAAGATATAAGTTTGTCTTGCCCCTGACTGCTGAAGCCATTAGTTCACTCCCCATCCATGCACCCATTTAAAGTGTTGGTTGACAATCTTAGCCATCTTGGTAGCAGGCAGAGCTGTTTTTGAAAGGAGCAGGTAGTTTAAGTTGTGTCACAATGTGATGTATCATCCCTTCTAATGACACATTAAGAAACACCCTCCAATATTTGGTAATCTTTCCCAAAAGTCCTTACATACTGCTACATAACTAGACACAAATTTATTATTCAGTTTCTGCATACCACCAGGGCTCATGCAAATCTTTTACCTTCCAAAAACAGCCCCTGAACTACAGAATGCAATAACTATTGTTGTCCTTTGCTGTGCCTCTAGAACATAATATTTGCACTGGCTGTTAACAAGTGCAATACTCTCATACCATATAAGATTTATTAGATTCCCCTAGAATGAACACAATTAGACTAAATCATATGCTGAAGTAATAAATAAATGTATTGTGTAATCACATCCAAAAAGCAGGGATCCCATACTGATGTGCTTTTATAATCTCTTCAGCCATCTTCCTGTCTGTTGACCTACTGATACTCTGCCTACCAGCCTCAGCTCAAACTGACTAACAGTTTACAGCCTGTATCTCAAATCTACATATCCTTATTGAAATTTTAGAATTTGAAAACATAATGTCTAAAATCAAGAGGAATCTTAGTCAGAGCTGTATCACTTTAATAAGATGTTGTGTCCAACAATGTTTAAGTGAAAAATAAATGAGGATATTTTGGAAAAAAAAATCCCACATTTTAACTAATATTTTTGATGGCTGTTTTGCCTTTAACCTGTTTAGATAAATCTCTATTAGTTTTTGCAGTTTTATCTCAATCCTCTTTGTGTAAGAGTTCAGGTTGACCAAACTGTCAAGGGGTTTCCTGTTCTCAGCTTTCTTTAGGTAAATGCATACATTCTGTGTGGGATGAAAGTATGAACTGCAAGTTTGTGATTCATGGTTTTCATATTACACATCACATTAAAATTATATTTTTAGGTTAAAAGGTGACACAATATTACTCTGCTGCCTCACAGCTCCTGGGCTTATGTTTCAGTCCCTGTTCCATTCACTTATCAGCATGGCATTTATATATTGTATATATCCTCTGTTTTTTCCCACATTTCACAGGCCTGCAAGCCTGATTTTATGAGAGAGAGAGTTCCTTTAGATGGATTGGTGTCCCATTCTGAGGTGGGTTCTCCTGACTTTTGCTCAGGGCTGCCATGATAAAATCTGATTTCCTACTACACTGCAGTGGAGGAATTAGTTTAATAAACTGATATAATATCACAATTCAATATGTACTTTAAAAAAAAAGCAATTGTAATTTCTAGCATTACTTTAAATTGATGCTGTACTATTTATAAATTCATATCCACTAGTTTGCACAGCTACAAGTATAGGTGGAATGTATTTAAAAGCATATAAATTTTTGTTGCAATACCTTCCTTATATTCCATTGTTTAGATACCGCATTGTTGAGAGTTTCAGTTCCAGGATGCAGAGTGCTGTACAATAAAGATACTACACTTTTTCCATCATATCATCATGGGATGGGCAATATTCATGCGTTCATTGTTAGTACATTGTCACCAGAAGCATGAGCCTATCCAATTACTATGAGGTAAAGGACATAAACTATTCCCAGACAGGACACCAATGTAACTTTCAAGCGATTGTCATATGGACAGAACGACATTCAGAGAACATGCAAACTCCATGCAGGCATTAATCATAAAGTGAATGGATCTCAGGTCCTTAGAGCTGTGAAGTCATTGTGCCTTCATGAAGTGTCATTCTCATGCGATATAACTTATAGTAAAAGTTTGATTTTTTTTATCCCAAAAGGGAGTGTTTCATAAAGATTAAACCATTTTCAAAACAATGAAAAGGGAATTAAAAACTTCCATGTACTATATATGAAAAATTGTTTCTCTGCTATCAAGAATTTAGTCATGTCTTCACTTACAGAGATAGTCATTTGTCCAGGTTTTGTCCATTCAGCCTTTGTAGGGTCCTGCACTAGGAGCACATGATATTGCACTCAACAGAATGACCTCAGATGGTGTGTGAAGGCAGACAAGCGAGAGCCAATTCCCTGTGCTGAGTCATCTTACTAAACACTGGCAGTCATCCATGTAGTGGGTTTTCAGTAGTAATTTGCAGGTTTTTGGCACTCACTAATATGCTAAGCACAGTTGGACTATATGATAGTTTATTATGAGCAAGCTTCAGGAATTGTAACAGTGAAATATATAGTTTTCTTTCCATACTAGTATATAAAAATGCATTTTACCAATGAAATAAGAGAAACCAACTACATTGCTTTCTTATTTTTATTATTCTCTCCCTAGACAGTATTTTTTCTTCACTGTGTGAAATTGCATCTTGAAGCTTCATAGAACTTCATTATCATTTGTAAGCTTCTAGGTATGTCATGTCTTTTTTAACTCTTTAATATACAGTATGTTTGCCAATTTGAAAGGAATGAGGTGCAGCATTCAGTTGCAGGAAAGCTTTTTCATTCAATAATACAAAACCATCAAGTTTTGGTTGACCATTATTTGATTATGCTTTAACTGGTGTTGACAAATACTGTAAATTGTAAAAAAATAAACAGAGTAGCACAACACCCCCCCCCCAACCAATTTGAAGGATTTTAAGTAATTGTGTCTTCAGTGGCTAATCAGACACTTCCATAAAACAAAACAAACAAAAAAAAAATTCATAGGAATTTATTGAAGGGTTCCTGCATTTATTATGTTTGCAGGAGGCACAGGCTTGGCATCCATTCCTCTGAGAAAAGCTCTCCAGTACGCTGATGCCTACTGTTATGTGTAACCCACATATGTCCACATCACTTCTTCTGACACCCGTTCAGATGATAAAAGGTGTTATTATGCTTTTTTTTTCTTTTTAAACTCCTCTGCTTTTGCTGAAAGACAGAGATGTATTCATCTGATTTGAGTTCTCTGTGACCACACACTTCAAAAGAAGTACTGTTTTAGCCATTCAAATACCTTTTAATGCTGGTTTACAGCTTGATTCTTTGGTTGCTTGTGTCGAAATCTAATGCACAAATCTCCACACTGCAGTAACATCATCATTAAATTTACTAATATGAGTCAATTTTTAGAAACAGTAAGAGGCAACTAGGGGATTTGAACAGACTACAAATGGCTTTGTGTACTGTTGGAGTGGGTTATCGAGAACACTACCGTACTTGGATGGGATGCTGAAACACTGAGTAACATTAAACATAAAGACTAAACTTACACAATTAAAAAAAGAAGCTATATTTTTATCAAAAGTCTTAAAAGAAAAATAGTTTCATTGAATCAGTATATGTGAAATTGGAAATGTTAACAATTTTATTGCAGATTACATTTAGTCAGAATCAGAGTTGGTACATTAATACCTTGGGCCAGTAGAGGTAGACCCAGACACTTGATCCACTTGCTTCAGGACTATGAGTGAACCCTGATTATGCACTAGGGATACTGGAAGTACTCCTGGGTCAGGCCTTAAGAAGAAATTCAAACCCTCATTCAGAAAATTAAGTGATGGGTGGAAGTAGAGAGTAAGAAGCAGAAGGAAGTATAAGAAACCAAAGGATAATTATAAAAGTTGAAGGAGAATGGGAATAGGTGTATAGGGGTGAGGTAAGCCCATGAAGAGGTATAATTATGCTTGACCATGCTATGTTTCCTGATTTTATTTTTAAGCAGTTCTATTAAACAATATTGGTTGCTCTCTCGGCTCATTGGGAAGTTGTTTACATTTAAGGAAACGTGAGAGCAAACCCTGAGTTCGATAAGACCAAACATCACCATTTGTAAGAATAAAATTTATCAAGGACCAGACACAGGATTAAGAATTTATGTATTAATAACCTTAACTGATATTGTACCATATTCATTTATTTAAAAAAAATGAATAAACTCATTACATTTAAAAAACATCTCATTTAAATTATCCTGGCAATTCTGTCCTCACATGTTTCTTAAGTAGGTGAGCTGAGCTTTAAGTACAACAGTAAAGTCACTTACAAGAGAACCTTGATTTTCCTTCTTGCTGGAGCGGAGCACAAGGAAGCTAATTGATTTGCTCAAGGCTATACAGCAACTCCGAGGTTGAGCTGGGATTTGAATAGAAGCCTCTTGGTTTTAAACCCTTTTATCACAGGACCACATAGGCTTAAAATTAAGTACTTTAGTCTCTTTAATTACAGTCTGCACAGTCAGCTGCAGTTCAAAAAATTTGAAGCATATGTAAAACGAAACAAAAATAAATAAAATAAACTCACAAGTGGTACAATGCACTGCAGTTAAAACACCTTTTTCTTTATCACTTCCATATAACACCTTGGGTGCACAATGATTCATGTAGTGTTTGTTTTGTGCAAGAAAAAAGAACCTTGTTTATTCTGATCATGTACAGTGAGTGTGGCTTTACTCTGTTTACACTGTTTTCTTTTAATATTCTGTTTTTCGAAGATATGTAGTGCATTCATTAGATGTTAATCATTTGCATATCCACTATTAGGAATGACTTATTACTTACGTTCTCAGCAGCACTATGCAGTTTAAAACATTAAGTTACTGTGGTCTAAAGTCAGAGGAGCTAGACTTGAAATCTTCAGGCAGTGTCTCACTGCATAATGTTGAACAAGTCATAAACTGTCTGTTTGTACACATTTAAAAATGCTACACTCAACATGTACTGCTGTTTAGTATGGTATAAATATAATTTACAAAGCAATGAAGGGGTAACTGCGACTCTCCATTTTTTCAATTTCTTGCTAGTAGAACAATTGACTTAAGGTTCAGACAGGTCAGATTCTTACCTTGAAACAATGAATGTATGACCCAATGTACATATTCACACATTCACAAAGTGTGCAGTTTATAAATGCCAGTGGAGCTAGGACCATTTCTTTCTTAACCAGAAATTCAGAACCAGATAGAGTTGACCCCTCTACAAGCTCAGGACTGACCATATGGTTAATGAGACAGGAACGTTCTCTTCAGTTCCATATAGTCATATATAAGAGAAAGAACGACAGAATACAGATGATAAAAGGTATTTTTTTCCCATAAATCAATGGGGTATTGCTGTCTCCTTAAGAAATACAGAAATCAAGGAACACTGAAGTGAAGTGTAAGTGTTAGGGTATATTTGTCATCATTAAGCATGTTACTGTTAGAAGAGGCATGTTTTTTGTCTTTAATAATCGAAACATGAGAATTTTTTGGAATTCTTAAACGAATAGCAAATGGGAGCCATGTTGTCAGAATAAAAATAAAAGAAGGGCTGGATGGTGTTTCATTCAGTGGCCAGCTTGTACATGATTGTCTGCTTAAAG
This sequence comes from Polypterus senegalus, assembly GCF_016835505.1. Lineage (NCBI taxonomy): Eukaryota > Metazoa > Chordata > Cladistia > Polypteriformes > Polypteridae > Polypterus > Polypterus senegalus. The sequence goes on from NC_053158.1 coordinate 75,482,911, forward strand.
GACAGTGCAATAATGATTTATGAGAGTGTTTTGGTAAACCTTGTCTTCTTCAATCAGTATTTTTACAACTAAGAAAGATGTGGCTGATAAAGGTGGCCTGTTGGAAAAGAGTATAATGTCAAATATAATCGAAATTAAGGAAGAGGTAGTAGTTCCTCTTAGATTTTATAGTCAGCTTAAAGGAATGACATTGGACCTACTTGCATCTTACTTCCATTGCCATAGCCAGTAGACAGATAGTAGATCTTCTTTTTTCATGGATACCATGATAGAGTGTTGAGTGTGGAAGAAATATGAAAAAAAAAACCTGGAGTAGACCTTGATTTGAGAAAAAGGAGAGCATACTGTGTGACATAGCAGAGCCCCCCATTGAAACAGTACTGCATGTGGCTCCCCTGTTGATTTAGTAAATAAGATAATTATCAAATTATTGAAATGGCTAATTTGCCTGGAAGGCAGCCGTGAAAAAGCTGTGTTTTGTGTGCAAATTACGAAAAAGCCTAGCTGCAAATCTACAGGAATTTCAGAGCCCCAGAATGTATAGATCTCAAAATTATGGAAATGAGGATAGTTAATCGATACCTTTGTGCCATTTCAGGTTATTCACTGGACTTGAACTGTTTATATGACAATAAAACCTTGAAAAATCATGGTGTTCCAAAATGTTTGACTAGTAGTGTATATGACATATATTTATCTTGCTTTAACTACTGTCATCTTATTCTGTCTTCTGCATGCTGCTGCCTTGTTGTTATACAGTGCATCCGGAAAGTATTCACAGCGCATCAATGTTTCCACATTTTGTTATGTTACAGCCTTATTCCAAAATGTATTAAATTCATTTCTTTCCTTAGAATTCTACACACAACACCCCATAATGACAACATGAAAAAAGTTTACTTGAGGTTTTTGCAAATTTATTAAAAATAAAAAAACTGAGAAATCACATGTACATACAGTAAGTATTCACAGCCTTTGCTCAATACTTTGTCGATGCACCTTTGGCAGCAATTACAACCTCAAGTCTTTTTGAATATGATGCCACAGCCATTTTAAGATTTCTCCAGAAATGTTCAATTGGATTCAAGTCTGGGCTTTGGCTGGGCCACTCAAGGACATTCACAGAGTTGTCCTGAAGCCACTCCTTTGATATCTTGGCTGAGTGCTTAGAGTCGTTGTCCTGCTGTTGTCCTGAAGCCACTCCTTTGATATCTTGGCTGAGTGCTTAGAGTCGTTGTCCTGCTGAAAGATGAACCGTCGCCCTAGTCTGAGGTCAAGAGCCCTCTGGAGCAGGTTTTCATCCAGGATGTCTCTGTACATTGCTGCAGTCATCGTTCCCTTTATCCTGACTAGTCTCCCAGTTCCTGCCGCTGAAAAACGTCCCCACAGCATGATGCTGCCACCACCATGTTTCACTGTAGGGATGGTATTGACCTGGTGATGAGCAGTGCCTGGTTTCCTCCAAACGTGATGCCTGGCATTCACACCAAAGAGTTCAATCTTTGTCTCATCAGACCAGAGAATTTTGTTTTTCATGGTCTGAGAGTCCTTCAGGTGCCTTTTGGCAAACTCCAGGTGGGCTGCCTTGTGCCTTTTACTAAGGAGTGGCTTCCATCTGGCCACTCTACCTTACAGGCCTGATTGGTGGATTGCTGCAGAGATGGTTGTCATTCTGGAAGGTTCTCCTCTCTCCACAGAGGACCTCTGGAGCTCTGACAGAGTGACCATCAGGTTCTTGGTCACCTCCCTGACTAAGGCCATTCTCCCCCAGTTGCTCAATTTAGATGGCCAGCCAGCTCTAGGAAGAGTCCTGGTGGTTTCGAACTTCTTCCACTTACGGATGATGGAGGCCACTGTGCTCATTGGGACCTTTAAAGCAGCAGAAATTTTTCTGTACCCTTCTCCAGATTTGTGCCTCGAGACAATCCTGTCTCGGAGGTCTACAGACAATTCCTTTGACTTCATGCTTGGTTTGTGCTCTGACATGAACTGTCAACTGTGGGACCTTATATAGACAGGTGTGTGCTTTTCCAAATCATGTCCAATCAACTGAATTTACCACAGGTGGACTCCAATTAAGCTGCAGAAACATCTCAAGGATGATCAGGGGAAACAGGATGACCTGAGCTCAATTTTGAGCTTCATGGCAAAGGCTATGAATACTTATGTACATGTGCTTTCTCAATTTTTTTATTTTTAATAAATTTGCAAAAACCTTAAGTAAACTCAAAAAATGAATTTAATCCATTTTGGAATAAGGCTGTAACATAACAAAATGTGGAAAAAGTGATGCGCTGTGAATACTTTCCAGATGCACTGTATAGTAGTTTCCAACATTTTTATTTTTTTGTCTTTTCTATTATAATATTGATGGCATTGTACAATGTTTTTTAAATTGTGGAATTGAGAGGCATAATAAACGTTCTAGCTAGATGAAATACCAAAAAGTATTTACAGTAACTTGACTGTGAATACAAGAAAGAACGAAATCAATCCCCTTTGTGCCTACATAGCAATTAAAAAGCACCAGCATTACATTTGGCCAGTGATAAAATTGTGTGCTGAAAATGAATGCAAATGAATTACACCAAGTACAAGCACAGCATTTACAATTTCAGTGCAATCGCTCTGAGTAAACCAGTATCTTTGCTTGCAGCACCCAGAGTGACATTATGTTAGGAAGCATTTCTTTCAAGACAACACTTTGTTGGGGGTGTGTGGTAGGGATTGCTGTTGGTACTGATATAGCTGTTTTTGCTGTGCACAGGCATGAATTTGTTCTCAGACAGTGTGGCAGAAGAGCATCATTTTGTGACACAAATGTACTAGTAGAAGTTGCATCCTTTCAAAGGTCAATTATGTAACTGCATTCTACAATGTGCTTTCCAAGTGCTATGTCAAAGCAGAACTATTTCTGCTTCATTGATGATTCATGTTCAAGAAGGGAAAGTTTAACTCATAATCCCTCTCTTATGTTTAACATTGAATAAAATAGAAAAGTAGCATAATCTTTGTGTGTTCATGTACTAAGTCAGAGACATAAAGAGAAGTAATTTACAGTTAAACCCATTTAGACAAAAATCACCCATTTTTGTTTTAACTAGTTTTATCCCAAGGGGTGGGATATTTTAGGCATGAAGTAAACAGTAGGTTCTTGAAGGAGATGTTTTAGAAAAAGAGACAATTGGCAAGCTTAAGGGTCTGAGTCACATTGCCAAGGGCCAAATTGTGATGGCTTGATGACTGGGCCAGAGCATCTCCAAAACAACAGGTCATGTGGGGTGTTCTCGGTATTCAATGGTTAGTACCTACCAATAATGGGCCAAAGGAAGGATTACTAGTGAACTGGCAACAGGGCCATTGGGACCCAAGGCTCATTGATGCACGTGGAGAGCAAAGACTTGCCTTTCTGGTCCAGTCCCCCAGAAGATCTACTGTAGCACAATTACTGATAAATTGAGTGCTCGCCATGAGAGAAAGGTGCCAGAACACAGTGCATCATAGCAGGCTTCATATGGGGTTGCATAGCCATCAACCGGTTAGAGTGTCCATGCTGACCCCATCCAACAACCTGTCTGATGAATCACGTTTTCTTTTAGATCATGTTAATAGGGGTGTAAGAGGGGTGAAATCCCCCCTTATTGCATCATTTACTTGGGGAAGAGACAACCGAAGAATGCACTATGGAAATGAGGCTGTGTGACACTTTGGGCAATGTTCTGCTGGAAAACCTTGGGTCCTAGCATTCATGTGGAAGTGAATTTGACATACACCACTTACCTAGTTTGTTGCATACTATGTACACCCCTTCATGGCAACCGCATCCTCTGATGGCAACGTCCTCTTTCAGCAGGATAATACACTGCAGAAATCGTTCAGGAATGGTTTCAGACACATGACAAAGGATTAAAGAAGTTGTCTTAGCGTCTAAATTACACAGACCTCAATCCAATCGAGCATCTGTGGGATGTGCTGGAAAAACAAGTCTGATTTACGTAGGCCCCACCTTGCAACTTACAGGACTTCTTCTGCTAATGTCTTGGTGCTAGATACCATAGGACACCATCAGAGGCCTTGTGGGGTCCATGCCTCCACAGGTCAGAACTGTGTTGGCAGCATGTGGGGGTCTTGCACAGTATTAGGCAGGTGGTTTTAATATTGTGGCTGATCAGTATACAATTAGAAGGAGGCATAAAACAGTTTTGGTGTATTATTCTATTATTCAGACAATAATTGTAGTCAATTGAGTAATGTTTCTATTCATTTACTTAATTTACTTATAATTACTTTACATGTACTTACTGTGTATGTATGATAATGATGGGTACTAATGTGAGACACATATATTAGAATCATGCTGTCAACAACACACCAGAAGGGAGAAGTAAGAAACAGAAGTTGTTTAGTTAATTAAATAGAATCTTTCCCAAAGGCAGCATGGTGGTGCAGTGGTAGCACTGCTGCTTCACAGTAAGGAGACCCGGGTTTGCTTCCCAGGTCCTCCCTGTGTAGCGTTTGGATGTTCTCCCCATGTCTGCATGGGTTTTCTCCGGGTGCTCTGGTTTCCTCCCACAGTCCAAAAACATACAGGTTAGGTAGATTGGCGATCCTCAATTGTCCCTAGTGTGTGGGTGTGTGCCCTGTAGTGGGCTGGCGCCCTGTCTGGGATTTGTTCCTGCCTTGTGCCCTGTGTTGGCTGGGATTGGCTCCAGCAGACCACTGTGACCCTGTAGTTAGGGAACAGTATGATCATGCCCATTTATACGGAGAAGTTAGATATAAAAGATTGTGGAAAATATTGATTCCAAAGGCATTTGTATTGATTGCTGACTTTGATTTGGCTCATTTTTAAGTAAATGTGGTTGTGTGCATTAACTTGCCTGCCATCAAGCACTGATTCCATCCTTGTGCCAGATTCCATAAGGATAGAGGTTTGATCACTGTGTTGTATTTTAAAAATATATGATTTTTTTTTTAGCAATTATGGCATTTATATATGACTAAAAGGTATGACTACAGTCTTGACAGGGCGATGATAGGATACAATATGCTACAATGAAATAATGTATTACTTACTGTAGTGCAATACTTAATAATGCTACTAGCATATTCTCTCAGTGTCATAGCGGGCTTTCTTGGTTTATCCCAGTTTCCCCTGACATTCTAAAAATGTGCATCTATCTATCTATCTATCTATCTATCTATCTATCTATCTATCTATCTATCTATCTATCTCACAAATTATGTTGCAGTATTATGGTGACTGATCACATTTACCACGTAAGGGAGTGGTGACATGGCAAGACTACTGCTACTGAAATGTTATGTAGGACTGGTGTCTTTCTTTCTTCTAGACTGCAGTTCTGTGCAACACTGCAAGTTAACAGGTCTTGAAAATTAATGAATGAGAAAATTCTTGATATAGTACATTGTAATAAAATACTTAACATTCTATGACCCACAATTGAATTAGCAGAGTTAGAGAGAGGTCTGTTAAAAAATAATGAATGATGAAGCCACTAGAGGGCACATTATATTTATGTAAAACACAGAATGCGGGGACAGATCTTCTCTTGGAGGTATGAAAATAAAGAGACACATGTAAATGTCTATTGTTCATTGTTTTTACAGTATTCTTATTTTTAATTTATGGAATTAAGCTATTCATTTGGTTCTGGAACAAGTAAACTCTTGAAAAATAAGGGATGCTAGCAAATGCCATTCTTTCTGTTGATAAAATTGGTATTACATTGATAACTTTCAGATTATCCTAACCAAGTAAATTTTTATTAAGGATGTTATAGGAGCCAAATGGCTGGATAGAAAAGAGAAAAGTTTTTTACAGTTTATAAAGCAATGAAGTATATACAATAATTCTGTCATTTTATTAGAAAAACAATTTATTTCTAAAATTTATTTAACGGGAGCCTGCTATGCCAGAAACTGATGATCACGTTCATCATAAGCTTCTTTTCATTATACAACAGACTTACAAAACAAATTACATCATATGAATTGAACATTTTTAAATAATGGTTGTATTCACAGACTCCCAAAATAATATTTTCCTTGTGTAAATTTTATCCATAATTAGGGATGCATGATTTGCTGCAGAGCTTTAGCATTCCAGTTTCTTTTACAGATTACTAATTACTGTTTTCAAACTGTTAATGTGATTTGATATTGATGATTTTTTCTGTATCTAGAAATGTAATAAATATTTCAACTTTTCTCATTTTTTTTTCTCTTTTGTTGATGCTCAACTTGAATTCATTTGACAACATGAAGTGAACTTTTAGCTGTTATATACAGTGTACTACCCATGTCATTAAACACAAAAGACTTGATTTCATTTATAACTCAACAAAGCTATTTTCTGTTATTTCAAATTACCTTTGTTGGCATATAGGTTAGCATTGCAATGACACAGCTTATGGAGACAGAGTTCATTGCTGTGAGTTTTTCTTATTCTGGCTTTGCCTTTCCTTCCACATGTGTGTGATGTTAATTGTCAGTCAGTCCTTTTCTAACCTACTTAGCCCTGAACAGAGTCGGCCTAGTGTGAGATTGTATTTGAGTGTATGCCCTGCAATTGTCTGTTTCTCATTCCAGGGATGGTCCATTGTGCTGCTAGAATAGGTTCCATTAAATTAAATATCGTAGAAAATAGATACACGAGTGGATGTTAGCCATGTGCGAGTACCTTATCATGTGGATTGCCAGAGTTTTGTACTACTCTTTTCCTTGCCCACTAAAACTGAATCCTGGGTATAAACATCATCAGAGAAGAGTGTGTAGTAAACAAAGAATGCATGAGTTGTACTATTGGCTTAAAATAGACAAATACATGTAGACTCCGCTCACATCAAATTTTATGTGTCAGTTTAAACATAAAATTGCAGAAACCCACCCTGAAGAAGTAGAACTACACCAAAAAACAACAGAACACTCTAGTACTGTATATGTGAATATCCACAGCAAAGCCAGCGAGTATTGAAAGGTTGGCCCCTGTGATCCGAGGATCTGCCGATTTGTGGGTTGGTCATCAATAATTAAATGGAAACTGTTTTGTGAGTTTTACAACCTTTGCTCTGGTGGTTACTGTGAGGGCTCCTGGGTGAAAGATGAGGGTACACTAGTTTTAAAAGTGAGCCATAACACTCACGAGGATTGCAGTCGGTAGTTTCTTTTTGTTTCACTGCACAACTGCATTACAATTCTACCCATCAGATTACAGTTTTCTCTGGATTTATGTTCTTGTCCTGTGCCCGCTTGTTTGTGTGATTTTGTCTGCGTTGAAAAATAGGAGCACTCCCAACTTCTACAAATCTTCCCATACATCGGAATCACGTTAGGACAAAACCTAATTTAATTTTTATAACTACACAAGTATCATCTGCATCTCCAAAACAGAAACTGGACTATGTCCAGTTTCCAGCAGAGTATGTAAAAAATCCATACATATAATATAGATATCCATAGATCTGAGTGTTTATCATTTTTGTGCTTAATGATTTGTTGGATTTTGTTTGCATTTGTAATATTAAACATTTTTGTTGTTTACTATGACAAATGCTGTATAAACACAAATTTGTTATAATATCTTTCATTTTTTAAAAGTTACAGTTCACTAAAGAACTGCTGAACTATGCACTTTGTCTGAGGGACGCCAGATATCTTTGTCAGGCAGCCAGCATCACACACACGATTCGCTTGTGCAATGATCATTCTATCTCACAATTCTCACAACTTTTTGCATCGTTTAGTGCAATAATCTTGGAATATACAGTAATCGCCAGCCCAAAACTTATTTGTGGCTTTTCAAGGGATTGCTATGTTACTGTTGTTCAGAATCAGTTAATTTAATGTTAACATGTAACATGTATAATTTAAACAATAGTTAGAGGTAATATTGGTATGGGTAAATGTGGTTCAAGTCTGTGTTTAGATTATAGGTACTTGTTGCTGGAATGGTCACAGGGAGCAGAGCATGCTGTGGTAGCTTCATGCATAAGTCAAGGATCAACCCTGGACAGCCCATCACTCGCCACACTCATCCATGGATAGACATAGGACTGTGTAAAAAATCTGATAGATATATAGATAATTACACAGATAGGAAGATAACCAGTACTTGATTGATTCCCAAAACAAAATTCAGCTGCTCCAACAGCATCATATTCATACAAAAGGCAAAACAGTGTAAAGTCTTACTCTGAACTGGTTACTAAATGTGCCCCAGGTCAACTTGTCATGGAGTGGGAAGCAATAGCCATTATACCTTCAAATTTTGCCATCATATTTTTTTGTGTCACTGCCATCCAATGAGAACTAATAAGTCCTATAATGCAACCAGTCTTCCTGATCAATTTTCTTTAAGGAGAAAGTGCATTATTGTCTTATATATGACACAAATAAAAATAAATGCATTCATTCTCCAAACCTACTTTTTCCAATGCAAAATACAGTATTAGAGAGGTTTTATTCCTTACTTGGCAGGGTTGAGTATAAGGCAGGAAACACACTGTAGCTGAATGGGGAACCATTTCATTAGATGATATAACCGTAAATTGAAGGCCCGTTTAGAGTTGCAAGTAAGTTTAACATGCATAAGTGAGATGAGATGCATGATGCAGTATGTTGTACTTGAGAGGAGTTATAGAAAGAATCTGCTATAGTCAGTATGTATTAAGATAAACATGTGCATGCAGAACAGGGTTATGTTACAAGGTTTAAATTGGACTTAGGAGGAAAGGACAAATTCAAGATACATAGATGTACACATCATGTACATTGTATATAATTGCTCATTAAGTGTGGATTCTGAAAAGTTTGCTACAAGAGATGGTTGTGTTGTCAGTAAAAGTAAGTACGATTAGTAGTATACACCGTTCTAACACAGATATCACAGTGTGAGCATGTAATATAGCTTGACTATAGTTTTGAATTGCCCAGGACACCTAAGCCTAACAAATATATATATTTTGATTAGATATTTGTGTTAACAAGCAGTTGAACAGGTGTACCTAATAAAGTGGCTGGTGAGTATATGTGGAATGGCAGCAAATCAAATTACTCTTGGGTAAGACATACAGTAGATGCACCAACAAATAAAAGGTGAGACAACTTGTAAACTTCTCCTGAATAGAAAACAGACCCTGTACAACCACATCAGGATTATCAAGTTTGGATCTTTTCATATTTATTGCAGCTCTTCATGAGGGCATCAGTACCAGGAAAGTAGATTGATTGTCTACTTTTAGTATTTGTCTACTTCTAGATTGATTGTCATTATTTAGTCATTGAATTAAATGTACTCAATAAATTTTGATGTAAGGTGTAATGAGACATAAGTAAACAGTACTACATTTTTTCAGGTTCTGGCTTGGATAGCTGCATAGTGTTCAGCAGGTCTTTCTCCAGCTAATCTGGTTACCCCTCTACACTGTGAAAATGTGATCTTTGAGTAATTATTGGGCGAATCAGAACGATTCATCCTCAAACTCAGAATGATACCACATAAGCCAAACAACATGCAAAATTCTACCTTTATTATAAAGAAATGGAGCATGCGCACATCAAATAAAAGGAATTGGAAAGCAATCGGGTCAGTATGAAGGCTTAAAACGCATAGGCGTCAGGGTTTGTCTTCTTTGGAGTCCATCCATCCATTATCTAACCTGCTATATCCCAACTACAGGATCACGGGGGTCTGCGGGAACCAATCCCAGCCAACACAGGGCACAAGGCAGGAAACAAACCACAGGGCACACACACACGGGACAATTTAGAATCACCAATGCACTTATCCTGCATGTCTTTGGACTGTGGGAGGAAACCCACGCAGACACGGGGAGAACATGCAAACTCCATGCAGGGAGGACCCGGGAAGCGAGCCCGGTTCTCCTAACTACGAGGCAGCAGCGCTACCCACTGTGCCACCGTGCCGCTTCTTTGGAGTAAATATGTAAGTCTCTTTGTGGTTGTGGTGCTAACCCGTTGTTTGCTGTGAACTCAGCAGAAATAGCGTTTGATGTTGGGACAGTATGACATCAATGGTCTTGGGTAAAATCAGGATGGAAGTATATTTTTGTTTCTTATAGTTGTCAGCTCTTCATGATCAATATGATTATGAATTCTGAACATGTAGCCACCATGTCCCAGGGGATTATCAATAGAGGGTCCCATGAATGGAAAAGATAAGGAGCTGTTGATATTGCGTGTGTGTTTTAAATAGTGTTGTCTTGCACTTTTTGTGAAGGTTATAATGCATTTTAGTAGTTAAGTAGTGCTCATCAAATGTGCAAAGTACTGTGTGTTATCATGGCATTGGTGTTGTGAACAGTGATGAGGAAGTATGTTTTCACGTCTTGAACCTGTTTGTTGACTGTCTGTGCTCATAACTTTTCTTGTTGTTCAACTTGGGCATAAGGATTGTTTCCATTAATTAAATTCTGTATTTTTCCAAGTAAATAAGGATAGATGTACTGCATGTATTTCCTTGCCAAGAAAGTATTTGTTTATGTGCTTCATCAGAACAGGTACCTGACAGGCATCTGTGTGAGATGTTTATTTTATTTTTCATCCTCAACCCATGTGAACACTTTTGCACCATGTCCTGGAGGATTTTCAATAGAGACTCACATGGATAGAAAATATACAGAGCTGTTGATACTGTTTACTGTATGGTGCTAAATCATTTATTGTTGCACTTCCTGAGAATTTTAGGCTCATCTGTTGTTTTGGTCCTGCAATGTCCTGCCTTCTCTTTGTTTATCATCAGTATGACTTTGTTTTCTGATCGAAGGGTAGGTTTGCACAAGAGGCTGTGTTTGTTGCGCCTGCATTCTGTGAGCGCTGGTTTGCGATGCTTCACAGAGTTTGTCATGGTTTCTGTCAGCATTCCTTCACCTCCATTCTATTCTTGTGCCAGACATGTGGTTTGATCACCCTCTTTATCCTATAGCCAATAATGTCCTGCCTGACAGAGCAAATGATGTACAAATGCTTTCATAGTTGCTGCAAGTTCAGCCACAATCTCTGCTTTTTTGCTTGATGCATAAAATATCAGACATCAGATAGATGAGCTTCTTGTTATTGTCCACATTCCTTATTCCTCGTAGCTGCATTACATGCATTGTACTTTCGAGTGAGTGCTTTTTGGTTATCACATCTCTCATACAAAGGTCCCATTGATACAACTTCAGACAAATTCACATGTGTTTGATTTTGTCGAGGCAGACTGGTTGAACTCAGTTAGTGGGGATGTCAGACTATACAACTGGTGGTGATGGGAGTGTGCCGCAAACTGCCTCTGACTTGCTAAGGCAATGTAAATGAAGTCTGGGTCTAAAAATCGCTGGAAGAATCATTTAATGTTACAGGATCTTACCCTGAAAAATCTCAGAAAGCATTTGTCTTTACCAGTGTTCCATTTTCAATGTGAAATATGCAATTTACAAGCATTGTTATGCTAAAGTGAAGCATGACACAGTAGCAAACCGAGTGTCTTATGCAAGGAGCTTCCAAACCAAAATGTTGTTGTTGGTTGTAGGAACATCCTGGAAAAACATAATGCTATTTTTCAGTTCATGTCTGCAATATAGATATGTGAGATGCTTTAAGAATTATTACAGTAAAAATGTCAGTATTTGTAAATGGGAACTTATAGCTTTTCCCTGCTCTAATTCTTGGCTTAATTTTAAAATATGGGCGAATAACAGCTTTGTAAATTGAAAGCACTATAGATAGTGTGAACTTTCATTTAGCAGAGACCATGAACATATAAATGAATTTATCTTGACAATTGCTATTTAATTAACTATAGCAAGTCTTGTTTAATCTATTAGGCAAAATAATTTTTCAACCTGTTCTGTTTCTTTTTAGCCGTTTGTTTTCTGTTATGCTCAAAGGAAATTCAGCTGCCATTGTCAAACCAAATGCTTGCTGTTGTGGCTTCTGTGAAGATATAAAAAACCAAGAAAATCACTAGCCTGTCTTTCAGCGTATATAAAAGGGACCCGTTTTTACTGTATAGCAGAACCCTGCAGCAACCCCTCAGTCTTTTATTTCTGTTGTCTCTAAAATAATGACTTCTGTGAAACGTATGTTGTGCCTGCTGCTTCCTTACTTGTCCTGTACCACCCCCATCAGACTGCACAACATCAAGCCAGACTGGAAAAGTAAGTTTAGAATACGTGTATTAAAAAGTAAATTGTTGTTAAGTAAAGCAGATGAATGCTTCTGATTTGTGCATTTTTCTATTTACTTCTCTCCATTAATTCATGAAGTTTCAACTTTTCCTGACACAGCCCACGCTGTCCCCAAAAATCCAGCAGCTCTACTTCTCACAAAATTTAAATTACACAGTCTAATGGCAACTGTTTTATACACTTCCTGTCATAAACCATAATGAATCCCACTTTTGGGCAATAAAGCTTAAATGGCGTTGCCTCAGTATACTTGAACAATTGGTGCAAAGCTTTTTTTTTTCTCTTGCAAGTCTTAATATTTCACTTATTGTTAAGATCTTCTAATATACATTTAATAAGTTTATCATTATAACCAAAACTGGACAAAACAAAAAGAATCAGAAATAGAAGAGTGACCTACATCGTAAATATACTATAACATCTTGAATCAACATGTTCACATTGCCAGATGGCTGTGGGCCTTACAGCATCTTCAGCGGGGAATGTGTTTGTGGTGCAAAAGCATTTTTTTTCGGGTGCCAGATGGGAGGAGTGAATTGAACGTCAATGAAGGAAATGAAAGGCCACCTGCTGTGTTAGTATTCACATCCGGTCTAAAGGAATCCACTGATCATTACTATGCATCAGCATTGGTTTGCTGGGTGTGTTACATAAGGAGTCATGAGACTTTGATAGGGGAAATAAAAATGGAAAACAATATCATAAAAGCAGATGTTTAAGAGAACTATTTATCACCTATCAAAATTCACTTTTCTGTTAACTGAAAAAATACATAATTTTTTAAATTTTTATGAATAATACTTGATGCAGGATCTAGACAATCACTGATTATTAACTTAGCTAATGGAGAAACAAAAAACAATACTACAAACAATCTATGTGCAAACCTAGTCAATGTATTAACCCCCAAACAAATGGTGAACTTAACTATTGCTCAGGGTGCAGTAAGGTGGTAGCAACATCTGTGCTGTCACAGTTATACCACCATATATATATATATATATATATATATATATATATATATATATATCCACAGTATGGAGTTTGTTACCTGCCTTCGGAATTTTACCCCTCCCTGCGAATGATTCACCTGACTTCAAAAGGCAGTGCTAAAATGTAGATGGAGAGGGATCAACACTTTTCAGAAAGTCCCTTAATGAATGTACTTTTGTTTTAAAAACAGACATGAAAAACATGGAAGTCCACAGTAAGTGTTCTGACTCATGAGGGTGCTGCCAAGGTTGTGCATATTTCCTGTTACCTGTTGCAACAAGAGTCTTGTGTACAGCTGAATCCCAGAACTTCATGAGCAAATCATTTTGGGTGTAGGTATCGAGAAAGTTGCTCTAGGTACTTGTAGGTACTTGGCATACTAAAGGTGTAAGTAAGAGGTGTGATGTGCTCAAGGATCACTAGAGGGCAGTTCTGTAGGGTTGCACACGGATTTTTTTAAGGGCTGAGTAATTAGGTTATAGAATCAATCATTGAATGATAGTAACTCAAAAATGACATCTGTGATGAAATATAAATGTATTCCTGATTCCCAGCCGTATATAGACTTGGAGTTGGAAATACAACGGTTAGAGAAGAAAGTGAGAATTTCAAGGTAAGATTTTTTCGTGGATATACACCATTCCCGTGACCCTAAATTAGAGTAAGGTAGTTTAGAAATGGCATGCTTGAATGATCCTGAATGAGTGACTATAGGAATGTGCACAAGTGATTGGTTCTGGCCTTGTCCTCTGTGTTGCTGGGATATTCTCTGGCCCCCCACCATAGCGAACTGGATAAACACGTTACAAGATATTCATAGATAGATTCCGTTTTTTCCTATTTAGACAGAAGGTCAATCATTGAAAAGGGTCAACAGAAAATTTACATTTAAACAATAAATTCTATATTGGAAAGTCATTTATTAAATGGAAGAATGGTATAGGAATTTGCACTGACATTGTGCTATAGCCAAAAAGAAGTTGTGCATTCTTTTATTGGAAGTTTTATTTTTAACATTGGTAACATTTTACTTGGAGAGCATGAACTCAAAAACTGGTTGGCAAAAACGTGTAAGGCAGACCAAAGATAATACTGATCTAACTTGTTTAACACATACTGTATGTGTTTTGTGTACTATTTTGCTCTCTGGTTGTTGAATGTCACTTTGTGGCTGCAGGTTTGGACTTCAGTTTCATACCACCTACTCACTGTGTGATCCTGACCAACTGGGGTCATTTTCAAATATTATTAAATAAATGCACCACCTGCCATTTACAGTATATAAATAACTGCTGTTATTTATAATGAACCACTGTTCATTATATAGTGGCACCATATAAAATCAAAGCTGCTTGTTTATTAGTAGGGCAGTTCCATGGATGATTTTTGCAGTTGCTTTCATTTCTATCCAAAATATATATTATATAATAATATATAATATTTTTGAAAAGTCATATGGATATAAATCAGTTGAGACATCAGTGGAAAATTTGAATTGGTTGACGTTGTTTAACAGCAGTATGATGTCAATGTACAGTGGAGCAAGATGATGTACAGTATTAGACAATCATACAGTTTTAGCCTATTAATCTTTCAGTTAAACTTTAATTTGGATATAAATTATAATCCAGCTGTCATGATTCTATAAATGTTTGATCAAAGTTTTTAACAATAACACGCTGTCGTAAAAAAATAAAAGTCTTGAAATGTTTCTGTTATTGTTCACTATTAAGTTTCATATTAAAAAGGATTATAATATGTCTTAACGCATGCAGATTATTAGTAGCCTTTCATAATGGATACTTAAACTAAATTGTCGCTAGCCTTACTTACTTCAAATTTGAGTAGGAAGCAGGTCTACACCCTTGTAATGGGCATCTGTCTTTTCTCTGCCCTTGCTTATTTCCTAATCTGCAGGAACATGTTTAAGGCTGCAACTAAGCCAGAGCTACATACCACTGTGTTACAACAAAAGCCCATGCACAATTCAACACTCATTTACATTTTGCCAACTTTAGAGTGAACCTTTCTAAACATGGCAACCCCACACAGAAGGAACACTAACCCATAATGCAACCTAGGTTCATACACTCTGACGCAGTGACACAACCTGCTGCAACTTGCATCTTGACTACTAAATAAAGGCAGGCTAGCAGCTGCAGGTGGGTAAATAGACACATTCAGTTGGGGTGAGCAACTGTTTTTGAGGTGAACCCTTTGTCTTGTGTCACGAAACATTTCCATCCATCCATTATCCAACCCACTATATCCAAACCACAGGGTCACGGGGCTCTGCTGGAGCCAATACCAGCCAACACAGTGTCCAAGACAGGAAACAAACCCCGGGCAGGGCGCCAACCCACCGCATTTCATGAAACATGAAACATTTCCTTTTCTTTAAGATATGCATGTTAAGATCTAGCACATTAGCAAATGTTCAGCTTATTAAGGTCAATATTTTCTAGACTAAAACATCTGCTTTTTCTGAAGAAGTTGTTTAGTTAAGTGGCAAAGCATCATGGGTGTCAATACATGTGAAATTAATTGTGGCCTGTCTACTGAGGTGTCTCCTACACTGTGACTGCCAGCCTCATTACTTGATAAATGATTTTTTTACAGTACACCCACTATGTAATTGAATAATTTGTTTGCAAAAATAGCCATAAAATCCAAATAAGAAATAACACTTTAGTTGTGCTGTGACTTAAGTTACACAGAAGTTCATGATAGTAATGCCTCATTACATTGTAGCTAGGTTGGGAATTATTGAATAAGTACAATGGAAGTATTTAGAGGCAAGATAAGGTAGGGACCCAATAATGGAAAGGCCATTAACCACTTAACTTCAGTCTCCCTGGTTGGAATCTCAAGTGTTGTTTCAAAATGGACTGTGTTATACTTATAATTACCAGCTGAGGATTCGAGAAAAAATAAAAGTTTGATAATTACCTAAAGTCGTGATTGATTGCTTTTATTATTTTTTATTTGTTTTCTGTGATCTTTTTGGGTGATGTTTATATCCATTCAGGTATTTTCTGCAATGGAAAATTAATTTTTGATGTCATGTTATTTTCATATCTTACCATTTAAAAGTTGATCATGTTTCCTGTTATGTGATTGTATCCTTGTTTATTTGTGAGCGCCAGCTTTCTTGAGCTTTGACATGCTTTGTTGCTATGACAATGGTCCCATGATGCTCTGGGATTACTTGACTTGTTTAGATCACGTAGTGGTACTTAAACCAAGACTGGATTAAAAGAACAATGTTTACGATGAATTATGTTATGGTGCTTTTCTGATTATTTTGTTTCTAGATTTTTGAATAGTGTTAGGGGTTGATGACAAATCGGTACTGTCTATTTGGTTGCAACATTGGCATGGATTTCTGACCATGTCTGTTTCTAATGGCCCTTAACAGAATACTCATCCTTTGTCTCTTACAAAATAGAACATCTTGTTATAATATGAGATACAGCAAACTTCAGAGTGTGTCCTTTTAAGCCATATTACCTGTATATTTTCCTTGTACTGCTTATTAAGATGCTATTTTCTTTGTAGTCCATGTTAAATTAGGTAGTTAACTCAATAGGTACAATGGCAGTTCAATAAAACTGAGTTGTCTTTTTTGCTGGTGACTTAACCACCTTCTTCACTTTACTCCATTTTAGTCTTTAAAATTAATTTTGTCAGTTATATTCATTATAAGTATCACAGATTAAATATCTCTGAGGCCAGTGCCACTGTCACCTGTCTTGACTAAATGATAGATAGATTGTATATACTGTATTTATAAATGTATGATTTAGTATTTGTGTTAGCTTCTGTATTATGTTGTTCATATGTGCTGTAATTGTACTGAGTAACATCATAAAGTAGGAATTCAAGGAGAAGCAAATTAACAAACAAGATGAGAGCTGCTGTATATTGCACACTACTATAAAATAAAACCAAAAACACAGTAATTCAATATTGCTAAAATGGATTAGCTTTACATGTAAGAGTTAGTTATTTAATGTGTGAATAATTTGCAAAATTTAATATATTGCTCAAAATAAAAAATAGTATAATGGTCATTCAGTGTTAATGGAAAATATTTCTACTTGATTGTTACTCAAATTAATAAACCTCTCTGCTGAAGCTGTCATTATTGTAATGTATTTGGATAAGCACAGTTAAGAGGGATAATTCTTTGAAGAATACCATAGAATATATTTAGCCTTAGATTATGATGAAAATACAGTCTGACAGTAGCACGATTATGCCATTCAGTTCCACGTTAGACGTGTAAGTCATAAGTGATTTGCAGTGGAAGTTTAAAATTAGGTCAGTCTCTTGTCTGTGAAACAGAAGATGACTCCTTTATTTGAAAGTTGAATATGAATAATTCGAAATGGCAGCTAGTCAATTATTAAGAGCTTTCTTGGATGACATGTTTTTGTTTGGCACATCCAATGCAAAAGTGTACAGTACCTGTTACATATGCAGCAAAACTGTAACTAACAATACAATTTTCAAAGTGTTTCCTTGGTATCCAATCCACTTAAGAGCTATGACAGCATCAGAAAGAAGTTGGGAATCAACTCTGAATGGGATATTAGTATTTGTTTAATATGCAAAAAAAAGCTACTCAGACTGGAAGTAGATATGATATAGGCATGAAAATAAATAGCTCTAAACTGCAAAACAATTGTATTCTTCTTTTCTTACAGAAAAAAGAAAAAAACAAAAAATGTTAAATTATATCCAGGGGTTGTTTCATTTAATTTGTAAGCAACAGAAGGATATTTTTTCTTCATATTCCATCCTTCCATTCTTTGTGTGAAACCTACTGAATGCCTTTGTCTGTGTATAGTAAATTTGAATAGTAATATTTTATATATATAAATAATGTCACATAGGGAAACAGTGGGTTAGTGGATACGGTGATTATTTGTAAATCACACTGCAGTCCCGCCAAAGTGACTTTGTGTGTTTAACCTGATTGTCCTCACTCTCTAAAACAGCTGCATATGTACAGTTATACAAATGTATATAGTAAGTTACCTTTGACAGAGTACTTTTAATAAGTGGATGAAAATAGTTGAAAAGTTTTTGTATCTATCATATTTTTTGATTAACAGAAATAAATGGTGAATATTACTTGATGTAGCATTTTTAACCATTATAAATTGTCATTCACTGATTTTCTAATTCACTTAGTTTTGAACAAAGTCGTGGGGGGTGCTGGAGCCTATTCCAGTTAACATAGGGTACAAGACAGAAACAAACCCTGGACAGGGTGCCAGACAGGGAGAACAAACATACAAGGGACAATTTAAGATCTGCAATCCACCTAAGCTGAAATATTTTGAACAGTGGGAGCAAACCCACAAATACATGCAAACTCCACACAGAGAGGACGCAGGACGTGAACCCTGGTCACCTCAATGCAAGGCAGTAGTGCTACCACTGTGCCACCCTAATGAATTGTAAGCTTATAACTGTGGATTGCATGCCATCTTGACAAACAATATTTTAATTAGTGGACAGTAATAGCTTAAAAGTTGAGTAATGATCATATGTGTGTTTAATGGATATGTATAATTGAAACAAATGGTACTTGATGTACATTTTAATTATAATAAATTGTAAGTTTGTAATTGTGGATTGTAAGTCACTTTGGCAAAAACTCTTTTAATTCATGAATAGCAATAACCTAAAATTTGCATAATGTTCATATTTATATTTATCAGATATGCATAGGTAAAAAACAAATGGTAAATAATATGAATTTTAGTTACTTAAATCATAGTGATTTCACAGGCTTATCACATAAAGGCAACCTTCTGTATCTAAAACAGTAAATGGTAAAATATGTAAATTCAGATTTTATGCATTTATTTGCATGTGGCATGCCTTCACAAACTGACTATCAATATAGTTTACCAAAAAGCATTATAATAGTCATTTGTTTTTTTCTCTATTTAAACAGGTTACCTACCTTTTCAGTTGTAAGTGGCTTTTCCTAGTTCCATACTCTCTCTATCACTGCCTCTCCAATAGAACTTAAATGAAAAATAACAAGATTCATTTTTCATGTTTCTATAAATTGTTTGCTTGTTGATATAATTTATAATAATAAGAAGCACTCGTTGAGCATATCTTTTATTTTTTGGCTATACAACAAGAATTGATGAAAATAGGAAATGAAAAACAATACAGTGGAAACAAAAAGAACTGTTATTAAGATGACTGTTTTGTTTACGCTGTTGTCTCTAATGTCACCAGAAGTCACATTAATTAAGAATGGAGTGCTTTATTATGAGCTGTTCAATGTAGGTCTATAAATTACAACCTCATTTTGGAAATAATGACTGTGTATTTCCTGCTTTGAAAAAATAAGAATGAAGCTGCAATTGAAAGAGTAGGAAAAAGGGAAAAAGTTGCTTTTTATACATTGTGACTCTTTGATCCAGAAAAGCTGAAAGGAACATGTGGATTAAATGACAATTGAGTTGAATATTTGATTGAAAAATTGACTGGCATGCAGAACTGTAGGCCTAAATGGACCATTAGCCATATTAATAACCCTTTCATAGAGGAGTCCTTTTGCTGAATGGTTAAGAAACATGTCAAATATTAATTGTGTTCAAATTTAATAACCCAACATTTCACCAGTTTTTGGAATGACAACTAACAAGAAAACTGTGCTTCAATAAAGTATATTTCTTTTTTTGCAACACTGGATATTCTATTAAAGAAAAGAAAGCATATTGAATATACCAATAAAGATATTTAGAAAATATGTTTAAGGGGAATGCATCTGTGAGTGTCACATTGACATAGAATAAAGTGACAGCATATTATAACAAATAATTAAAGTAGATCAAAACAAACACAAAATGCACAGTATAAGTTTGGACGTTGTTGGAAGGCATGTTTCCTTATTTCATTATCTGGCTGGACTATCAAGACTGTCACCGAACCTTTAAATAAACTCAACCCTAATATCACAATTCCATAACTTTGTCCAGAAGGCTGCAGTTTATACTCATTTTAGATATAATTCCACAATCATCGCTGGGGAAAGTAATGTCTCACTGAAGATGGGATATCACAATCGATTGTCCTCTGGTCATTCTGAGCTCTGGTCTTTACTTAAAGATCCATCCACCCATCCATTATCCAACCCACTATATCCTAACTACAGGGTCATGGGGTCTGCTGGAACCAATCCCAGTCAACACAGGGTGCAAGGCATGAAACAAACTCTGTGCAGGGCGCGCACACACACACCCACACACTAAGCACAAACTAGCGACATTTTAGGATCGCCAATGCACCTAACCTGCATGTCTTTGGACTGTGGGAGGAAACTGGAGCGCCCGGAGGAAACCCGCGCAGACATGGGGAGAACATGCAAACTCCACACAAGGAGGACCCGGGAAGCAAACCCAGGTCCCCTAACTGCGAGGCAGCAGCGCTACCCACTGCACCACCCAGTTAAAGATCCATGTACTCAAAACAACTCGATGACTGCCTACTCTCCACAGACAGTTGAGCCACATTATCTGCCCTATGGCACTCTTGTGCTTGCTACTGGCTCTGTGACTCAGTTGGTGTTCAGCAGTTAAATTGATGACCAAATATTGTGCAGATAGGATGAAGCCACAGTAGTTATCACTTTATTAATCTGAAAAATGTAGTGGTAGCATACACACTTGATTTATCTTAGAATGTTCAACATTTTATACTAAACTTATATAAGCTTTAAAGTGCATTATCCCCTTAAAGGAGATGTCCGGGGCCATTCTAAATACATGACCAAAACATCTGAACTGGCTCTTTTTAATATGGAGAAGCAGTATTTCTACTTTGAGGTCTTGCCATATTACCAAGCTCTTCACTCTGTTATGACCAACAACCCTGACAAGGAAACACATTTCTTCTGCTTAGATTCAGATCATCACTGGTTCAGTCATTACCACTTGTGACCAGAAGTGACAATCAGGATGTACACTGATGTGAAAAATGAAACCTTTGCCCAAAGACTTAACTGTGGCTTCACCACCATAGTCTAGTACCACTTCTGTAAAACTGCTTCCAGTGCTTCAGTTAGTTAATAATGTCTTCATCACTGACGATGACCCCAAGAAGCTTAATCTTTCCTTAATCCTCCTATTCTCTTCCAGAAGTGTACTATGAGCACATATTTGGAGATGCTAATTCTTATCTCAACTTTTAAATGTTCCAATGTGACTGAAAACCACAGTCTGGCAACACAAGAGGACACCATCATCTCCATATACTGTAGAAAATTTGCCAACCTTAGATTCCTTGGATACTCTCCAAACCTCAAGACAAGGCTCACCGTCCAACTGCCTTACTGATTTTTTGACAATTACTCAGACACAAATCTTGCTGCACAAATGCAGGGATCAAATGGTATTTAGCAGTGTCCTCAGAACCATATATTCTTGTGACATCTTCCAAAAGATACCAAAGGATACACAGACATTGGATTTTTTTACATTAAATGTACTTATTTGGCTGACGCCTTTATGATTTATGATACAATTGGCTACATTTCTTTTGGTTTTCCTATTGAAGCACTGGCACGTCAAGTGGGACAGTGTCAGGGTTTGAAATCCAGAGTCTTAACCACTGCACCACACCCCCTGCTTTTTTTTTCACATCCTCGAAACACCTGTAGACAATAAATACCTAATTTTTTTTTTGTACAGAACACACAAAAACAAGAACGATATTTCCCTTTTGTACGTGTAAGGATTGTCCAAGTAATGCAAAAATGTTTTTTCGTATTTATTTACTCTTACCATTATGTCAGTATTATTTTTACAAGAGGAACGCTTAATTTTGAGTATTTTGTTGTATGGGTATTTGAGTTTTCCTAGGCTATGCTTATATGTTATGACATACAGGGTGATTCAAAATAATGTTAACACTAATGGTACTGTTATGTATATAAATATATACAATTTTTGTGGACAATTTATGTGCCACATATAGTACATGTGTTGAACATGATGGCAAAGAGATTGAGACATTCCTGTAAATCATCTTGCACATTTGAAGTATGTTTTGTGAATAAATTATTTCCGCCATTCAAATGTTAACATAATTTTGATTCGTCCTGTATTTTCTAACAGTGTCTGAACTTTGTAGAAATACGGAGAAAAACTTAGCAAAAAGTTCTGGTTATGATTCTAGTTTCGCTTCTACATTTTGAATTAACATGACAATCAATCTCTTGACGTACCATATTTGACCTCAGCTATATTTGAACCTAAGTTACACAAAGTGGTCCATCAATAGAATATGCTTTGTTTTTTTATTTGTGTAAAAATAATTCCAGTGATTTGCTTTTTAAAGTTTACTGTTCCAAATGGATATAAATTTACTGCATGCAAATTCTAGTTTAAATAAGGTGATATAATTACTTATTTATTATTTTCATTATTTTCATTATTTGAATAATAGGTAGGTTTCAATGTGTAAACTGGCTGCAGGTAAATAAAAACTGTAGTGAGATGATGGAAGACTATACAATGGAATACTGATTATAATAAGAAGTGATCTAAAGGTCAACTTGAAAAACCTGCTGCAATATGTTAGTGGTGTGTGGCAGCGGGGTAATTTATCGCTGGCCTCAGCAGGTTACCTCTTTATTGAGTTGACATGAGACTTGAGGGCAATGGATGCATTAGTTCAAATAAGTATAATATATAGAGAGCTGTTGTTCTTGACATAAGAGCAGCATTCATCTGGTAACAAATTATATTATGGATTTTAAATCATATGCATTTCTGTGGCATGCATAAAATGTAGTAGAGGAGCTACTAAATATTTAAATAACTTACAACTGAGCATCAGCGGTGGGCTGGCGCACTGCCTGGGGTTTTTTCCTGACTTGCACCCTGTGCTGGCAGGGATTGGTTCTAGCAGACCCTGTGTTAGGATATAGCGCGCTGGAAAATGACTGACTGACTGACAACTGAGCATATACTGCTCATTACAAGGTACAAAGGAATTGGAGTTTTATTCTCACAAAACATAGCTATTTTATTATTTTACTTCTTTTGTTGTATCCAATGAACAGTCAATCACAAATGCTACATGAACAATTGTCAAGGTGTAGCTTTGCAACCAATAGAAGGAGAAGTTTTGATTTTTTTTCCAATTATGAACTAAATTCAACAACAACAACAACAGCATTTATTTATATAGCACATTTTCATACAAATAATGTAGCTCAAAGTGCTTTATATGATGAAGAAAAGATAAATAAAAGACAAAGTAAGAATTAAAATAAGACAACACTAATTAACATAGAATAAGAGTAAGGTCTGATGGCCAGGGAGGACAGAAAAAAAAAAAAACTCCAGACGGCTGGAGAGAAAAAATAAAATCTGCAGGGGTTCCAGACCATGAGACCGCCCAGCCCCCTCTGGGCATTCTACCTAACATAAATGAAACAGTCCTCTTTGTATTTAAACAAATGTAATGTAAATATGATGGCTTTTGTCGCCCTCTGTGTCATGATAGCACAGCCTGGCTTTTTGTTCACCTATCCATCTTTTTGGTCTCTTTTTTAATTCCGCACAAATGTACAATGGAGCTATAGGGTTACTATCATGGCAGCATGGCTTATAAGACCAGAAACAATCCTGTCTGTGCTGACAGTCCAGTGCAGAGTATTTTATTTTTTATTTATTGAGAATAAAGACAGTATAATGGCATAGCAGATAGCAACAAACATCAACTAGATTATGAAATCATACATGTAGAGTATTTTTTAATTGTGTGCATTCTTTGCCTTTGAAATATTTATTTCTCCCCAGCACCATTTGCCATTTCTGGTGACATTTTTCAAAATGAGCAATCAAAATGCACATTTATTGTATGTGCAGAGCTGTTTTCCAAACACTCATTTATCTCTCTGTCTCCTTTCCTCATAACTGGCAGATGTGCAGATGTCATGTCAATAACTGTTTCTGTTCCTTTGCGGGTGAATGAAAGAAAGTCAATGTGCCCTTTAATGCAGCACCCTGGCCTAATGTGCATCTGTGTGCACTTTACAAGCTGAAGACCCAAAGGTCTGTGCAGCGTGAGACAGAGACAACACTAGAGTCAACACTACGTGTCACTTGCAAATAAGTGATTCATATGTGTCCGTGACAGGATGGAAAAATTTACGTCAATGGACAGTGAAGTTAATTTTTGCACTTTAGTGTTTTTTTTTAATAGCCATTAAAATCCATAGTAAAAAAAACTTCCTTTAGTTTATTATAAGTG
This sequence comes from Polypterus senegalus, assembly GCF_016835505.1. Lineage (NCBI taxonomy): Eukaryota > Metazoa > Chordata > Cladistia > Polypteriformes > Polypteridae > Polypterus > Polypterus senegalus. Next base: position 75,507,411 of record NC_053158.1, read on the forward strand.
TACTGTACAAATAATGAAAATTAGTTTGGTTATGTATTAGTATATGCATATATCTATATAGCGTATGTACAGTATATTCTTGTGTCTTGGTAGTTCTTTACTCTCTGTTTCAACATTATGTCATGTTTTATGTAGGTCATTTTGTGTTATATTAACTAAACTGTATTAACAAATAGTGAATAGCATGCAGGGATTATATGTAATAGTGAGCTTGATAAGAAATAAATGTAATAGTTTGATACATAAAATGTGCTGATGATATTATAGTTTTTGAATAATTTGTTCTTTGCTCTTTTCTCAATGAGATGGATAATAAAATTCAGTGACTGACACAACTAGAATGGGCCAAGACTATAGAAGGCCACTTAATTTGATAGGTAACACTGGTTCCGTAATGGACTATGACAAACAAATGAAAGATAAGGACTTCTCAACTTAATTTCCTAAACAAGTTTGCATCTTTTGGAGCCAACAAGCAGAAAATCAATAATGCTCTTATACAAGTTACTGCAGCGTTTTAAAAATATATCAATTTGATCCCTGCTGTTGCATAGAAATTGTTGATGGGTATATGTTTTATTAATTATAAAAAACTCAGTGCCTTATGATGTTTGTTTCAGATGAACTTTAACTGAGACCTTTCCAAAGATGGTGTCTGTTATTTTGAAAAAGCAAACAGGCGGAATATGTGCCATTTACTTAAGGCCAAAAGGAACTCCGACATTCTGCTTAAAGTGAAATCTATTCCTAGCAATTCTTTTCCTATCACTGTTTTATTCTTGTACCATTTACATTTTCACTTCATTAAAGTAGTTATATAGTGTTAGTTATAAGTTATATTGTTATATGGTCAGAATATTACGTGGGAATTTTACATTTCCTAAAATGTGAACTAGAAAAAAACTTAATAAACATGTATTTATTTTTTTTGGTAAGGCTGAGACAAAGATATAATTCATGATCTGTTGGTAATGACCAAAATATAATGAACAAATAAATTAAAAAAAAACACACACACACATTTATATATATATACAGTATATATATATAGACTTCATGCCAGCAAAGCAGTGGGTCCAGATGGAGCATCGCCATGACTGCTGAAGGCCTGTGCGTTGGAGCTGGGGAGTCCTCTACAGCGCATCTTCAACCTGAGCCTGGAACAGGGGAGAGTCCTGAGGCTTTGAAAAACATCTTACATCACCCCAGTCCCAAAGGTATCACGTCCTGGTGAGCTGAATGACTTCCGGCCTGCCGCTCTGACGTCACATGTGATGAAGACCATGGAGCGGCTGCTGCTTCACCACTTGAGGCCACAGGTCCGCCACGCGCTCGATCCTCTGCAGTTCGCATACCAGGAGAAGGTGGGAGCGGAGGATGCCATCATCTACATGCTACACAGATCCCTCTCCCACTTGGACAGAGGCAGTGGTGCAGTAAGAATTATGTTTCTGGACTTCTCTAGCGCCTTCAACACCATCCAATTTCAGCTCCTTAGGGACAAGCTGACAGAGATGGGAGTAGATTCATACCTGGTGGCTTGGATCGTGAACTATCTTACAGAAGGACCTCAGTATGTGCGTCTCTGGAACTGCAGGTCTGACATTGTGGTCAACAGCACAGGAGCGCCACAGGGGACTGTGCTTTCTCCGGTCCTGTTCAGCCTATATACATCGGACTTCCAGTACAACTCGGAGTCCTGCCACGTGCAAAAGTTCGCTGATGACGCTGCATCAGAAGTGGGCAGGAGAAGGAGTATAGGAACCTAATCAAGGATTTTGTTAAATGGTGTGTGACTCAAACTACCTACACCTGAACACCAGCAAAACCAAGGAGCTGGTGGTGGATTTTAGGAAGCCCAGGCCCCTCCCAGACCCCGTGATTATCAGAGGTGACTGTGTGCAGAGAGTGCAGACCTATAAATACCAGAGAGTGGATGATAAATTGGACTGGACTCCCAATACTGATGCTCTGTGCAAGAGAGGACAGAGCCGACTATACTTCCTTAGAAGGCTGGCGTCCTTCAACGTCTGCAATAAGATGCTGCAGATGTTCTATCAGACGGTTGTGGCGAGCGCTCTCTTCTACGCAGTGGTGTGCTAGCGACGCTGCATAAAGAAGAGGGACGCCTCACGCCTGGACAAACTGGTGAAGAAGGCAGGCTCTATTGTAGGCACGGAGCTGGACAGTTTGACATCTGTGGCAGAGTGATGGGCACTGAGCAGGCTCCTGTCAATCATGGAGAATCCACTGGATCCACTGAACAGGATCTCCTCCAGACAGAGGAGCAGCTTCAGCGACAGACTACTGTTACTGTCCTGCTCCACTGACAGACTGAGGAGACCCCACACTATGCGACTCTTCAATTCCACTCGGGGGAGTAAACGTTAACACTATACAAGATTATAGACTGTTATACCTGCCTCACACTCTCCACCTTGCATTTTTTAACTTGCACTGCGCTTTTATTGCTCTTTAATTAATATTGTTTATCAGTATGCTGCTGCTGGAGTATGTGAATTTCCCCTTGGGGATTAATAAGTATCTATCTATCTATCTATCTATCTACAGTATATATACTGTATATATATATGTGTATATATGTTGTGATGGGTGGCCTTGGTCATTGTCCGGCTGGGACACCAGCTGGATGGAAGAATTTGTGGAGAGAGCATCTGCGAGACAGTACCACCCCTAGGACGCCAAACGGCAGCCCTCCTAGGCAGCTGTAGAACCACGGATTCCCGCAAGGCACGCTGGGAGTGGGAGTTTGGTACAGCACTGTTGGGTTCTGTGCGGGGCACCAAGGGGAGCTGCAGAGCCCTACAGTGGACTTCTACCACACACGGGAGTGATTCCAGGTAACGCTGATGAGCCACCTGGAGCACTCCCAGGAGCTGAATAAAAGGAGCCGCCTCACTCTATTCAGGGTGCCAGAGTCGGGAGGAGGTGGACGAAGTTTGCTCGGAGATGAGAGGAGGCAGAGAAAAGAGAAGAAAGGAAAAGGACTGTGCTTTGGTCTTATGGACATTGTGCTCTTTTGGGGAGTGAAGAAAGGGCTTCCCCACCTGTAAGTAAAGGTGTGCTGTGTGGAAGAAACTTGTGTCCTGCCTGTCTGTGTCTCGCCTCTTGACTAGCCATTCACCTTCTGTTAAGAATTTTGAATTATTTTCACACAAAGTAGACAAAGGTCCTCCCAAAACTTAGACTTTAGTCAGAGTTCCAATGGAAAACTCTAATGACTGTTTGGAATACATTTTTGTTTCCATGATTTTGCACATTTTGGGTGATAAACTCTTAGCCACGTGTGACTTATTCTGTGCTATGTACTTGTAGTGTTTTGATCCATTCAGTGAAGTCTTGCTTAACGAACTTCTATCTCATTCTCATCACTACTGTAGTTTCATCCATGTCCTCTGAGGCAGGTGACCACTTAGTCCACCTGATGAAGTTAAAGCTGACAATAAAGAGGCAATTGGTTTTTATGGATATCTTCAATAACATAAGACCAGAAAAAGGCAGTACCTTGTTAGGATATAGTCATTGAAATTAGTAGTGGTTAAGTAATTCACTACATACTTAACAACATCCTGCCAGGTATGTTACCAAAATGCTACTTTGTGGAGTACCTTGAAGCTAGTTTGACTCCTCTATTAACCTTTGTAAAGCTCTGTTATCCTTTATCCTCCATTTTCATGGTCCCTCTATGATCCTTTGGCTCAAATCTTTGAGGAGGTGACTGTAATCGGATGGGTAAACTAGCATATCTTTGACTAAAATTAGATTTTAGCCCTTGCAGAATTAGTATTCTAAATCATTTAAGGGTTAATCTGATGATCCCGCGTGACCTAGTTGGAGTCATCTTCACTGCTTTATAGGGTTTTGTTTCTACATGTAAAAGTAGCTTACTGTCAGGTGTGTGCTTACTTAACTCTACCACTCTACCTTAGCTCTCTGGTTCTTGGTAAACGTCAATGACGTTGGCATCGAGCACTGTGGCCAGGGTTAGTGGATAGTATGTCCTCCAAATGGCTACAGTGTTTGAACATACCTAATCCTTCTGAACGCTACCAACATTGTGGTATTAGTAGTGCTCCAAACACACACATATTCTTCCTGTAGCAGTATGTGCCTTCACATTCACTTTTTCATTTCACAACATGTTTTGAGGTGCATTATAATCTCAGCATCCCCTTTCTTCAATCTGGTGTCCTTGAGCATTTGTGATGCAATCTAAGAAAATATTTAAGATTTCTAAATAGATTTGCAGCTTATACTTGAAGTTTACTGTGCAAATAGACAATGGATTATTTTTGTTTCTTGTTGAAGGGTAACTCTAATCTAAACATGGGTGTGTGACTAACATGTCATCCAGGGTCTTTACTGCTTTATCCTTAATGCTACCGGAATAGACTTCAGCCCCTGGTACTTTGAACTGGGTTGGTTAGACACTATTAGTGTGCTTATAAAAGGATAAAAATGTAGAGTAAAATATAAAAAAAAAAATCAAATGATCAATTTATATGTATGTGAAATATATATAAATCTATGTGTGTGTGTGTGTGTTTGCGATATTAAGTACTTAAAATGTGTGCATATACTGTATGTTGTATATAGGACTGGAAAGAAGAAGTGCCTATTTCTTTTTTGCAGATTTGACCACCACTAGCCAGCAGAGGTCAGTAAAGTGCCTTAAGCTGGTCCTCAAAAAGCTACAGAGCAATTGAAACACATCTTGGAAAAATGTCACATCTCAAACATGTAGGCAGATAATCATTTTATGAATTTATCAAAAAATAGTTTAAAACTGTATTTAATTGTTGTTATCTTAATAAAAGAATCAGGTTTAAAACCTGGTAAATATTCAAAACTAAAAAGTATAAGCACTTAAACATTTTAAAAGTAATAAATAAATACATTGGTGCACTATGAAGTATTACTTCAAGTTGCCAGCTCCCCACAAGAGTAAGCAGTTTCAGGAAACCGATACAATCAATAATAATAATTTTTATTATTGAATTTGAATCATTGAAATTTGGAACCATCTACCAATATGTAGTGCTGCTGTTATGTTTGGTCTTCCCCGTACCCTCCAGTTTATTTTAATAGGGTCTTCAACATTTACTTTTTCACAGCCCGATTACAGTTGAAGTATATGATTAAGACATCACTGTTATTCTTCTCCTTACTTTCATTGGAACTCTCTCAGTAATTTCCTTTTAGAATTTCTTTTAGAGCTGAAAGAATATACTCAGTGCCTTCTATCTATTGCATTGGTCAAATTGTGGTCACATTTAAGGTCATTGTTTTTAAAAAAAATAATTTGTTCATTAGTACAAAATATACTGTAAGCTCCAGATCTAGATATATTTGAATACTGTATTGGCTTAATGTTTAGTTGCAGCTTTTGTTTGCTTATGATATATTATACATTTTTTGCTTAATTCGCTTAAATTTGTAGTTGGCTAATGTTGTAAATATATTATTTTGGAGCTGCAAAAGAAATGGAATGAGGGATGAACTGAAGCCTTGTGTAGTAGTTTAATCATACAGTAGCTTTAAATTTTTCTACTTGCACAGACTTGGGCTCTGCTTCTACCACAGGTCAGAACAAAAGGGTCGTTTTTACAATACACTACACTTATTATCAATTCAGTTACTTAATTGCTGTACAGTAGTTGGTAATACTTCTGAACACTTTTGATAGCCATGAGACATGTGAAGTAGTTTGTGGTTATCTTTCAGTTAGTTACTTTTAATTTAAAACAGTCTATAAAATTATCAAAATGTGTTTAATTATAGACCAATTTTAGAATTAAAGACCAGATGATTGATGTAAAAGAAATTATCTTACAGGATTTTAATTTTTAAAATTATGCTAAGCAAAGTAAACAAGATTATTATAAACAATACAAAAATGTTCCTAAGTGAACGAGGAAGATGAGCGTGTCCATTCATATATGTATTGGAGCAATGTGATTCTTCCTTTATATGAAAATGAAAGTCAAAAGGACGAATGTTCACCAAGATGTAATTTTCTTCTACTCAGATTCATTTCATTTTATTTTTTGTTATTATACAGTACCTTACAGTACAATAATACATATTTATTCCTAGAGTCATAGTACAAATGCTTTGAAAATATGGAGACAATGAAGTACACAGTACAGCAATACAGTGCAGCCGACACAGCTTATTGAAAATGGTAACAGAATTGAACAGTAGCATTACATTACAAGAGATATTAGTTGAAATAACATTTTTAAATTAAGATGTATAAATATCAGATAATGTATAGTGTATATACACAGTACAAGTATAGTATTATATACTGTACACAGTACAAGATGTACCAGTCAGAACAAGGAATACACAGACATTATTATCCATCCATCCATCCATTATCCAACCCGCTATATCCTAACTACAGAGTCACTGGGGTCTGCTGGAGCCAATCCCAGCCAACACAGGGTGCAAGGCCGGAAACAAACCCCAGGCAGGGCACCAGCCCACCAGCCCACCGCAGGACATTATTATTATTATTATTATTATTATAGTCTTTATTGTCATTATTATCATCGCAAGTATCCAGTACAATGAGATTTACTGCACAGCTCCTAAAAATGAGGTGCTGTTTAAAAAAAGTATAAACTAGATAATACAGTAAATATAAAATAAGTAATAAAGCAGTCCTTAAATGAAATATACAGTCAAATGTAAAGCAAGGGAAGCAGTGATCACACTAAAAATGTTGTGTGAAATAAAATAATAATTAAAATAAATATGCACATGTGTGATAGCTTTCAAACAGTTAAAACCTTACATTATGGCATATTAAAAAAAAGTCATGTTTAAAGAATGCTAGATATGAAAGCTCAATAGTTCAATATAATATATATACTATATATAATATATATATATACTATATACTGTATGTCTTTAAATCTACAGTTGTATTGCATTATTTCATATTCTTTAAAATGGATTCATACTGTGCTTTGGGTGATATTTACTATCTTAGAATATTTATAGTTTTTCCAGGTCCATTTTAATACACTTATCCTTGATTTGCTTAAGTGGACTTTCAAAACTTATACATTTTCCAGAACCCAAAAAGGGCACAGAAGACTAAGATACCAAACAAAAAGGGAATTTACTGTCAAGAAATGAATAATTACAGCAGGTTAAATAGATGATACACACAAATGGTAAAAATACAAATCCTGTGTTTTCGGGCCACCCTGCTGTAAACAAATAAGGTTCTTAAGTACCCTCTAGAGTGGCTAGTCCACTTACCCACCACAAGTTACAACTCCATTCTCCTCCTCCTTGTTCCTCTTCTTCTTCGGACACCACTGGCTTTCCTGTCTCCCACCAGCTGAAGTTTTATCTAACAGCTAGCAACTATAACCCCAAAAGTCTTGATGCTGTCTCCCCTAAATGGTTCCTCTTGTTTCAGACTGGCTATTCTACCCAGTACCCTCCAAGGCTGGAACATACATCATGTGAATGTCGAAGTCAAAAGATTGCTTTAGAATCTGTCTGTGTAGCTGATATCAAAAAGGAAGGAATACTAAAAAAAAAAATCAGTCAGCTTCTGTTTTTGTTGATAATATGTGATTTAGAAATCTATGCGTAATTTTGCTTTTACATTATACAGTTGTTATCTTGAAAAGTGTCCAATTTATGTATGATGGTTTTATTTTGCACTACAGTACAGTATAAAACATGAACGGGGCTCTTTGTTTTTACTGTCATTGACTGTTCAAGCATGTAAGGTACAAATAGTCAAATGTGTGTTTTCCTGCCCTGGGTTGGGATACATTAATACCAAACGTTTTAAACAAATCAACATTGATGAGAAACCACTGTGGGAGTATAATTTTTGAGTTTGCTAATTATGCATTTTCATTGAAATTGTTCTTACTTTATTCTTCTTCTCTTGTTTTGCATTTATTTTTTGGCATTTTTTTGTTATTAAAGTTTCCTGCCCTTGTGAATTGTTTATTCTGATCAACCTTAATATGTGTTTATTTAACTATTTCTTTATAAATGTACATTTTTCAATATGTACTCAAAGTATGTGTGTTGGAGAGGAACTTGTATTGTTTTAAACTTCAATTTAGACCAAAACCTCATATTTTTGATCTCCTTTCACTTTGCCCATAAGACTATTCTGTCCGTCAGCCCATTTTCTGAAGTCACTTAATCCAATTTGTTGCCCATTTTAATCACATTCCGTTCACTAATTTTAATGATAATATGTATTCTGTATGCTAAAATTATCTGAAAATGTATTTTTTTGACAATATTCAAAATTTGTACACATGTTTCTAGTAAAAATAAAATTTTCAAGTAAAGTAGGAGAAAAAGTTTACATTGAGAGGCATTAATAACACTGTTGTCATCTTACTTGTTCCTTATTATCTCTAATTACCAAGACTAGAAACTGGGATGTGGATTATTCCCTTTTTTCAGTAGTAATGCATCTATTGACATGGCAGATGAAACCCGGAGAACTTTTTGAGACAAATACATGAGAGAGACTGAGAGTTGACAATGAGTGTTGCTAAGGTTAAAAATGTAATGCATGAATCATTTGTAACTAAACTAGTCTTTAATCCTTGAAAGTGAGCTTAATTCCATTAGTGACTCTGTCATCTTATACTTGCTACAAGTTATTATGCAAGTTTCTCCATATCAGCAGTTTAGTGCATCACCAGTTGTATCTTCCAGCTCATCAAATTCCACAAAGCTGTTGTATACTGTACTTTTTTATCAGTTGCTACATGTCATGACACCAGGTCATCATCGTGAAAAGTCTGGTATACAGTCTCCCATTATACTGCAATATCAAAGTGTCCATATTTTCTGTCTAATTTTCTTGGAGACAGCTTCAGTTAAGAGTCTGATGAACTCATTCTGACTTTGCTGGCATAGTTTAAATGATGAGCCAAAACTCTGTTATATTTTCCCAATAATTTCCAGCAATTGTTCTCTCTGTACTATTGATCAACAATTAAAAAGTAAAGAAGGGCAGCATGACAACATCATCTGTCACTCTTCAGTTCAGCCTGGACTTGGTGATCACCGGAACTGCCGTTGTCAAAAGGGTGGTTTTGAAATTTAATTTCATTTCAGTTTTCTCATGATGTCAGATATTAAGTCTGACTAAAGTGTAGAGATAAAAAAAGTTCACATCTGAATTATTCCTACTTCCTTGCACTGAATAGTCAGCTTTCACAACTTCAGCCTTAGTTGCCTCCTCACTGTTTCCATAAATCGCCGTATTGAGTCAGTTTGATGGATTTGCATGCTAGATGGGTGCTACCTTGGGAATCATCTTCTGCTGACTGATTTTGGCTCTCGATGGTATGTGCTATAAAGGGGAACCTTGAGCCACACCCCATACACTCTTCTGGCATTTTCAGGCTCCTCTTTTATGCTTCCTAATTGACTTTTCAGTTTTTTTGCAGTTCTCACTACCATACATACACTACTTACACCATCACCATCTGCAGCACACTAACTAGCATACGATACCTATTCTGTTATTCAGTCTTACAATGCCACAGTTCATGAGATAATGAACTAACCAATAGTAGTTTGCATGTAACATGCTTTAAATGACTAATATAAAAAGCATTTGTACACCAATGCTTCCCAATGGGTCACTGTGTTATTTTAAAATGTGCCAAATTAATTTATGCTGCTATGTAAGATGCTACATTGTATGTCCCCACATACAATGTCTTAGTAATTTATTTCGCAGACAACACCCCTCTCTCTATATTTTGCTTGCTTACTCTTGGAAAAAAAAATAGCTACTTGTAGGATTTCTTAGGTCAGGGACCAGAGGCAGTTACAACAACAGCATTTATTTATATAGCACATTTTCATACAAATTATGTAGCTTAAAGTGCTTTATATAATGAAGAAAGAAAAAAAGACAAAATAAATAAAAAAACAGAATTAGGGAACACTAATTAGCATAGAATAAAAGTAAGGTCTGGTGGTCAGGGCGGACAGAATAAAACAAAAAAAAAAAAACTCCAGATGGCCAGAGAAAAAAAATAAAATCTGCAGAGCTTCCAAGGCCATGAGACCGCCCAGCCCCATCTAAGCATTCTACCTAACATAAATGACCTCACAATCAGTCATCATGGTATTCAAGGTTCACATGGAAGACCTTGATGATGATGATCATGTGGACTTCTGGCCTTTAATCCATCAGTGTAGGGACATCACGGAGCTTTGATCAGGTGGTGGTGGCGTAGATCGCCACCACAGAAAAACCAGAAAAAGAACAGAAGAGAGAGTAGGGGTTAGTCTGGATTACGGAGGCACCAGGATTGATAATTGATTGATAATTGATATTGATAATTAAATGCATATAAAGAGTATCAGGATTAAACTATAATTAAACTTTTAGAAAGCCATGTTAAAGTAATGTGTTTTTAGCAGTGTTTTAAAGTGCTCCAGTGTATTAGACTGGCGAATTCCTATTGGCAAGCTATTCCAGATTTTAGGTGCATAACACCAGAAGGCCTCCTCACCACTTCTTTTAAGTTTTGCTTTTGGAATTCTAAGCAGACACTCATTTGAAGATCTAAGGTTACGATTTGGAGTGTAAGATGAAAGATATTCTGAAATATAAGATGGAGTGAAATTATTTAAGGCTTTGTAAACTATAAGCAGCATTTTAAAGTCAATTCTAAATGACACAGATAACCAATGCAGTGACATCAAAACTGGAGAGATGTGCTCAGATTTTAGATTCTAGCAGCTGCATTCTGCAGTAGTTTTAATCGATTGATGTCTTTTTTGGGTAGTCCTGAGAGAAGTGCGTTACAGTAATGTAACCGACCGAAAACAAAAGCGTGAACTAATTTATCAGCATCTTGCAATGTTATAAGAGGTCTAACTTTTGCTATATTTCTTAAGTGAAAGTTAAGGTAACTTGAGTTACACCATTACATCCCTTATTTTACCAGTCCTGGATGTATGTATTAAGTAAATTAGAATTTCTAAATTGATCAGACTTATGTGAGAGCAAGTGTGTGCATTTGCATGCCCTGCAACATGCTTGTTTTTGACTGAAAGTTGGACCCTGACTTTCATTCAGTATTACAGGGATAAGCACCAAGTCCACATATGTCTGAATTTAAATAACCGGGCTCACAAATACTTAAAATTAATTATTCGACCAGAACCACATGATAAGCCAAATCAATGTTTATGGTATATTAAAATATAAATTATCAGAGAATGTTTGAAATGATGATCTTTTTCTTATACGTTTATATTAACATTACTTTAATACACTCAGCTGAAAAAAAACAAAACAGCAGATAAAGGAGTAGTTTTTTTCTTCAAAGTATCCATTAGAATTGATAAATTACAACGTTGTATTAATTACAAGTAAAATGACTTTTTAATACATATGTCTAAATTTATTCCTGTGCTTTTCTTGCAGATTTTACCTAAGGTCTATCAAGCCATCCTTTTAATGAGTTAAATGACTTTGGCTCATCATCAGTGTCAACAATGAAGGGATTATCAAGTAGCCGAAGTCATCATCATGCGGTCGCCTGTGACCCATCTTATGAATCTCTTGCACATCATTCAGACCGAAAGCCATATTTATTAAATCCAGTGGATACTCATCCTGCTGATCATCCTTACTATGCCCAAAGGAACTCTTTTCAGACAGAATGCATGATACCCTATAATGAACAACTTGCAAGCAGTACATTCCCCAGGAGACATTATAATTCCCATCATGAACTCAAGGAAGAATGTGCTGTGGTGCCACATGCTGTGCCAAACAAGGTAAACCGTGTTCCAACAAACCTTTTAGACCATTTCGAACACCAGATCCCAGTAAGCCGTGATGGTTACCATACCCTCCAATATAAAAGGACTGCATTGGAGCACCGTAGTGACAGTCCAGGGAGGATACGACATTTAGTACATTCTGTACAAAAGCTCTTTACAAAGTCTCACTCCCTTGAGGGCCCTTCTAAAGGGAGCATAAATGGTAACAAGGCAAGCCCTGATGAACTTCATGGTCTTAAACATGGCAAGCGCAGTAAGAGCAAGGACAGGGGTAAGCCAGAGGCTAAACCTCGGACAAACATCTCAGGCTGGTGGAGTTCTGATGACAACTTGGACAGTGATGTCTGTCTTTATCATGGGCCTTCTGCTGTCATGACAATGGGTAGATGTCCTGATCGATCTGCCTCCCAGTATTTTATGGAAGCCTACAATACTATTAGTGAACACACCCTAAAAACATCAAGGAGCAATAATGATGTAAAATGTACTACCTGTGCAAATATACCCATTAACCTGGATGCACAACTTATGAAGAAAAGCTCATGGTCCTCAACTCTTACAGTGAGCAGAGCACGCGAAGTCTACCAGAAGGCCTCTGTAAATATGGATAAAGCACTAATGAAGTCTGAGGCTTGTCAACAGGAGCGATCATGCCAGTATTTACAGGTACGCTTAAGAATTGTTTTACTGTCGTCTTTCATTTTATCATCGATTGAAGCAAAATTCTGCATTTTGATGACTGTCATGTTCTATGTGGTAAACAAGAAATTATCACTCAGCATGGGATTGCTGAACACTTTGGTTGCTTTGTTTTTGAAGATAATCATTTTCATTTTAGATGATCTTGTTGAAGATTTTAGATGGATCTTTCAACTTGTACTTTGCTTATTTATTTCTTTGTTTCTCCTCCATTTTTTCTTGTTTATCTTCCTTTTGTTGATCTACATGAAGTTTGTATTGTTGTTGGTTTTTTTGGTGGGCAACATAGAGTGTGTTTCTAGAGATTGAAAGATGAAAATGTAACTACATGCTGAAAAACAAAGCAAAATTACAGACACAGTTTCGATATCTTATCTTGAATCATGTGAATTCTGTATATGTCACACCAGATGAATGGCTGGAATGTTATGTTTCTGGCTTTATTGTTAATTTTCAGTTTACATTTATTTTCTATGTTTTCTATCGATTTGCTGATGCATGTTTATATAGTCCTGTTGAAACTTGCAACATACAGTGAGAGATGTTGATGAGTCCATAATTGGTAAACAGTTTAGTGATTGGTTACTTAGTGTCTGAGATTAAAACTCTGGCTTTTCCTGATATTTGTTTGAGGAAAATGATTGCTTCATTAGCCAGTCCAAGAGGCAGTGATGTCTACAAAGACCATTTGATTTCTTAAAAGTGATACAGAATTAGAAAGAATAAAGTGGTTGTTTCCATATACAGTAACATTATGGTTACAGTGTAATAAAGGCAGAGGCAGATGTTGAAAATATGCAAATACACACTTAATATAATGTGATCTAATCATTAATATGCACACGATCAGTGCTTTATTAAGAAAAACAGACGTGTGTCAGCATATGAAAAAGTTCTGATTCATGTTAAACATGTTGCATAGTATATGCATTGTATATTTAAGATGATGTGCATTGTGTATATGTTTCAGTACAATAGGAAATTGTAAACAATGTTATAGATGAACGGTTATTTTGCCATATATAGTACAGTTATAAGCTAAGGAAACAAAGATTAGAAATAGCAAGAGCAGAGAGGGTTTTAGTTGGAATGTAATTTCAAGTATGGAAAGTAAGATTAGTGGCAGAATTTTACAAATTGTGCAGAATAAATGCATTTGCAGCCAATTTAAATTGTAAAAAGAAGAAATGTGAATACAGTATAATGTTTTGCCATCAGATTATCTATCTTTATTGTGAAAAGAAACAGAAATGACACAAAAAATTCTGAAGTACTAAACAGAAAAAAGATATTTAATATAAAATAATGGTTATGAAATCAGACAAAGATTGGAAAGCATGCAAGAACTTGAAAAAGTTTTTAAGAATGTGTTTATAGCAGTTCTTTGCATTTATAGTCACAATTACCTGCCTCAGGAGTGGATGAAGTAAAATAAAACACGATGAAATTGTGCGCTTAGTTTTTTTGCTAAGAATTCAATTGATACTCCTGGAGATCATTTTGTCAAGTTTCAGATGATTATTGATTGTACTTTAAAAGTGGGTTACGTAAACAGCAAAGCATCATTAAGACTTGTCTGATGTTGCAACAAAAATAACAAGAGTAACTCTCCGGTTTTGATTCTGTTGTTGTTTTCTGCCCATGAGGTCTGGTTTTGGTTCTAGAAGATCATTCAGGCCTTAGTATTTCTGACCACTGCCTAATAAATGACAGTTCTTTGCCCTTTAAAAAAGATGCTTGTTAATGTTTATTGTGCTCACACAGTTAAGCTGTCTTGTAATACAGTAGTTGTATAGTTGATGGCAAATAAGGTCTAGCAAAGAAGACCATGGCGATCAGAGCAAATCAGTAGATGCATTTCAGACAACTAGGAAAGCAGGCAAGGAGTAGAATATATATAGAAATATTTTTTGTGAATGGCAATGGTAGCGCTGCTGCCTCACATTAAGGAGACCGGAGTTTGCTTTCTACCTCAGTGGAGTCTCATGTGCTCCAATTTCCTACTCACTGTCTAAAGATATGCAGGTTAGGTGAACTGGCGACGCTTAACTGGCCCTGGTGGTGTGTGAGCGTGTGTTCATCCTGAGATAGACTGGCGCCCTGTCTGGACATTGTTCCTGTCTTGCGCCCAGTGCTAGCTGGGATATGTGCCATTCCAACGGTGACCCTGGTCTGGGTTGAGCAGGTTAAAAACTGACATGACATGATATTTTTGATAAGTATTAGCTATCTTTATTCTTCATCTGTTGGCAACCTTCCCAGTTTTCTCAGAATTTACTCTTAGTTTTACAGGTTTTACAGTTTTTTGTCCCACTGTTAACCAATTATGTTTTAAAGGTACATTTGTACCTTTTTATAATGTTCACTTTCTCTTCTGATATACTGTAACTCAAAAAACTTCTCCATCCTGTTAGAATTTCCCAGAGGTTGCTAGAAAAATGTTACATGTCACAGCTTGTTGGAATTAATGATGACAGGAATGCACTTATAAGTAGTTTTGACAAGTTATTCATTTCTTTTTCTTCTTTTTATTGTGTGGCTATTGTCCAGCTGACATTGCTGGGACAGTATTTTGTATCTTGATTTTTCTGTAAGTGCCAGCATTGTCCATGGGAAAAAAAGGTGCTGTCATTTTGTGATCTCATTGCTAGGTAATGCAATACATACTGCTGTTGTGCTTGAAGATGGCGTTTAGCAGTGACCCTTAATGCATTTAAAGATTAAGGATGATTTTTCTGTATAATGATGCTGCCAATGGCTCATTTTTCCAATTAAATCTCTACTGCTCATTAAACCTTTGTTCATGTGGTATCTTTGTGTTTCCTCTTGAATGTGTCTCATAGTAACATCTACAGAACAAACGTTCATCCACATGAAATTACTATTGACAGGCAATAGAAATGTGACCAAAGTGGATTGCTATAGACTGTTCCTCCTTTGCACGAGACTCTTCAGTCTGTTCAGTTTGTTTGTCTAGCATATAGATTAGTTGTCGCAATACGTCATACATTTGCTTCTTAAAAGGCTACAGGATCATTCTTAGGCTATTTGCTTCATACTCCCATATCCTATGGAAATGTGTTTAACAACCTCTGTCGCGAATGTACTTTCTGCTGTTTGCCTTCTCCCTTGATGAGAGTTTCACTCATGGTTCTTCAAAGTGCAATTTATTGATTTTGTGAAACCCTTCAAGGAAATAGAAAGCCTGAATTAGGTGGCCTTGAAGTCTTCCCTGCTCAATGGTGAATTTGCCTTTCAGAGGACAATATGTCTTTACATCAAGTCCTACTCTTCCCTGTCCAGTTTGGCAATGACAAGTATTTTCTATAGTGTGGTAACTTTACTTTCTTAGTGTATTCCAAATCCAGTCTTATTGATGCTCTTTTGAATTTAAGAATAACATCTCTTGATTCATATTCATTAAGCCTAACATATTATTATTATCCTTTTCATCCTGCCTGAAGGATGAGGACATTAAGACAACCTAAATCCTTAAATTATTTCCAGAATTCACTTCTTGCCACTCTGCACCTCCCATATTTGACAAAAATGTTAAATGCTTTAAAAGTGTTTCAAAGTGAAATTCTTTCAGTTAAGATGAACACAGAATCGTGCATACAGTGTAGTATTCAGTGACTGCAATACAGAAGTTATATGGCATGGTGATGGGCATGCAGTTGTTTGTATTATTAGTTTTCTCTTGTTTCGTTTTTCACTTGTGCATATCAGATAACATAAAGAGTCTTTCTCTGTGTTCACGTTTCCTTCCTGTATATATGCAATAATGTCTTGAATATTAAAGACCGAGATTTTAAAATGACATCCTTATATCTCTGAGAGACCCAGAAACACTTTTCCCTCTCTTCTGTCCTATAGAATTCTGCACTTATTATTAAAAGTGGCGTCCTACTCTTAACAGGTTTTTTTTTTATAGCTTGCCTGATATTATTGCTTCATATTCCAAAATTGAATGACTTTATTGAGCTTAGAAGAATGCTTGACAAATGTCTGGTCACCATGGTATTTATAAATAAAACTGTGGTGGTGTTCTGCAGCAGAAGCATGGAAACAGCGAATGTCTGATGCAGTGAACTGTTCAATGTCAAATCTTTTATTTCAGAATACAATGGATTAATAATATGTATTAAAACCTTAATGTGCTGGAAGATTTTCAGATTCATTGCTTATTTTAACAGTAAAAATTGGTAACTGCTAAATTATTCTGGTGTTGGTAAAAGAAGAAGAGGTAATCTAGTGTTACAGTGTACAATTTAAATTTACGGTCAGTGATCATCCAATGTGTCCCTTTTATTAAACTATGCAATTACATTTTGTCAGTATCAAGTGAAAGACGGAATACCACTAAATATTTGGGATTGTTAAACCCTCTGGTTGCATAAAGATCAAATGTACTAAATGCTTCTAAATAATAAAAGTGTTGTTAACTTCTAACCTGATCTGAAATGGCCCTGTAACTACATATAGACACTGCTGACCACCGCAGAACATCAGACAAAGTCCAGGCTTTTTCTTTTCACTTATTGGATTTACTTCTGGTAGTCATATTTGGTACTTCACTGGAATATGCTCAGGGCCTGAAATGTATTTTTGAAATGTTTGGTGGTGATCCCCCCCTTTCAATTTAACACATGAAGGGGGACTTTGGACTCTATGCTGTGCTGTATGTTTCAAAAACACTTTGATATTAATATTTCATTCTTTTGCAATGTCACACATTCTTTGTGATGTGTACAGCAGTCTTTCATATAATTTTCTATCTGCTATTCCAACCTCTTTATTTCTATATTCTTTAATTTTGCATGTAGAGATATCCACTCATATTTAGTCAAAAGGCCTGACTTGCCAAGAAAAAATTGCATTGGTAGAGTAATAAATTGTAGAGAATGTAAAATAAAACATACTGACGAATATACATTATTTCTATACTACTCTATTCCTATCAGAGTATAATTTCATGCAATTTTAAGAGAGTTGAGCAGTCAACATAAGACTGTACGTGTGAATGCTGTGAGTTTATAAAATTTAAGGTGTTTAGTTAAAATATAATTAAAATATTCTTATCTAAGTTGGCACTGTTGCACCCACTGATCAGCACTGCCAGTGTATTCGGTTCAAAGGCAGCTCCTGATTTTCTGCATTGAGTTTGCATGCTCTCACTGTGTGCCCTTGCTTTTCTTCTGGGATCGCCATTTTTTCTCCCACCTTCTTAAAGTCTTGTAGGTTGGGTTGAATGGTCCCAGTTCAAGTATAAGTGTGTTCATGAGTGGACCCAGTGATGGCCTAGTGTCCTGTCCATCCCCTTATCCAGCACTGTGCCCAATACTGCCAGCTCCCTAGTCCTCTGAATTGGGGTGAGCAGGTTTGGGAATGACTGTGACTTTATTAGTTTGCCAGTGAATACATTTACTTTTTAGAAGACAATAAGAGAATGTAAAGGTGATTTTGTAGGGAAATGTGTTGAACAAAGTCTCTATTTTTCTCCTGAAATGTCCTTCTTTTCAGAGTTAGCCAAATATCTAGAAAGTTATCCATGAGCACTGTTTCTTGTCTTTTCTATTATTGATTTACTCTTCAGATTCAGTTTTAATGCCAGTCAGATCACCACAAGTATTTTGAAAGAAATAACGATTATGAGTGTTTTTAAGTGTCACAACAAAGCCATGAATTGGCAATGGGCAGCTTGTCAGCTGAAAAGGAGCAAAACCGAATACAAATTCACAAAGCAATCCAAGTCGATTTCCTGACTTGAATGTACTTGAGCCTGTTTTTAGCCTTCAATTTAACAAAGTTTAGTTAAGTTTCTACTAAAGCTCAGTTTAAAAACAGGTCGTCATATGCTGCCTGTGTCTTTGAACAGCCAGTTGATGAATTCCACTCTTGCATTTTTCTGTCAAAACTACCTGCAACAGAGCAGTGACATGATCTGAATAACATATAGATAATGAAAAAATTAATGGACAAATTAGGTACACTAACAATTTAAAAAAAAACACAAGAGAAATGCTTACCAAATAAATATGTGCGAGAAATTTGCATGAATCACTAAATTTGTGCAGGATACCTGCAAACATGTACCTAATTTCAAGCCCCTGGGCTTCATGGAAAAAAGCAACAAGTAAGAGTTTCGGTTGTGGTATGCATTGTTTTTTTTTTTTGCGTTTAGAGTTGGTTGGGCATACTGGGAAGTGATGTAGTAATGTTTACATTTTCATCTTCAAATCGAGCCCCACCATGTCAAGCTGATCCAGATGTCATGTCTCAACAGTTCAATAGTGCTCCAGTGAACTCTAAACCCCAAATTTGCTGTTTCACTTCTGATTACTGTATGATCCTGAGCAACTTGTTTATATACCTTTGGTCCAGTTGTACAAAATGCATGTAAATGGTTGGACTGTCTTTGAAACCGTAAAAGTTCTTTGGTTGGTGTTTCGTTGTAAACAGCTATTCAGAATTATTAATGACTGTAACAATGAACATTTTTAGAATCTGCTTAATTTTTAAAACTGGATGGCAATTCTGTGTTCCCTGATGCAATACACATATGGCACAAAAGGAGGCCAGGCTAAAATAAATCAATAAATCCATGTCAATTAATTATTAGGTTCTACTGTTTACCACAAAAGTGGCGCCATGGTTAACACTTGTGCCTCCAGGGTCCAGCATTCTTAGCTTAAATCCAACACTTAGCCATTTTCAATGTAGAGTTTGTATGTTCTCCCTGTTTAAATTATTCAGTATACCCTCAGGTATATATGAATGGAGCTACGAAGTTGACCATTTGGCCTTGCTTTTTAATATTTTTTTTCTGAGCCCTACAGACATTTTCCTCGACTTTAGTTTTTTTTTTTTAAACTTAGAAGGCTGGAGAAATTGGTTTGTTACATACAATTTCTTTATTCTGCTTTGTTTTCCTAAAATTTTATTTACTTTATTGTCGAGTCTTAAAATGATACCAGTCCCAGGGTAAACACTGTCATATTGAGGACAGATTGCTAGGATATGATGCCACATTGTTAGGTTGCTGTCCCTGAAAATCACACCATGATTAAATTAAATGGCCAGTGCTATTTAAGCTGGTGTTTTATATGAGAAAAACATCCGGGATTGTGGATAATAATCAAACTGTAGTGTGTGTTCTTTTTATTAGTTTTCTGCCTATTGAATTGTTGCACCAATAGTTTTTGGCTTTTAGGCATATTATTATTGGTTTCTTGGTTTTGACTTCAGCTCATTTATTGACTACATTTTGTCTTGTGGTCACTTATTTTGTGACAGTACACATGGCACATTAAGTGGTGATTTTAACTACAGTATGAATGTGTGCATGAATGGTCCCTAATTAGGACTGGCACCCTATTCATCATTGGTTCTGATATTTTATCCAGTGCTGCCAAAATTCACTCTACCTTTCCACTTACCCTAAAAAAATTTGAATAAATAAGGTTTAGTAAATGGATGGATAAAATAAATATGAACCACCGGAAAACAGCAACTGGATCCAGAGAGGTTGATTCTGAATATAGGAAAAGGCCAGAGAGTAATTCTTTTCAAGCAATTGGTCTGAGACACGGTGGCGGAGTAGGTAGTGGTGCTGCCTCACAGTTAGGAGACCTGGGTTCGCTTGCCGGGTCCTCCCTGCGTGGAGTTTGCATGTGTCTGCATGGGTTTCCCTGGGTACTCCGGTTTCCTCCCACAGTGTAAAGACATGCAGGTTAGGTGCATTGGTGATTCTAAATTGTCCCTTGTGTGTGTGTGTGTGTGAGCGCCCTGCAGTGGGCTGGCGCCCTGCCCAGGGTTTGTTTCCTGCCTTGCACCCTGTGTTGGCTGGGATTAGCTCCAGCAGACCCCAATGACCCTGTAGTTAGGATATAGCGGGTTGGATAATGGATAGATGGGTGGGTCTGAGACAAGGGGTACTGCGCCAGAAGTCACGATCAAATACTGTGGTGTTTTTCATTTGTATTAATAAATAGTGTGTTGCAAAATAAAAAGAACATGTAGTTGAAAAAATGTAAAGAAAAGTCCTCTTAAAATGGAAAAACAAATAGCACTTTAAGAAACTTTGAGGAAGAAAGTATTGAAAAAGACAAAAAATAATGCAAAGGCCATCTGGCAGAGAGAAAAAAAACATTGTACAGCACAGCAGTCTTCTATGTGTGCTTGCGTGGGAGAGGTAATTTTTCTCCATTTTTAAGTTTACAGTTGACTGTGAGATCCTTTCAGACGTGAGTGGGAGCTCCGTGTGACAGGAAGAGAAAAAGAAAACAGTAATGTGACAATGAGGAAATCCGCAAGCTGATTCCTCAGGCTAGTAGTGACCATATTTAGAGTAATAATACCCCGCAACAACGCATTTTATTAGGTTGCAATCAAATATGGTTCTTTTTTTTTTTAAGTGTCTCATTCCCTCTATGTCTTCATATAATTTAGTTGAGGTTATGATAGTGCCTTCCTGTTTTTGCAAACTCTGACCTTGTTGCCTATATAAATGTTTTGTGGTGTTCAGCATTGTAAAAAATTTTAATTAAAAAAAAAAAGAGAGATTTTTCTTGCCACTGGAGCAAAAGAATTATAATGGCTGAAGATGCCCTTCTAATATGAAAGATTTTTTAAACGTATTTATTTTTTCATTTCATTTGATTTTATTGTAATCATTCCATACAAATAGATCAATTTTTACAAAAAATAGGATTGAAAACAAATTAAACCCCACCCCTGAGAAAGAGAGCATGGCCAACGGAGTAAAACTTAAAGTTAGTACAAAATAAGTAAATTGATGAGTTTAATAAGCGGATAAGGATAAATGGAGAAGAAAAAGAAATGGGAAGAGAATCTACTTCCTCAGTGCTTTAAGAGCTTATTCTAAAATATTATTGATTAGATCCTGCCAGGTTTTGAAAAAGTTCTGCACAGATCCTCTAAGTGAGAATTTGATTTTTTCCAATTTCAAATAATATAAAACATCAGTTACCCACTGGCTTAAAAAAGGAGAGTTAGGATTCTTCCAGTTTAGCAAGATAAGTCTGCGTGCCAATAGTGTAATAAAGGCAATTACAGTTCGTTTGTCCTTCTTCACTTTAAGCCCATCTGGAAGAACACCAAACACAGCTGTCGAAGGGTTAGGAGGGATTGTGACACCGAGGCTGTCTGAAAGGAACTTAAAAATTTTTGTCCAGAATGATGTTCATTTGCTGCAGGTCCAAAACGTGTGGCCCAGTGAGGCTCATTTTTAACAGCCATAGCATGGTGAACCTTTCTTCATCCACTTGCATTTCCCTTCACCTCTTTGGTAGCCCTATAATGTAAGCTCTTTCAAACCCTGGAGGTTGTTTAGACATATCAAAATGAAGCAACATCATATATTCATTCATTCCTTTGATCAGTGCTTTTTACATTTTGTTAAAATTGCCCCAGAAATTGTCTGATTCAGCAGTGTAAAGTTATACTTAAGATGAGTCACCTGGAGTTTTTGAAATTGCCAATGAAAGCATTTCATTCAGAAATGTACATAATGCAACATACCAGCATTTGCCTTTTGGAATATAAATGACTCAGAAGTTTTTGAGACACATTTATTTATTGGTTACTTTTACTTCTAGGAGGATGTGCCTTCAGGAAATGTAGTTTCAGAAGAACAGTTGCTTGCCACCGAATAAGAAACTTGATACACAATAACAGATGGAGAAATCCTCTTCAGCCTAATGTGGAAAGAAGGAGTGTGTCATCTTGGGTTGATAAGTGTGTGTCTCAGTGGTATATCCTTGGGTTAGTGCTGTTATGGAAAAGCAAACAGAGAAAATGTAAAGAGAGAAAATGTAAAGACGTTAGAAGCAAAAGCACAGCAAACCACTTGGATTGGGACCTGAGTACAGTGGGAAACACCTCAGCACCACACTGGAACGGCTACCAGAATCTGTCTGTCCCAGCTCAGGACTCAAAGGAAAAAGGGCTCCAGAGGCCCAAGAAGACATTTTAAATTTGTGGCTCTGTAGTTGTACATTGCTTATAGCAGGGGTCTCTAATACTCCAGTCCTGGAGAGCTACTCAGGCTGCAAATTTTCATTCTAACTCTTTTCTTAATTAGTGACCAGTTTTTGCTGCTAATCAACTATTTCCCTTTATTTAATTGACTTTTCTTGAGACTCTGACCACTGAATTGAATATTTTTTCCTTAAATGGCACCTAAACATAAATTTGATATGAAGATGACCAACTAAGTTGGGGTGTCAAACTCCAACCAACTTCATTCAATTTCTAAATTTGAAGCCAATCCTCATTTCTAATTAAACCCATTCTTTAATTCCATGGTGCTCATTCTGCCATGGCAGACATTTCCAAAAATGTTGATTTTCTTTTTTAAGAGCGTTGTCAAAATGTTTTGTGGACCAGAGCAGATCAACATTATTAAGGCCTTCACCTTTCTTTATTTTCAGTTATTGTGTGATGGACGCAGGTTGTTGTTTATGTGTTGGTACATTTTGTGTCTTAATATTGTTTGGTTGCTAATTAAGGAAAAAAGAAATAAGAGGTCTGAGTCTTAAGATGTGCATTAATTAAAATTAAGGCAAAGAGTTAATTAGCAGCAAAATCTGGTCACTAATTAATAAAAGGGTTAGAATGAAAACCTGCAGCCTCAGTAGCTTTCCAGGACTGGAGTTGGAGACCCCTGGCCTATAGTGACTCCAGAAATTCTTTCAGGACATAATCAAGAAGTAGCCCCAGGACTTTGTATAAAAACTCCCCTTTACCAAGGAACCTAGAGTGACCAGATCAATTGTGTACTATATCATCAACAGGATAGTCATGAAGGAAACAGTAGGTGAGACTAATACTACTTTATTATGGCTATACAGGAACTGGAAAGCCACCGGTTATTCAGGGACAAGCAAGTGTCAGGTCCACTAGCAAATTCAATGCATTTTCATGGAGTTTGTGTTTGCTTTTTTTTCCTATTTTTTGGCCTTCAGAGACTCTGCAGTTGTCATTCAGTTCTGTTGTCATCACAATATTCACCATTCTCACGCATAAAGTATGTGGAGCAAGGGCCACAATACAGTTAATGCAGATGGTATCACAACCCTTTCCTGTAAACGGGACTTGGTAGAGTGAAAATTATCAGCTGATCTAATCCATTTACAGCAGGGATGCCCACAATTTTTCGGCTTGCAAACTACTTTTAAAGTGACCAGGTTAAAATGATCTACCTACATTAAAAATGCTATATTATATATATACATATACGAGGGGAAGACAGAAAGTAAAGGGATTTTTTTAATTTCTCTTTTCAGAGTTTGGTAACACTGCTCGTATCCAGCGCTGAATGAGTGTAGTCGCCAACACTTCTATACAACGTGTAACTCTTATTCCCGCGTTATTCGTTGGAGTGTAGCAGACCGTTAAACATGACAGCTCCATTGTCGATCTGCACCAAGGAGGAAATGAGGGCAGTGATTTGCTTTTTGTTTGCGGAAGGTGTTAAACCTGCAGACATTATTCGTCGAATGCAAGCACAATATGGTGACAACTGTTTATCGCGAAGCAAGATCTACGAATGGATAGAGCGCTTCAAACAGGGAAGAACTTGGGAAGAAAGGGAAGAAGCGCTAAGGGGAAAAAGATTTGCAAGTGAAGAAGTCATTGATGCAGATGCAACCGAAAAACTTTTTTTCTGACGGAATCAAAAAACTTGTGAAACGTTGGGAAAAGTGCATTGAAGTCCAGGGAGGTTATGTAGAAAAATAAGGTATGTTTCACATTTCTATCATTAGAATAAATGCCCTTTTTCTCAAATGTCCCTTTACTTTTTGACTTCCCCTCGTATATATATATATATATATATATATATATATATATATATATATATATATATATATATATATACACACACAGTACAGGCCAAAAGTTTGGACACACCTCCTCATTCAATGTGTTTTCTTTATTTTCATGACCATTTACATTGGTAGATTTTCACTGAAGGCATCAAAACTACTTGGTCAAATAGCCCTTACACAGCCTGGAGGTGTGTTTGGGGTCATTGTCCTGTTGAAAAATAAATGATCGTCCAACTAACCTGACTTCTGCACAACACAACTGCTGGTCCCAACCCCATTGATAAAGCAAGAAATTCCACTAAATAACCCTGATAAGACACACCTTGAAGTGAAAACCATTTCAGGTGACTACCTGTTGAAGCTCATCGAGAGAATGCCAGGAGTGTGCAAAGCAGTAATCAGAGCAAAGGGTGGCTATTTTGAAGAAACCAGAATATAAAACATGTTTTCAGTTATTTCACCTTTTTTTGTTAAGTACATAACTCCACATGTGTTCATTCATAGTTTTGATGCCTTCAGTGAGAATCTACCAATGTAAATGGTCATGAAAATAAAGAAAACACATTGAATGAGGAGGTGTGTCCAAACTTTTGGCCTGTACTGTATATATATACTGAGTATCAGAGGTGAGTAATAACGAGTTACATTTACTCCATTACATTTGCTTGAGTAACTTTTTTAAAAAATTGTACTTCTAAGAGTAGTTTTACTGCACCATACTTTTTACTTTTACTTGAGTACATTTGTGAAGAAGAAACACTACTCTTACTCCGCTACATTGGGCAAAAATCAAATCGTTACTTTTTTTCCATTCGATAAATTCTGACAGACAATTTTCAATCTGCTCTGTAGCGTATTCTGTCAAGTTGCAAACACGCCTTCCATTGCGTCTCATCTGCGATTTTAGTTCCCCCTCCTTTCTCTTTCTCAGATCGCTTTTCGGAAGTAAGTTTTTATGAACAGTTCGAAACTGCCTTTCCACATTTTTCTTCTTTGGAATAGCAATGATAGATTGACAGATCAGACAAACGCACTTCGATGGTGACATTAAGAGAGAAAAAAATCCTCTTCCATTTCCACATCCAGGCCATAAACAACAATTTTTTTTAAAACCCTTCTTTAGTCGATATAAATTGGAAGGCTAACTAGATCAATTAGATAGCCGGAGTTTTGCAGTAGCTTGCGTGTTTGTTCGTGCATGCGGGATGACCAATGTGTTAGGAGAAAACAGATCTCAGACTGGCCGCCCTGTATGCCAATCAAGTGGCAAATGCCATAGGGAGCATATATGATAGACTAACATTTAAAAAACATTTAAAAATTTTTTTTTGAATGCAACACGATCTACCTGCACTTCCTTTCCGATCTACTGGTTGATCGCGATCGACATATTGGGCACCCCTGTTTTACAGTCACCTTCATCTTAACTGTTTGCCTTTTGTTATTTATTAGGAAATGTTTTACTTTGCTTATGGGTTTTGTTTATTGTTTTGTGAAAATTCAAGCATTAGATGTTATGCTTTTTCCATATTTGTTTTTTCAGTTTTGTGTATTAGGAGCTATTTTTAATGAAGCAGGTTCTCACTTGACTGTATAACCTCCCGATAGTGAAGTAATCCCTTCAGTATCTTAATCTTCACTTGAAGGCTTTCGCTGTAGTTTGTCTTTTTAGTTTAATGCTAGGGTCTGCTAGGACTTTGCACCAAATTCTGTTTCTGAAATGTATTGTTATGACAGAAATAATACCAGCAACTCAGCAGCATGTATTTTTGTATTACTTGACAGTCTACCTTTTGGATTCTAACATAGTCATGACTCCATTTAGTTAACAAAAACCTAGAAAAGCTAAACATTTTACTTTGTTTTCTTGTTTCTTCTTCTATTTTGTTTCCTCTTATTATTCTTCACTCATGTGTATTTGGCAGTATTGTGAATGAGGCAAAAACCTAGGGGTGCTGTAATGTTAATTAAACAAATTTATGTTAGGTCAACACAATTTCCCACTGCCCTGCACCATGAAGGCCACATAAATGTCGGATCAATTTTTTGCAATCTTCAACATGAAGACTTGCTTTCAGTAAGTCATTTGACAATTACAATTGGTGGGTACTAACATTATATTATTGATTAGCAATATATTATTAATTAGTTGCTATGGGGCCTCAATAAAAGAATCATGTAAACTGTAAAAATGTTGGTAGAATTCCTAAATTCTATATTGTGCTTCATACCCAACAACTAAACACACCTGCACATACCTGTCCCATCATTACATTT
This sequence comes from Polypterus senegalus, assembly GCF_016835505.1. Classification (NCBI taxonomy): domain Eukaryota; kingdom Metazoa; phylum Chordata; class Cladistia; order Polypteriformes; family Polypteridae; genus Polypterus; species Polypterus senegalus. The sequence continues at coordinate 75,534,077 of NC_053158.1, forward strand.
CCTGAAGGTTAATTTCAACATGTTATTGCCAAAATATAAAGTCTCATAACACGTAAGCAAGAATGAAATACAGCTAATTTGTTAACATTATTGTATTTGGCCAACTTGACAGTTCTTCTTCAGGTTCAGTATTACATGGTACATAAGATTAAATAGTTAAACTAAATAGACCTATTGAACTGCATGTCATCATTCAGGCACACAGAAGAACCAGACCTAGTCATTCATTAGATAGAAGCAAGAACTCCAGAGCAGCATTATTTTTACCTTAATTGCATCAAATGTAAGTGAAACATATTTCCATACCAATCCACACAGTAGATATGAACATAATTATTTAGTGATTTTTCTTCATTTTCCTCACACTGTTCTTTGCAGTACATGAAGCCTCTATCTTCCACGTTCTTTGATATTTGCATATCTGCTGTGTACTTCAATACAAATCAAAGTTTTCATGTCACATTACACACTTTCAAAAAATGCTTGACTGCATTTTGCTCCAAATGAGATTATTATACAAAACAAAACAAATATAAACAAATGAAGTACGTGTTTTGAAATGGCATGCTGCTTTTTCATTATAGGCTTATTATTTTCATGAACACACAGTCAAACTAATTAGTACTAGGGAAGCTGCTATGGGGATCCCAGGTCAGCATAAGTTCCCTATGCAGTGCAGGAAGCAGCTGAGCCATTACATTTTATGTTTGGTTACAGGAATAATTTGAAATAGTGTAATGAGAGCAAATAATAATTGAGTATTAGCTGGTGCTTGTGTAAAGCAGACATACTGTAAATGTACATTGTCCCATACCTGAGCATAGCTACTTCTTGAATTAGAAGAAATTGTGGCTAGTATAAAAGTGACACGTCTGTCTTGTGCCTTTGCTAACTGTGAGTGGTCATAATTAAGTAAATGACCACTCTCAAAAGGCTCTTGTCGCTATGTATAAAACTTATTAGATAATACTGATAAAAGTTTTCTTTTATTAATTATTTGAAGCAACTCCCGTGCAGTTATGATTTTTCCCTTTTTACATACACCCTGAAAGTAAACTCATGGAAGGGTTGGGGTTCTAAAAATGGGGGAGCCCCATTTAATGCCATTTAGAAAAAAGAAATAAATATAACAGAGAAAAGAAATACTGTATTCTTTTTGAAGGTCACTCTTGTGTCTTCCACACCAGTGTGCCTTGCGTCACTTGTAGGTCTTAAGAGATATCCCTGGGAAAGGCGGGGTTATTCGATTGATAATAGCTAGATTAGATATTGATTAGTAATGGTTAGATTAGATGTTTTTGTCCATTTTAAGACTGTGCAGGCCATAGAGGAAGAAAATAAATGGTTAGTTTCTCATGTTATCTCGATTTCCTTCCTCAGTGTCCCTGCTAAATTGGCCCCATAAGGCCAATGGTGTGCCCACACTCTTGACAACACCTTAAAGTGAACAATGTAATTGGTGAAATCTTCCTGCAAGTCATTGTTTTATATCATTTGGAGCAACACACTAGATTTTTTTAAAAGAAGTTTTTTTTTTTTTCTTCAAAAACCCAGTGTAGCCCTTAACTCCTATATCCACAATCCAGATCTTTGAAAAGATTATCAGTCATAAAAGTAGAAAATCTCAGACTACTGGGCTTGAGCCCTAGAAACCTGTTTCTTATTATTTTATCTACGGTAAATTTCCAGGAAAATATTCAGCCAACAAGGTCACTGGCAAACACAGCATATACGCACTTTTCGCAGAACAACACTATTCAGAACACCTCTGATTTTAATTTGTTTCTGGGGTAGAGGTCAACAATTTATTTCCCGTTCATTAATAGTTTCTGCACATTGCTTGAAGGGTGACTGCCCATTAACCTCTTTAGCATTACACCCAGAAAAACATGCCAAAATTGTAGAGTTTTTTACAATAAGAAAAAATGTTATTATATGCAACAGAAACATGTTAACACCAAAACATCAACAAAAAATACAATTGGATAGGTATGTCTAGCGTCTACTGCAGTACTGATGCAGATTTAGTACACATCCTTTGTGGGATATGTTTTGAAACCGTTACCAACACTCAGCCCAATGTTGCAATCGGACAGTAGAAGCATGGTTATATTTCACACTTTCCTTTTAATATTTTTAATTTGGCTTGGGCATGAGAGGGTAGAAAGTCATTGCCTGATCCACGCGATTGACTCTGCCCATTGGTTTAGTGTAGACCGAAACGGAAAGCTTAGTGACTTCCACATTTCCCCTGCCACAAACATTGACAGCTGCTGCTTCCACTTTATCACAGTCATTTAACTGTTTGACATGCTGAAGCTTCAGATTTTTGGCGGTTGAGATATTTCATGACCAGTTCACATTGTTATCACAATCACTTGATTCAACTAATGCTTCAGTTTTAGTTAGTTCTAAAATTGGCTTTACAGCTTTTCATGTACATGCCGCTGTGTGATTTCATTGAAGGCTTTGCCTCAAACATGATCATTGATGAGTTACTATTGAGTGGCAAAACACATAGAAATATTCATGATTTTTCATCTGTATGATGTTATTTTATACACTAGATGTCAGCAGATTTCTGCCCCAAGCATATAGAACACTCTACTGTACATCAGATCATGATAGTTTAATCTGAGAGACACTCTGAATTAACCGTTTTACATAGAATTTCAAGCCCAAGGGATGCTCAGGTTGAACGCGAAAAGAGGTTAACATAAAGGTATCTGTCCTTTTCTGAATTTTCTTCTTTTTGGTCAAAATGGCTTACCTTAAAATAACTGTCAATGTTCCTTTACTTAAATGTGCACTTGTCTGACCAAATTACATTTTCCAAGTAGGTAGCTAATTCTGCATGTCTTTAATCTTTAATTCATCTTCTACAGAATAATAGGCCTAACACAAATCCCAGAGGACCATTGACCCTATGTGAGTGTTTTTATTGGCACACCCTTTCATGGACTGGTGTCCCATCTAGTCTTTGTTTCTGTTCTGCATGCAGTGCTAGCTGGAATATGCTGTGGCTCCTCACACTCCTATAATGTATGAAAAGTGGATATATGAACACGTTTTATTGTTTTATTTCACCAGTTTTTCTGGGTGTGTTTTTGAGATCTACAGTAATACAGTATCTGCTTGATGAACATGCTGACCACTGATTGATTCTATGTGTGTTCCACTGCATTACTTTTTTATAGACAGCAAATAGGAAAACATTATTTCCAAAGAGCATTACAGAGATTACTTGTGACTGGTAGTATTATTTTCTCAGTGTTTCCTAAATAGAAAAGAGAGTAAGACCTAACCTGCAATCTTTTCTCTTTTACAGTTTTAATCTCATCTTGTCAACTGTCCATTGTTCATCAATTAATTAATGTAGTATGATGGAAACCAGTAGCCCTAAATCCCCAACACAAACACACACAAAGTCCCGGGTTCAAATAAAGGACAGTTTATTCATTCAAATTCCTTCTCACAATACCTCAAAGTAGCACAAGTAATCTCCCTCTCTCTACAATACTCCCTCCGCAATACTCTAACCACTACACTACCCTCCTCCAGTTGAGTGTTGCCTTCCTTCCTCCCAGCTCCGATTTGCCTGGACAAAGAGTGCGGCCTCTTTTATTGAGGACCTGGGAGTACTTCCGGTGCCAGGGCGACTGCCCATCCGGGTAAAATGGAAGCCCTATTGTAGGGAACCCATCTCCCTGCAGCACCCCCTTGCGGCATCCAGTGACCCCAGCAGGGCTGTGTTGCCCGACTACACTTCCCAGCATGCCCTACTGGTTCCATACTGGGCACCGATATCCAGGGCAACTGCCATCTAGCATCCTGAGGGAATAAAGAGTCCCCAATGACATCTTCTTCTGGTGGACTGTCTGTCCATCTTCTGCAGCCATCACTTCCCAGTCTGACTCCTTCCTTTCTCCTGGTTGGGATGTCCATCTGTGTGTTTTAAGCCCCCCATCCGGGTAAGGACCCATCCACTCCTCTGGTCAGGATGCCCGTCCAACCCTTGTGACATTTACAGTATAGCTATTGTTGATTTCCATTCTTGTTTAATCAATTTATGCCTAGTGCACTTTGTGTTTTAACAAATCTGTATTTATATGTGTATTTATTAATTAGTTTAATCTATGTTTGTATTTTAGCTGAGAATTGTTTACAACAGTCTGTCTGTGCTTGCACTCAGTAAAGAGCACTGTACAAAAAATAAGTTATACCATATTTAAGTAAAACACCTTGCAATAAAAGAAAATGTAAAATCAGTCACATAAAGTATAGACATGTCGTTTACCGTGGCTGCAGGATGGAACAACAAGACCAGCCATAGTAAGTGAGCTCATAATACTAGAAGTGATTTCATACTCCCTTGGAAAGAGAATTAAAAGTAACAGCAAGTCAGACATTTCACTATTTTCAGCAGTGGACCAAAATACTAGCTAAGAATGAACAACTGTGATATTGATTTTTGTTGTGTGTATAATAGAGGTCCTACACAGCCTGTGTGCTGTTTTTTTTAACTGCAGAGTACAAAGCATTCATTCTGGTGACGGTCTTTGAGCACCAAATGGAAGCTGATGGGCTTTAGTGGCAATGATTAATTATTGTGTTTGAGTCCCCTGGGAATTAGGTGCACATTTTTTTAGCCAACAGAGTAAGGATGTAATGTGACAAGGAATTATAAGAGGAAGGTAACATGAGTGTTTTTATTTGATCTTTTTGTAAAAAGGTAATGCACAGAAGTACACATTACATTCTTGAGATCAGAGAGCATTTATACAGGATGGTTTGGTATTAATTACCATGGATACATTTTAAATATTATTTGAAATTTTCTGTTGAAGAGGGTGCTTGAGAACATTCTTTGATCATTTATACAAATATAAACTAGTTAATGCTGTCATAAGTCAAATTGTACTGTGCGAGGTTACAAGCTTACAGGTCAGTTCAGGTCAGGTTGGGGAGCCTGCACTGGTACAGCGTGTTGCTGCACCCACCACATGACGAAACAGCTTGGGATCCTGGTTAGCAACCCCCAGGCAGACCAGCGGCCCAGTCCCACCCTTTGGAAATGACCATCTATCTGCCACAGCCAGGTATTACGCGGACGTCCCCTTGGCCTGGTCCAGCCACTCGGATCCTCAACAGTAAGGAGCCGGATCACCCTTGGTGAACTGCGCCACATGGCAGTAGTGCCGTAACTGATGCTTGTTCACAGTGCAAGGTAATTTGTGCCTCATTCGGGACAGCATGAGCAACCGCTCATTCGACACAAAGTCAAACGTGCCGTACCCAAGGATTCTCCAAAGAGACAGTACCGAAGGAGTCCAGCCTTTGTCTCAGGTCACTGGATAGTGTCTCACAACCATATAGCAAGACCGGAAGCACCAGGACTCTAAAGTCTTGAACCTTTGTCCTTTTGCAGAAATATTGGGAGTGCCACACACCCCTTTCCAGTGACCTCATGACACCCCATGCTCTACCAATCCGTCTACTGACTTCATAAGAAGAGTCACCAGAGACAAACTTACAGAATATAAGAAATACATTCCTAATTTCTGAATCATATTATATAAATGATAAAGTTTTAAAAAGAGCACTCATAAGAGGCTCTAAATTAAATTAAGTGGATTTGAGAATGTTATGTTATGAACACATGTGAAAAGCACACCTGTATTTAAAATTTTTAATGCCTTCAGTTCTTTGTAGAGTAGAATTTATATGTAACTGTGATGCAAAATAACTTTCTGCTTTTTTATTTTTTTAAGTAACCTGTAAACCTTTATAGAACACACGAGCATTAACAGACATACAGTTTAGTGAGAAAGACCTCTGAAATAGGCATCTACTGAGACATTTTTACAATAGTCTTCACATTAGTCCACAATACAGAGCACTCAGTGAAGCAGCCATAAAACTGACAGTTCCCTTGCAGAACATTTGAAGCACAGAAGCCATAGTGTTTTCTACCATACCAACTGAATGAAACATTCCTGAGGATCGTAACATGTTTTTCACCGGCTCTTACTCAGATCTCAGCTGTTGCAGTGAGGCACTGAGCAGGAAGAGTAGAGGGTGTATACAAACTTTATTAACTTTATTGACAACTGGTACACAGAGCTTATGTTTTCGCACTTGTCTGTTTGTGTTGTGATTTGTCTTCAGGCAGTGTTCCATAAAGGGCCCATGAAGCTTTAAAAAGTGAATTTCCCAGCAGATACAGACCCTGTATCTAAAACTACAAGGACTACACACTGGATAATTGCATACAGTAGGTCTAAAAGAAGTAGGTCGATAGACTAAAATGGGAAAGTTAATTGGTACTTTATGAATAATTTCCTTAATGTTAATAACCTGCCTCTTGCCCTGCTTGGTGGAGAGTGTAAAGGATATAACTCCAACCACCTTGTCAGAAATAGCTGTTAAGATGGAAACAACAGTAGATAAAATAAAAACAATATAAATCCTGCACCTCAACAATAGATAAAAAATAATAGAAATCCTGCATCTTAAACATCCAGTTGTTAGCACCATACATCTAGATTAGATTAGATTTAATACACTTTACTAATCCCAAGGGGAAATTCTGATGCATACAGCAGCAGAAACATAAAAAAACAATTCTGTAATTTCAAAATTAGTCAGTCAATTAATACAAATACATTGGAAGGAAGCATTGAATTGCCTGATAGCAGTGGACAGAAAAGACCCCCAGAGGCGCTTCTTAGCACACATTGGTAGAATGAGCCTGTGACTTAAAGTACTCCAAGATGTTGCCTCCTGGAGTGAGCTTTTGATGATGGCATTCAATTTTGTCACCATCCTCTTTTCTACAACAGCTTCCATTGTGTCCAGGGTTTGCCCTGTGATGGATCAGGCTTTCCTGATAAATTTGTTCAGGCATTGTGCTTCTTCATCTGAGCTCAAGTTGCTTCCCCAGGAGACTGCAGCATAGAGCAACACACTGGCTACTATGGATGTCTTTGATTCCTTTTCTGTAGATAACTTTTATACACTGATTGTGAAACAAGTTTTTACTCCATCTAGGAAAACCAGGACACATTTTTGCATCATTGTAAAATATGAATTGTTAAAATAGTTATCAAATGTTGCATAATATTACAAGATTACAGGAGGTGTGTCAGGTTGTAAGGTTACAGAACACTGCCAATACAGTGACACAAGAAATGCAATGTGTTCTTAAATGTCTAATTTTCTTTATGCTTGAAAACACTACCTCAGGAATGCAAGCAGTTCGTTTATATTCGTGACATGTTTAATTGGGTTTATCTACTGCAAAATACTGGATCACTGCTATTAAATGCAAAAACTGATTCTTAGTGTCATTGCTCACATTTTTGATGAATCTATTCTCATTGTTTTCTTATGGAACAGTTTGTAATATTCTGGTTGTACTGTCACACAGTGCCTACTGACACATCAAGACTTAGCAGCTGAAGTCTGTGAGCATTAAAAGCTGTCTCAAATTATTTAAAAGAACTTTGGTAAGTTATCAAGAGAAGTAAATCTTAATTGTGCTGTATTTAGGGACAATCATGCTTCTGAAAGAAACAGATTTATACTGTATCAACAGGTCAAGTTATATTTTAGATGTAATGCTCTGATGTCTAATGGCATGGCCACATTGTGGTAAGCACTGCTTCCTTATAGCTCCAGAATTCTGGTCTGTGCATGAGTCTATGCTGTGTTCTCTTGTGTCTTTGTGGATTTTCTTTGGATGTTCCCATTCCATTGCTTTCATGCCCACATCCCAAAGACAGGCAGGTTGGTATATTGGTATGGTGACTGTAAATTGAGCGATTGTAAGTGTATGCCAGTGTCATATAAAGTCATATATGATGTCATATAAAGGATTGCATAGCATCCAGTGTTGTTTCCTGTTTTAAGCCCGCTGCTTTTTAGAATAGGATCCTGTTCTCAATCCTACTTTTGTAAAAATTGATTTGTATGGAATGATCACAACAAAATTTCAAAATAAATAAATAAAATAATAGGCTCCTGTCCCGCTATGTTCCTAATTTTGGATTAAGAATGTAGATAATAGATATTAAGTTCTAATTGCTGTACTTTTTGCACCAAAAAACTGGTTTGCACAAAACCGTGACTAATTTGGCAATGGTATATTTGCTGGCATTCATAATATTCAACTTTTTTAGTTAATTTTCTTGCTCAGTTAAGATTTAGAATAATATTTTAGGACTATGAAAAAAGAGCAATTGGTATAACAAGGAAAATAAATTCACCAATTTATAGTTCATCAACAGAAAGGTCAAAGTGGATTAGTTAACTGGCTTTAATGTCTTTAATATTATTTGTTAGATGACATAAAGCGTTGTCAAAATGTGATATGAGTCTCAGCGTGTTTTAATGGACAGGTAAAAGCAGCACCTACAAGGCTACTGGGGACTCAGAAGCATATAAAACACACATCATATTTCCTTGGATATCCTAGTCTTAGGCACTGCAAATGTCTGGTTTCTCCCTGGTTTGACTATTTTGCAGATTTTCAGAGTGTGATGTAAATTGATGGATTGCTGGAAATTTTTTGATTGCCTGCATCTCCTCCCTGTACTCTGTAAGTTTATAGTTTATCAAAGTTGAGATGACTAGTTTGTTTGGACAAATGTGATGTACAGCATGAATGCCCTGTTGCCATGTTTTGTCCCCAAAAGACTTAATTACATGTTTTGTTAAAAATGTCACGGCTTTGATATTTGCAGAATGTGCACAATGTAAAATGTACAGCTTGTCACAGTAACAGTGACATATGACATTTCCTGTTCCTACTGCAATCATTTTTTTTTTGTTTGAGATTAGTCTTTTCAGATGATTGTCAGCCATCGGCATTCTGGCACACAGTTACCTACATTTATTTGATGATGCTCTTTAAAATTAAGCTTCAAATGTGTCATATGGCAAAAAACATTTACAAAACTTGGGTCTTAAGCCGCATAATTCTAATCACCTTGAACAGCAGCATAGCACTGGGGATATGGTGTGGTGGTTAATGCTTTGGACTTCAACACTGACACTGTGTGATCATGAACAAGTCACTCAACCTGCATGTACTCCAATTGGAAAACCAAAAGAAATGTAACCAATTGTGTCATAAATGGTGTAAGTCGGCTTGGATAAAGGCGTCCGCCAAATAACTAAATGAACTAATAAGTAAAAAAGTTAAATGTTCCTCCTATAGCAGGTTTTCAAAACTAAATGACTATATTTTAGGAAATCAATTAATTAATGTATATTACTATTAATATTAAGAAGCATGGAATTTAGTTTTAATATTACCTAGCTCCAGAAGTTTTACTGTTAAGTAAAGGAAGCAGAATGATGATTGAAAATAAAATGTAAATATTTTTCTTTATCATGATAATAAATGTGATAATAAATCAGCTGGTCTTTTTCTTTGTTTTCAGGTTTGTATGAGGTAGCCAAGTATAATTTTCGTTCAGCCCAATAACTCTATATCAAGAGTTCTTCAACTTTTTAATTAGAGGACCCAAATACAAAAATCGATACAATTCTGAGACCCAAGAGGAGGATTATTATCATAATAATATAAACTACTAACAATGACCATATAATAAAAACTGGTAAATTATTTTTTTCCTTTGAAGCATATGTGAATACTTGGTGTAAGCTTTAGTAAAGCTGAGAGAAATCCATTTTTGTGGTGTGATGCAAGGATATGATGATTTTTGAAAAGATAGCATACGAGATGATCACCTGACTGACTTAATTCTTGGCCTGGAATCAGGAATAAAGTAGTCAAAAAAAACAATAATGCTATGCAGTTTATTTACTTTGTCGTAAGTAACATCCATCGATCCATTATCCAACCTGCTATATCCTAACTACAGGGTCACGGGGTTCTGCTGGAGCCAATCCAAAGCCAACACAGGGCGCAAGTCAGGAAACAAACTGAAATTTTTAGGCATAGGTTTTTGTAATGTACACAAATTTATCAGTTGTGCATAATCTCAATTGTCACACAGAAATCTTGGGCAGCCTTGATATGGTTAGGTAATCCTTAAATCTTACATCAGACATGAATGCTTACATTGCAAATTATTTTTAAGATTTGAAGATTTCTCAGATTAAACTTCATTAAGTTTCTCAAGTTATATCTTTAACTTCTAGCATCAATCAAATTCAGGAAAAATGTATGCATGGTTATTCAAAAGAAAGGCCACAATTTTGAATGCATTTAATTCTTTAATGTTTAAATTATATAATTGATTGTGTTAAATTTCTGCTGGCAGACAGCGACTCCTGACATTATCCTCTCCTCAATGATGACAAGCTGTCAAGACCCCAAGACAGCAAAGCAGCCCCAAATCATGATGCTTTCTCCACTGTAATTCCTGTTGGGAAGATGTTTTCATGGTACCCTTTTTTAGCATATGTACTTCTGCATATTCTTCCCAGATAATTCAACCTTAGTTTCCCAATAGCATTGTGGAGTGTTCAGGTGGTCTTTTGCATACCTTAATAATAATAATAATAATAAGTTGCATTTATTGAGTGCCTTTCACAAACCTGAGGTCGCTTTACATTCAGAGTAAAAAAAAAAAAAAATTGCAAGTTCATAGAAGAGGAAAGTTTTCAGTTGAGATTTAAAGGTGGAAAAAGATGAGCAATCTCAGAGAGACTGAGGAAGAGAGTTCCAGAGTTGAGGGGCTATAGCACTGAAGGACCTGCCACCCAGGGTGGAGAGTCTGGTGTGTGGAACACTAAGGAGATTACTGCTCAAGGACCTGAGAGAGTGGCAAGGAGTTCAGTGAGGTAGAGGGGGGCAAGGTTATGTGGAGCTTTGAAGGTGAGAAGCAGACTCTTGAATTTAATCCTTAATGGAACCATTAACCAGTGAAGCTGGGAGAGAATAGGAGAGATGTGAGCAAAATGCTTTGTGTAGGTGAGGACTCTGGCTGCGGAGGTCTTAATGTACTGCAGCTTCTGTATAGATTTTGCAGGGGGGCCAATGAAGAGGGAATTACAGTAATCAATACAAGACATTATGAAACAATGAACCAGAGTTTGAACATCATTAAAGGACAGAAATGGACTGAGGTGGGCAATGTTACACAGATGATAGTATGAAATTTTGGAAAGAGACCTGATGTATAACTGAAAGTTAAGTGATGAATCAAACAAAACACCAAGATTTCTGACTACAGGAGCAGGTTTGACAAGTGTACCATCAACAGAAACAGAGAAGCTAGATGCCTTAGAAAGCTGGACGTTTGGGCTTACCAGTAACACTTCAGTTTTATTGGTATTAAGTTTGAGAAAGTTATTTTCCATCCATATATTAAGATCAGTGTTGCAGTCAGTGAGTGTGCTGGGAGGTGAATCTGTAGAGGAGTCTGTACTAAGATATAACTGTATATTGTATGCATAACAGTGGAAGTTAAGGCCATGTCTGCGAATAATCTGACCCAAAGGAAGGATATAAAGTAGAAAATGTAATGGCCCATGGACTCAGCCCAGGCCTTAGGCATGCTTCAATAGTTTTTTTTGGTGATCAATCGATGTATACCTTGTTGTCCTGCATAGTCAATGTTTTATGTATAGTAGACTAATGAACAGAGTTGTTCACCTGTTAAAAATTATCTCTTCAAGCCTTTAGCTGTTGCTCTAAGGTTCTTTTTTACCTCATTGAGAATTCTGCATTGTGTCTTTTGAATCATCTTGGCTAGATGCCCACTTTTAGGGAGAACAGTCATAGTACTAAGTCGTCTCCAATTATCCACATTTTATCCACTGTGAACTGATGAATATCTAAATTCTGAAATGACTTTTTCCCCTTTCCCAGCTTTGTGCAAATCCACAAATCTTGATCTTAGATATTCTGAGATGTATTTTTTGTGAGACATGCTTCACATCAGCAGATGCTTCTTTTGAATAGCAAACTCATAATGTCTGAGTCTTTCTTATAGGTCAAAGTAAGTCTGCACCACTCCTCCAATCTCATTTCATTGACTGGACTCCAGGTTTTCTGACTACTGAATACTGACAATTAAGTTTTGTTGAAGTCAACAGACTAAGGGTTGACGTAGTGTGAATGATTAAATGATGTATTCAATATGTAGAAAATGTGTGTGTTATTAGTTAAACAGATTGTGTTTATTCATTGTTGTAACTTACATGAAGATCGGACCATATTTTTGAGACAAATTTATACATAAATTTGGTTGTTTCCAAATGAGCACAAACAAAGAGTACAGTATTTCAAAAGACAGTGCATGCATCTAATTCATTGGTTTGATATTCAGAGAAGAAATCATTAGATAAAGCGTCATTTTTTTCTAGCTAAATCCTATGAAACGCCTTCATTTACCCAATACCTGAAGTATACAGGTTTTACCCACCTTGCCTATATGATACATTTCTGAAAACCCGTTTGTAAGGTTATTTTTCATAATATAATTAACACACAATTACCAAAGTTTTCAGCATTTCCTGGCCCCAAAAAGTAATCCTTATTTTTGTTCAAATTACACCAAAAAATATGAAAATGGACACAGCTCAATAATGACATTAGTCATCAGAACAAACCCTAGTAAGACATTTTCCCTTCATTAAGTAAATGCAGTTTAATAATGATGTTTAGCTACAGTTTCTCACTTTCATTTTCAAATGTAAAGGAATAACTTTTCAGTATTTATTTTGCTTTTCCAGCTATTTCACCATATTTTTAGCAGCCATGATGCTTAAGATAATGCAAAGAGATATATGACAATTTGTCTGAGCCATAGCACATCAGCAACATCTAGCCCTGCCTCAAATGTCCAACCTCACTGTGTGCTGCAGGCTATAACTGCCATGATGGTTGATTTGTTTATGCACTTATTTTTTTCTTACCATTTTCAAGGTTGCTAAATAATTTTTTGTCGTTTATTTTTATTCACTTGGCCGTTAAAATGGTTTTGTATTATTGCTATGTCCTTCTTCGAAGTTATTATCAATTTCGTGGACAATGCCATTTTCTACATGTATGCATCTGGGCTGCTATGGCTTAGTATGAGAGAATGTACCTCTGTACATGACTGGGCTCTGTAATCGTGTACCACCTTGTCCAGGGATGGATCCTGACCAGATTTTGCAAAGATAGACTCCTGTTCCCATCCTTGTAGTAAGTGAAACACATTCAGAAAATGGACTGATGGATTAATGAGGATCCCTTTGGAGTACGAGAAGATATGTTTAGCCTGTTGCTTCCCAGTCCTAAATATTGAGGAGCAGCACAACATCTGGCTGTACTTCTTACTCAGAGGCCAGCTGCTGTCTTTATATAATTACTAATTGCACTCTATAATGAGAGCCATTAGTGTTCAAGCTTAGAAATGCCCAACAGTGTGTGTTTCACTTTTAAGAAATTTATTAAAGATGTGTATTTACTACTAATGAGTGAATTCACTCTTTTGAACCTGACTGTGGATATTTTTCTCTCTAGTTGCTCTCTTAATGTAATAATTACTTGATTATAAGCCTGCACACCATGGCCATTAACAATAAATTACCTTCTCTGTTGTAAAAATGATTATTATTTGCACCTGTGCCTGAACTTAGTTAATTTACAATTCAGATAGCAATCCAGAAGTAATTAAAAGATTCAAAAACTGAATTAAATGAAGCAGAAGTGTCAGGTAAGGTAGCATGATACTTCAATTTTACCCTGACATTTTGGTCAAGTTTCTAGATTTTTTTTTTGTTAACAATATAAGTAAAAACTCATATACTCTAAAATTTCCCTTTGTAAATGGCAAATTTTGTTATCTTCCCATAAAAATGAAACAGTGGTCCAAAATGATATATGTGATGCGTGAAATGAAAACAACCCACCGAACACCAATTACACACCAGTGAGAAGAATAAAAACAATGTGTTTATGTTTACTTATCAAAAGTCATGTGTTCTTGCAATGTTAAACTCTCAATGTGGAGCGCATAAATCAGCAGCATGCTACATCTGTTAATAATATGAGGCTTACTCAGTTCTAAAATCAATTGCAAGAAATTTAGTGAAAATACTATTTTCTGGAATGTAGACTGAGTTTTTCAGCAATTAGCAGGGAATTTGAGAGATAACAGGTTGACTACACATTACGTAGTGTGATAGTTGTTAGTGCTACTATATAACACCTCGTGAGAACTCTCTTTGTGGGGTATGAAAATTTGTCCCTGTTTGTGAGATTTCCCCCCACATTTCTAAATTAAGCATTAGGTTAATTGGTGCCTTTAGGCAGACCCATTGATTGGCTGACAGTCTACTGCTTGTTCCTGTCTTCCACTTGATATGGCTAGAATGGCTTAGGTCCCCAGAAGCTTAAATTGGATAAGTGGGTTAGAAAGTGAATAATATGTAGATATAAATAAAGGTAAAATGTGTATTATCTGAGCATATGCTTATAGAGTCATGCACACTGAGTATGGCACAGTGAGTGGACACTCCATCCTGGAAGGCAACATTTCTTTATTCCCCAAATCTTTTCACTTGCTTTTTAAATTTTTTGTGAGTATAACACATTTTTATTATTTGCCATCTCATTCAATCTTGGTTACATCCTTGATATACCGTATATAATTCATGGATAGGTTCCAACTCCCTGTGACCTTATCTTAGAAAAGCAGGTGTATTAGTTCTACAACTTTAGAGATGCTCATTTTTTTAATTGCCTGTTGTCTTGGGTTCTAACTCGAATACAGATCACAGGCTGTGTGGTGCCTGCATGAGGTTTTGCTCCAGTTATTCTGGTTTCCTCACACATGCCAAAGATATGCAAGTTAATGTGAGTGGCTTAGTATGTGTGATTGTGGATGCATGTCTTAGAATCCCTTGTGATGGAATGGTGCCATGTTCAGTGCCGGTGCTAGGTTATTTTGCGACCTAGACCAAACTTAGTAGTGTGCCACTCAACTGTTCGGTAACTAACCCGTGCGGCTGAGTTTTTTCCCCCGCTTATGATATGCGCCCTAGGCGAATGACTAATTCACCTTAATGGTGGTACCCATCCTGGCCATGTCCAATGTTGGTTCCTGGTAGGTGCTGAACTAGAAGAAATTTAGAGATAGAAGATAGGTAGATGAATGGCTGGATGGAAGAAATAGGGTTGTGTTATAAATACTCCATCTGTAGTTAGTAAGTAAATGTTCAGCATGGCAAAGTGTGCAACACCATACAAACAGAACAACCTCTAAAGACCTAGCCAGGCTTATCCACTCCAGCTTTGCATCTCAAATCTTTTAAACATGTTTTTGACCAGAACACTGTTTCTAAAGTTTTCTCTGCATCAATTGTGTCACACAGTACTGTATCTGGAACACTTTCATCAAGTTGAGTCATAGTGGAAAGGTGGGGTGTAGGGGGTTTAGTATCCTAAAAGGTTTTATGTGGAAAAGATTTAATCCAGTTGAAAGGCCCAGAGCTTCATAACCGTGATGCTAAGAACTACTCCTGTGACTGATGAGACATGTCTCGTGAGTCATTTTGATCATGTCATTGCCTCAGAGTGTTTTTCATCAATTGATTGGAAAATAAATGTTTAACTATCAAACAATGCCAAACTGAGCGTTTCATACTAGTTATACAACATGAATATACTGAGGGCATTTTTTTAAACATAATGCCCTGTAAAGCATGCCACCTACCATCATTTTAACCTTTTTCACTAAAATAAATTTCACAGGCTAGTCCATGTATGTGCCCAGTGATAGACTGGCACCCTGTCCTGGGTTTGATCCCACATGGCATGTGATACTGTTGAGATTGCCTCTCCATGACCTTGAATTCTTTAAGCATTTTGATGGAAACAGGGGCGTCACTGAGCCCCAAACCTCCTCACGAACACGCAGAGTCCCGGGTTCAAATAATGGGTGGTTTATTGCACACAATGCTGCCAAAATGTAGCAAAGACAAAGCACAAGTAATCTCTCTCTCTTTCTCCACAATATCTCTTCTCTCTTCTCACCACCGCACTGCTGTCCCCCTCCTCCTCCTTCAGTCAAGTGTTGCTCCACGTCCTCCCAGCTCCAACTTGCCTGGATAATGGAGTGTGGTCCCTTTTATTGAAGACCTGGGAGTACTTCTGGTACCAAGGCCAATGCCTGATGGAAGTACTTCCGAGTCATATGAAATTCCCACATTCTTGGGAGTTCATCTCCCCGCAGCACCCCCTGGGGTACCCATGGACCCCAGCAGGGTTGTGTTGCCAGAATACAACTCCTGGCATTCCCTACTGATTCCCAAATTGGCCTTGATATGGATGACTGCTGCCATTTAATACCTGGGTGATATAAACATCTCCCAGATACAGTCCTTCCCTGTCCTCTTCTTCTGTCGTGGCCAGTTGTGACCCCCTTCCGTTTCTTGGCCGGGATGCCTTTATGTTCCCACGGTGTCTCCTGTCCAGGATCTTCTGGACTCATGGCTGGGGTGCTCGTCCATCCTGTTTGTCTCCTCCTGCAGGTAGGAGAATGAATGGATGGAATTTAATGAGTTTTTCAACCCAGTCAGGGTATCATTCTACTAAAGGCAAACTCACAGCCACATGGAGCCAATTTATAATCACTTGCTCTCATGTCTTTGGAATGTAGGAGAAGAATGGGTTTCTTAACACAAATTCATGCTGACATTGGTAATGCCCAGGCCAGGATCTGAACTCAAAACTTTGTAATTATGAGTCACCAATGGTGTCCTTTATATCGCTGTGCCCTATAATGATACATAATTAATTTTTGTAGGTTTGTAATATTTAAGTAGTCTTAAATCCAGCCTCATAATTAAAGGGTCAAAAAGAGTTGTAAAAGGAAAGGAGAGATAATAAGAAGCCAAATAAGAGACAACGTTTACTCTTTTTTTATTTCATTAGAATCGTTGTGATGAGAACTGGCCATTCACACCAACAGGCTCTCCAGCTAGGCTTCATATGGGCTGAAAAGCACCATTTCGTTTTGGGAAGAGTTCTTTGCATATGAAGTTGGTTCTTTGTGCTTCCTAATATGTAGGGGAAAAAATGGAAATCTTTCATTTATGTTATACTACATAGCAGGATACCTAGCAGATTAAGAAAACCTGTTACTATCTATCCTTGAAAATTTTGTGGAGCCAACTACGGGTCTAAACAGGTAAAGGGTTCTTTGAGGAACCTTTCAGTAGAGGGATCTTTTGGGAACCAAAAATGATTCTTTTATGGCATCGCTCTGAAGAACCTGCTCTGGCAACTTTATTCTTAAAAGTGTAGGGTATTTCTTGAGATTCTTTGTCTTTCTTCCATGATACTAAAGACGTGCAGATTAGGTTAATTGAAGTTTCTCATTTGGCCCCATACAAGTGAGTGTGGGTGTGCACATAAATCCACGCAACAATAGACTGGTATCCTGTCCTGGTTTGTTTCCTGCTTTGCATGCAGTGCTGATCCGGAGCTTCATTTAGTGAGTTCAAAAAATGGAACAAAAGAGGACGAATCCTCAAACAAAAAACAGCTGATAGCTGACTTTGCAGACAAATATACAGTACAGTAGAAAACAAAGAAACATCTAGCAGTCACTTCCTGCCCAAACCACACTGTACCATCGATGCCTTCAACACTGCATTTGGCTTCCTTCCCATTTGCTAACGTGTCAAAAGTAAACCATGCCTTTATTTCCAAACCACTGGACACATTTTCTTTTTATCAATGAACTCTTGCTTTCTTTGGTCCTACTCCAAGCTCAAAAGACTATTGATAGGACTCAACCTTAATTTTTTTTAATGCACCTCAAATGAGCTCAATCCACTGCTGCCTTCTAGTGACCCCCCTGCTTTGACCGAATCCTAAAGTCACAGATATTCTGCCCTGCTGACTCTAAGCCTGCACAGTCTTGTACTGTACGTCCACTGACAGCCTGACTCACTGCCTCCAAGTTCTTTTCTGAAAAGCGAAGGAAGGCTGGCGCTAACAGCCCCCTTACAGCATTACCTGCCTGACACAGTTTTCAACAGAAGCGCTGCATGCTTGAAACAAAAAGGAATACATAACTTGGATTGCTTAGGTGAATGTATTACATGTAACTGAAAGCTATAGCCCATTTTTGTAATGCTGTAACATACTGAAGCTCGCAATTTAGACTGAGACCTCTGCTCTTTCAGAGGCTATGGAGTCTTTCGCTTCAGCTTTGTGCTTTGCTTACAAGTGAATGGTTCTTTCAGCACAGCCTACTTCCTCCAGCGTGTTTCTTGCTTACATAATTGTAATCTTGTAAGTTGCCTTGTATAAGTGATTAAATACAAATAAGATTTTTTTTCTTAAAATGGAGCGAATGCAGAGAGAGACGGGGATTTCTCTGTATCCTTTGCAGCCGTTGATTGAATTTTACACTGGCTATTCTGGATATATCATCCCACCTGTTCACAGGTTCTCCACAATAATGGTGAGTCATCTTTATTATCATCATCTCTGAAACTGGAATGTATGCTACTGTGTTTGTTTGACTAGATAGCTTCTCTCTGCTTTATTTAACAGCCTGTTAAGCTGTAATCTTGTTTAAGGCACACGGCATTGTCAAAGCCATTTGATTTCTTTCTCTTGCTATTTTTTTAGCACAGGCATATTTTCAAATGCTGCCCTAGCCTATTGTGCTGTTTGCTGTGTTGCAATTTGAACCATTTCTTATATATCTTATTGCTCAAGTTTATGCTTGTGATCTAAGTGTGAAGTACACAAAAGAACAGTGTGAGCCTTCCTTTTCTTCTCCCACGAACGTGTTTGTTAGCTTTTTCTAAGAACTGTGAAAGAGATGACGAGCACGCAAAAAATGCAGGGATTCGATAACTCGAGTCATTTTATGTTTTTGATTGAAAAGGTGATAATCTGTTAACTCAAATGATAACAAGTTGCCTCCTGTAGTAAAGATAGCTAATTTCTGCTGACCTTTCTGATAGTACAAAAACATTTATTAAACTCTCTCATTATTTAAAAGATAGACAGTCTGCTTAAGATTTTTTGCAATATGTTGCCTTCAAAATATCCTAGAAATGGATATATTATAGATCAATAAAGTATAATTATAAAACACCTTATAACAGCTATTATTCATGTGCTTTATTATACTTATATGCTTTAGTTATATCCAACCTCCTCCACCTACTTTTAAAATAAACTGAATAGTGTTGGGAAATACCCCCTCAGAAACAAAAAACATGCAATGGATGCAGAGCTGAATTTGCTTCTTAAATTGAATACTTTCTACATTTTATATTTTTGTCTCTCCCCCGTCTTATTTTCTATACTGCTTTCTCTGGTAAGCGTGGGCTTGGTAAAAGCTGAGTAGAACAGACTAGACCTTCCTGTTGTCAGCAACAGTCTATAGCTCTAGGAATTTACAGCCCATCACAAGGATACAACCAATCCATTATGTGTTGGGACCTTCTTATTGGGCCATGCCAGTAACCCAATGAGATGAGGAACCCATTAGGAATTCTTTCCAGATTAGAATATCCTTCCAGTGATTGAACATCAAACTAATCCAGAGTCACTCATATTGGGCCAATTTATAGTTAGTAAATATCCATTTAAGCTAAGATAAACCTTGAAAACTTGCTAGTAAAAGTAACAGGAAAAGTTAGTTCTCCCAGAAGGTTTTAATCATTACATTTACAGTAAACGTTCCACTTCTTGGAATTCAAGAAGCAACTGGAATTCCCTTCTTACAATGGAAAGTCATTCATTCATTCGTTTTCCAAACAAGCTTATTCTAGTACAGATTCTCAGGATGCTTGGAGCCAGTTCTGTTTAGCAGTAATCAATCTTGGATAGGATGATGATCCACCAGAGAACACACACAGACAAATTTTCATACTTAAAGCTGTCCTTAATAAACCAAATATTCAGGAAGCAACTGGAGAAACTGGGTAAACCCACACAGACTTGGTGGCAATGTGCACACTCCATAAACAAATTAAAAACCTGGTACCTGGAGCCGTGCATACTTTCTATCTTTTAATTTTTATTTTAACAGGTAAACTCTTTTTATTATGATTATTTTCTAACACAGAGCATCTAAGTTGACTAAAACACTACCCCCAAAATGTACAAAGACCAGAAGAGGTCACATAAAACATATCTTCCGACCTCAATATTTCCAACGGTTCCACTGGTGGGAAGTGTATACATCCTTCAGCTTTCTACCTGTTAGAAGGTCACCTCAAAATTCCTGGAGACAGCTGGAAACACTACTTACAGCAAGCATTCTCCTGAAACACAGATTTCTCACTCATCCATCCATTTTCTGAACATGGTTTGATCATTACAGAGAGACACCAGGAATCAGAGCTTATCCTGGTATATCACATGTAAGTGAAGAACTTACCCTGGATCAACATTGTTGAGTAACACTTAAGCAAAAGCTCACAGCCATGTTAGGTCACTTTCTTACTAGCAGTTACTCTAACTATACCATTAGGATGTGGAGAAACCTGAAAGAAATATGGGGATAACAAGAAAACTACACTAAGACATTGACAGGACCTTGACGCAACAGCAAGCACTGACTTACCATTCTGGACGTCTAATAAAAATAGCAAATCTTACTGTATTACAGTGAGTAAAATTATGGGAAATATGGAGAGAAAATATTTTGAAAAGTTTTTAAATATAAAGTAATACATTTTATAATTATAGGATAGAAGCATCGAACATTAGTGATATTTCAGTCTAGACTACTAAGATCTGTATTGACTAAGCATCCATCCATCCATTATCCAACCTAACTACAGGATCATGGGGGTCTACTGGAGCCAATCCCAGCCAACACAGGGTGCAAGTCAGGAAACAAACCTCAGGCAGGGCGCTAGCCCACTGCAGGTACTGAATAAGCAAAAAATATAAATGTAATGGTGCTGCTTTTTCCTTAAGATCCAACTCATATTTGTGTTTAAAAAATTGGAAGGATTTGACCATTTTCCATGTTTTTGTTTTTATAGTTTTGTGGATCACAGTAAAATATTACAGTCTACCTCAGTACTGGGGAGAATTCCAAAAGCAGCGTGATTTTGACGCCAAGCATCATTGGGTAACACAACTAAAAACATCTCAAAAATGTTTTCACTTTCATGGCTTCTTTTAATTTCTTTTAATAGTGTTTGTGTATTGTTACTTTTATGAGCTTTATTAAATCAAATTCCAAATAAGTGGTGTCATTATGGCAATAAAAATACTTTTAAATAAATAACAATAATTGAAGTTGTTGAATATGCACAGTGTTTGAGATTTAGCTGTTCAAACACTAATTTTAACAGTAGGGTTAAATAAATGAAGTACTTCCTGAATTCAGTAATAATGTTATTAATTAGAATTAATAACAATAATTAATTAATAAATAGATTTTAGTGCAGATGGGGGGGGGGGTAACCTTTATATGGTTTACTGAAATAAATAAAATGAGTACCTGGAAAATGGCTTTTAACTCAGTGATTATTTAGATTCAAGATGTCAGCTGAAATGTCAAACAAGCTATCGAAACTGCATTTGGTATATAATTTGATGGGCTGAAGTTATGATAAATATGTTACAAGATATTTAGCTAAGTTATAAAGTAAGGTAATCCTACTCAACTAATTATGGCTCCAGACAGTAGCAAAGTGTTGCATGTTGATTAGCATATGCCAGTAAGAATTTTGCTGTACTCTGTACTCATGACAACAAAGACCATATCAACCTATACTTTGCTATTTTGCACTGGAGTAAATTATGATGTGATCTTTATGTTACAGTAGTTCAGACTGCTTTAAATTCTTGATAAATGAGGAAACTGCAAGTTACTCACACAAGTGACATGTCCAAAGCCAGGTAGTTGAACTTTGAGCTAATAATAGTAGGGTTTTGCAAATAACAGCACTATTGGTATACAGCAGCATGTAAAGAACAAGTTTTTTTGTTAGTTTAGTATTTTCAGTATGTTCATATGCTCATGCTGCAGAGATTAAATTCACAAGGTCAGAAAATAAATGAGTGAACGAATTTACAAAGTTCTTAAATACTACCATGTGCCTCCCAAGTTTTCAGTAGTACTTTGAAAATACATCAAAAACCAGATCAAAGTAAAAACTGCTTTCTAATATTATCTTTAGCATCATCGAAGAATTTTTACTAAACTTTATTTTATAATATACAGCACGTCATCATGATCATCACACTAAAGAGCACTAGAAAGCTAAAACCGAGATGAAGCAGCTTGAGAAAATATGAATAATGTATTATTATTATTATTATTTCAGAATAAAGAATGATGGAGAATAAATATGTCTGTATGCATATTTCAAACTTGCGACACATTTGTGCTCTACTCTTCTGTTCAATTATGAATTCATTTAACGGCCTGTGAAAATTCAGCCCAGATTTTTTGGAAGGTTATTAAAGCTTTTGAACAAATAATCATTAAGAACACAAACGTTTCTAACAAATCTTAGTAAAATTTACATTCCGAGTATTGGTAAATAATTTGTTTTTCAATCATAAGGACAGTAATTGAAAACTTCATGAAGTGTTGCTGAAGAAGGTAACTCAAAAGTAGCAGCTTTCAATTCTTGTTTTGTGGCGATTTCAGAAAGAAAGAAGGAAAAATCTGGCTTTGGTATGTGTACATTACAGTTACTACCAGTCAGACACCATGGCTTAAACTTCAAAAAGTAAACTGGTAGATGTGTTTCAGTGGACCTTAAAAGTACCATTGCAGACCCTGAACCTTAACCTTAACATTTTAATCATAGGTCTGAAAGTCTGAAAGACTGTATCAAACTTCAAGAACATAAAACACAAAAACACTAAACCAAACCCAGGACCTTGAATTGGATTAGTTCCAAAGAAGGATTGGTGAACTTTGTAGATGAATATGTGCAGTATATTAAGCATGCAGATAAGTTTTATCCAGATTAGAACTTAAAAGTAGAATAGACGTCCAGTGGATTGTGTCAAAGTCATATTACCATCTATACCCTAGGTATTACAGAGTAAATTATGTTGAAAATATTGCTGAGATTATAGTGACTTACAGTAAGAAATCAGTGTTTTAAGTTAAACAATTAAACCAACAGTTTTACAGTACTTTTTCAAGGTGAACAAGCTTTGAAAATGATGGAATAAATATTTTTACTTTCAGAAGTTTTCTTATTCAGTTTTTTTTATCCACTATTAAAGATTATGGATTATGGTATACGACCTTCAATTCTGAAAAGGTTGCTGAAATTAATTGTACAAGCACACTGCACTAGCTTGTCCCTGACTCAGGCAGTGAACAGCTGAGTTGTTGGCTGAAGAGTACATTAACTCCTTTAAATATGAAGATCTGTAACAATGTGAGAAAGTGTCAACAACAGATCAAAAGAAGTCCTCCATCTATAAGTGTGACTTGTATCTGGTATGATATTTGTAAAGAAACGCTCTGAAACTACTAGTGATATTTTTTCCCTGGTCTATGATTCAAATGAACTCTGTTTCAATAGGTGTGATGCTGTATCTGTCAGAAACACTCTAATTTTCCATTGTTATTAACCTTTTATTTTTTGTGCAGTATTCACGTAGTATTTATATTTCTTTTTGTTTTTGTAATTTTTGTCATTTTTCAATAGCACTTCCACTTAAGTGTTAAGGAATTTTTCGTTGCTACACAAGTGATGAGTATGCAGCAGTGGATTTTGATGTAGTCACAGTTTCATTACTAAAGACAGAAGTACATAAAGTTGTATCCTCACCTTAAATACTTGTCTTGGAATATATCAGCAGTTTAGGAAGGCTTTTGATTTTGACTTTTGCCTAGGCCTTTGTACATAGACAATCACTTCTCTTGCACTGAACTTTACTTTCATTTTTCAGTATTCTTTTCGAAAATCCTTTAGATCCTGACATCTTACATTTACTTAACATCAACCTCATTGTGGCAGCACATGTAGTGTGAAAAAATAGGACAACATTTAATTGACCAACTTTCTTAAAGAGACCATACAGCACAAATTTATTGTTGCACTCAGAGAACTTGAATGTATACGGTAGTTAGTTGACACAAGCAAAACAGACATAAAAGCAGTGAGGGTGCATGCCCTCCTAAATTTGTGTATGTACCAAGAAAGTATTTGTAGAATATGTATAGTTTTCTTTTCACTTTGCTTTGTTTTATGTAGTGGCAAAGTGCCTTTCTAAAATGGTACATAATTTATTTTTTATAGAAATCAGTGATTTAAATTATTCAATCTGTGTGTTGCTAGGAACACATACAGTACATACTGATCTATGTTTTTGGAAACAGCAAAGGATCAGTTCACACAGAGAAAAGTGTTACACTTCAGTCTATTATATTTTAAACATTTTAGAAATTAACCAAAAATGTAAATCATGTTTTTATACCTTCAGATCAGTTCCATTCCAAATATAAAATACAGTAAATTTGACGTAACTTTCTTTCTTTCGCTCTCAAAGTTCATTTTAAAAGGCTTCCCAGCATCGAGTTTGCATTTGCCTGGTACCGGTTGCCAGTATTTCCAAATGTCTTCTAGCTTCAGAGCGGCTGCTGTAGCATATATTATTTTCAACTTCAAAATTCATTTTACCATTGAAATGACGGAGACCTGCTGTTTGTACTGCTGCCAGCCGACGCACTGGAAAGCACTGTGTGGGCCCTGTTGCTTATGCTAACTGCCATTGTCGGCAGCTTTATATTAAATCTTCTGGTGATTTCTGTTCTGACGTTGGCTCTCATTTGTTTCCTAGGTAACCAAGGCTTTTGCCTCATTCATACCATTGTTCAGATTTTCTCTGCAACGTGTGCCTTGTCATTTGCACATTTGAATGCTGAATCTCCTTCTAGTCCATACATCCCATCAATTGGATACTGGAAGAGCTTGTTTTTTTTCCAGACTGCTTTTTTTTCCCATATTGTTTCATGCCTTCTCTCCTGTGGAGTGCCGGAAGTTCCATTTCATACTGCCATTTGCTTTAATGACTTCTTATGACTTGGTGGGTAAGTTAGTATACTCACAGTTTTTATAGACTGACTGATTTACAGAAAATGATGCTTAGTCTATCTTGATCTACTTCAGCAAATAATCAGGATGAATGTAACTGTTCATAAGAATATGCATCCAGCCAATAATGATCGATCTGCATAGATTAAAAAGTTATTTTGATCAGTCACATGTTTCCGTATCACTTGGGAACTGAGTGCACAGCAGGCATTTAGTCTGATTGAATTTATGTGCTTGGTGACAAGAATTTACTTTAAAAACCTGTAGATTCCTTCTGACTCGCCTATGACAGTTTTGTGCAGTATGGTAAATATCACGAGAAGCTGCAAATGTAAGTAGGGCACATTTTTTATATGTGTGTAATGAGAAGAATGCATCTAGATTGGTACATAAACTTTTGCATTATTTTAAAAGCATTTTGCAGTAAAAACTTTCTGATGTGCAGCAAAGTAAGATAATAATAGTATTCTGAACAAAGTGACTTTTTAGCACCTGTGTATTGTCAAGGTGGCATCTATGTGGAGTTTGTCACTTTTTCTCAAGTAAGAGTTGTGATCAGGTTTTCAGACCAAGACAAGTTTAGAATGGAGCTTAAATACAGTTACTTGTATTACCCCAGTGTACTTGCACAGTATGTGTGTATGCCATTTGCACCTATGATGACCTGTTCCTTCGCTAAACACGAAAACCCCCAAAAATGGAGGAACCACTGGTAGCACCTCACCAACTGGAAACTGCAGGTAGTGATTGACTATTTGAGACTCTTTTGTCATTTAAATTCATAGCATCTTACTAGTAACTGTTTTAGTGTTTTATATAAAAAATTAACATGAATAATATAAATAAGAGAAAATTGTTTACAGGTGCTTTTAAAATGCTTTGATGAAACTGGCACACCATCCAAGTTGGTTCCCACATTCTTGTCCATGCTATCATGATTGGCACTGGCTCCTCATAGCCTTGAACTGCATTAAGAAGGTTAAAATCAATGGATGGATAGACGTTATAATTGGATCTTCACATCCAGCCCCATGCTGACAAGTTATTGTAAAGCATGTTAAGCAGAACAAAAGTCTGGAAAAGTTAAGAGAACAAATGTTAGTGATTGCCTTGCACATTAGGGGTGAAAGTTGTTTGCAGTTATTTACTTCCAGACGGAAATTAGGTCATCGTCATGCTTGCTTGCATAACACTTTGCTTGTTTCATGAATTAGAATCTTTGTAAGGTGGCATGGTTGCTGGTCTACATTTACTGAATATAAAAGATGCTTACCTTGCTGTATCTGTGCCAGTTAAGTAAGTTTCTTTTAAAACAATATTTACATTTTTTAGTTGTCCATTGTTTATTCAGAGTGCACAACAATGATTATGTTAAGGTGCTATGTATGTGTGCATTTTGGGGTATAGGGTTAAATTCTGAAGGCAACTACAACATCACTAAATTTGCATTGGCGTTCACTGGCTGTTCAAAGACATACTGGGTAATATTAGGCAGGTTGATAAGCCCCCACATAGTTATTCCTAGTGTCAGCTCAGTACATGTAGGAATGAATGTATAAAAAGATTAAGTATTCAAGTTACTTTTTCAGATTTCTTGATGCTCTTTTTAAATTCTTGTTCTAAATTCATGTAGACAGAATTTGAATGTATGTGGGTGGTTCTTCTTTTCTTTATCAAATTGCACAAATGTAACACGAAGAAAATGTACACATGGCTTAACATTAATGTGCTTTCTGGAACATAGTTAACTTAGTTAAGAATCAATTATCACATTTTTGTTTATTAAATATTTTTGGAACAAGGAGTCATATCTAAAAATAAGTGATAATAGAATATAATTACATATGTTTAGTAGAGTACATAAAATAGAATTTTATAATATCATGTAGTTAAAAACAGAGCCCAAATAGGCTCGTGGTGACTAAAATAACTTTCAATGACAGTAGATTCTGAAAGATTCAAACTTAAATGGTGTAAAAAAATGCATCAATTGATGTGCTGTTTTAGGTGTTGACTGAAGAAGGTCTACAGCTAATTGTAATTCACATTTCTTAAACAACATTTTTGAAAGAAATACTTAAAGGAAAGGCATAATGTAAGTCTCAAACTAAAACTGTTCATTGCATTGGCGCACAATAGACAGCAGGTCATTGTGGCTCTTTGTTGGTAAAATAATAGTGTCACTAAAATACTGAATGATTAAGATGTACAGATAATGCAGCAATCAGGTTGTTAATAGTGTAATGTAAACGCTGTGTGTTAATCACTATATATATATAAAGTGTCACCCAACCACACTTAAGAAATCTCATTTCCTGTTCCATTCATTTCCAAAAAAATTAGGTTGCTTGCAAGTTTAACTTTTATTCTCACAAATATCATGTCGCTTAACCACTACGATTAAAAAAGCAAGAAAAGTGAGCTGGTGTGACAAAGTTTTACACAAGCCACTGTCTGACAAGTAAAAGAAGAAAATATACAAAATATACAATTTGAAGTGTCCTCTCTCAATGTAAATTTGAAACAATAAATGAATCCATAATTGAAGTTGCAAAGAATGTTTTTCAGTTATAAGATATGGGATATAAAATATTCACCAATGTTTTTCAGTGGGAGTTTTTGAAATTTCAATAGATTTCTAGAGTGCATTGTATTTGAGATATCTCAGCAAAAATTGAACTTTCCCAACAAGTTTCCTTGAAGAATACGTGTGCTAAGTTTCAGCAAATCTGGTCCACTGGGAGCGTAGTTGTCTCATGCTGACAGCCAGACACATCAGGCAACACCAGTAGATGCCTTGTTAATATCTTTGTTAACCACAGCTCCACGTTTAGGAGATTACAGGAGATGGACACTTATTAGCAGCTTAACTATCTACATGGAGTATGTTTGATCTTTTTGTGTCTCTATCCACTTTCCTTCATGTAATCCGTTTTTTCCTAAAGAGATTTTTTATAAGATTAACTGACAACCTCAGATTGGCCCAGTACGAGTGAATATTTATGTATGTTTGAGTATTTCTATGCAGTGGATTAGTATTTTGTTCAAGACTAGGCTACTGCTTCTAGGTTAGATTTTAGCCACCTCAGATCATAAGGTGGATTAGGCAGGTGTGAGAATGGATTGATGGAGAAACAAATGAACATTATGGTTTATAAGAAGTAGACTATTAACATTTGTGAAGATCAGGTTTTAATATATTGTTCTATTAGTTGTTTATGAATATATTTAGTACTGGTTAGTATATGTCAGTTATTGATTTCGTACATAAAAAGAATATCAGTTAGTTTGGGAATGCAGGTACTTTGTGCATGAAATATGTGTTTGCATGCATTTACCATTGGATTGTGTATGTACTGTATGCTCTTGGTTTGCACTTGAGTGTAATTAGGTTATTTGCCTACTTGCATTGTCACATTGGTCAGTTGAACTCATACTGCTGGTTTGATGTGCGTATGAACTGTATCAGTTTGCACTTTTGGTTTGCATTTGGACTGTATTGCATTGTCTGCAAACTGAATGCCTAAAATATATTGTTGATTCCTGTAATTGAGCATGGCTTGAGCATGTGATTATACTATTGGCATGTGTGCCTATTTTGTGATTTGTATATACACTTTATAGTGTTTTATACATGTATAAGGCTGATTTGCTATAAATATTGTCAAGTATTTGTATTTGCTGTCTTCTTAGTTTGCAAGTCTGAATTATTAGTTGATCAGCTGTCTCACCAACAGCAAGTCTAAATACACTACTCACACAAATTAAAGGAGCACTTAATCATCACAGTCTAACACCAGGTCAATTAAGCTTCAGGGATACCAATCTGTTCAGTTATGAAGCATAAGCAACTGTTAATCGACTTCACAAACTTCACAAAATGACGACAGGTATACTGGAGAGGCAACAGCAAGACAACTCCCAAAAAGGGAATGGTTTTTGCAGGTGGTGGTGACAGGCAGTTGCTCTCTCCTGATCCTTCCTGACTGATTCTTCCCTAATTTTGCATTTTATTGGGGTCCTTGTCACTACTGGCAGCAGCCAATTCATGATGCACAGTTAGTCCAGCTCCTCTAGGATGCTCATTTGTGTGAGGTGGAACAGGAGGAACACTGCCAGAGCCCTACAAAATGACCTCCAGCTGGCTACTGGTGGCCATTGTCAGAAACAAATTTCATGAAGGTAGCATGTGGGCCTGATGTCCTCTAGTGAGACCTGTGCTCACAGCCAATCACCATGCAGCTCGATTGGCATTTGCCAGAGAATACCACAATTGGCACCTCCATCATTGGTGCCTCATTCAATTCACAGAGAGCAGATTCTCACTGAGCACATGTGACAAATGTGAAAGAGTCAAGAAACAATAAATATTATGCAGCCTGCAACATCATTCAACATGACTGGTTTGCTGGTGAGTAAGTGATGGTTTAGAAGGCAACGGCGGGTCACATAGACCTCCATGTGCTAGGCAATGGTACCCTGACTGCTGTTAGGTATCGGAATGAAATCATCAGAGCCATTGTCAGACCTTATGTTGGTGCAGTGGGCCCTGGGGTCCTCCTAGTGCAGGACAATGCCCAGGCTCATATGGTCAGAGTGTGCAGGCAGTTCCTGGATGACAAAGGCAGTGATGTCATTGACTGGCCCACATGTTCCGCAGACCTAAACCCAATTGAGAGCCTCTAGGATGTTATGTTTCAGTGCATCCAACACCGCCAAGTGGAGCCACAGATTGTCCAGGAGCTCACTGATGCTGTGATCCAAGTCTCGGAGGAGATCCCCCAGGACACCATCCGCCGTCTCATCAGGAACATATGCACACAGGCACGTGGAGGCCGTACACATTGCTGAGTCAAATTATGAGTT
This sequence comes from Polypterus senegalus, assembly GCF_016835505.1. NCBI lineage: Eukaryota > Metazoa > Chordata > Cladistia > Polypteriformes > Polypteridae > Polypterus > Polypterus senegalus. Next base: position 75,563,966 of record NC_053158.1, read on the forward strand.
GCCGTGATGAAATTCACGCAAGTTGGATCAGCCTGTGATTTCAGTTTTTGACCCTGATTTTCAGTGCAATGTTGAATCTACACCTCAATGGGTTGGTTTTGGTTTCCATTGACCGTTGTTGCAACATTTTGTTCTCAATGAATTACACAGTATTACTCAGTAAAGATTTTACACTTGAATATTTCATTCATTGAGATCCAATGTGTGATTTAAGTGTTCATTTTTTGAGAAGTGTATGTAAAAAATAGAAATAATTTTCTACACATCTGTAACCCACCATAAAATAAATTTTGCTTTAGATGAAAATTAATACAATACGTGCCTGTCTGATTTCAAGTTAGAAACCACTCTGCAAATATTTCACTGTGTCTGTTCTGCTGTTGCATAGGTTTAATGGTAAGAGTTGGTCATGGCAGGGGAGGGGGGATAACTATGGGTTGTTAAACTGATACCCTGACCACAAATATGGCAAACTGCAGAAGCCACAAGACAGCAACATACTATAGCAATTGAATACAAAACTAATATTATTTTAGTATTGTCACTGCAGGGATTTCCTTTTGTGGTGGTATGTGTTTCCCTGCAGTGAACTTCATGTTGCCAATGGCTACTTACCTGGATATAAAAACTCAAGTGAGTTATTTTCATTTACATGTGATCTCTCAAAATCAATTGCTTCAATTATGTTAGTCTAATCACTCCAACCCTCACACACTTGTCTGCCACAATAACAAAGACAAGAGAATTTAAAATATGCATACTTTTTTCTGACATGTTGCTAAGGTCATACACAAAGTGGAAAACCATCTAAGCCTTCTCAGCCTATTAAATTAATTAATTTTATGAAATTTACTCAATCAGAACACAATTTAAATGTATCTTTTGTTTCTTAATATAGTGTCACATGAAGCATTGAGTTTGAAATTCAATTTTTATCGTCACATGATCAGAGTACAGTGTAATTGTTATATGCATGTCTTATTAACAGCAGAGCTTCATTGGCATGATCGGTGACTATATTTATTTTTTTTTGGTTTGTTTCAGAAAGGTGATAATTTCATAAGAGCATGGGGAAAGAGAATCAGGATTTTCATTGGGCTGAAAAATGTAGACAGTTCTGGCTCCTGTTGCTTTGCTATTGACATGTGTTACAGTAGATGTGCTGTTTGATAGGTGAATTTTTAATTTATTCATTAATTTTACAAAACTCCTTAGTTCAATATAAAATTGCAGAGATCCCATAAGCATTTCTGCAAGCCTGATGGAAGGCAGAAATCAACCATGACTGCAATACTAGTAAGTCTCGGGATACGTTAACTCAATGACTCACATATTAGGTTTTAATGGATAAGATTTATTTTAAATATTTCTGAAGACCCTTGAACATCCTTATATAACCCAACTCTAGTAACAGGCATATAAAAAAAGAACCTCAAAGCATTGTGTCAAATTAACTTGCATGTTTTTTTTTCACAATAGCAGCCGTGAGGTAAGTGCTACTATGAGAGGAAGATCTTGCGCTAATGCATTTCTGTCACCTTTTCAAAGCTTGATTTTTAACAAAGAAAATCAAAAATCAAGCAGGGAACTGTGTGATGGTCCTTGCCGAATTTGCAAGAAAGAAAAGGAAATTTTCTCTTCAAATAATTTTCTTGATCATGCACACTCCTGTATAGTAAATGAAAATGTGTTCACCTGCATTATAATGCTTTTGTGTCTAAGCTAATGTTTCTAGACATTCTGCTTCTACTGTTGGAGAATGTGCTTCCATTTGCTATTAAGGGGAAAAGTGATTGAAGTGGGAAATGTTATTTTCAGTCTACTTGCATCCATTGCTCCATGACTTTCTCTTTGCTCTACTGCATCTTGGAGAATAACGTGTGAAATCTTTGTGTATACGTCAAGTTCTGATTTTCATGCACATTCAGGGTGTCTCTCATGTCACATCTGGTCCCTTTTTTATTGGTCTTATAATAGGCAGACTAAAGAGTTATTCATTGACTTCTTGTAGCCTGAGTTAATCACACACCAAATTCATCAGAGATTATAGATGGGGTATTTTATATATGAAAGTAAATAGGCTAGACATCCTTTTGAACTGATCGATAATATATGTGACAGGTGATGTTTTCTTTAGTTATATGAAATGACTTGTAAAGTTCTTGATTCTTCTGAAAACTCATACAGAATATTGATAGCTTACCATTCATATAAATCACTAGCATATACAGTGCATCCGGAAAGTATTCACAGCGCATCACTTTTTCCACATTTTGTTATGTTACAACCTTATTCCAAAATGGATTAAATTCATTTCTTTCCTCAGAATTCTACACACAACACCCCATAATGACAACGTGAAAAAAGTTTACTTGAGGTTTTTGCAAATTTATTAAAAATGAAAACACTGAGAAATCACATGTACATAAGTATTCACAGCCTTTGCTAAATACTTTGTCGATGCACCTTTGACAGCAATTACAGCCTCAAGTCTTTTTGAATATGATGCCACAAGCTTGGCACACCTATCCTTGGCCAGTTTCGCCCATTCCTCTTTGCAGCACCTCTCAAGCTCCATCAGGTTGGATGGGAAGCGTCAGTGCACAGCCATTTTAAGATCTCTCAAAAGATGTTCAATCAGATTCAAGTCTGGGCTCTGGCTGGGCCACTCAAGGACATTCACAGAGTTGTCCTGAAGCCACTCTTTTGATATCTTGGCTGTGTGCTTAGGGTCGCTGTCCTGCTGAAAGATGAACCGTCGCCCCAGTCTGACGTCAAGAGCACTCTGGAGCAGGTTTTCATCCAGGATGTCTCAGTACATTGCTGCAGTCATCTTTCCCTTTATCCTGACTAGTCTCCCAGTTCCTGCCGCTGAAAAACATCCCCACAGCATGATGCTGCCACCACCATGCTTTACTGTAGGGATGGTATTGGCCTGGTGATGAGCGGTGCCTGGTTTCCTCTAAACGTGACGCCTGGCATTCACACCAGAGAGTTCAATCTTTGTCTCATCAGACCAGTGAAGTTTGTTTCTCATGGTCTGAGAGTCCTTCAGGTGCCTTTTGGCAAACTCCAGGCAGGCTGCCATGTGCCTTTTACTGAGGAGTCGCGTCCGTCTGGCCACTCTACCATACAGGCCTGATTGGTGGATTGCTGCGGTGATGGTTGTCCTTCTGGAAGGTTCTCCTCTCCCCACAGAGGACCTCTGGAGCTCTGACAGAGTGACCATCGGGTTCTTGGTCACCTCCCTGACCAAGGCCCTTCTCCCCTGATCACTCAGTTTAGATGGCTGGCCAGCTCTAGGAAGAGTCCTGGTGGTTTCGAACTTCTTCCACTTACAGATGATGGAGGCAGTGTGCTCATTGGGACCTTCAAAGCAGCAGAAATTTTTCTGTAACCTTCCCCAGATTTGTGCCTCGAGACAATCCTGTCTCGGAGGTCTACAGACAATTCCTTTGACTTCATGCTTGGTTTGTGCTCTGACATGAACTGTCAACTGTGGGACCTTATATAGACAGGTGTGTGCCTTTCCAAATCATGTCCAATCAACTGAATTTACCACAGGTGGACTCCAATTAAGCTGCAGAAACATCTCAAGGATGATCAGGGGAAACAGGATGCACCTGAGCTCAATTTTGAGCTTCATGGCAAAGGCTGTGAATACTTATGTACATGTGATTTCTCAGTTTTTTTATTTTTAATAAATTTGCAAAAATCTCAAGTAAACATTTTTCACATTGTCATTATGGGGTGTTCTGTGTAGAATTCTGATGAAAAAATTTATTTAATCCATTTTGGAATAAGGCTGTAACATAACAAAATGTGGAAAAAGTGATGTGCTGTGAATATTTTCCAGATGCACTATATAAAGTCTAAAATGTTAAGGAATACCAGTATTCAAGAGCAAGTGTTTTAAACCCAGAAATGATTGTTTTCAATCACCAAATATTAGAGTGGGGCTTCTCTTTGTCAAGCAATTACCTGTAAACAGGTTTATTGTCATCATTTGGTGCCTGGAGAAGACTCTCAAACAGAGCTCTGTCTGTCTTGTAGTAGCTGAACTTTTTCCCCTCTCGTTCAGATGTATTTTATGTTGTCTTGGAGCCTTGCAACCCATCAGAATTGTTCCTCCTATCCCTGGTGGCATGCTCCTGAACTCCTCTTAAAAAAAGTACAGCATTCTCCGAAGCATGTTAAATTATAAGTTCCTTTTTAAGTGGTTCCTCTGTCCTCACAACACATTTTGACTATCAAGCGATATATTAACGAATATCGTTCACACACCACAACAATTATAGCTCATGCAAATAACAAGAGTATAAACATACAATGCACACCAGAATAATACGTACATAAACCAGGGGGTATATATATTGTGAAAGTACAAGACTTCAGACATGGTAAAGGTTTGGGGCAGCCACCCGTATAATATGTTCCTGGCTGCAAAAATAATCTTCTATACTAATAAAAGGCAAAGCCCTCACTGACTGACTGACAGACTCACTCACTCACTCACTCACTCATCACTAATTCATAATGGTCATAACTGGAACCTATTTTTTCGTCCATATACTGTAATAGACTGCAGCTCGATGGCCGTGGGAGGCGGAGTTGTGTCTCGTCTCATCACGCCTCCCACGTAATTGAGTGCCTGCCCATATAAGGTAAATATTCGCGGGTGAAGGACTGTGCTTAGCATATTCATAAGTAAAAATATCTGAATCACAAACTGATGTTAATTATATTTTGTCCATGAATACTTATTAAATAATTCCAAGTAGTCTGTCTGCTTCCTTTCATAGCTTTTCCAATGGTTGTGCTGCTTCCAGGCATGTATTTTCGTATTAAAGCATTTAACCAATCACATTTCAGCCATCATTTGTTGCCAGGCAGAGAGGACGTTACAATCCATTGAGCAGGCATTCTAACACAGAATAAATGTCGATTAACCTGTTGCTTCAACCAATCAGATTTTGAGTTGGTGTCAGTACGGCACTCTAGCAGGCGTATGGCGACGTCACCGTATTCAGACCCATTGATCGGATAGAAGCCGCAGGTTCGATTTTCAGCTTTAGCTTCGATGGCAATAGAAAGGCACTTTTTGATGGAACTGAGGCGCACGGATAATCCGTACAACAGAGTGATTGAACTGTTTTTGAGGAAAGAGAGGAAGATGGATTTTGTTTACAAATAATCCGAATTTTTGGTGAGTAAAATGTTGTGATCTTCCTAAATAATATTGCAAGTTTATGAGTTATTATTGATGTTTTTTGTGTGTCGCGGCTGTGGCTGCAGTAGAAAGGAACATGTTCACCACTGTTTTGTCCATCCATCCATTGTCCAACCCGCTGAATCTGAACACAGGGTCACAGGGGTCTGCTGGACCCAATCCCAGCCAACACAGGGCACAAGGCAGGAACCAATCCTGGGCAGGGTGCCAACCCACCGCAGGACACACGCAAACACACCCAGCACACACTAGGGCCAATTTAGAATCACCAATCCACCTAACTGGCATGTCTTTGGACTGTGGGAGGAAAGCGGAGCGCCCGGAGGAAACCCACGCAGACACGGATAGAACATGCAAACTCCACGCAGGGAGGACCTGGGAGGTGAACCCGGGTCTCCTAACTGCGAGGCAGCAGCGCTACCACTGCGCCACCGTGCCGCCCCCCTGTTTTGTCTATTCAATAAAGGCATTTATTGTGGCTACAGGAGTTATCTATCTGCGATGCAGCGGCTCTTTATACTGTATTTCTGCATAATAAGATGGTTTTTATAACCATAAATTCGTTTTTGAGGGGTGGGTTGATTCAGACGGAGCAGTACTGAAGGCCTAGGTGTGAGATGCACGGTCCGCCAATGGACCAGATCATACATAAATTCAATGAACATTACAACCCGAAAATAAACAAAACTGTAGAGAGGCCCATGATTAAATGAACGGTAAAAAAGTAAGAGCGAAGCGACGGTGACTTATTGAGGCAGGCAGGCCAGAGCACAATAGCACGGGGCTCGATGTAGTGTGCGTTAAGTCGATCGAAATGCGTGCTCAGATTCGAAAAAATATATCTTTTCAAGTTCTATTTGGACATAAGTAGGTTCTATTTAGTCGACAGAAATATCTTTGGTAGGAATGTAAGTTGAATTTAAAGATATTTCTGTCGACTAAATAAAAATTACTTATATTTAAAATTTAAATAGAACTTGAACAGATACGATAGTTCATAATGCCCACGCAGCACTATGTCCACGTAAGAGTGGAAGTCATCCGTTTTGCACTGATATGAAATAGCCTGCCCATTTAATTATTTAGGAATGAATAGATAAATTAAGAATTTGTACAAATAATGTTTTTCTGTTTTCTTCCTCAATGGATTCTGGCACGCCCAGCAACAGCTGGTCGCACCTCAAAGGGTGTGTGTATATATATATATATATATTGCCTTTGGAGACCTGGGTTCGCTTCCCGGGTCCTCCCTGCATGGAGTTTGCATGTTCTCCCCATGTCTGCGTGGGTTTCCTCCAGGCGCTCCGGTTTCTTCCCACAGTCCAAAGACATGCAGGTTAGGTGGATTGGCAATTCTAAATTGGCCCTAGTGTGTGCTTGGTGTGTTTTTGTGTGTCCTGCGGTGGGTTGGCACCCTGCCCAGGATTGGTTCCTGCCTTGTGCCCTGTGTTGGCTGGGATTGGCTCCAGCAGACCCCCGTGACCCTGTATTCGGATTCAGCGGGTTAGAAAGTGGTTGGTTATATCTAAAACAGAACTGAAATCACAGGAAGGGGTGAGATTTTATAGGGAGTCTTGGGAAGTGATATCATCCTCAGGGCCGGGACAGGAAGCGATGTTGTCTTCGGGCCGGGACAGGAAGTGACGTCTTCAGAGTCGAGGCATCGGAACCTGGCAGGATTTCCCGGAAAGGTCCCTGGTCGGGTGCAGCCCTGGTCGAGTGAGTCAGTACCATTCTCTAAGCCCTTTAGCTGCCTCCCTACTGCGTGTGTGACATATGAAAATAACAGGTCGTTGTTAGACCATCACAGTTCGTCCATATAAACAGCAATGTACTCATCATAGTGCATCCATCCATTAATTTTCTGAATGGACATGCAAAGTTAGAACTTGTCCTGAAAATGCAAGCAGCATAGTTCATGTTTTGTCTTGGTAGAGTAGTATATTACTCTACTTTCCCATTTTGTATTATTAATATGTAGCCTTTGTCGGAATGCCTCAAATCTCAGACTTACCACTGTTTATAAAGTATCGTACCATATAACTTCTCCCCACCTTCCCTTCTACATCTATAATCTCAGGCAATTATGTATAGTGAAAGACAAGCAGAAGTTACACTTTAAATAATGTATTATTGATACTATTCATAAATAATAGCAATATGCAAAGTACATTTGAATATTGGAAACCATTTAACCTGATAAATGGTTATGTGTAGTTTCAGGCGGCACACAGGCTTGTTAGTTACTTAAAATGTCTCTAGTTAAGTTCTCATTTTTGGTCAGCTTTCTTCAGAACAGGCCACATGCCTGTCTCAATATGGCTGCTGAGCTGTGCTCTTCATTGTGTTGTCCTTTTCAGTTCATAGTGTGTGAGATGCTCCTTCATCATTTGGTAAGAGAGAGAGTGGAGGGTGTTAAAGCAAGCAAATTTATAGATTTTCTGTCCAACCCTTACGGCCAATAGGGCTTCATGGTACTTAAAGGCTTTTGATAAAAGCGAAGTCCAAACAGCCATACTTCAGACCAATGGGGCAGAGAATACTACATTGCTTTGCCTAAGTTACAAATAAAGGAATACAAAATATTTATCAACTAGTATGCAAACTTTCATACCACAACAGTTCACAAGTACACCAGTAACACAGACATGCAGATCAACTTAGTTCACAAAGGCAAAGTCAACACTATCCACAGGTAAACCAATGTAATTCATCCATGAATCAATATTATGCTACTGCGCACTGTATACAAATCATAATTCATCCATGAACCAGCACTGTATTCATGAATAATATGTACATTAACTTGTTAAACTGTGTACACAAAACAATGATCCATATACCGTATACAAACTAAAACTTTATTTTATAGACCAATAATCTACTATATAATAAAACACTAAGGTCTATGTGTCCAGTTTCTCTGAGAAATCTGACTGGTCAATTTGGCTTTTGTGACATGAAAAAAGAGAAAGCGTGATTGTGAGACACACAAGGAAGAGAAAGGGTATAGGAGGCATGCTTAGAGAGTTGCCTTCAAAGTATGAAAGTATAAAATATCCAATATAAAAAGCAGGATTTATGGGAACATGCGCTAGAGAATGTGCGCTGGTAAAGACACATTAGTAAAGGCATAACAGGCACCCTGAGAGAGTCACCTTCAAAGACAAAATGTTTAAAACCAGACAGGAGTTGCAAGAAAAGAGTCTTGAAAATAAAGGCAGAGTCTGAAAAGCAGACTTTATGGGGAAATGCTTGAGAAAGGGAGTGCCGGTGACTTATTCAAGCAGCATCAAACACAAGTCATGAAGCAAGAACTGCCAGAATGCCAGCCTGCTGCAGGGCCATTAACATTCTATTTCAAACAAATATGTATGAATTATGGCTTAAATATGCTAGATGCGGTCCTCCCTGTGTGGAGTTTGCATGTTCTCCCCCTGTCTGCATGGGTTTCCTCCAGTAGCTCCGGTTTCCTCCCACAGTCCAAAGACATGCCGGTTAGGTGGACTGGCGATTCTAAATTGGCCCTAGTGTTTGCTTGGTGTGTGTTTGTGTTTGTGTGTGTCCTGCGGTGGGTAGGCACCCTGACCAAGATTGGTTCCTGCCTTGTGCCCTGTGTTGGCTGGGATTGGCTCCAGCAGACCCCCGTGACCCTGTGTTCAGATTCAGCGGGTTGGAAAATGGATGGATGGATATGCTAGATGCTCAATAAACAGTTCAGAAAATATTAAAAGTAAAGTTAAACAAGTTGCATTTCCATTTTTTAAATGTTTTTGGAAAGTGAAGAATTGGATTTACAGATAGTATTTCTTAATGGCTCTCCATGTCTGGTTTATACTTCATGCTGCTGGGATACATTCCAAGCCCTGTGACCCTATTAGATAGGTTTGAAAATGGAGTGCTGGATGAATGGAGATTCATCAAAGCAGTCCTTGCTTGCCAGCATAACTAATCAGTTTCAGTTTAGCCATATTTTATAAGCCAAGCACTGGTTGAAATTTGAAGGCCCATGATGTGAATCACCCCACAAATACCACATCTCCTGGTATCAGTTTTTTTTGTGTGTCATTTTATTTGTAATATGTGGAACATCTTTTTTAATTAATACATGGATTTTTTGTGTTGTTCTATCATTTATGATTTTTTCCTTGGTGTATTAGAGGTGTGTTGGTCAGTCAATATAAGACAATAAACTGAATTAAAATACTGTGTCAGTAGGACTCCAGTCCACTATATAAAAGCTACCGCCTAAAACTTTAGTGATATTATAGTATTGAACTGTGTAAAATACAGTTTGTTCGATGGCATAATATGCTTAGTTTTGTTATAAATTCAAACATATTCAAACAGTGCTGAGTGTTGATATAACATAACCTAGTACAACTTCAAGTTCAGAGTCAAGGTGGAGTGGTGGCTCTGAGGCTAAGGATCTGCGCTGGTATCCCAAAGGTTGTCGGTTCAAATCCCTGTCACTGCCAAAAGAGATCCTACTCTGCTGGGCCCTGAGCAAGGCCCTTAACCTTCAATTGCTCCAAGGGCGCTGTACAATGGCTGACCCTGTGCTCTGACCCCAAGGGGTATGCGAAAACTAACAAATTCCTAATACAAGAAATTGTAAAAGGTGAAATAAAGAACACAAAAAAAAGGTGGGGCAAGATCCCGGCATAGGTCACAGTGTATTACAGGGCTCATTCATGCACAAATCCACTCTCAATGGAGGAAAATTTAGAATTTCCTATTAATCTAATTCACACATCCTTGGAAATGTGGCAAAAAACCTAAGTATCTGGAAAAGATGCAGGGAGAATATGAAAATTCTATAGAGAGGGCTGGATTCTGTGAGAAAACAGCAGTAAACACTGTGCCACCCTGACACACTACAGCCATTTAATTATAAACTTGCCTGGATTCTGTGAAAGTATAGTATGTGATGAACTGGTATCTCATACAGTTTCGGCTCCTGGCTTGTGCTTGATGCCACTGGAATAAGCTGTGTGTGGTACTGTAATTGACTAAGAAGATTCTGCAAATGGGCAGGTGAATAAATGGATTGAAAAATGTCTGTTTAGTTTGACTGACAGAACAGGAACTTTAAACCATGGATTTCTCAGCATGCTAGGTTATTTTACTTTATATAATATATCAAACCATTTAACTGTTAAGTATGAATATAAAGGTCCATACATGTGTACTTGATATTTTTCTTTCACTGGCAAATGCAAGGAATTTTGAGCAGCTTCTGTTCTTATTATATCCTTATGCAACAGACCCATATAATCAAAGTGACTCACAGGTAGGAGTCTGTATTTCAGGTTACATTTTCCTTTTCTGGTCTCTTTGGGAAATAAAAAATATGTGTGTGTGTGTGTGTGACAGAGATGTCCTAATGGAAGTTTAATCAATAAAATTAGCTGATCTAATCACTAACAACCAGTCTTTCAGATCAGATATGTTTATAGTAGGAATGCTTCCTGAGAAGATAATTCATCGGCTGCTTTCCGCCTTTAAACAAAGGTTCATGATTATTTCATGACAATGTAAATGTACAGAAAAATCACCAATTTATGACTCACAGTTAACAACTGCTGAGCGGAAAATGACTAATATGGGTCAGAGAGCTGAGAAAGCCTGTAAATGCAGTGGCAGCGGAAACTCTTCCTAACTTTTTGAGAGATTGAACAGCTAACAGCTTGAAGGGATATAACGCTGGTTGTCTGAAAGTCTGAGGAAAATTGGGAACATATTAATAATCATAAGGATGCTTAATAGTTCAGGTTTCTAGCATTGTCTTTGTTATAAGGGAATTGTCCATAAGGCTTCAGTAAGACTGATGCAGGCTAGAGTTACGAATTGTTCTGAAGAATGACATTCTTCTTGCTCAAAGAGCTCTGTAAAAGATATATTTGAGTTGATAGGGTTGTGTTTCAGCTCATGAGCACTGTGACATTGACAAGAGGAGGAAGGTTTCAAGGACAACAAAGAATGAACTAGAAATTACCAGAGTCATTGTAGGGTACTCTGTATATATTGCTTGTTGTGTATGTGTTTGAACTCTAGGGAGCACTTATGTATGATCCTTGAACCCAAATAATGGCAAGAAAGTCAAAGTAAGTAAAATGAAGAATTTTATTTAACAAAAATGATAAGAAGAATATGGATGATGAGAGACAACTGGTATAAAATGTAATATAAGAAGCAAACAAAACCTGACAGATGCTATATGCATTTCTATGCTTGGGTCATTTTCTATCCATTTTGTAGGGTGGCCAATCAACTTGTCTTCTCATTGGTTCCTTGTCAAAGGTCCCCTTGTACTCCCATACTCCTTCCCTTTTCCTTGCGACTCTAATATGTTTAGTGCTTATCACTAGGCCTGAAGGGCTTTTAATCCTTAGCTACGAACTGTTTCCGGAGCACATTCTGAAAAAAAAACTTTTGAAGTTAGGAACTGCCTTTGGAATATCTGGGGCCATCGTGTTAGTTCTTCTCCTAGCATGCTCAGGTGTCTTTGTAATCTTGGGCTCCAACTCTCAGTTTGTGGGCCACTCAACCCCAGGTCAACTGTGTCCTGTAATGGTTAGCAGGAAGGTCAGTTTAATACAAATAATTTCTCTTTTGCAACCTATTAGACCAGATGATTTCTTGCACCAACTGTTTGGTTTCCCTTTGTCTTTCTTCCATCTGAATGCCCTGGAAGTATCTAAATACAGATTCTGACTGTATCTTCTTACTTAACTCTGTGAAGTACTTGGTTGACAACCCTTTACCTTCCTGGAGAACATAGTATTTTTTTTTCCCACTAGGGCACCATATTTCCTAGATGCCTTGCATAATTATGAGATCTCACATGTCTTCTTTTCATAACCAGGGAACACCCTACTAGGTCATGCTACAGCTCGGTACCTGGTTTGTGGTACACAGAACTGTTTGCATCCCACTTGGCTCATGTGTTACAATAATATGGGGAATCAAAGAGTCAATTACATCTTATATTTTTTTATTTCACATTACCAGAATAGAAATTACATCCATCATGCCACCCAGCCTGATGCGTTGCCACCATTCCTTAGATGAAGAAGTTTATCTTTTCTGAATTCACAATTGGGGGTTCATACATGTTGTGCTGGACATTTACTGCAGACCACTGATTGCAGCAAGAAAGAGAAACACATCTTCACAGCACCCCAAAGGCTATATATCTGTGGTATGTCAGCATACTACTTTTTATTACAAGTAAGCATGGCGACAAAAATACACAGTATCTATTAGTAAACCCTATGAAATAAATACGGCAACAAAACCACAAACAGCCTATGGTGGATTTGCATGTGACCTATGGTGAGAAATATTTGGTAAAGGCCGTAACATGGCCTCCTAAAGCATATTTGATTTTTCTGATAAATTTTATTTTGACAGAGTTACAATTTAAAAACAGCATTAAAAAAGGCAAAAAACCACAAAAGTGCTATGTGCCAACAAATTCAGTGCGTGACCTCAAGTAAATAGCCTGTGGGTACCATGTTCACTTGAATTGTGAAAACATGTCTATAAAAAGGCAATTGACAGTGAACCCTGGTACAGAATGCACTGTATTATAAGGAATGATTGATATAAATTCATGAAACAAAAAAATAAAAGAGTTAACTCTTGACTGAATAGGAACAATCTGCTTTTAAGATCAAATCAATATATGAGCTAATTTCATGAGTTTATTCAGACAGCATTGTCATTTTTTCTCACTAGACCCTTTGTTTAACAAAATTTTCAAGTTGCAATGCCATAAACGTGATGAATAAAGACTCTCTTCTCCACAGCTCTTGAATGTCCCTCATTAAGAAATTTTATCTTCTCCTTGTTTTTGTAACTTCCCTTCTGTCTGTTTGTATGCTTGGCGCAGTTACCAATTGGTGCTGGGCAAGTAAACATATGGGTTTATTCTAACAAGATCATGAAAAACAGAAGAGTTTTGGCTTCATTATTTAAGACATTTTCATTCAGTATTTCAGGTTAATTACTGAGCTAGTTCCTTGTTGTTAAAATACTTTATATTTGCCTGTTTTGTTTTTTTTTTCCTTTTTTTAACAAATCTGCCGTGTAAAACCTCTACAAATATTTTAACAAAGACCAGTGTAATTAAAGTGGTATATCATTGTGCTTTTAGTGACACTGCCAGTTTCTAGCAGCAGTGTGAAGTCTACAAAGATAAAAGGAGAGGATGGTGCTTGCTCATCCAGTTTGGCACAGTAGCTCTAAATTTAGCTCATTTACAGCAGTTACCCTGATGGAGGAATATGTTGTGGACCTCAGAAGAGAACTACATTACAAGATGAGGAAGCTTGCTGTGTTCCTCACAAATGGGTTGAGCCCCATTCAGAATCAATGGAACATTAGTGATGGTTATTTGCTTCAGGTTTAATGGGTATAGATCTGAGTGCCTTCATGCTCTGACTTTTGAATAAAATTGCTTTTAGCTCATTATTATGTGTCCTCTTTTATACTCCTATCTTTAATATATTTTTAATATTTTGCAATAACCAAGATAGAATTCAGAAGGTAGATATGATTGAACGATTAGGATCTAGTGATCATAATATACAGTGCATCCAGAAAGTATTCACAGCGCATCACTTTTTCCACATTTTGTTGTTACAGCCTTATTCATTTTTTTCCTCAGAATTCTACACACTACACCCCGTAATGACAACGTGAAAAAAGTTTACTTGAGGTTTTTGCCAATTTATTAAAAATAAAAAAACTGAGAAATCTCATGTACAGAAGCATTCACAGCCTTTGCTCAATACTTTGTCGATGCACCTTTGGCAGCAATTACAGCCTCAAGTCTTTTTGAATATGATGCCACAAGCTTGGCACACCTATCCTTGGCCAGTTTTGCCCATTCCTCTTTGCAGCACCTCTCAAGCTCCATCAGGTTCAATGGGAAGTGTCGATGCACAGCCATTTTAAGATCTCTCCAGAGATGTTCAATCAGATTCAAGTCTGGGCTCTGGCTGGGCCACTCAAGGACATTCACAGAGTTGTCCTGAAGCCACTCCTTTGATATCCTGGTTGTTGTCCTGCTGAAAGATGAACCGTCGCCTCAGTCTGACGTCAAGAGCACTCTGGAGCAGGTTTTCATCCAGGACGTCTCTGTACATTGCTGCAGTCATCTTTCCCTTTATCCTGACTAGTCTCCCAGTTCCTGCCGCTGAAAAACATCCCCACAGCATGATGCTGCCACCACCATGCTTCACTGTAGGGATGGTATTGGCCTGGTGATGAGTGGTGCCTCAGTTCCTCCAAACGTGACACCTGGCATTCACACCATAGAGTTCAATCTTTGTTTCATCAGACCAGAGAATTTTGTTTCTCATGGTCTGAGAGTCCTTCAGGTGCCTTTTGGCAAACTCCAGGCAGGCTGCCATGTGCCTTTAACTAAGGAGTGGCTTCCGTCTGGCCAATCTACCATACAGGCCTGATTGGTGGATTGCTGCAGAGATGGTTGTCCTTCTGGAAGGTTCTCCTCTCTCCACAGAGGACCTCTGGAGCTCTGACAGAGTGACCATCGGGTTCTTGGTCACCTCCCTGACTAAGACCCTTCTCTCCCAGTCGCTCAGTTTAGATGGCTGGCCAGCTCTAGGAAGAGTCCTGGTGGTTTTGAACTTCTTCCACTTACGGATGTTGGAGGCCACTGTGCTCATTGGGACCTTCAAAGCAACAGAAATTTTTCTGTAACCTTCCCCAGATTTGTGCCTCGAGACAATCCTGTCTCAGAGGTCTACAGACAATTCCTTTGACCTCATGCTTGGTTTGTGCTCTGACATGAACTGTCAACTGTGGGACCTTATGTAGACAGGTGTGTGCCTTTCCAAATCATGTCCAATCAACTGAATTTACCACACGTAGACTCCAATTAAGCTGCAGAAACATCTCAAGGATGATTAGGAGAAACAGGATGCACCTGAGCTCAATTTTGAGCCGCATGGCAAAGGCTGTAAATACTTATGTTCATGTGCTTTCTCAATTTTTTTATTTTTAACAAATTTGCAAAAATCTCAAGTAAACATTTTTCACATTGTCATTATTGGGTGTTGTGTGTAGAATTCTGAGGAAAAAAATGAATTTAATCCATTTTGGAATAAGGCTGTAACATAACAAAATGTGGAAAAAGTGATGCGCTGTGAATACTTTCCAGGTGCACTGTACAGTATGTTTCACATTATGCACACTGTAAGTTTAACTTTGCTGCACCTGGTTAAATATTAGTCCTAGTAAAGAATTAACTGGATAAGTAGGATATTGGTTAAAGAGCAGTATCATCAGGTTTGAAATGTTTTTTGTAAAATGCAGGAAAAATTCATCATGAAATTTAGGAGAAAAAGGAGAAGATACATATTTATTTTTTAAGTCCCAGTAGATACTCTTGAGTTTAAAAGAAACCATAAAATAATCTTCTCACCACTTCAACTTGAGCTAATGATTCAAAGGTCAAAATATAACTCAAAACTTCACTTGTGATTAGTTGCACACCTCTACTCCCTCTGTACTTTCAGAAGCCCAACCATAAAATCCTCCATAACTCAGCACTTCATCCTTGATTTTTTCCAAACCTTGTGGTGCAGCGTGTCTGCCACTCAGCAATTAGTGGCCTGTTTTTAAATAAATAAATAATTGAATGGCTGGTTTGATTTCTGTGGGTGTTTCGTGCTCGTGCAGCTGTGGGAGTTTGGTCAGGTAATTGAGGTGAGACACACCTGCACTTAAGGGTGTGGTCCATCTCAATTGCTTCATTTGCCTACTGCAGTGTGCGACGGAGGCCCTGTGACCATGGAGGCATATTATGGGGAGAAGGAGAAAGAAGGGGAAAAAAGAACAAGAAAGAAAAGAAAGAACTGAGCCGTAAGAACACCATCGGGATAGGGAGATCGGGGGCAGGACTAGCCAGCCAGGCAGTGCAGTGAAGGACAGCAGGGATGTGTGAGCCCAGTGAAGGATCAAAGGATCGGTGCTGTAGGGGCAGATCGACCCCACTGAATACTGGTGTGGAGTGGGTACAATCAAGAGGGAGTCCAACTCCAGGGATCTGAGGTTCACCAGGGGAGTGAGAATGAAAAAGGGAGGACAATCAACCCCGAGTGGTCTGGCCAACACCATATGAGGCAGCTAAGACGGGGATTGGAAGGTGAGGACTGTGGCTGCTAGTGTCTCTGCCACTTGAGCAAGCAATGGGTGAGCTGAGGAGATGAAGAGTCTGTTGTGCTGGGCTTGTCTAACGGAGCATGAAGGACCTGATGACTGTTGGTTTTCTCTCATTTTAACACTGATTTTTAATCTCATGGATTATCACCTGTTTTTTAAGGATTTTTTTTTATTGAAGAGAGTATTGCACTTTTTGGACACTGTTTTTTGCTGGTTTTAATAAAAGCACTATGTTCACTTCTGGACCCACCCCTTGGTTTGAGTGAGTGTCCTCTTTTGCTTGCTCATCCCTCGGGTACATTATCAGTAGTAGCAGGTTTAAGAGGCTCCCAGGATGCAACTGGTAGAATGAGACCGACCTGCACTGTCACAAACCTCCATTCCCTCAGTACTTCCAGTGGCCCAATCACCAAGCACTACCCATTTTCCTCCTTGCCCTTTCTCCAGTGTGCTCAGCAGGTCTGATAACAGTCTGCAAGAAACAAGAACAGAGCAGGCTACTCACAGTCTCCAGAGAAAGCAAAATTGCTCCCAACCATTATACCTCGTCTTCTCCAATTACCCCACACCAGTATGCTAACAGTGCTTCCCATCAGTACACAATGCTACTCAGTGTCACCGTCTCTCCCGTGTACGAATGTCTATCACTACTCACCTTACTCTGGACCACTTTCACTCTGTCTGCTGGCTGTCAACTCAATTCCACCTCTTTACTGAGAATCACCAACATTCGAAAGTTTATACTCAGTACACTGTGCACACCCTCTCACTCCAGATAAGTGCTCATACTCTTCACTATTTACACATTACCCTTTTTCTATAAACAGTTAAAACTACACAAACTATGCTGACATCTATTGGCACTGTGACACAACCTGTCACACAGTTTCATAAAAATACAAGTAGAAACTATAAAATACAAAAAAGTCCACCACTACAAACTCTTCATAATGAATACCTGTTGTTTATGTTTACATCTTTAGAATGGGGAAAGTTCATTCTTTATCTAGCCATACGTTTCTAACTTTACTATGCTATTTATATGAAAATCCACTTCACCAATACCTCCAAACCTATCATGTGTTCTTTAGATTGAAACCGTAACCTTTTAATGTTGTAATCTAACAGTTTTGAGTTTGCTCTTTTATTCAGCCTTTTTAGCCATTTAATAATTTGAAGAGTACAATATAAAATATGTTGTTGCTCTTATATTTTTCACTGCATAACAACTTTCATTCATCCATAATCAAGTCTGCCTAATGCAGTTCCCAGAGGAACAGAGTCTGTCCCAGCAGCATTATGGTACAAGGGAAGAAACAACACTGGATGGGACTGCAGTCTGGGCACACACACACTCACCTGCTCTCACTTGTATAGAGCCAATTTAACGTAACCCTTAGGACTTGAAAGGAGACTTAGATTAGCTTAAGTAAAAACGATTCAGGAATGGATAGAGTGGCCTGGGATGGCAACAGAACTGTAGTGCTACACATTGCCGAGCATAAGCAATATTATGTAAATAAACAGAATTGCACAATATTCATAATAGTTTCCCTGTAATCAAATATTCTTACAGAAAAACATTTGAAAGTTCTTTCTCTATTTTTCCTTTGTAATCAACCACCAGCAGCGCTGATTGGGAAGACTGATTTAGATCAAATGTAGCTTTATTGCAGTAATGATTCTAAGTAGCTACTTGATTATTTTATCACTTTCAAAGTAAGTGAATAATGCCCCTGGGCCTTTGAGTGTTTCAAAAAAGGAGAGTACAAAGCAGCATCAAGAGATATTTTGTTTACTGATGCAAGAATGTTGCATTTTCTCATAGCATGTACATTTTATGTGATGCCAAGTTAAATGTCTTATGAAGTATTAACCAAATGAAGCCAAAAAGGAATTCAAGAACGAAAAGCTTTATCAGGCATCTCTAGCACCATTGTATTGGGTCAAATCATTAAATGGAATACTTTTAAACTTTATTTAGATGGGAACAGTGGTTAGCAATACTGCCCCATGGATCTGGCATCCTGGAGTACTGTGCCTTTTTCATGTTCTGTGTGTAATTTACACGTTGTCCCCTTGCCCACGTGGATTTTATTCTGCAGGCATTCCAGTTTTCCTCCTACATCAATAAGATGTACTTGCTGGGTTAAGTGGAAATTCTGAATTAGCCATGTGTGAGTGTGGGTGTGTGTGCAAAAGTGGGATCTGTCAATAAAATAATAAAAATATCAGAGAATAATAAAGAGAAAATAAACAAATACATCGCTGAATAGCACCTCACTTATATCAAATATATTTTGATCTAGTTAAGCTGTTGCAGATCTTGTCCAAGCAGACTTTTACAGTTAAGCAGCCAGTCTACTGGTGGTACAAGTAATCTTTTATGTCACATTGTTTTATTCTGAAGTTCATGACACTATCAATTACCAAAGTAAAGTTATGCTAAATTTAACAAACAAAATTCAAACTAAATGTATCCTGGAGAAAAATGAAAGTGTTTCAGATTTATTTGTTTATCTCGGTATAGCTGTTGCACAGATGTTTGATCAGATCTGCTGCTTTAATTATGAATTCCATTTTAACTTTATCTTCAGCAGCTGAACTCATAGCAACTGGCAGCAGGATTGTCACCCTTCATGTTTTGTTAAACTTTGTTAAGCTTTGCTTTCTCTTAAATGATGTCTGTCCTATCCTAATCTTTTGCCAGGGTTATCTTGGACTCTGACAGCAGTGCAGAGAAGTCTAAAAAATCATGTTTATTTTTATCTTGGTTATTTGTATTTATATTCACCTGACTTGTGGTCTGCTCCTGAAACAGAGATTAGATAATCTCAGAATGAATTCTGGTTTGCTATAGCAGGATTTCACACCAGCAGATTAGCCTCTGCCAAAAAGATTGGTTTCAGTTAGTTCACAAAATCCCTGATAGGTTAATCTGGATTACAGTACATTTACGTCAAAATTTACAAACCCTTACGAGTCGAACATTAAACAGCCAATTAACTACTGATTACAATTCTATGAATCAGAGGGCAGCAACCTTCAGGCCAGCAGAACAAGTCGGGCTGGTGACAGTGTATTAAGATATCATCCAAAAGAGGGGAAGCACAGCAGCAGCAGCTAAGGAAAGTGAAATGGTGAGGAGGAATATCACTAAACAGAGTGAATGTATAAAACAGTTAATCAGTGAAATCCGCACGAACATTGGGTGATAAATTATTGCGTTCAGCAATTTTATATGCCCTGAGGTAAGCATTGTATTCTGTTTTTCCAGTACTAATGATATCAAAAATTTGTATGACACATAAATACTCATTGAGTTGTTCTTGTCATTACTGCGAGAGATGTTGAATGTTCTCTTGCCTGGAGAAGGGTATCACTGCTGCCAAGAGCCAAATGTCGATTAGGAGGGGTGAAGTCAAGTGGGAGGGACTAGAAGCTGTGGTTTGAATGCTATGATACCTTCTGCCAGATAGAATTATGGAGACTGTGGGAAAGGTGGGAGTGATTGAACACAATACCATAGACTTTGTGAGTACAACGCTTGATAAGAATGTCTTTAAGGGAGGGTAGAGAATTTCAACTGATTTTTTTAGTTGTGTGGAAAATCCGTTGTAGGACCTTGTGGTCATAGGCACTGCAGTTTCCAAACCAGAGAGATGGGATTTATGTAAATCTATTTTCACAAGATAAGGTTTGCAATAACTTTCACCTCTCAATCCTATCTGCTAGGCTTAACTTTATTGTCCAATTTAATTGGAAATATCCAAGCTGGCCTTTGTTAAATTCATTCGGGATGGAGACAGAATTAAAGATCTTGGTGTGGATCTTAGGCAGGCTGTTCTTGGTCTAGGTCCGTGTTTTGAAAACATAGTTTAATTTGTCTTGCAGTGTAATCTGTAAATTCTGTTTAAATTGTATTTAAAATTTGTATATTTTTCCCCGTTATATGTAGCATAAACTGTGAAAACTTCAGAGTAGTCATGGTAAACCTTTATTTTGACAACTTCATGAGACAAACTTTTATTGTGAAAATTTAATTCTACCCGTCATATATGTCCCCTCCCACTCAACATTGCTCCTCCTACTCGACATTCAGCTCCTGGCTACAGAGATACATATTTGGGGCCTGCTGCACTGAACCCCACATTGTCCTGTAGTTACATGCTAAAAGAGTTTAATTAGTTTCATGTACACATTTAAAAAGAAGACTTAGTACACTACTCACTCTTCAAATGGTAGCGTACCTTGTTCAAACTTGAGACCCTGCATATTTCGCCTCAACATTTGTAATTGTGTGTGGCATCTCATACTGTATTTGATATACATACTTGCATTTCATACTTAAAAGCCTTCAGCCAAATTAAGTGCAATACAATTTTGAAATAACATTGTTGCCTTATTCCATAACAGAAACTAAAAATGAAGCTGCATTAATAAGCTTATCAATATAGATGTCCACTAAAGATGAACGTGTTCAGAGTAATTTCTTTTAAAAGCAATGGACTTCACAGCAATACTATTATAAATTTCTATTGCTCAGAAATGCTGCATTCAATTGCCCAACCTGCAACTGTGCAGTTCCTCTTTGAAAGTGTTTTTTTTAAGTCTGTGCATGCATGTATGTGTTTGCGTGTTGGCATCACTTCATAGTTAGGCACACATCTGTGACCGCTTTGCCAGTAGGTGTGGCATCTCCAATATTTTAAAGAAAGCTACCATTTAGGGAAATACCCACTTGCATTGATGTCTGCTCAAAGCCACAAAGTCATGATATTAGAAGGTTGCTCATATATATATATATATATATATATATATATATATATATATATATATATATATATATATATATATATATATATATATATATATTCTGAAACTTGACCCGGACAGACCGACGAACACTGTTTGTTGCACCCAACACACGTTTATTTACACACTATTTACAAGTTGCAGTTCAGTGCACGTCCCAGTGCCTCCAGCACCGATCCCCCAAAGTCCAGGCCTCACAGTCTAATTGCCTTTCTAGCTGCCTCCAGTCCTCTCTCCAGCTCCGTCTCTCTTCCACCCGACTTCCGCGCTCAATGAAGGGAGGCGGCCCCTTATATAGGAACCCGGATGGGCTCCAGCTGCTTCCCGGCATTCCTCCGCAGACACGTCCCAGTGTGGCAGAAGTGCCGGCTGCGCACCCGGAAGCCCTCCGGGTGTCCCCTGTCTTCTTCCCCCCAGCACTTCCTGGTGTGGCGGAAGAGCTGGGCTCCAGGTTTCTTCAGGCACCGGGGCACCGCCAGGCAGTGGCCACGGGCCCCTACAGGGTTGGGCTTCCAAGCCCTCTACCTGTGGCCCCCAATACAACCAGGGCGGTCGACCCCTCGCAGTCTGGAGGAGGTACAAGCCCTCCTCCGGTCCTCCTGGGCGTCCCGGCTGGGCTCCACCCCCAGTCGCCTGAGACAATATATATATATATTAAAGCCGTGATCAGATATAAAATGGTAACAATCTTGCAGATTCTTCTCTGGACATGCTAGATTGTCTAATTAGGATCTAATTATGTTTCTGTGGACAGAATTTGACAAAGGAGGTGTGTTTCTATGATGATTGTTTGTTCAGTAAAGGGTACAACATCAACATTTTGTATGCTTTTTTCTGCTTCATAAATTTATAACATGACAATTACAACATTTTATCTTATGATTGGATGCACTGCTCCTTAATTATTGATGCAGCAAAGTGTTAATCCTTCAGGTTAAACTTGCTCTATTGTAGTGTTAGTTTCAGAGAATTGGTTGCCCAAGTAACTGAGCTAGATTTCGTCAAATCTTTCTTTCTGGAACAGACATTGCCTGAGCCCATTCCAGAAAGCAGGATTAGCAAATTATCTACATCTTTGGCTCCACAGATCATGTGATTCTGTATTAAACTGTTCCAAAAATGCAGGTTTGGTTAAATCCAGATTTTCGGGATCAGAATTGCCGTGATTTCCATGAATTTAAGTTTACATTTACTGGAGCTCACACAAATCCTGCTTTCTGGAATACACCCCTGGGATCTTCATGCCACTCCTCCTAAAATAAGCATTTTGAACTCTGGTAGTAGAGGTTTCTTGCTGAGTTCTGAATTATTACTGTGTACACTTAGAGATCAGTATTCGTACCTGTAAAAGTCATAATATATAAGTATCCTAAATTCATCACTAGTTGTCTTACGTTGTTTCTAGGCTTATTTTTTTATGCCTGTGTAACAGCGTTCTATGTTTTGTACTTTCCTGCTGCAAATATAATAATAAGGTCTAACTATCTACCTACCTACCTAAGTATTATTGCCAATGAGGAAAAATAAAGTTTGTCAAAATAAAAAAAGTAAAATATGTAAATGGACATGAAGTTGGAGAGTTTAAATGGCCTGAGACAAAAGGAGATGTCAGTAATAGTAATGAGGATTCAATACCCAGGATCATTATGCTAATCTAATAAACAAAAACATGAGATAAAAACAAAGTCAAAATACTTTAAACTTGAGATGCTAACCAAAACATTAACTTGCTTATTTCTTGATATTTTATATTGACATGTGTCAGATGCCACATAATCCGAGTTACATTATTGGCACATGAGCATAACAACTGTAAACAACAACCTGTATTTATATTGCATATTTTCATACAAATAATGTAGCTCAAAGTGCTTTACATGATGAAAAAAGAAAAAAAAAGACAAAGTAAGAATTAAAATAAGAGAACACTAATTAACATAGAATAAAAGTAAGGTCCGATGGCCAGGGAGAACATAAAAAAAACTCCAGACGGCTGGAGAAAAAATAAAATCTGCAGGGGTTCTAGGCCATGAGACCACCCAGCCCCCTCTAGGCATTCTACCTACCATAAATTTCCTAATTGTATTCAGGGTTCTCGTGGAAGGACTTGATGATGACAGTCACATGGACTTCTGGCCTTTAATCCATCAATGTAGGGACATCACGATGCTTTGATTACAGTTGTGCTTGAAAGTTTGTGAACCCTTTAGAATTTTCTATATTTCTGCATAATATGACCTAAAATGTCATCAAATTTTCACTCAAGTCCTAAAAGTAGATAAAGAGAAACCAGTTAGACAAATGAGGCAAAAATATTATACTTGGCCATTTATTTATTAAGGAAAATGATCGAATATTACATATTTGTGACTGGCAAAAGTATGTGAACCTTTGCTTTCAGTTTCTGGTGTGACCCCCCTTTGCAGCAATAACTGCAACTAAACGTTTCTGGTAACTTTTGATCATTCCTGCACACCGGCTTGGAGGAATTTTAGCCCATTCCTTCGTACAGAACAGCTTCAACTCTGGGATGTTGGTGGGTTTTTTCACATTAACTGCTCGCTTCAGGTCCTTCTGCAACATTTCGATTGGATTAAGGTCAGGACTTTGACGTGGCCATTCCAAAACATTAACTTTATTCTTCTTTAACCATTCTTAGGTAGAACGACTTGTGTGCTTAGGGTCGTTGTCTTGCTGCATGACCCACCTTCTCTTGATATTCAGTTCATGGACAGATGGTCTGACATTTTCCGTTAGAATTCTCTGAAATAATTCAGAATTTATTGTTCCATCAATGAAGGCAAGCCATCCTGGCCCAGATGCAGCAAAACAGGCCCAAACCATGATACTACCACCACCATGTTTCACAGATGGGATAAGGTTCTTATGCTGGAATGCAGTGCTTTCCTTTCTCCAAACATAACGCTTTTCATTTAAACCAAAAAGTTCTATTTTGGTCTCATCTGTCCACAAAACATTCTTCCAATAGCCTTCTGGTTTGTCCATGTGATCTTCAGCAAACTGCAGACGAGCAACAATGTTTTTTTTGGGAAGCAGTGGCTTTCACCTTGCAACCCTGCCATGCACACCATTGATGTTCAGTGTTCTCCTGATGGTGAACTCATGAACATGAACATTAGCCAATGTGAGACAGGCCTTCAGTTGCTTAGAAGTTACCCTGGGGTCCTTTGTGACCTCGCCGACTATTACACGCCTTGCTCTTGGAGTGATCTTTGTTGGTCGACCACTCCTGGGGAGGGTAACAATGGTCTTGAATTTGTACACAATCTGTCTGACTGTGGATTGGTGGAGTCCAAACTGTTTACAGATGGTTTTGTAACCTTTTCCAGCCTGATGAGCATCAACAACTCTTTTTCTGAGGTCCTCAAAAACCTCTTTTGTTCATGTCATGATACACTTCCACAAACATGTGTTATGAAGAGCAGACTTTGATAGATCCCTGTTCTTTAAATAACACAGGGTGCCCACTCACACTTGGTTCTCATCCCATTGATTGAAAACACCTGACTCAAATTTCACCTTCAAACTAACTGCTAATCCTAGAGGTTCACATACTTTTGCCACTCACAAATATGTAATATTCGATCATTTTCCTTAATAAATAAGTGACCAAGTATAATATTTTTCTCTTATTTGTTTAACTAGTTTCTCTTTATCTACTTTTAGGACTTGAGTGAAAATCTGATAATGTTTTATGTTATATTTATGCAGAAATATAGAAAATTCTAAAGGGTTCACAAACTTTCAAGCACAACTGTAGGTGGTGGTTGCGCAGATTGCCACTACAGAAAACCGGAAAAAGAACAGAAGAGAGAGTAGGGGTTAGTAAGGATTTTGGAGCCACCATGAATAGTAATGATAATTAATTCAATATACAGAGCATCAGGATTATACTAAAATGAAGTTATGGGGAAAGCCATGTTAAAGTAATGTGTTTTTAGCAATTTTTTAAAGTGCTCCACTGTATTAGCCTGGTGAATCCTATTGGCAGTCTATTCCAGATTTTAGGTGCATAACAGCAGAAGGCCGCCTCACCACTTCTTTTAAGTTTATTTCTTGGAATTCTAAGCAGACACTCATTTGAAGATCTAAGGTTACGATTTGGAATGTAAGGTGTCTGACATTCTGAACTATAAGATGGAGAGAGATTATTTAAGGCTTTGTAAACCATAAGCAGTATTAGTAGTCTCTAATTGATTATCTCTCTCACCACTTCACCACCAGATAGCTAATGTGTGGTGACCATACTGGCACCAAAATGGCTGCCGTTGCATCATCCAGATGGATGCTACACATTATTGGTGGTTGAACTGGCTCCCCATTCACTATGCAAAACACTGTGAATAGTGAGAATAGCGAGAATAGCACTATATAAATGTAAATAATAATAATAATAATTATTATTATTATTATTATTATTATTATTATTATTATTATTATTATTATCTAATAGAAAACTAGCTTGAGGTTTTTAATTCACCTCAAGCTCTAGTAACACCTTCACCAACAGATTAGTCCTAACAGAACTGAATATAATGCAAATACCTGTAAACCAAATCCTTGCAGTACTAGTTTTCTAATTGTCACTGGATGTTAAAGATGTTAGTTTATGGGCTAAACAGGTTTCCACGACACCCACTGGTGGCTGATATATAACAGCTTAAATTTAAAGGGTTTACCTCTGGTACAGGATCTTTTAATACAATCAAGCTCAAAATAATGTTATATATAACATTATAACAATGTTATAAAGGATAGAGCAAACAGACATTAACATTCTTTACTTTTGTTATTTTTGATTGCAGATTTCATTTTGCCCATCAAAACGCAAATATGAATCATTACTCTTTCACAGGGGTATGAGGAAGGTTATAATTAAGAATATTTGAGCACTGAGTTAATTAATGTATTCCTGCTCTAGAATTGGATTAGACCTTTTAGTAGGAGACGTTTAAATTACTGCAACGGCTTCTGGCGTCACCACAAAACTGTCTAGCTGTTGACTAACACGCTGGTCATCAGTTGCTAATGCACTTAAATCACAGGCAGTTAGTTGCTTTGTAGCTGCAATCAAATTGTGTATCTGTGCTTTAGGAGAAATTAGACAAGCACTCTATGCCATGACCAAGCTGCTTAAACATTCATCTTCCAATCAGTCCTTAATTATTAATTTACATTTGTAACATATTTCAGCAACCCTGAACATTTCTAACTTTAGCAAAGGGCAATCCATAGGGCATAATCCAGTTATTCACAGAAACCTGTTTTCTAAAATGCCAAATATACACTTACTTTGGTTAGACAAACCGAGTTATTGATCTCTGAGAAACCAGGTTAACACATGCAGATTTCTGTGACTAACCCAGTTATTTGACCGTGAAAACACTTAGCCGGGTTAAAGTGAAGGATTTTATTATCTATGCATGTCTGTTGTACTTTGTTTATGTGTTAGCTTTGCACACACATTCAGCAGGCACAGGTAAAAGTGTCCACAACATAAACTTCCATAAGGCAAATGCTTGGGCGATCACATTATTTCTTCTCCTGGTTAAAATAATCTGCCTCAATATTTCAGAAATCACTAAAAGTTATGTTGATGAGCTGAATGTACAGTGCTGAGCTCAGCAGCACAATCTCAAAAGC
The DNA here is from genome assembly GCF_016835505.1 of Polypterus senegalus. NCBI lineage: Eukaryota > Metazoa > Chordata > Cladistia > Polypteriformes > Polypteridae > Polypterus > Polypterus senegalus. The sequence goes on from NC_053158.1 coordinate 75,590,871, forward strand.
AGTTCTTTGGTAACGCTTTAAAAGTAATGTGTGTTATGTACTCTGATCACTTTTTAAAGTAACAAGTAACCTAACACAATACTTATTTTATTGAAGTAAATGTACCTGCATTATTTTTATCCCAGTAACTCTTAGTGTAAGGCAAGAATCACGCGTACCGGCATGCCTGTTCTTTGCAGGGCTCAGTTACTCAGCCAAGCAGAAATGAGTGTGCTATATACAGTCCGGTCACTGAAAATTATAAATAAAATATCAGTTTAGTTTTAATCCAGCTATTTGTGATAGATATGTGAAAGCAATGTGATGTAGCTGCTAACATTCACATCCTCAGGTCGAGGATCTAAAAAGGGAATGGATGTTATTTACTTCATGGCACATGAAGGACTACACATATTTATAAAACACAACAAAGTATCACAGGCTTCATGCTTGTTTTTGGATTCCCGGTGACCAATGGTGATGTTTAACTCTTTTTTTGCATTTAATGATCTACTGATAATAATAATGATCTCTTTTTTGTCAGAGGAGAACCCCAGAAGTGCACTTACGAACGTAAGCGGAGGTATTTAATAAGCCAGGTTTCTGCCTTAACCGGGTTACTCACTTTTTGTGTGTGCATGCAAATGCATTCATTGTTAGACTACTTCTCCTCCCCTGTGTAGTACTTAAACCAAATTAAAAGAATTTATTAATCAGCAACATTAAAGCAGGTTCACTAGAGTATTAACAAATCGTTTGACTAACACTACCAAAAAAAACAGGCAAGAGTATGAAGATGAAAATGTCAAAGATTTTATAAAAAACCAAGAACAGGTGTCACTTCCCTTTATACAAATGGTTATTAAAAACTGAAATACAGTACACTGTACATGGCAGCCGAATGTTATCTAGGAGTCAAGCTCACAGTAAAACCATGGCATGGCTAAGGCACATTTCCAAGTCGTAGTGCTGCTGCATGACAATGATGGTGTTTTTAGGAGAATATGATTACTGCTGTGGCCAGAAAGGACCATTTTTGTCACATCATATCATAGAATATTACAACTTCTTGTGGCAAATTTGTTGAGATTTGATGTGAGCTTTTCTTCTTCAAAGGCTTTTTCCTTTTGCCATGCTTCTGATCATTTATTGTGCTTTTTTGTTGTCTTATTGTTTTTCACTCATATTTCGGATGCTTTTGAGTTTGCCTTACTGCAGCTCCAATACTTCTGACAACAAAGGACATGCTGCTTAGTATCATCATTATCTCATTCTCGAATCTAATTTATTCAAGTCAGGGCAGGGTACAGTCAAAATGTCACACAAAAACTTGCACTTTGCCATTCTGCAGTATTCGTTGTTTTGGTGTGGACCATTTTTTGCCTGTTTTTACGTTTGGATTATGCTTTTAGTTTTCATTTAGTTTGGGAGTCATTTCCATCCTTCCATTGGAAAGAAGGTACTCACTCATTTTAAGACCACTTTGGTATGTCCAGGGGGCAACATAATGTGGATCAATCTGATACCACAAATGTATTCTTTTTTTGTAAAGAAAAAACACAAAGTTTCAGATTACCACGGTTCCATATATCTGACATAAATCAAAAACAAAGAAAATGGATGCCATGAAGAATGCTCGACTGGGTTCTGAGATTGTTAGTTTAGGAGGAAAGTCGTTTAAGTGAACTAACTGAATCTCTTGCAGTGTTCTGTTATTTTTGAATTATAACCTTCACCTTTTCTGGCTGAAAGATTTATTTCTGTATTGGCAGGCCACCCTTCAGATTTGTCAGCGACCATGTGGTATAACAGTAATCTGCGCTTTCAATGACATTCTTAAGATTTTAAAGGCTTTTTAGGCTTTTTATTAAACACCACAGAGGACAGCAGCAACCTTTTTCAGATGAGTTTCTTCAAAAAACAATTTTTCCAAACTTTAGCAACTGACAGTAAGTGGTATGTGGGGGCAGTCAAAGCCTTGATGGCAGCTTTCCGAAGCAAATTCACTTGTCAGGACTTTGGGAATTATGAACATATTATCACTGAATTATCTAGTCAGTTACGTAACAGGTTGCGGTAACAGCTCAAGCTTCAAGTTGAAACTGATTTTGTAAAATATAACAAAGCTAGCCCTGATGAGCAAGTAACGATTGGTCACATTGGGCTATTCTGTTGAGAAAGACACATATATTTATATCAGGTAACTGTTTGTTTCCCAGAAATACCTTGGAGAAAAATAAGGAATTTGACTTTCACATTTTATATATTTTTCTGCAGCAAAGGAAAGACAGCTCATTATATACTTGAGAAGAAAGTATAAGAAATGGTTAAGGATTGCCTCTACTTAATAGAATACATCTGTATGTTCCAGATTATTAATTTTAATTAGCTGGTCAATTGTTCAAGAATCAAGACTCGATTGACGCAAGGGCTAATTGATATGAGCTTAGCTTAGAAATTAAAATTAGAATTGAGTACCTAACCCGTGTTTAAGTTTTGTCATTAGACAAGAATCATTGACACTGTGGAAAAATTAATGGTTAAATAAACCTTATTTGATTATGTATTTATTTTGCTTGATATAGTTTCATCGTTTATTTTACACCCAGTTAAGAAAATAAACTATGTTTCATTGTTAATGCTACTTTAAAATGTATTTGCGATATTCCTGGTTTTAATGCTTCATAATCAAAATTTTGGTTATGTTTGTCATATAATGAACTTTATTTCACAAGATATTTAGCCATTACTGTACCAGCTCTGTCTGTTCTACTCGCACTTTCATGTAGACAATGATTTCTTTCACTCCACTTTCAGTTCTCTGTCAAATGCAGTTAAAAGCCTAATCTTAGCATTTTAGACCCAAATGAATGTGCAGATTATTGGTATAAATTGAAGAGCCTACACCAATAATTCCTAAATGTTATGTTTGTCAGTACTCATTCACCTTCAAGTGAATTTGTGTAAATTTCCTTTTGTCTTCATATTGTAGTTTTCATTTTATCTTACACTAAACAAATGTAAGAATTAACAGAGCTGGCCACATTTACTCTGGAAAAATATGCAGATGAATGTTTTTAATTCACTTAATAATCTGTCCACTTTCCATTCATCTATTTGCAAACCTGCTATTCCAGTTTAGGATCTCAGGGAGCCACTGCTTATTTGGAACCAGGTCTGGATGGGCTGCTGGTCCAGTACATGCCACCTTTATGCACACACCGCCATCACTAACTTGCATGTCTTTGGGATGTGGAAAGGAAACTATAATACTCAGATATGGGCAGAACATGCAAAATTCACACACCGTGACCAGGCAAACCTAGGACTCTGGAGCTGTGACACTGAACTCATTTTATGTAATTTCTAATTATAATCACCAGTTTAAGATGGAGCATGAATGAATCTTTATAGGATAATGTTTTTATTTGTACATCTTATCTAAATTTATATATGTGTTTTAATAAGATTTATATAGATCCTTCACACATATAAAATGTATATCCACTACATGGAATATATAGTTTGTTTTATTTTTTTATCGATAACAAAAAAAAATCCTCTTAAAAGCATTAGAGTTCAATATTGTAATATACTACTAGAAAAATTTCAAAGAGGGTGAATTGTTATATTGTCGCATTTTGGGCTGGACTCTCACTTTTTAGAGCCGCTTCAATTACAGAGGAAGCACACTTAGATAGTAATTTAATAAATGCAGGATGCCCTGCTACTTTGCTGAAGTCTCATATCTCACGGTAATAAAAAAACCTTTATAACTGATTGATTGTCTAATACAAGCAGTTCACTCCCCGGCTGGGTTTTCTGTCTTGCAGACCGCTCATGGAGCTTGGGGCCCCGTCCCTCTGCAGCTCGATAGCCCTGAAGAAGACGCCTTTGAATTCTTTTAATTTCCAGGAATTCACATCTGGAGTCAAACAAGTGAAGAACTTTATTATGTTTGCTGAGTGCCTTTAAAAGACTCCAGTTCCATCAAGTTCAAGAATAAAGTTTGTTTAAAAGGACTTTTCTGAGTATTATTTGTGCAACTTTGAACCCAATACGTGACAAGCGATACCAGAAACGAGGGTTGCACAGATGGATCAACAACAGCAGCAATATTATGCTCAACATGTCCCTCTTCCCCTTGAACCCCTACAGAGGATTCCTATACATGCAAGTGATATGCTTCAAAAAATGACCTCTACCGATGATCCAGAGAGTTTTTTATTTACCTTTGAGCATACTGCTAGGATGATGCGTTGGGATAAAGGAAATTGGGCTGCCATCCTTGCCACTTCATTAACTGGAGATGCTCAGCAGGCTGTACAAAATATTCCCCTCAACAGGATGGGTGATTATGACTTTATGAAGCAGCAAATTCTTCTACACTCCTCTGTGAATTCACTAGCCAAGGGGCGTAAATGTAGAGTTTGGCAAATTGATCCTCATCGTCCAATTAGAGCTCAAGCTCAGGACTTTGTTAATCTAATTCAGAGTTGGTTCTGGAATGATCCTGTGGAACGTAATATAGAGAAACTTGCTATAAATGGGATACTGAATGGAATAAGCGACGAGCTCCGAGAAGAGATGCTTAGAAGCGATGTGCAATCTCTGATGGATTTAGTAAGAAGACTAGAGAGTGCACAGGCAACTTGGATGGAGAAAGGCTATCCTAGACTGACACCTGCTCCCGAACTGCCACCTCGCCCTCGTTCAGCTCCTCATTATGCTCGACGCGAGTTTACACCAGAGCCTCGCCCACAAAGTTCTGCTCAAAGTACCCAAAGCTATACTCGTCGACTGGTTATACTAGAACCTCGCCCTCGGAGTTCTACTCAAGGCAACCAACGTACTGTTGCTCCGCTGGTTGCTAAAGGAACGAGAAAGGCAAATGCAAATAGAAGACGTCACCATAGTAACACTTCATCTTGGAATGAATGCACTTGTTTCCGCTGTGGTCAACCAGGTCACATTGGTCAAGAATGTCATCTTTCCCCACCACAAATTATGGAGATCAGCATGGCAGAGGTGTGTTGTTCCATTGTTCCGTTCAAGATAGAAAAAAATGATAGTTTTTGTGTTTCTGTGGTATTAGCAAGGAAATAAATACTTGCTTTACTGAACTCTGGCAGTGATGTCTGAGTGAAATGTTATAACATGTAGCCATTCGCTGTGTCTATGTTGACATTAGAAAATATGAGACTGTACTACTTCCTGTAAAATATAGGGGGAAAGCTTAAAGAGTTTAGATGGCAATTTTGGACACTTGTCTCTGGCCAACACTAATAAGGAAATGAAACAGTATTTTCCCTCAGACACCTAAGATTTGCCATGGGTGCTTTTCTCCTACTCTTCTAGAGACTAAAATGTTGAACAGTGAGAGAGTCTTGTTGCTGTTGAAGTTGTTTTGAAAGTTAATTTAAAAATTTAGGATTTAATTACTGAAAACGAAGAAGAGACTCCTACTGGGGATTTAGAGAAACTATTTTGAGATCCCTCGGAATAAAGTCTGAACCTGATGGCACTGCACCTTCAGTGTCATCTGTCAGTAACAAGAGATTGCCAGTTCATTGCATGCAAAATGTTACAGAGCCTGAGTAGGTTTGGTTACAAAAGGAAGACATAAGTTTAGACTTTCCACTCAAACAGTTGCATCTGGTAGATCATGAATATTATAAAGAACGGCATGGCCGCAATTTAAAAACTACACATTTTGAAAATAAAACACGGGTTTCTTATACAGTGTGATATCTGACATCACTTCTGATTTTATAGAGAACAGTTAGTTATTGCACAGTCCTGAAGGAAGACTATCTTATGCTTTGCACACTCACATGTGTTGGGTGACAATCTCATCCCTGCAAAAAAAAAGAGAACATAGTTTAAAACATTTTTGTTGGATGAACTTGGCTAAAGATGAAGAAAAAAATTGAACAAAAGTCCTGAGTGTCAAATTGTTTCAACACATCAAGCTCTTCCCACTCCCCTCATTCCAAAGGTAGTTTTTGAATTCCCCTTTAAAAGAGTCAGGGTGGATATCGTTGGGCCATTGCCCAAAATTAAAAAGGTCCACCAGTATACACAGTACTTGTATTAGTGGATTATCTTAGCAGATATCTGAAACTGGTAGCTTTGCGGAAGACGGATTCGTCCAGTATAGCAAAAACACTGATTGTTTTTTAATTGCATAGGAATACGTCATGAGAATTTGGCAGATCAGGGTGCACCTTTTATTTCTAGATTCATGAAATAATTATGTAAGTCTCTTGCTATAAATAAATTAAAAGTGCAACTGTTTTTTCTATTGGTCAAGGTAGGACAAGGTAATGTAATTTACATTCAAATGTACATAAAGCATATGGCCAAGAAAGAAAACAATAGAATATAACAATATAATAAACAGAAACAATAATAATGAAAAACACTCCCCTCTGGCAATCTGCGCTCAGAAGCGACCAACAGAAAGCTTGTTTCTCAACTGAAGCTTCACATAGGAACTGGGGGCACGGGCCATCAGCGGCCCCTTTGCCAGTAAAGACAGAAATGAGAAGAGAGGAAGAATAGGAAAGGGAAAGACTTGATAAGCATAACTATTTACCATCTACTGAAAATGGCTTAAACGATGAGTTCTTCAAAATTTTTTTGTATATATTAATTTGCCACATAAAATTGTGTCCTAAAGGGAGGTGTTTTTTTTTTAACTCGTCTGTTTTTGCAGCTTTCAATTGGTCAGGAGGGGACACAAGTCCATAGGTGGATGACAAAGCCTTAAAATGTTCCAAATACTTTCCTTTTGAAACAACAAAGAAAAGAAAACATGCCTTATGCGTTTATGAGGCATACTTGTGATAAAAACAGGAAACTAGAAATAATTATTTTATTACAGATAATTGATCCCATTTTTCTTGAGGTAATAATTGTTTGCCTGATTGCTCAACTGCCCACAGCCATGTAATGACTGGAATTATGACAACCTATGTACCCTGTAGGCTGTGCGGGTGCATGGCCTGCACATCTTGTTCCCAGGTGCCACAGCACTTTTTGAAAGTCAGGCATTGCCCCTCCTGCTTTGTAAGTGCCATGTAGGCCGCTACTCCCAAAACTCCAAGAGGGAAGCTTATTGTTTATGTGTAGGAGGTACATTTTGCCATGGCCTGTAAGTAACATCAGGCAAATGTGTGTTTCAAGCAGATGATTTTTTTTTCCTAAAACAGCGCTAAGTTTTCATTGACTTTTCACCCATTACATTCTTGAAGGTTGATTCTTTTCATCTGGACATAGTTTTTTTTCCTGATACGTTTCATCACTCATCCAAGTGACTTCCTCAGTCTCAGTTGACTGCAGGTTTCTCCAACCTTATAAACAGTACCTTGGCCTAATGAATGAACTAGCACCATTGACTAACAATTAGCCATGTGATCAATGATATGCATATTGTCCATTGATCAATGGCCAGAAGTACCATTCACAGAGAGTTGGGGAATGGCTGCAATCACCGCATTGTAAGATGGTGAAAGATATACCCTTAGGCCCCCTCCTCAGTTCAGATATGGTCGTTCCTTTTTCTCGTAAATGGCCTCTTTGACTCCTCGCTCAAACCAGTATTCCTTCCTGTCCAGGATGTGCACATCTTCGTCACTGAAAGAGTGACCACTGTCCTGTAGGTGTAAATAGACTGCGGAGTCCTGGCCTGACGGTGTAGCTCTTCTGTGTTGTGCCATCCGCTTCGTCAGTGGTTGTTTGGTTTCCCTGACGTATGATTCACAATCTTTCACCATCTTACAATGCGGTGATTGCAGCCATTCCCCAACTCTATGTGAATGGTACTCATGGCCATTGATCAATGGACAATTTGCATATTATCGATCACACGGTCCATTGTTAGTCAATGGTGTTAGTTCGGTCATTAGGGCAAGGTACTGTTTATAAGGTTGGAGAAACCTGCAGTCAACCGAGACTGAGGAATGATGAAACGTATCGGAAAAAAACTATGTCCAGATGAACTGAATGAACTTTCTAGAATTTCCTTACCTGGATTATCGAGCATGCATCGAGACACCCATTACATTCTTTGTTGATAATAAACTACAGAGCGAGAATCAGGCAAAGAGGTATTATAATGAAAAGAGCACATATGAGTTTCATTGTACTTTGTACACATAACAATAAATCTAAACTGAAGTGATTACACTGCATTATAATTTTAATTAAACCCTTATATTCTTGATAGAGCCAAGCCAACCTTTCTCTGAAAAAGGTAGAGTACACGATAGAGCAGATTGATGCAAACCAACTATCACCATTTTTCAATGCAAGATGAATCACTCTTGCTGTGGATATGGTAATAAAAGAATTGAGGACAGCATGTTTAAATGTGTAAATTTACTGACACCTATCATCTATAAATACACAAGGAGAACATGCCAAACAAATGCAGACTCAGGCACTATGAGACAGGAGTGGCAGCTCTGTGCTATCACTGTGCCTACATTAAAACATCAGTGCTGCAATTACTAAACACCAACCTAACTAAACATAAGTGAATTTGTGTTGCTAAGTTGACCCTAGACCATGTGTGTGTGTGTGTGTGTGTGTATTCACTCTGTGATGGACTGATTCTTTTTCCAGGAATCGCTCCTATCTTGTACTTTGCAATCCTGCCCTCATGGATGAATGTATGTCTAGGCTTAAAGTTGGCTTACTGGTGTGTGCAGACAACTCACGCCTCAACACACTCCAATCTCCAAGGTGGAAGAGGGAACCGCTCTTAGATATCATACTGTATTCTGATGCTCCAATCTCCTAGTGGGGAGATTAAACATCATGTAATATTAGTACTTGTGATGAATCTATGCTCTTCAGACTGAAAGGTCGCCATAAAAGAGGTCAAAGTAAAGCAAGTAACATGTACAGCCAGAATCCTTTTGAAATGGCTGAATACCACAACAATGTTTTGCATCCATCCATCCATTATCCAACCTGCTCTAATATCTTTGTAATCTCAAGATACTGGTCAATACTCAGCAAAATTTTGGTCTTAAAAAATAGTTATATTCTTTAATTTTTAAGGTTTTTTCTACATTTGGGCATGTGTACACTCTAGCCCCATTGTAATCTGTAAGAACAGACAGGGTATTTTTAAAATGTAATTTTATGTGGCAAATTAATATATATTATAATTGTGAAGAAATAACTTTGACTTAAAATATACTGATTTTATCCTTTAACTCAGTGTCTCCCAGCCTTTTTTTCTGAGATGGCACACTTCTTGTAACCAAAAACATCCCAAGACACACTGCTATTCTACTAACCACAAAAACAATGCATCTCTTACATGTCTTTAACTGTCCGGCTAAAAAAGCTCTGAGATCAGCGTTTGCAGACACTGGGCTTAGTGAGTACTTAGGGCACATCCCCAGCTGCTTTATCCCTTTGCCTTTCTCCCTCTGCCTCAGAAGCAACTTGTATGCCCACTGTCCACCGGCCACGTGAGACTTGCTGGCAACCACACACCCAGTCAGATGGACTCTAGCAGCCAGGAGACATCCAAAATGTTCCAAGTACAGTGTCTGTAACATAATGATCATGGTGTTGCTTTTATGTCAGCTTTTTCAAGTAGTTCTGTCCTCCTTTGACAGGACTGGACCACATGAGGAGCTTGTCCCTCTCAAGTTTAGACTCTGAAGCTCATGTGGCGCACCACTTTGCCACGGCACACTGGTTGAAAAAACTGGTTTAACTGAAAGATTTAATTAAATATTGAAACAAATTAGTAGGTGTGTTGCTCATAATGAATCAACATCCTGGGACACTTTGTTGCTTTTTCTAATGTCTGCTGTGAAGGAATTATCATAGACACCTAAGACATAAATCCATTTGAATTGTTTCTTGACAGATAGATGTGTGGGATGTTAGATATTTTACAAGAAGACAATCTGGACATTCACACAAATGTTCTCACATTTAAATTAATAGACCAGCTTATTAACACTTGAGTTAGATGTAATTTAGTAAAGCAAGAGTAAATGCTGTCCAAATGTATTAGTACCAAAGCCAAATAGAACCATAAAGTGTTGTATAGATTTAAGGAACTGAGGAATCTAGTTGTGAGAAAACTGCATTCTATTTGAATTAATAAGGCTCTCTTTTAGGCTTCATGTGACCAACCTGACATCTCAATATAAGATGGTTTAAAAATTATGCATTCATTCTGTGTACAATACCTGGATAATATTGTAATTTTTAGAAATGACTGGGCATGAAAGATGCTGAGAAGGACAGACAGACAGATAGATAGACAGATAGATAGATAGATAGATAGATAGATAGATAGATAGATAGATAGATAGATAGATGGTGTTTTACAGAAGCAAATAAATAAATCAGAATGACTAAAAAAAGAAAACTGATTTAGCAGTAAGTCTCAGTGTCACAATGAATGATATTCATTATGTACTGTAGGCCTGTTTTTGTTGGTATAAAGAAGCCCCAGTAGCATACTTAGTGTTAGTGTGTCAGAGAAAAGATGAGCAGCATTGCTCATAATGGCTCTCAGTTTTGTTTTGCTGTAGAAAATCACACTGGTCAAAACAGCGTAATAGAATATGTGAACAATGTTATTACCAACATTAAAAGAATGCATTTTCCTAAGATAAAAGTGCCTGGCCTGCCCTTTCTTATATAGTAACTCTGTGTTATGAGACCAGTCCAGCCTCTCGTTGATGTGGATCATCAAGTAGTTGTAGCAGTGTACCACCTCCAAATCCACTCCCTGAACAGTCACTAGGCATAGAGGCAGTTTGGTGCAGTGAAAGTCAATAATCTGTTCCTTGGTTTTGCTAATGTTATGTTGCAGACAATTCTTTCTGTAATAAAAAACAAAGTTCTCCACCTGACTCCTATATTCTGTCTCATCCCACTCATCTCAATATACCATGTCGTCTTAGGCAGTTCCTTGTGGTGATTAGCAGGTAGCCCAGCCTCGTGGAGGGGAACCACACACAAAACATGCAGAACATTTCAAAGGAAATTGATATATATAGACAAAACCAAAAATAAATTCTTGTGTACATAAATAAAATAATCAAAAAGAGCCACAAAACGTGAATTAGAGCCCCAACCATGGGAGAAACCCAGCCTGAGACATAACACACCCTATAAATGCAGAATCATCAGAGATTTTTTTCAGGTGACATGCCCTAGTATACTGTATATATAGAGAGACTAATGTGTACAGAGGGAACGGAAAAGGAGACAAAACTGTTCCTTGTGGTGCTGCAGTGTTGCTTACAGCCATATTAGACATACAGTCCTTGAGTCTCACAAACAGATAATTCATTATCCATGACGCCATAGGCTCATCTCCCTGGACTTGTGTGAGTTTACCCCTTAACAGAAATGTCTGGATGGTATTTAAGGCACTGGAGAAATCAAGTTCTTTTGGAACAGAAAGATAATTGCATCTTCTGCACCAATCTTTGGCCAATAGGCAAACTTAGTTGCTCCAGGTGGTCTACCACGGAAGGACACATATAGTCCAGGACCACTCTTCATAATATAAGATGTAATACAAGATGAGATACTAATGGTCAGAGCTGGAGTCATCACTGGCCATTCTAGTTGAAGTGGTAAGAGTCGTTCATGTAGCAGGGATGGTGTGGGGGAATTGGTTGTTGGAAAAATTGGTGTCAGTGGGACGGAAAATCCATTATAAAATTAGTTTGGAATGTTATCTTTGTCCACATTCCCTTCTAGCACCTTAGCCTGGATTGCTTGAGTCCTTTAATCAAGCATTTTTGACAATTTTCATCTTATGCTGATTTAGTTTATTTTCTATATTACCTTTGTAAACTTCCTTTCCTTCACTTAGCATTTTGTACATCACTCTCTGGGCATCATTTAGAGCTTGTTTTGTCATCTGGTTTGAATACTCCCTTTTTCTAAATGAAAATTTTTTTAGCTCCTTATTAATCCAGGGCTTGCTATTTGGAAAGAAGTTCACTGTCTTAACTGCTAAACCAAAGAAAATGTAAAACAGGGCATGTCAGAAACTGTCTAACTTAGTTACCCCATTGGCAAAAGGCTAATCATGCCTCAAATGAAAAAGATTAGTGAGGTACTTGCGTATCCTTGGCAAGAAGCACAAAAGCAAGTACATGCTTTCTTAAGATTTGCTGATTATTATAGACAGTTTTTACCTAGTTTTGCCAGTTGGTTTGATTCTATAACAGATTTAACAAAAGGCCGTATTGTAGGATTGTCTGATGAACAAGCTATTACCAATTTAAAAAACTCCTTCTCTAGGAGCACCCATTATGTATCTAAGTGGTAAATTGTTGCCTAGAGAATGTAATCTTTCCACTATTGAGAAAGAATGTCTGGCCATAAAATGGGCAGCTGAAGCACTTCGTTAATACCTGTGGGGTTGCAAATTTTCTTTGCTATCAAATCATGCACTACTGCATTGGTTTTGTAAGTAAAAAAAACAAATTCTAGACTCATTAGGTGATTTATTCAATTACGGCCGTTTCAATTTTCTGTTTGACATTTTCCTGGTGCACAACTGTGATGCTCTGTACCCACTACATGCCTTATAATGATTTAGCCTTGGGGCATCTAATAGTCATACCAAGGATAAACCAGGATGAATGAGAGAGACGCACAAAGAAGATGTTACAAAACAAAAAACAGCTCTCTATTTAAAACAAGGTGATATCAAAATATCATTTCTTTTAAAATGCTGAAGTTAAGTGAAAAATCACACTGGTAAGTCCATCTAAAAGTACAGTTCATGTACAGTATGCGTATAATTATGATAAAATAAAAAGAAAACAGACAAAAGCTCCATGACACTAGTCCCGTTTCCTCCTCTCTTGTCCAGGCTGTTAGAAGGGACCACTAAGGAACTTTGGAGTCCAACCAGAAAGCCTAGAAATCCATGAGCCACGCTCCCACATAAATGAATCATCATATACACTCCAACCTCTGATTACCCTCAAGCAAGTAATCACTTTTAGTCTCTCTTGAGTCGTTTTTCTCTCTCCAAAACGTCTTTGCTAATTTAATCCTTTCACACCAAAGCATGCAGCTTGGTACCTTGCATGTGGATGCCTCATCATGTCCCTACTGGCTGAACTTGTGTTGTGCACCATAATGCCCCGCTACTCGGCTAGCATCATGCGCATCCACACAGCTGCATCAACATTTCCCTCTCACTGCTGCAGTTCATTTGTTGGCACCACCTTACTAGGCGCAAGGTAAGCATCCTCATGTAACTATTCAAACTAAAACTAAAATCTATAGTTACGTACCCACACTTCAAACACACAGGCAAAACTGTCACCATAGTGCGACTTAACCACCACACAGATGTCTTTTCCTGAATCGCTGAGCCACTGTTGGAGAGTCACTTTGTAAAACAAGTGAACTAAGCTTATATTGTCAGATGGTTTCATTCTATTGTTTTTTTTAGACTCGCAGGAGTATTTTCAGTATTTTTTTTGGACTTCTGATTAAAATTTTGAAATCTATACTAATAAAAGGCAAAGCCCTCACTGACTGACTGACTGACTGACTCACTCACTGACTGACTCATCACTAATTCTCCAACTTTCCGTGTTGATAGAAGGCTGAAATTTGGCAGGCTCATTCCTTACAGCTTACTTACAAAAGTTAGGCAGGTTTCATTTCGAAATTGTACGCATAAAGGTCATAACTGGAACCTACTTTCGTCCATATATATGGCTATAGCCTGCAGCTCGGTCGCCGTGTGAGGTGGAGTTGCGTTCCGTATCATCAGGCCTCCCACGTAATTGAGTGCCTGCCCATATAAGGCCATCTGTCAGCAGCTATCCAGTAGTAATGCTGCCGCGAAATATTCGCGGGTGAAGGACTGTGCTTATGCAAACGAAGATGAGATGGTCAGGCACAAACTCAGCGAAAGTGCGAGAGAAACTTTTAAGTGCCGGGTTTTAGCTAACATTAAATAAAGCTGTGGACATCGCAAGATCGCACGACATAGCACAAGCACAGCTGAGAACCTTTGATGCATGTATTCTGAGCGGCTCATGTGACCTGACTTTGCAGGACTGGGAAAGGTAAACCCGTGCATGCAGTGTGTGATGTAACAACCCTCTGACGCTGAACAAGCCTTTTGTACACATATCAATAGGAAAGCAAGGTGTAAAGGTTAAGTTTAAATTACGTTATTACGTTCATAGACATGCTGCCGCTAAATATTCGCAGGCAAATCCACAACTTAATACCCGGAATGCCTGTTAAACATCTTAGATTCACGGGTACCGATTTGGGTAGTGATCACTTTGATGAGTGAAACCTGTTAAAAAAACGCATTACACAATTGAAAAGGCAGCAAAAGAATATGAAGCAAATGACGCATACAGGCATATTCATAAGTGCAGCTACTGCGGAAACAAAGCACGGTGTAAACCTTAAGTTTAAATTAAGTTCATAGACAGGCTGTCGCTGGCGTTTGACATGCCTACGACGAATACGATATTCGCGAGATACAAGTTTAATGACGCAGGGCATAAACGAGACTTTTGATCACTTTGTAGCAGAGTTAAAATTGCTGTAATGGAGTTAAAATTGCTGGTGAAGGACTGTGCTTATGCAAACGAATAGGAAAGCAGGGTGTAAAGCTTAACTTTAAATTAGGTTCATAGACACGCTGCCACTGGCGTTTGTCATGCCTAGGACGAATACGATATTCGCGAGATAGATCACATGAGTTAGCACAAGCACAGCTGAGAAGCTTCGATGCATGTACTCCGCTCGGCTCACGTGAACTGACTTTGTTCTGGCTTTAACTACTGTGAAATAAACAGACATAAACTGGAAGCGTGAGTCTGTCCGTTTTAATAATCTCGAGAGAGAAACATGGTGGCAGCGTAGATGACGTAACTGCACCGAAAGTCACGCCAGTTTGCTGTTAAAAGTTCAGGACACGGAGACGCTAACACGAAAGGAAAATGGAGGGTCTGAGACCGCCGCTGACATTAAGCCTCGATGCTAAAGACCTGGCGAAGTCATGGAGAACATGGAAGGACGAGTTCAGATTATTCACAGAACTTGCAATGCCGGAGGCAGAGGAAAACACTAAGGTCAGATTATTCTGTTATCTTATTGGAGAATTGTGTCAGGCGCTGACCGGTGACGTAAGACCTGATGTGTTAACCATGAGCTTGATGATACATACATTTGATGAACATTACAACCTGAAAATAAACAAAACTGTAGAGAGGTACAGATTTTTTTCAAGAAATCAGGCAAGGGGAGAAAATATAGACAACTAAGTCACAGATCTGAGAGTGTTAGCGGGCACATGCAATTTCAGGGAGATTTAAAGTTCCCTTATACATGACCGAATTGTGTGCGGAACCAGTGATGCAAGTTTAGAGAGGTGCATACAAGTATGCAGAGCCACAGAACTGTCGAAGGAGAACAGCAGAACAGTCACACTATTCTATTCTTCTCCCGGTGCGTCTCTGTAAACCCTCTATGCGGGAACATTATCGTAATGCTTAACAATCCTATTGTTACACCTTCTACGTGCACCCAACCATCCTTATTACGGAGTCTTCCTTGCTTTACCGCTGACTGCTTCTTTCCATTCACCTTCCTAGCTCTTTATTTAAACAGTTTTCCTTCTCACTTTTTCGCTCCTTCGCTGTCTTCTCCCTTTTCGTTCAAAATACGGGCCTCCTTTCCTTTAGCAATTCAGGTAGTGAACAATTCAATGAATGAAACCTGTTATCTTTACAATGGTTGACAAACACGGAATGTAACTTGCACATAACACGTCCTCCAAATACGAACCTGATTGAAAGAAATAATGATAATCAAATCCTTGATGACAGCAACACTCATAACAGTCACAAAACAATTACATTGACAATCAGGTTATGTTATTTTTAAAATGTTTCCTTTTCTTTTTCATAACTTCTTTAACACACTACTTCTCCGCTGCGAAGCGCAGGTATTTTGCTAGTTTATTTTATATAATACATATTTACCATTTGTTATGACACCATCTTGTGGCTTCTTCGATATAATGCTAGGTCATTGTTATGGACATAGTCACGTGAGTCACAACCTTGATGCTGTTTACAAAGAGGGTTTGAAAAGGTCGTTTTTTTTGGCCATTTTCTATCGAAGTGTGCAGCTATAACCCCTTAGACTATTTAGCATTTCCTTAACTTTTTTTTGATCTCCTTTTTGTTAACAACTTTTGCGAGTATCATTTTGATTTTGATTTTTGCTTAGTGATTTTTGGTTTCTCTGAACGTACTACATAGTTTCCTGGTTGCAATCCTAGAGTGTATTTTGACTATATCTTATTTTCTGTTTCTCTGCCGAAAACTGTCTCTGTTTCTTCCAAGACAATACAGCTGAGGGGGAGAGTGTCATGTTTTGGGCTGGCCTCTCACTTTTTAGAGCCACTTTAATTAGAGAGAATACACACTTTTAGACAGAAAGTGGTTTAATGAATGTAGAATCTCATTATGTCTCACAGTGATAAAAATATTTATAACTAAGTGTCTCATACAAGCAGTTCATCCCTCCACAGGATGTTCTGTCCTGCAGACTTTTTATGGAAGCCCTGCACCTCTTCAGCTCCATAGCGCTGAAGAAGATGCCTTTGAATTCTTTTAATTTCCAAGAACTCATGACTGCAGTGAAATGAATGAAGAAGTTTGTCGTGTTTTGCTCCAATATTGTTCACTCGAGTTCAGGAATAAAGTGTCTAAAATGACTTTTCTGAGTGTCATTTGTGCAACCCAGAACCCAATACATGACATGGTAAGCGTAGTAAGTGGATCATAAAGAAATAATGCATGGAAGATTGGCCACTTATATTTAATAGAATGAACAACTTATTAATGTCACCCACCTTCTTTGACCTAATAATATAAGGACCAGTCCATCAACAGTCAAGACTATCAACATGCAGATCAAACGGGCAGCCTCAAGTATAAATGTGTTTCAGTCGCTAGCAGAAGTATATATAAAAAAGGCTTTAGGGTCACAGGGAGCAGCGCTCAGGGACCTGTTTTCTATAGCGGCTTTTTATATTTCAAATTTGGGTGTGTTTTTCGTCACTTTTATGACAGTTCATGTGTTTCGGATTTAATAACATGCTGCACAGTAAAATGTGAAGTTTTTCATAATGGGAAAAATAGGAAGAAGTTGTGAATTGTTTGTAGCACTTTATAATAAGAAAGTATTTATAATATTCAGTTACCTTTTTGTACATAATGAGTACTGTAATATACAAAAGTTTCCACACTTCTATATTTTCGTTGGAAACGGTGAAGGCAGGAGGAGTAGTAATTGGGCATTAATAAATTGGTACAACGCTTGGAAAATTGCATCGCAAAAGTGCGGAAACGATTTGATCATCCCTTGTAACTAAGTTACTTTTAAAAGCAACATTCACTAACACTGATCTTTGATAGACGCAATCCTGGACAAGATCCCAAAAGTTAATATAATATGATTTTATTAAGTATATTATAACTAAAATCATTTCCTACTATACATCTCTTCTTTTTACAATGTTGATAAACATGTTTTTCTAATCATTAAATAATTAAAGCAAAGAGCCTTTGACATCATACGGCCTGTTTGGTGGTCATCTTTACCAGTAATAGCATTTACCAGGGGAGAAGACTCAGTCTACTGTAATGTGTCAGTGTTTCTGATCCCTTTTGACTTCTCTAAAAGTATGTCCAGCAAGGTCTAACTGTGCTCCATGTACAATGACAGTATGTGCCATTCACTCTTGTTGCCCTTAGTAGTAGCTGAAACACATATCTCTCTGTCTTTTAAAGCCCCCTTACTCTTTGATATTGTAGAGCAAACTAGATCCCATCTGTGCTATTAAACATGTTGTGAAGAACATTTTAATTGCATTTAAGCTACTGTGATTGCAAGTAGGTCATGAAGCAGAAGAGTAAATGAGCAAAACACAGCAAGTATATTCTTGGAATTAGCAAATCTATAGATCCAGATCACAAAGGAAAGGGACTGGATCTGAGCCTGGACCAAATCAAATCTTCAGTTTCATAGCAGACTCTTTAATGACTGACACTAGACTAGACATTATAACAACAGGGTCTTCTTGAGTTTCATGTTCCCAAAATATTTGGTTTTTCTTCAAGTATTCCAGTTTCCACAGACATCCCAACAATCTGGCCCATTAGAACAGAATATGGATTTATACATCCATGTTTAGCCAGTGATGGACTGGCATCCTGTCCGAGGTTGGTTTCTGCCTTGCTCATGTACAGCTTGCGGCATTACCAACCCATACTGTACGTTTTTTTCCGTCATAGGAATCCATAATTGCTTTTATGAGAGAGGATGTGTTCCCAATGTTTTTAGACTTTCCTCAAATTGCTTCATCCACCAGCTGGTAGTCAGCCAGTCAGCTGCATTTAGGTGGTCTCCTTATCTGACTTTACTTCCTTTGCCACAGCTGCTCTTTAGCCAAACCTAGTGCTATTCCCATCACAGAGGCATCTAAAGTCAGACCACAACTGTGTCAGTGAGTGAGGTTTTGAAGATCCTTTCAGAGCATGTGTTCTTAATTCCTTTTGGATTTAGGTTTTTTTTTTCAGAAGTTGCAGCTGTATTATTGGCCTTCACTAGGTGTTTTTAGCACTGTATACCATTTATGCACATTTGGACTAACTGGATTTGCTTTGTTCACACACCTTCACTAAATATAACAAAATAAGAAGTTGTGATGGGATCTTAGTTCTAAGACAGGCTTCAGCCATATGTCTAAAACATAAAACCTTTGGTCAGATTGTGAAATGTATATGACAGTTGGATGTGAAATTTTATAAATAAGGGAAGTATTTTTCATTATCAGTGTTACTTTTTTTCATACGGAATTTAGGCATGAATGATTTAACATTGCAAAAAATTGCACCATATTTGCTTGTCATCTATTATACTATGTATAACATTAATACAGTATGTTATACCCAGAATAACATATTCATTATTAACTAAAGGACTTTAATCATTTTTTGTATTTTTTTTAAATTGCCAGATCTGTATTGTATATGAATAGAGTGAACAGTTATCCATTTGGCAAGGGCTAGTCAAATATTAAGCTACCAACATGATGGTGAAGGACCAGTTGGGGACTCAAAGAGGTAGCATACCACAAAATCACTGGAGACAAGAGAACCACAATTCAAATGTAAACATTACTCAAGTGGCGCAGAGACATCAGGGCCTGCTAGTAGCAGTTTTAGGCTGCTGTCCTTATATCTTAGGAGCCTGTGGAGTGTAAAATGCGATGAATGAATGTTTTAGCATCTCTGGATTCTATCGTTGCTATTCTTGGAGCTTTTCTAAACATTTTTTTAGCATGGTTTATTATTTTTATTATTTTAACATTGATGTCACTAAAAGTCAGCTTGGATGGTCCTACATAAGGTCATGGCAAGTTATATTTGGCTTTGGAGAAATTGATTCTTTTTTAAAATAAATAATGTTTGCTAGTGTTAGTTAGGGGTAAGAAAAACATGGAAAATGTAAAATATTTTTCTTGTGTACCTTTTCAGTACAGTTTTCTCTAAGCTAGACAGAAAGATTTTTGAAAAGGACCAGAACAGATGTAGTCAGAGATGCACAAAGTTTGTTAACCAGAAGGCCATCCTATCTTTCAACAAAACAAAAAGAATAAAATAGAAATCACATTCAAAGGTTACAAAGAAAGAGGTCTTTTAAATCCAGGAAATTCAAAGAAATGATTTGACAAGACAGTCACAGATTTTTATCCAGTGTTGGATAAGTTAGAACTGAAAAGGGTGCCCATTGTCCAAACAAAATGGTGTCAAAAGACAATATAAAAAATTATTAACTTTTTAATAAACATCAACTGCACAAATGGATTTTCTAGGTCTGAAAACCCCAGAAAATATTAGAAACTTGCATAAAAAAATAAAGAAGAATCCAACCGTAATAACCAAATTGGGTTTGGTTTTGTTTTGTCCTTTCTGGTTTCCCTGACCCTGGTTTGTATTATGACATCAATTTTTGTTTTCTACCATCATTTCCTTATTATTTTTGCTACATTAAAGTATTGCCATCATATAAGTAAACTTCTTTAATGCTTAAATTCTAATCTGAAAATAATTAATCAAACAATGACCCTAGATGGGGCTATTTTTTTGGTTAAAGATGAAATTATTAGACTCCCAATAGAAACGGAAATGGAAATTGTATCTAATGTAACAAAATTCATGAATAATTACATTAATTAATGTAAAGGTCCCCACTTAGTACATTTTGGACTTTGTAAAAATCTCCTAGATTGCTGTATAACACATTTTTAGAAAATTGGGGCAGTAATTATTAGCCCCTATTACTAATTACTCAGGAAAAAAGATAGCAAGTTGAAGTTTTCTAGTTTCAAGCCACACCTAATTTGATTATCCCAATTGATCAGCCATGATTCAATTAAATGAACACAAATGAGCAGGGTTAGTGGCACTTGAAGACTAGATTAAGAGATACCACTCTTATATTTTTGTAGCATGGAATTTCATCATGCCCAAAACCCAAGAAATAAGTCAGGACTTCAGAAAGAAGATTGTGGATGACCATCTTAAGGGGGAAGCATTTCACAGTTTCTAGAACAGCTGTATTTGACATCATTGAAACAAACCAGGGTGTGGTCACAAGTACAAGATATCAATGACTTTTAGAAAGGAAAATCATCAGAGATGTCAACAAGACTGGCCTTGTCTCTGTGAAGATAATTGTCACTGAACTGGCCCATTCTGGACTTGAAGTCTCCAAAATGTCTATTGTAAGAGCTTTTCATTATGGTGGGGCTTCAAGATCATTGCCTAAGGAAAGCTCCATTGCTCACACAGTGGCACCTCAGAGCCAGACTGAAGTTTGCCCAGGACAATCTGAAACATGAGGATGAGCTTTGGATATCTGCCCTTTGTCTAATGAGACAAAACTGGAGCTGTTCGGGAATATGGATGTTGCACTCATTTGGCAAAGGGTGAGAGGGACCTTCAACCATAAAAACACAGTTCCCACAGTTAAACATGGGGGTGAGAACATAATGCTGCCAGTTTATTTTGCTGTTTCATTCACAGGGAACCTTGTTCAAGAATATGGGATCATGAAGAAGGAATATTATGTTGACATTTTGAAGGATAATGTGAAGAAGTCTTCTACCAGTCTGGCTTTAGGTGGCTGTTAGGTCTTCCAGAACATTAAACTTTTTTAAAGACAACAAAACCAAGGTCCTGGTATGTCCTTCCCAAAACCCAGATCTCAATCCTATTATAACGTCTTGGGAGATTTGTCTTTATTCTTTTGGAAGCATTTCTCTTGTAAGTACATTTGGTACTGGTCACTTCTTTGGTAAAGCTAACAGTTTTGTTCCATTTTCTTGGGGAGCTAGTAATTTCATCCTTAACTGTATACTTGCTACATCCCTAAACTCATCTTTTTTAAGTATCCACTAACAGAAATAAATACTACAAGGATGAAAAATAAAAAAGCCACACACAAATCAAATTTTCAAAAAAAAACTTACCAAATAAATTGTTAAATGCATGGGCCCAAATGCAAAAAGTTCCTCGGAATTACCAGAAATCCGTTACAACTATTAAGACCCTGACAATTTCAAAAGATCAGAACTGACACTCTTACAGTGTTCCAGTATTCCATGTTTGGTTTATATGAAGCTTGAAAAATGGCTGCTCAGACCATGTAACCTCAACCACACCCGATGACAACACACTCGGACAACAGGTGGTGGTGGTGGCCATTTTGAATCCTTAAAGTGTACAGTAGGATTGGCAGAAAAACAATACAACAATAAATATAAAGGAAGTGAATTACAGAAAAATAGCATGATATGTACTCCAGGGGCACGTTGAATCTAGACATGTTGAATCTAGATTCGGCAGACAGACTGAGATGAAGACTCATAGTTATAAGGAAGAAAATCCAGTGTTGTATGAGTGTGAGACATAGAACTGTATAGGAGATAATAGGATATAGAGCTTGGGTGATCCTACAAGATGAGATATGTGAGCTACCTCTCCTGTGGGACATGGGAGAAGATGCCAAAAGGAGGAGGTAGTAGTTTGGTTGTTTTATATTATTTATCCTTAGAAAAGTTTGCATGAGTGATTCGTGCTTTGAAATTTGTATAACTATGTAACTATGTGCAATTCATAATTCTAATAAGAGCTGCAAGAAAGATATGTGACTTGCACCACAAATCATGATGATAAAGACAAGCATCTTTGCAGCCCTCACTATATACTGAATCATGAATCCCAGTTAAACTATTAAGCCAGTGAAGGCATACATTTATTAGGGCCTCAGCATATGTTACATGGCTATTGTTGGGGCAAGAACAGAAGCTTGTTCCATATAGGTAGCAGATATCCTTTGGGGACTGTGAACAAGTTTAGGTGTACGGACCTCTGCCCAAAGAGTCAGAGGGTCTTTTCTCATATAAAACTACCCTGAGTTGATCTGATCCCTATACTACACCTGATAATATATATATCAGTGTATGTTCTTGTGAACCGTTCACTATTCTGTGGCATTTATGATACAGTCAGAATTTCAGAGCTGACCAGATATAGCCGTATCAAATAAAATTTCAGAATAAATAGAAACGATTTTTTGTTGTGCACAGTGCTCCTGAGAAACTGTCCGAATCTTATCACTCAGACAGTATGGGCAGAATCCCTATGGTAACAGTGACGTGAGAATGAGTACAGCAATTAGCCTGATGTTTGAGAAATCAGCGTTTTAAAAAGCCCTATCTGGTGATTCTGAAGTCTTTATTCATTATAGGATATACTTGACCCCTAATTAATGATTGTAACCATCTGCTAATTATTCTACTCAGCGGTCTTTAGAATAAATGTCATTACAAAAGAATTAAGTCTAAGGATACCCCATTTGAATATTAAGTTTATCACATATGCTCTAAAACTGTTAAAGATAATGAGGCCTTTATTGTGATAGTAAGAGGAAGAGGAGCTGAGGCTTTCTCAGCTGTTCTCACTGTGGGCTGTACATGTCTTTCTTATTACAGTATGTTTATGTAATAGCACCCATTTACTTATTTTTAACTGACCTCTGAGCTATGTGTATTGCTTGTTTGCAGTAAAACACTAATGCCTGCTTGTTTTAGTTTTTTCGTGTGAATAGTGTGATTAATAATAATGTGACATTAAAGCATTTCCCTTAGAATCAGCACAAGTGGTCAGCATGGCCAAGGATGAAAATTATTAGTCTTGTACTGTATGAGTATTATGCTGACAAGTACCACTATAGAAATGCACATGAAACTAGGAATAAAAAAATAATAACCAGACATCATAGAATTAAGGCATATTTATATTCGGGCACAGACAGCTGAAGATGTGGCCGAAAACACAGTTTGCACACCCTGGACTGATTATGGTGTAAGTATTCATTTTAAGCACAGGGAGAAAATTTACATTTGAAAAATCGGTAATGTAATAAATCACCAAGAAAAGCAACATTGTAACAATGCACAGAACAAACCAACACACAATCGTCCGTGCGGCGCTCAGGTGCGGAGGGTGGAACGGGAGGAGAGGAGAAGGACGTCCATTCCGCTCCCTCCGTCATGCTAGTCTGCTGATTTCTCGTTCAATATGCACTGACCGCTCATGTGCCCACCTCCAACTCATCACTTGAGTCGTTGTCGTCTTTGCACAGTCCAGATGCACCTGTGACTCATGTAGACTTTTCATTGCTCTCTGCGGTTTTGGCTGCCTTTCTATATACACTGTGAGTGGAAAAAAAACGCACCAAAATGTTTTTCATCCCATCTTCAACAATAGTCGGCCGATTTTGATAAAATTTGGAACATTGTATAAACTTGTGAGTAATTAATACAACTGTTGTTGGAAAACATATTACATACACTTTGTATCAAACATTAAGTAAATGAGCCGACTATTGTTGAAGATGTGATGAAAAACATTTTGGTGTGTTTTTTTTCCACTCACAGTGTATAATCCACCAAGACACCCGACCACGGTGTTAGGGAGGTGGGAGGGGGGTGTGTACAAAGTGCAGGAGCATCTAAGAAGATGCATGTTTGTCGTGGATGCGAATTGCTGTATGTAGTGTGTAAAACAGTTTGCTATGGTGCACGCGGTCGTGCATTGTATCCGAAAACTCGGTTTTTAAAGATTGCTTACAGTACTTCATTGTGTTTTAACCTCAGTTGTAAAGGAATGTTTTAAGGATCCCATGGGATACCCCTCACAAACCGTTTTACATGCTGCATATGGCGATTCACCTCCGCGAGAAACACGCCTCTATGATTAGTTAACGTGGCTCGGAGTAGCATGTGGCCTCTATGACAGATGAATATAAATGACGCCGTTTTTTCTGTGTCGTCACGTCCGAGTTGGTGGGCGTGGCTCTGCGAGTTGTCGTCGTATCCAATGGTCTTGGAGTTTGTGGGCGTGGCTCCATCCTGCGTGCGCCATAGGTGTCTTACTTGTCGGAGACTTAGTGAATCCACGCCCCTTCCGGCGTGCTTTCCATGGATGTCTTGCCTTAGTGAATTATATATATAGATAATATATGTTTATAAATTATACCTATGTGTGCATCACAGTATGAAGTCCTACAGATGGCAAAAGGTGTTTATTCTTATAAACTGGCAGCTGTATGTAGTTGGGCATTTCTTTTGAAAAATACCAACAAAACTGACAGGAAGAGTGATAGGATCTCATTGTCATATCATCCAATGGCACTTAAAGTAGCACTTGGGTCTTGCTATTACAGGTAATGCTGCTACACACAGTCACACCTGTCATATGAATTGATTTCATGAAAGATTACATGAAGGTAAGTCATGGCAGACCAGGGTGCTCGAGCCAATACACAATTTATGTGCAGTCAGTGTAGACTAGTGTTCTGGGATACGTTGAATGGTGTCTCACCTCTATCTCACTGTGATCATCAAGTATTACTTAAGAATTTTCTGGTACTGAGCAGAATGAATCATCCCTTTACTTATAGCATGCTTCCCAGAGACAGCAATTCAATTATCTCTTTAGCTCTTTCCACAATACTATGTTTTCATTTAAAAATGCAGACATAAGTCTCCTGTTTCGCCATTCATCCACACTACTCCCAATGTTTTCACCCCCAAAAACTGAGAATTTTGAAAATGCTCTCCAGAGCTGTATACTTCTGAAAACACAGGCTTGGCATTGCAAAGTGGATGAGTGAAAACACTGAGTTTTGAAATCACAGAGTCTAAGTGTGTGTTGATTTATTTGTGCTTATTACTGAGTAAATCCTGCTCATTACCTGTCATTTCCTGATTCAAAACCCTTCATGAGAGAAAAACAAACATATTCCAACATAGTTGTCATAGAGCAGTTGCTTACCATGGTGCTTGTTTTGATGCTTAACTGTATGCACCTAAACTGCAATTTGTAGAGTTTCAATCCTACATACTGTACATGCACAAAAGGCAAATCATTTATCATCCCTTCATTGAGTCCTCCTCCAATGTGCGCATGCCCAGTGTAGGCAAACGTCTACATCATGTAGTGATGTAGTGTGGGCCCGATAGTTAATGATGTGAAAATGCTTGTATGGATGGAGATCGTTTTCTTTTAAAAAGTCAGTTTTTAAAGGAAAGCATAGTAGTGTGGGCATAGCCTTTGCTACTCAAACAGTTCACAAATGTTATTTTTTCTGAAAATACCAAATTGTGGCTATACTGTCAGTATACGCAAGTTCCATCCTTAATTGAATTAGTCAGGTTTGAAAGTATTTTATACTGTATATATAATATATACACTACTTAATATACTTCCTAAAGGTACCAGTAACTGAATATGTAATTGTGAAAAATATATTATTTAAATATGGGCAGCACTTCAACATCAGAGAGAGAACACCACACATGACAAGTTTAATCCATGCCCACTTGCTGTTTGGATCTCACTGGGATACTGGCTTTTGCTTTTGCTCTGTTTTCCATCCATTATCCAACCCCTACATTCCAACTACAGGGTCACAGGGGCCAGCCCACCGCAAGGCACGCACGTACACACACACACTCACACACCAAGCACAATTTACAATCGGCAATGCACCTAACCTGTATGTCTTTAGACTGTGGGAGGAAACTGGAGCACCCGGAGGAAACCCACGTAGACACGGGGGGAACATGCAAACTTTCCTTCCATGAACATTAAAATCATAACATTTTTTTTCACAGATGCCGCTATGATTTTAAAAATGCATCCCATCTGAAAAGCCCAATGTTATCTCTCCACTGTTAGGCATAAGAAAAAGTGAAACGGTTCCTTGAACTTGTCTGTCTAAAATTTAAACCTTTTTGGTAGAAGTAGATTCAACACCATGCGGGAGTCAAGGAGTATGGAATTAGAATTCAGGAAGGCGTGTCGGACTGCAGGGTATCATGAATCTGAGCTTTGGAGTGCAAGAAAGTAATTCATTCAGTTCAGGTTTTACATTTTTTTAATTTTGTTTTGACAGTTATTAAATATTTTTATTTTCATAGTGACTTCACATTACTAATTTCTGCTTATGTTTAGTGTCATTGTCCCAATTTTTATTATTCCTTTAGTCTTGTGTATTTTACACACTAACGTCATGCCACAGATGCTTTCAAATATGCCAGTACCTGCTCCCTTCTCTCCAAGCTGTAGATTCATACTCTTGATTCTCACATAAACTTTTGGGATGTTAGGCATAAGAAGGGTATAAGCCAGAGATTTAGTTGTGTGTTTTTTTTTATCTTGATTTTTGATCAGTGTTTCAGTATTTGACAATTGATGTTGCATGTATTATTTATTTGTTCAGACCTCGATCTGCTTAGAGACAATGGATTTTGCTTGTCCCCTCGTTGCATCACTCCCTGTTGCCTACATTTGTTAGCTAGTATCAACTGTGATCACAACAGCAGGATGAAGCCATTTCTTGGGCTTTTCTAGACATTTATTAGTGTCAGAATGCACTGTTACTCTCCAGGCTTTTGTCAAACATGAATAAATAAAAACAGATTTAAAAAGTGGGCATATATATATATATATATATATTTTATACTGTTTATGAAGAAATTGAAACTGACACCTACAGCATATTGAACTGGGTGAAAATATGTCTTCTGAAATATATTAATGCTCCCTTAAATAAAATATTTTAAACCTTCACCATAAATATCATTACGGTATTTTTTTTTTTTTAGCAGAGAGTAGTCCATGCCAGCTGGCACCAACAGACTGGCATGACACTGAAGGTAAACTTTAAAATTTTATAATGAGTTTTATTTATTTTCAGTGTGTAGGCAACTGCTGCGCACCCACCTACGCATATACACGGTGAACGATGAAACAAAACCTAATTCTATCAAACAGCTGCCAGCCCTACCCTGGCCTACATAGGGAAGCCCTGGATGCAATAAGACAAAAAGAGTGTGTTTAAACTTCTAGACAAATAGCAGTCACCCACTGTGTATATGTCTGCTTCTTCATCTGATGGGGGTTTTCCTTTCCGTGCTTAGTTGTCTTGCTTTTTTTTGCATCAGACTTCCCTACATTTCCATTTGCAGAGCAAGTCACCAAGCTCCTTCCATATAGGACCCTTGTCAATCTGCAGAACTCCAACTTCTCCAACATTAAATTTGGAGTAGAACAATGCATTATATGCTGACATTGACATGCTTAAAGCAATCGTCTTTTTCTTAAAAACATACTCCAAACAAAAAAAATTGTTGTTAAACAATCCAGTGCTATTTGTGGTGATGGCCAAGAAAATTTTTTTATTCTCATATTTTCACAGAGAACATAAAGAATTAATTTACTGATTCTTTGGAATTCAATGGAGGCCAGTGGTGAACAATAACAAACAATATTGAAATATCCATTGAAAAAAATGGTCAAGTTACTCATGTCACATAATCTACATGTTTAATATTCGGTCATATGCTCATAACATCTGAAACACATCTATTTTTGCTAAAATATTGTTAGATAAACCACTTTCAGAGAATCCTCTAGTGAACGAACGGGGACATTTGCTAACATGCAAGTTAGCAAAATTATTTTTTTTAGGAAATCTTATTTGCTTATTTTCTGTCTAGAATTCTCTGTTAGGGAAACACTATAATGTCTTTTGTAAGCATATTTAGAGTGCCTACAAAAAGTATTCACCTATTTGGAGGTTGTCCCATTATATTGTTATACAACTTTGAATCACAGTGAAGTTAATTTGGCTATTTTAACAATAATCAAAAGAAAAAGACTCTTTATTGTCAAAGTGAAAACAGATCTCTGCAAAGTTATCTATATTAATTTCAAATACTAAATACAAAATAATTGATTACAAAGTATGCACCCCCTTCCAATCAGTATTTAGTATATGACTCTATCAAACTTGTGCATCTGGACAGTGCAATTTTATCCTATCCCTCTTTGAAAAACTGCTCAAGCTCTATCAGGTTCCATGGAGATCCCGAGTGAGCAGCCTTTTTCAATTCTCAATTGGATTGAAATCTGGACTCTGACTTGGTCACTCCATGACGTTAATATTGTGTTTTGTAAGCCATTCCTGTGTAGCTTTGGCTTTATGCTTAGGGCCATTGTCTTGCTAGAAAACAATTACCACTATAGAATTGCACACTCTTAACATAAAGACAATGACCAAAATAGACAGTTGAAATGAGTCAGAATCTCTTTGTTTATAATATTTGGCTTACTGCACTCTGGTGGCCTTGAAATATTATTTTTTGCTTTGCCTTTGCATACTGTTGCTCTTTCTATATACATATATACTGTATATATATTGCTAATAATCATAGATGCTGTTTCTGTGATTTTTGCTGTTATTCATACACCAATTGAATAAACTCACATAACCGTATGTACTCACTGTGAACGCTGGCCCGGACACAGACAGACGGACATCTTTGTTTTCACCCAACACACCGTTTATTTACACTAATATATACAAAAGTCTACCGTGCAGTCACACCCCAGTGCCTCCAGCACCGATCCCCCAAAGTCCAGGCCACACAGTCCTTTTTCTGGCTGCCTCCTGTCCTCTCGCCAGCTTTGTCTTCCTTCCTCCCGACTCTCGCGCCGACTGTTGGGAGGCGGCCCCTTTTATGGGAACCCGGATGGGCTCCAGCTGCTTCCCGGCACTCCTCCGCAGACACGCCCTTGTGTGGCGAAAGTGCCGGCTGCGCCCCGGAAGCCGTCCGGGTGTCCCCTGTCGTCTTCCCCCCAGCACTTCCTGGTGTGGCGGAAGTGCTGGGCTGTTCAGGCAGCGGGGCGCCGCCTGGCGGTGGCTACAGGCCCCTACAGGGCTGGGCTTCCATGCCCCCTACCCGAGGCCACCAGCGTAACCAGGACGGACACCCCCTCGCGGTCTGGAGGAGGTACAAGCCCTCCTCTGGTCCTCCTGGGCGTCCCGGCCGGGTGCCACATCACATATAAGTCGGGTCTTGAAACCTGAAAAATCAATCATAAAATCAGACCCCAACTTAAACGCCTGTTCCAAAATACAACACTTACATTTTTTTTACATCTTCTTGCCTCCTGCAATCTCGCACCAGTTTCTCAGACACATAGAATTTAGTTGCAGCAGCGCAGTTATCAATTTCTTTTGCCACTTCAACGACTTTTAATTTAAAACCAGCTTCATATTTTCTTCTGATCGAACGCTCCATCATAGAAAAGGGATGCTCTTACGATAAAGGTGTATGAGGGTTTGAAATGCAAGGAAGACAAATCAATGCAAACGTGGCTTCGGAATAGTTTGGGTATTACCATGTGGTCACATAGGCACAATACATAGAAAAAAAGGGTAGTGTGCTCTATGGTTACACTCTTAGGTGGATGTTAGCATATCATAATCTCTTTGACCAGTAGCATGAGTTTTCTGCGTTCAACTTATACAACCGACATTATAAAATACCAGAAATTATATGATAAAATCAAGCCCCCGACTTATCCACAGAAAAGCTTAAACGCGGGTATATACGGTACTTGCTGTTATTGTTTAGTGCCTATTCAAGTTTATGCAACTATTAAGCTTTGACATTACATAATAGTTGTACTGTTGTTTGTTCAGAAAATGCAGGTGGGCATAAACAACAGTTAAAGCTCAGGACCTCCCTCACTGAGTCCACCCTGGGTGAGAATGGTACGTTGTTGATAGTGTGCAGTGATTGGGTAATTGTTTAGTCTGATGTCTAAGAAGCTTAATTTTGGTCTTATCAGAGCACAGGACCTTCTTCCAGGTGCCTTTAGTGTGTCTAATGTTTCTTCTGCCAAGATATTATGTGTGTATTTAACAGTGGCTTACTCTTGCTACTATCCCATAAAGTTGAGACTGGTAAAGCTCCCTGGCAATAGTTGTTGTATGCTCTTCATTCTCAGCCACTGTAGTTTGTAGCTCGTTCAGAATTATCATTGGCATCTTGGTTGCCTCCCTCACTAGTCTTTTTCTGCATGATCACTAAAATTGTTTGGGCTTTTTAATTTCTTAATGATTGATTGAACTGGACTACAAGGAATATTCAGTGACTTGAATATTTGTATCCATCCCCAGACTTGCTTTTCATCCTTTTCATGGAACTGCTTGGAGTGTCCTTTTGTCTTCCTTTTGTCTTCATTGTATAGGTTAGGCAGTAATACTGACTGCCCACAAGCTGGACTTTCCAAGTAGAGATGCATTTATACCGCAATCTGTTGAAACTCCTTAAATGCAGATAGGTTATCTCCATGTAATAATTTGGTTGTGTCATATTAAGGTGGATGAAGATTTATTCAATCAATTATTTTGTGTTTTATATCTGTAATTCATTTAGGCTACTTTTTAGAGGTCTATTTTCATTTTAAAATGAAAGAGCATTTTTCTGTTGATCACTGTAACTCAAGAGTAATTCAATGCTGTTTAACAATATAATGTGAAAACTTCCAAGGGGGTGAATACTTCTTTTAGGCACTGTAATCACAGGGACCAATAGGAGTGCCCAATCAACTACAATATAAGGATTTTAGACAGTGCTGGTTGAAGACACTTTGGAACTGTAGGCGGGATTGATAAATGCTGCCCCTTGTTGTCTATAGCAGATAATTGGTATTGTTAGACTTCGACACCCTAGCTCAGTGCACATCCTTTAACTTTCATAAATGGAGCTTCATAGAAGGTTGCCTATGTCTCCTTATAAATTGACTGACACTGGTTTTAGACTGTTTTTTTTTTGTATTCCTTGTTTAAGAATTTTATTAGTACTTGTTTTAAAACAAATTTTTAAAGAAACAAAGAAACTAAGTGTAGTCTTTTGTTGAGTTCCTTGGTCTCTAATGGTTAAAAAAGTTTGTCTGTGAAAGGTTCAATCAAAAGATTCATGCAGGTGTCCAAGAAGCTTTGTGCAAGATGCCTTGGACCCATCATTGGCGGAGTTTCTTTCACTACGAGTTTGAGAGTTGAACAGCCATATTTCCCCTTGAGTACTTAATTACTTAAAGTAGCCCTGGGTCATGTGAGCAGAAAGGACAGTTCTCTCTCCCTTATTAGGCAGTGCAAACCCCAGGGGTCTTTCGTCTGAAAAGAGTAGAAAATGCTTTGGGGCATCATTCTCTGTCCCTCTCTCACTGTCTCTCTCTATCCATCTATATATATATATATATATATATATATATATATATATATATATATATATATATATATATATATATATATATATATATATATATAAAATAAACATGTAAATGCTGTATATATATTTACAGACATACAATATATATGTTTGAGTTTGTATATATATTATTTTAATTATTTTTTGTATTATCCAAGGAGACCTACATCATGAGCATGAGGCCATGCCTTCAGGTAGCTTTTAACCAGATGCCCAGGTTTCATTAGGGGAATTTTTGTGCAATGAGGCAAAAGATACAGAACTTTTAATTGCCTTGCTCACAAAAAAGAAAGAAGCAGTAAAGAAAGTCGGAGGGTTGCAGAAAATATTCCTAAAGAGAGGCACACATTTTCACGTTTTAAGTGGAGTATGTTCTCCTCTTCATATCAGGTCCCTCAGGATGAATGGAGTGGCTTCTCACCTCTTGGAAAAGACGATGAAATCCCATGCCGCAGGATGCGTAGTGGAAGTTACATCAAGGCAATGGGGGATGACGATAGTGGGGACTCTGACACCAGTCCTAAACCCTCTCCAAAGATTGCAGCACGAAGAGAAAGCTACCTGAAAGCCACCCAACCTTCACTGACTGAACTGACAACTCTCAAGTAAGTTGACATCATTGGTGTAATAAATAAAAACAAATATTTAAAATGCTAAATGTGGAATAATATTTACTTCAACAAAAGTTTTCTGTGATTTAATTATCATTCTCGGAATTGTGGAAAAGGAGTGTTACAATCAAAAGCACAACAAACTAATTTCATGCAAAAATCTTTAATTTGCAGGAGTAATTGGCTACAGTGACTATGTAATGTGACTGTCATAGAAGCAAAAAGAAAATTATTGGAGTTAGCAGGTTAGACAAATTGGTAGAAATTGGTGAGTAAAATATATCTGGAGCAGTCACTAAAGAGACATATCTTTAACATTTAAAACAGGATATGTATATGCAAAGTTTAGAGTCATTCTAGGAGTGCACATTGATATTGTTAAAACAAAACCCTTAACATCTTCTAAGAAATGCACTAGAATTTTGGAATCTTTTCACTATTATTTAATGAAACTAATGGATTGTACTGAACGATCTCTCCTAATGTCTGTGACATATCTGTCCAAAAACAATAAAAAGCAAAAAAAAACAGAAATGCATTTTGTGTCTTTGGGCCTTGAAAGCTAATTCATTCAACTGACATTTGAAGGTGACACAACATTTTATGGAGCTACTGTTTGCCAGTTCAGGGCTTTTGATTCATTCTTTTTTGCTAAATTAATTCAAGACATTTTTTTCCCATTTCATTCATTTATTTGTCTGAATGGTAAGTGCAGAAGCCTCACTGAATAAAAATTGTAATCAAGTGGACAAGAGCCACTGAATGCTTGAATGATGAATAGTAAGTACTACTACTTCCAATAATAATAGTAATTAAGTACTAATGTTTAGTTTATTTCTCTCTCAAAGTTCTTCTGGTTGATTATATTTCAATTAATATAATTCATATTACATATTAATTAATATGCAACAATAATACTTAATAATGTAGTTAAAATGTTGTTTGAAAATTTTTAATAATCATTCACCTTACATGTGTATTCAATCAAGCATTTTGTGGAAAAAATAAATTGGAAATATATTAAGTAAATTAACCTTGTCCTCATCTAGGACCTCTTTGAGTCAGGAAGCAGGCAAAATGAAACTTGTTCAATGCGTCTTTAATTTTTCTTCAGCAGGGAGCATCCTGTTAATAATTAATAATAATTCATTATGTTTATATAGTGCTTTTCGTAGTACTCAAAGCGCTATCCACACAGGGAGGAACCGGGAAGCAAACCCACAGTCTTCCACAGTCTCCTTACTGCAAAGCAGCAGCACTACCACTACACCACCTGTGAGGACGCAGTCTACTAAGGGACAGTGTCCTGAGCAAAGGTTGTCCGCAAATGGTCATAGTGCAAAGATAGAAGATGATAGTTATTGATTATTGAATTTACATAATTGTGCTCAATTAACCCTGAAATTTATTCTGATTGGTTATTTGGCTTATACTATCTGGATATTTACTCTGATTGGTGAAAAGACATGAGGTGTTTTTCAGCAGAGAGCATAGCCGGCTTAAATTCCCCAATAAAAGTATCATTTTACTATATTCTCATTCATCTCAAACATTTCTTAAGTTCAGCCGTTACCCTTCCTTTATGAAGTTTTCTGTATACATGACAACTGACAAGTCTTACCGTGTACATGACACTTAGTCATTTCTTAAACCTCCTATAGCATTTTAACTTGTTTACTAAACCATTGCATTAGTCTCTTCATTCTTTTTGAAAACACATGCTGTGTGTTTCTTTTAATGTAGACTGCATACCAAAAACTATGTTACCCTTAAATAACTGTATTGCCTTTTGATTGTTGTCTTTATTCTATCACACTTTGTAACCAAAATCCTCAAAATAGTCACAGATTTGCCAGGGCCTGTCCCAAAAGGTAGCAACCTCCCCAGTACATCACAAGGCACACTCACTCAAACTACCTTGCATATCTTTGGGATTTGAGACCAAACTGGAGCGCCTGGGAAAAGCACATGTGAACATCGTGGGAGAATTTGCACAGTCCAAGCAGACTGTGACCAGGCTTGAAATTGATACTATGAGCCACAACATTAACCACTATGTCATCATTCCACCTTTTTATGTAAGTGACAAAAATTACATCTCTGAAAATGTGTTTTATGTTTAATATTTCATTCAAGTTGTAAGAAACTATTGAGAGCTCTAATTTTAATTTTATAAGGTATAATCAACAAAAGGCATCTGATAAATTGTATGAGGTTGGACACTAAGGAGGGAGAAAAAGACCTGTACCAACTGGCTAGACAGAGGGCACGACCTGGGAAAGATGTGCAGCAGGTTAGGGTGATAAAGGATAAAGATGGAAACGTACTCACAAGCGAGGGGGGTGTTTTGAACAGATGAAAAGAGTACTTTAAGAGGCTGATGAATGAAGAGAACGAGAGAGAGAGAAGGCTGGATGATGTGGAGATAGTGAATCAGGAAGTGCAACTGATTAGCAAGGGGGAAGTAAGGTCAGCTATGAAGAGGATGAAGAATAGAAAGGTCGTTGGTCCAGACGACATACCTGTGGAAGCATGGAGGTGTTTAGGTGAGATGACAGTGGAGTTTTTTAATCAGCTTTTAATGGAATCTTGGAAAGTGAGAGGATACCTGAGGAGTAGAGAAGAAGTGTACTGGTACCAATTTTTAAGAATAAGGGGGATATGCAGAACTATAGTAACTACAGGGGGATAAAATTGGTGAGCTACAGCATGAAGTTATGGGAAAGTGTAGTGGAAGCTAGGTTAAGAAGGGAGGTGATGATTAATGAGCAGCAGTATGGTTTCATGCCAAGAAATAGCACCACAGATGTAATGTTTGAAGAGACCATGTAGAGGTGAAGATATGCCATAGAGAGGAGTGGAATGAAGGTCAGTAGGACAGAATATATGTGTGTAAATGAGAGGGAGGTTAGTGGAATGGTGAGGATGAGGGGGGTAGAGTTGGTGAATGTGGATGAGTTTAAATACTTGGATCAATAGTTCAGAGTAACAGGGATTGTGGAAGAGAAGTGAAAAAGAGAGTGCAGGTAGGGTGGAATGGGTGGAGAAGTAATTTGTGACAGACAGGTATCAGCAAGCGTGAAAGGGAAGGTCTACAGGATGGTAGTGAGACCAGCTATGTTATATGGGATGGCGACGGTGGCACTGACCTGAAAGCAGGAGACAGAGCTGGGGGTGACAAAGTTAAAGATGCTAAAATATGCATTTGATATGATGAGGATGGACAGGATTAGAAATCAGTGCATTAGAGGGTCAACTCAGGATGGACAGTTGGGGGAAAAATTCAGAGAGGCGAGATTGCGTTGGTTTGGACATGTGCAGAGGAGAAATGCTGGATATATTGAGAGAAGGATGTTAAGGATAGAGCTGCCAGACAAGAGGAAAAGAGAAAGGCCTAAGAGAAGGTTTATGGATGTGGATGTGAGCAAGATGCAGAGGACAGAAGGATATAGAAAAAGATGATCGGCTGTGGCAACCCCTAACGGGAGCAGCCGAAAGAAGAAGAAGAAGAAGAATGCAAGTTACAGAATGAGTCAAATTATTTATTGTTCTAGAAGTGGACAACTCCATGTAATTGCTGTTGGAAATAATGTTAAATCAAAATATGTTTTAAAAAAGTGCATGGAGAAGACTGATGCAATGATTAGTCCTTCAAGATGGTGCTTCAATAAGATATGCAGACTTCCTGTTCAGGGTTTCTTGATATTGTGCCAGTTGAAGAGGATTGGTAGGCATTTATTTTCTACTAGCTTTGTCAAAAAAAGTTTTTGTAGAAACAAGTGCCAGGGAGGAATCGCTCTTGGACCGACCACCTACCGGTATCTATGACAGGGTACACTCACATAAGTCTCTAATAAGCCTAGCACATAGAATATGATAGGGAAACTGAAATGCCTGAAGAAAAATCCATACAGACATGGAGAGAATGTTCAAGTTCCAGGATTTGAACCCAAGAGTCTTCATCTGTGTGGCAGCAACACTGACTATTACATCCTGCACACTTTACATTACCCCTTAAAAATATAATGTCTTTTTAAATATAGAACAAGAGTTGGTCATTTTTCTACATCATACTTAGAAAATCTGCAATTTTAAAACCTTATTACAATTTTAAAATCTTTTTCATTTCTTTAGGTAGTGTCAGCTTAGGGGAGGATTAATTGCAGTACCTGGCAAAGTGATTTTAGACTTGACTAAAAGCAGCACTGCGTGTAAAGACATACTGCACTATATACAGAAGATTTCTTACTTAGCTTGTTTGCAGTGACACTCCCAATCTTTATTCTTTGTCCTTGACATATTTGTGCCATGTGCACCAAATAAAACATTTAAAATGCATCTCTCTATACAAAGAATATAATATTTTTTTGCTAATATGGATTATCCATTTATCCATTTTATAAGCATCCTTAGTATGGTTAAGAAGAGCTAGCACTTAACCAGGCATAGTTAGGCCTAAGGCATAAAACATCCCTAAATAAGAAAACAGTTTATATACAGACCTCCACACTGGGCTAACACACAGTCACCAATGAACCTAAACCAAGTATGTTTGGGACATGGGAAGAAAACTGGAGTACTGAGAGAGATACCCACACAGACACAAGGATAATATGACAACTCCACACAAGCAGCAAGGAAGCAGTGCCAATCATCGTGAAGCTATATTTTCATTATATATTGGTAAAATATCTTCTGAAAATCAGCTATACAAAACAGCACATGCAACACAACAAGTATACAAAGAACAGAATGATCAGGCAACAGCCTTAACCATTGCATCACCAATACTCTGTTTAATACCTCAAAAGCCTTAATAGTTCGAAGGAGTCTTGTATAAATTACCATTGCCTGGTTTGTTTGTTATTATTGTTTAATATTTGCAATTTCTAATCTTCTGGCGAGGCTGAAATCAGATATCAAGTGCACAAATATTTTCCCCCAAAATCTGAAAAGAGCCACCACTGGATAACATGGGAAATGTCATAGTGAAAACGTATTGAATGTAAGCAAAGATTTTAAAAGCCTGACAGTACTTTGAAATGTATAGTAGCACATGCTGTACAGTCACAATGGAAATAACTCAAAAAGGAAATAAAAAAATAAATTCTAGTGCACAAAGCAATAGTAAGTGTCCAGTGTATGCACAACAGCGTAAAATATGAATGAGTGGTTGGCAGAAAATCTGCATAAATGGCTTAAAGATGCCAATACTTTTTATTAAATTACAGAAAGAAGGATCAGCTTTTTTGCCGTTTCAGCTGTCATCTAGAAATAGGAGAAGCCACAGAGAGACTGCTAGTTTTTATGTACTCCAATCAAAGTTGTTTCTAGTCTTTTACGACATGCACTTTACTCCTAAGAAAATGTTAGGATTGCAAGTCATTACTTTCCAGTGATGGACTGGTGCCTTTTCCAAGGTTTTTTCCTTCCTTGTGCACAGTACTGTCAGGAAAGGTTCTTGCTCTTTCTGACCCTATATTGAATTTGGAAGGTTAGAGAATGTTGTTATTGCATTATTTGTGCATTTGTACTTAAGGTGTTACTGTCAAACAGTCACACATGTTAAGGCAGTTTAAATTGAAATGATTTCCAATGCACTACTAAATGTTGTTATCTTATTTCCATTTATTGATGTATAAAGCTGCTATGTCCCTACTCATTTATCACTGATCTTTGTACAGCTGATGAACTGGGGTTTTCTAAAGCTATCTTGTGACCATCGTGCTTATTTACAGCCAGTCTAACAGTACATATGTGCAATTTTTTTTTATTTCAGAATAATTTTACATTTGTTCTTATGTTTTTCATTGCCTAAGTTATAGATATCTTTGTAATAACTGATTTGATGTGCAGACTAATAATTAAATAATATTGAGTTTTGTACTGTTTTCTTGCATTGTGTAGTTGAATCCCTCATTTTTTATTCTGTGTATTGCAGGCTGATTTTTCCTTTTAACTTTGCCTCTAGATGTGGCCATTTTATTTTTAAGTGTTTCTTTCTTGTTTTCTACTAAGCTACAACCAGCCTTATTTTTATCCCCCTGTTGCTATTTATGTATGCTTGTCTTCTCTGCAAAGACATCTCCAATCTTGATCTCTGAATGACTTTCACTTGAGGTTACTACACAAGAGCTGCTTTCTTAATTTCCGATCCAAGATCCATAAATAATGAGGCTGCAAGATCTGAAATGTCCTTGAGCAGCAAATTGAAGCTTAATAGCCTTTGTTAATTGTGGAGATCTGGGAGTTCTCTGAAGTTGACCCCGAAACAAGAATGATGGTCAAGTGATAAAAAAGTATATTTTATTAACCAAATAATAAAACAAAGGAGAGATAAATTTAGGTAGAACTCAAAGTAATGAACAAAAAGGAATCATACAGAATATTAAACCCCATGATTATACATAAGTGGGGTACCTGATACACTTGCCCACTCCACTGTCCACATAATGCACATAACCTCTTCACATTCTGTGCATTTCTTTGAACCTCTTTCTCTGTCTTTATCCCAGCTTGCCATTTGCTTATTTCCCAACTCCACACCTACTGTGACACTGCCTAGATGGAACATCAGGAGGTCCTGGGGGTCTGTAACCCCTAAAGGATAAGTTCTGTATTTTAGTCAAAGATATTTTTTCACAATTATATTAATTTGACATGTGACATTACATTTTACAGTGAAGAATATTTAATAAATTTAAAAAAATAACTAGCCTTTTCTTGCATATTATAATGATGCTACTGGGTACCGAGGTCCCAGTATAGAAAAAAAACCCTTCAGAACTTAAAAATTAAGTCCACTTTCAAGTACTAAATGTTTCAGATTAATTAAACATGGCTTCCGCTTTCCTGTTGCATTCTTGTGACAATATCAGTAAACTTAAAATCAATTTTATCACTGATTTTTGATACTATATTCTCTGGTATCATAGGAAAACTTATCATAAAAACTTTCCTCTCCCTTCACCAAGCTGTATTCTGCTCACTAACCATCTTCTGCTTGTGTAATTCTGTTACTGTACTTCAGCAGTTATGTTCTGCCATGACTTGAAACAGTCATATTTTCATTCAAATCATACTGTTTTTTTCTTTAACCACTCCTGCTTTTCATCTGTTACATTCTGTGCTATTTTACATTGCCTATGGAGCGAGATACGTGCTAAGTATTTTAAAGCAATCAATCTAAATTGAACTGATTACATTGCATTCAATTTTTAATAAAAATCATACATTTTTGAAAGAGCTAAGCCACCTGAACATCAACCTTTCAGTAGCATGTGCATGCACAATTAAAAAAAAAGAAAAGAAAAACTGATCCCAACCACAGTGCAAGAGACTGAAGTACCAAAAACCAATTCTGACATTTCTTAATGCATAATGAGTCCCTCTTGTTGTGGCCAATTTTATGATGGAGGAAACTCCCTGACAATCATTGACATCAATCAATCTGTAAATACATGAAGAGAGCCTGGCACTGTGAGTCAGGAATGACAGCTCTGCACTACCACTTGGCCTATCAGAACAGCTGAACTAAACTTAGATATGATTAAAACTAACTGTATGCCGATAATGTCTGTTCAGTTTTGGTCACTTGATTGCATTCTACCTACAGTCTCCCTCTCACTAGACCACTGAAGTATATGCATGCATTATGATAATAGTGGCAGCAGGCAATATCTTTGTGAAATAACAAAATAAACTTTCATATAGCAAACAGAAATTCCCTATATTGAGTGAGATATCATAAGTGTGACATTTTCAGCTATTATTGTCTAGTAGTCAGCAAAACAGTGACAGCAATATACATCTGACCTTCAGCATTCATTAATGACTAGCAAAATACCCGCGCTTCGCAGCGGAGAAGAAGTGTGTTAAAGGAGTTATGAAAAAGAAAAGGAAATATTTTAAAAATAACGTAACATTTGCTTTCTATTCTTTTGCATAAGCACAGCGCCAGCGTGTCTATAAACTTAATTTAAACTTACGATTAACACCGTGTGCTTTGTTTCCACAGTAGCTGCATTTATGAATACGCTTCATATTCTTTTGCTGCCTTCTCAATTGTGTAATGCTTTTTTTGTTCAGCGCTCTTTGGAGCTCTTGCTTTTTGTCTGTGTACTGTGTTCACAGTCAGTTCACGTGAGCCGCTCGGAGTACATGCATCAAAGGTTCTTAGCTGTGCTTGTGTTATCTCGTGCGATGTCCACGGCTTTATTTAATGTTAGCTAAGACCCGGCACTTAAAAGTTTCTCTCGCACTTTCGCTGAGTTTGTGCCAAACACCACCCTGACCATCTCATCTTCGTTTGCGTAAGCACAGTCCTTCACCCTTGAATATTTACCTTATATGGGCAGGCACTCAATTACGTGGGAGGCGTGATGATGCGGGATGCAACTCCGCCTCACACGACGACCGAGCTGCAGGCTATGGCCGTATAGAGGGTCAAAAGTAGGTTCCAGTTATGACCGTTACGCGTAGAATTTCGAAATGAAACCTGCCTAACTTTTGTAAGTAAGCTGTAAGGAATGAGCCTGACAAATTTCAGCCTTCCACCTACACGGGAAGTTGGAGAATTAGTGATGAGTCAGTCAGTCAGTCAGTGAGGGCTTTGCCTTTTATTAGTATAGATAATACTGTAATTATGCTTGGTGATGACTTTCCAATGTAAATCCATGCCCCTGGATTTAAAAGTTTTCTGTGAAGGAAGATAAGCAACAAAGTAAAGTGCACGGCTGGTCTCCTGTTAACCTCCTTAGCAATAGACCTGAGCATCACTTGGGCTGTGAAAATAGTGCTAAAAGCGTTAGTCTAGAGTGTCACTCAGGCAACTGTATAGGCACATCTCGCATAAGTGGTAGAACTGAGGATTATTCGGGCTGTAAAAATGCTAACAGCTTTAGTCCCGAGCATTATTCTGGCAATGGTATAGGCATGTCTTACATAAGTGTCAGGCCCGAGTGTTACCAGAGCAACAGTGTAGACACATCTTCTCCTAGCCTTATAATGGCATCTCGTAAGAAATGTTTTTCAGCAGCCAAGGTGTTGCATGCTCTTGACAGTGATATAAGCAGTGATGTTGAGGAGCTTCTCATCAGCAGTGATGAAGAAATGAACCTGTCTTCAGGCAGTAAAATTGAAATGGACAGTGAAATCAAAAGTGATACTGATGAATCCAAAAGTGATATTTTGACCCTGCTTCAAGTAAACCAGCACCACCTCGTTTTGATTTTGTGGCAGCCAAGAATAAAAGTGAAATTTAAAATGTAGTCATTTTTGTTGCTACTTTTGCAGTCAAATACATTGTTTTATTTGTTTTTTAAATAAAAATTAAGTGTTTTGAAAATGGAATACAATTTGACAAGCTCATTAGATTCAATGAGCTGCCAAACTGAAAGGCTGTTAGATATGTTTTAGTCTCTTTACAATTTGCAGCATGCTCATCCATTAATTTCCTCCATCACTCAGTTGTGAAAAACATAGAGAAAGGAATGAAATGATAACAGAGACATCAGTAAATATGACAGACGTTTCCACAAACTCCTACTTAAAGGAGTAAACTATTAAACAAAGGAAATACCTAAAGTACATAAATCATCTTAATAAAGCACAGGTCAATAAGCAGCCAAAACAGCTTCCGTGTACCTTGATGTATATTCTCCAAGTGTCTCTCAAACTATACTGTGGGAATGACAAACTATTCTTCCATACGACATTCCCTCATTTTGTGTTTGATGTAGCTCGCTCATAAATCTCTCATTAGTAGTCAGTTGAGTTGACTAGGACAGCCATGATACAGTATATGCATTGCATCATTCTTTTTCTTACTTTTATTAAATTTATTGAAATCAAATAACACTCCATACAAGCAAGTCAAGTTTTACAAAACTAGGTTTGAAACAAATCAACCCCCACCCCTGATGGATTACATCATTCTCATGTACTACAAACCAGAATCAAGACCTGTAGGATGAAGGGGTTAATTCCACTGCCTTAGGATGAACATCAGCATTCAGAATTGCATTGTATTTATTGCTACTCCTTGATTCCATAAAAATATGTTATAAAAGAATCACCAGAACCCTGTACTTTGAGAACAAGCCTTGTAGTATGCACATGTATGCATTCTCCTTTTGAAAACATTGTGAGAGCTGACTGCTCTGGCAAGTTGATTTTTGTTGCAGCTCAGAAGACCACCTTGACTATTCTTTGCATTACTCTCTCCACAAAAAACATGCATTTTTGCGCTTGATACATTTTTTGCATCATAGCCCAAACATCAGTCCCTTTTCTGTAAAGTTTGAAACACACTGTTTTTGGTAAAAAAAATAATACTGTACTTGCTCCCACATAACATTTGTTGTCATTTGATCCAGAATTGCTTTTGTCTTTTTATAAGTATATTAACTCAGAGTGCAAATATAATGGTTTGTTATTGCCTAGTGACTTTCACGAACTATTGTAAAACTCTTCTCTTCTATTCTCCATGTTATGAATGATCTTAGGTTCTACCCCAGCCCCCCTTTTTCCTGCATTTTACCAGTGTCCCCTCCTGTCAGCATCTGTTGCTATGCGACATTAATAGGGCTTTATTCACATAATAGTCACCATAAATGAAAAGAAGGAGTCCAACAAAAGCCGTTTTCTAACATTGTGAAAACTTGCTCTTGCAAAAACTTCAAGTTATGTGGTTCAATTACAGGCCAGACTAGGGTCTTAAACCAGTTCTTGAGAGTTCTGAGGCAGTAGCATTTATCACTGGGCCTCCCCATTAATAGCTGTCAAATTTTATTATTCTGCGTATTCCAGTGCTATAATGTCAATACTGCATACATTTGAATTTATGACTATGCTACACATTGCACCAGTCGCATGGTTAATCTCACTCTGAATAAATGTACATATTGATGAAACGCAATTGTCAGCTGAGCATCACTTTTTGGTACAGGGTGATGATAAGCTGGTTTTGATGTCTAATCTTAGATAGATAGATAGATAGATAGATAGATAGATAGATAGATAGATAGGGTCCAAGCAGATGGGTAGAAGTTTGAGACTTTAGAACTGTTTGAACAGCAGTATATTGTAGCTGAACTAAGACAAATGCTTGTAACTTTTTTTTTTAAATGTTAGGTGTGCTTAGTAATTGGCCTGGCTTTAGCTATTTTGCTCCTTTTGATAGCAACAAATTTAAATGCCCTTTTATGCCCTTAAGATAATTTCCTGTGGGACTCATAATAGGTAAAGTGTGCTTTTAGGCCTTCTGTTTTAGGGGCCAATGTCCTGTCTAACTAGCTTCTAAGCTGTGCTCTATTTTGGGAAGGCTCAAATGAAACTGCAGCTGCCAGATTGATATTGAGCATGATAGCTAGTAATTCCCAGTACCAGCATCTAACAAGGGGGAAAAAAGCGATACATAAAATTTAAAGCTGTAATCAATGTGTGCTTAGCTGTGTGTAAAGTCATGCCATGCCTGCTACACATATCAGGCAGACCATTGCAGCAATGCGTATTATCGGCATTAAGTCATGAGTCACCTTAAAATGTACTTTCTGGCCCTCTTGCTTAGTGAATGGTCAGTGTTCCTGTATATCTTCTCCTTCACTGGTATACTGTACATATTGCATAATCAATTTAACACATAGTGGTAGTTGTTCATTTTTGTAGTCAGATTTTTATTAAAATAAATGCTAGGGATGAAAAGGAACAAGAAAATAATAAGAATAAAATATTGAGAATAGTAAATGGGTCAAAGACTCCATTCCCCACATCACCCCCAAGACCCAGCTGAACCCTGTTTTATGGGAAATTCAAGGATTAGAGTGAAGGGATGTTGAAGTGAAATGGAAGAGGACGCCTGAATGTACACTGAAGATAAAAAAAGAAAATACTTGAAGTTAAATAGTAAGAAAGCTGGTCACTGAACTCCTGAAGATTCACTAATCGCACTGTAGAGATATGTACATTTTTTCAGTACTGGGCATTGATGACCTGTCAAAGTGAGCCACAGAGAACTTGAAAAGGGTTAAAATATGGTGTGGAGGTTGGCCCGGACACAGAAAGGCAGACACGTTCATGTCACCCACAAACACATTTACAGCTATATACAATGTCCATAAGTGTCACACAAACCCCACAAGTCCCCAAAGTCCAGGCCACAACAATGCCTTTCTTCTTCTTCAGGTCGCCTCCTTGCCTCCTCCAGCAAGCTCAGTCCACTCCGCTCCCGACTCTCGCCCCGAATGAAGCGAGGCGGCCCCTTTTATCCACAGCCAGATGTGCTCCAAGTGCTTCCCAGCAATCTCCCGCCAACACGCCCCCATGTGGCGGAAGTGCTGGCTGTATCTCCGGAAGCACTCCGGGTGTCCCTGCTCCTCTTCCCCCCAGCACTTCCTGGTGTGGCTGAAGTGCTGAGGTCCAGGGCTCCAAAGGCATGGGGGCACCCCCTGGCGGTGACCACGGGCCCGTACAGGGTGGAGCTTCAAAGCTCTGTACCCGTGGCCCCCAAAGGAACCAGGGCAGTCGCCCCCAGGTGGTCTGGGGAAGGAGCAAGCCCTCCTCCGGTCCTCCTGGGA
The DNA here is from genome assembly GCF_016835505.1 of Polypterus senegalus. Lineage (NCBI taxonomy): Eukaryota > Metazoa > Chordata > Cladistia > Polypteriformes > Polypteridae > Polypterus > Polypterus senegalus. Next base: position 75,635,798 of record NC_053158.1, read on the forward strand.
GTCCCGGTCGGGTCGCCACCCCAGCCACCTCTGACAATGGATACAGGATTAATATAGAAAAACTTTCTGGAGACTTTCAACATGAGGCTATCAAAGTGTTTGCTAGTGATGAGTGAATCCCACTGAATTATCTTTCCCTTGAATGTGGCAAAATCATGGAAATGTTTGTGAACTTCATGAAATACATTGAAGTCAAGGAGGAACTGAAGTAGTTTTGAGTGGATTAATAATAGTGCAATGGTCTTTCAATTGTCTCTGAGGGCCAGGGATAAATCTGCCAACTATGCTGGATGGATCATTGCAGTCAAATCTGTGAGGCAACAATCCAAGTCACTGTACCACTGTTTTGATTTGGGAAAATGGTTCAAGGGATTAGAACATAAGTAGGCAAAGAATCAGAGAGAAGAGGTCCGTTACTTAAATAAAATTTACTTATTCAATTATAACATATAAATACATATGAATGGGTTATAGAAATAAATATATATGCTTAAAGAGACAAACTTATACTTACAATAACATACATACATGCAGTAACATACATCAAAAGACCCAGAGCCATCATCCTAGACCAGTAGACTGAGGGAGCCCGCATGTCAGTCTCGTCAGAGGATCAACCCCGTGTGCCTTTTATCAGATACCGGGCGGTTGCGCCTTTCCCCACGGTTGAGCATCCAAAGAAACTGAGGGCGGAACCTTCCCTTATATACTAATTAGGTGTCCTTGCCCAAAAGCGGCCTACGTGGAAGCAGTGTATGCAGAAGTGATCAGTTTCTCACACCCCCTCCTTCCACGCGACACGGCGCTATGTTTTTCTTCTACTCGGCCTTGAGACTAGTGCTTGATACCAGAAGACACAGTAATATGCTTACATGTGAAGAAAAAGCTTCTCGAAGTGAAAAACAACTCCTTACATAGCCATGGCTGTATCCTTAGAACATTCCCGGCTGTTTCTCCCAAAACATTAGTAATGCAGCTGGGTTTCGCGCTGAGCGACCAACGCCCATCTGCTCTCTTGATCCCCCCCTCTCTTTAGAAAAATCCTTCCATTACAACCACCATGCCTCAAACAGCAAAAGGATGAATACCACAAACAAAATACAACAAATGGCCACAAACTACCAATACGTAAATAAAATATAGATCATTGTGCTCACAGAGATCAGATCTTGGGGCACATATTGTCCATGCAATGAAGCATCATGGGACTGACTCATGACTGCCGGGAACATGGCTAATTTGCATGCATAATTAACCATGCAGTGCTAAGTTACTGTCACACAGTGATCAGCATCATAAATCTGGTAGCAGTACTTATAATACTGCAATTTTTTGTTTTGTTTTCATTTTAAATGCATAAATGGAAATTTGACAGTGTTTCTCAACCTGCAGTATTTGGCTCCGGGACCCATTTATCTTTTTAACTTTACTAAAGACCCAAATAAAGAAAATTAAACCCTGGGGGTTAATACAACCATTAGTGGATGAAATGAGTGCAGTTTGAGATGGAAAAATATTGAATATGACTGTCAAGAACAATGGTGGATGGGATTGGGTGGAGCGTTTGGTCTTAGTAGCCGAACCAACTTTATTCTTCTTAGTGTGCTTGCAACATATTAATGGCCACGTCAGTAACAATCTTATACAGTGCATGCGTGAAAGTTCTGTGCATGGCTGATACAGCTATTTGGCCTTGTAAGACATTATGGGCCCCTTGAAAAAAATGCTTGCCTAAGCTAGCCTCACTGCGAATTTTCAGGAAAATATTCAGCAAAAAAGGTCATCAGTAAAAATGGCATATTCGTTGCGAACAACACTTTGGCAAATTGCACCCTAGTGTTTGCCACTATTGTTCACTAAAAATAAAAGTGCCTGGAAATAACTCTAAGAAAATAAGTCTAAGAAAAGGGAAAATTGCTGGCAAGAGGAAAAGTTAATTGGAAAAATAGAAGATAGAAAACACAAAACTTCAGATGAGAAGGCAAAATGTGTAGACACTTATGTAAAAAATTCCCAAGGCCCTTAAGTTTGCAGAAATGACAGTAAGTGTCTCAGTTTGTCTGATAGCAAGACATTTACATGAAGTAAGACCTACTGTAAGCAGTGGACATATTTAAATTAAAGTTGTTAGAAGACAGAGGGATATTTTTAAAAACAGAATTTCATGATAAGGATGGTATTAAATGTAACTCACGCTGCCAAACGGAGGTTATTGGTAAGGGCTTGTAAGCTGCTTAATGAAGAATCCTGCGATCCTAAATTGTCCCTAGTTTGTGCTTGGTGTGTGGGTGTGTGTGTGCTCTGCGGTGGGCTGGCGCCCTGCCCAGGGTTTTTCTCCTGTCCTTCACCCTGTGCTTGCTGGGATTGGCTCCAGCAGACCCCCATGACCCAGTGTTAGGATATAGCGGGTTGGAGAATGACTGACTGACTGTATAGTGTTGCCACAGGCTGCAGGGTAACAAAGACACTGAATGATAAAATCTAAGTAGACAATGTGAAGGCAGAAATTAGGAGAGGAAAGCCCAACTATCCTTGAGACCAGATCTTAGCTGGAGATAGAAAAAGAACGAGAAGAAAGGAATATTGCAATTAGACCCCATAAGCTAGCAAGTTCCAAACCTAATGTTCCTGGAAATGTCTATGAGTATTGCAATTCCTCAGCTAAATTAAGGGGGGAAAGAGATAAGGTTGGCACCAAATTGTGAAATACATGAGTGAGATTGTGCCTTTAGGGTCATTAACTAAGATTCTGCTGTATATTTTTGAAAGATGTGGGAACCTGTAAGAGACTTTGTTCCACATTCGATGTCCGTGCTTTCAGTTTTCAAAGAAAGACAAACTATAAAAGCTACCTTATTAGTTTGGATGACAAGCCAGGATAATAATCTTACTTCTGTTAACAAAACTTAAACAGATGGTTGTGAGGTTCACTTTCATTTGAGCCTCACCTCTAGTTATGCAGAGTGGAAAAATGTTCTTCTAAATGCCCCTAAGTAACTTAGACCTGATTCGTTTAAACATTGCCACCCACATTCACCTACTGCTAGCAGCTGTAGGCTGTATCGGGATATTATTTATTTAGTATATTATTTACTAAGAGTTTATTATTGCACTACATTCTTATTTTACCTCTATTCGCTTAAAGCAGAGACAGAGAAAGAATACTGCAGGTAATTGCTGATCTAATTTAAATTCCATCTAAATAATAATATACAAGTTAGCAAAAACAGCTTGTGTCTTTGTAGGTCCCATATGACCTGGTACTACTTCATAAACCAAAATTATGCATTCTGCTTTCACAGTAATACATAATAATGTTATATAATAAGAACCTGTGAAAACCTCCAAGGATTGAATACTTTTAATAGGCACTGTAAAATTTAACGAATATCGCAGTCATTTCCTGTGGTTTTAATTATGTTTAACCTTGTATGGCTAACTCAAATAATACATATTGTTTTCTTAAACTGTACCTTGTTCAATGGAATATCTTTTTAAAAATAGTAACATTTTCTCTGGTTTTCTTGTTTTTGATCTCTGTTGTATGTGGTGGACCATAAACCCCAACAGAGGCCATTTAAAGGAATATTTTAAACATACATGGTATGTTTAGCTCCTGGTGTAATGTTGACTGCTCACACAGCCTAGAATCAGGATAAAGTGTGATAAATTGTCTCATGCTGCATGAGTCATATTTGATAATTTGCAACCATACGATTAATCAGTTTTGCAGATGTCTAATGCTGAGATCAATTTTACTTTGTATGATTATTTAGTAAGAGTTTTCTTGCCATCGATCCTGCTGTTAATGTGCCATTTCAAAACTAACAAAAGAATGTCCAGTTGTTTATTTTCATAACTTATACTATTGGTCTGACAAATCGCTTTGACCAGAAATATATTTTTTTAACAAACAGACACTTGGAAACAATGAAGAAAAAAATTCTGTTAATTTGATTTTTTTTGTTTTTTCTTATTCATACAGAATGGTTAAATCATTTCACTACCCATTAAATTTGTTTTCTTCTGTACGTATGGCACAGCAGAACTAGGCTGACATTACAGAATGTAGGTTTGTCTGCTTTCTACTGACAAAACACATGATAAATATGGCAGGTTAACTATGAGCAATTGGGCTTGGATGCCACTGAGATTTGATTAAGGCGAGTTCAGCAAAGCTGGTCTCAGCAGACTTGAGCCACAGAGGGAATGTCTTTATGGTTCATGTAAAACAGATTGCCTGGGCGTATTGAGGTTCTTTTAAGGAATTCATCTTACTTAAGCATTTTGATTAATGTTTGCTGTACTTATTTCTGCTTGGTAGACCCCATATAAAAAGTAATTTCTTTTTAAAAGCCAAATGGTCACTGTGAAAAAAGAAATTTATGTCAAATGTGTGTAATATTTTTCAACAATCTGCCATAAAATACTGACAATTCTGAAGCAAAAACTTGTTACTCTTACACTGATGTATAATTCTAAAATATTAATAATCTGCCCATGCATTTTCTGACCCCCCCCCTCCTTTATTACTGGGTCACAGAGAGCCGGGGTACATCCTGGCAGCATCTAAAATGATTACTTAGTCAAAACTTCTGACATTTTTGTAATCTTCACACAGTCTTTTTGTAATGTTCTTCTAATTTGTGCTTTTTAATAACTTCATTCATATATTCATGAGAATCTGCTCGATCTTGTGTTTGTCTTCCTTCAGATTCAGTGGTCAACATTTAATGTCATTATTATGAAAGGCACTACTCTAACCAGAAGCCATACTACTGAGTAAATGGCCCTTTATGTCAGTTAGTTTAGCACTCTATGGCAATTATTTCACACCACAGATACATGGATCAGGTTGCATTTTTGAGAAATATTGTATCTTAATTAAGCATGCGATAAGTGGAAACTTTGAGAACTGTGAAAAAGATTGTGGGTATGTTTGCAAGGTGTTGTACATAAATTACCCTTAGTAATACTGCATTTATATGGTTTTACTATCACTGCTCGTTTTAATTATGTGTGATAGCATTATATGTATGAAATCAGAAATTTATATTGGATTTTAGGGAAAATAATTATTCTAGAAAGCGTTTTTTGAGAGAAAATTATATAATTTGATTTAGACTTGGGGGTTCTTCAGAAAATTCAGTTTTCAGTAATCACTAGCACAACGTTAGCTTACTTCAGCCATCAATATATTGTGTGATATTTTTGTTTGACATATTTTTTCTCACTGCCTATCTAATAATCATCTGTGAAAAATACTTCTTGTTGCAAAAGCACAGCAAACAAGTACTGTATATATGATGTAATATGCACAGTCACGTCCATAAGTATTTGGAAGTGACACAATTTTTATAATTTTGTACACCACCATACCATCACACAACACCATCTGTACACCACCACAATGGATTTGAAACAAAGCAATCAAGATGTGATTGAAGTGTAGACCTTAAGCTTAAATTCAAAGGGTTTAACAAAAATATTGTATGAGCTGTTTAGAAAAGACCTTTTTATACACGGCCAGTAAACTACATATTTCTTTCCCACCGTCAAAAGTGCTGTCCAGGATGCTTGTATAGCCTGCAGACATTTTGCTTATATCATGATTTCAGCCATGGCTACAATGACCTTTTGCTTCCTAGTGCAAATAAGCAGTGTATACCTGAATAATTTACTTATTCTTTCCTTCTTCAAAGTTTCTTAGAAGCAACATTTCTCAATTTGCATGACACAAGTTCAATAAGAAAAAGCACAGTAAAGTAAATATAAAGCAGTAAAGTAAACCACTCAGATTACTTGAATCACATGATTAATAGAGCAAACACTATATGCGTTATTGAGTAAATTTTTTTTTTAAATTTCTGGAAGAGGTATTGGGGCAATGAGCCTAACTGACTGTGTAAGTCATATATTATATATATATATATTATATATATACAGTTTGCAGAAAGAACATAAAAAGTCATGAGGGATGATGGGGATCCAAAACAAAATTCTGTGACGGTTCTCAAATAAACGAGTGGTTGTACATCAGTTACACTCATGTGGTTTCATCATAAGCTAGTCATAACTCGTGACATGTTGGATTTTCTTTGGGATTAAGTACCTTGGAGACCAGCAATTGCCAAGAGGTTGTTGGCATACTCAGAGGAACTCTTCCAGGACAAAGTCCTCCCATCTGGTACAATGTGCCGTAATTTCAATATCTTTAATCACTGTCCCTAGTAAATCAACCTGTGTATATGAAAAGAAGAAGAATTTAGTGTGTATACTTTTGCTATTCTCAAAATAAAACAACTTGAAATAACAAAGTAATCTCTTAAGTTAGGTTTGAAATGGCAAATTAATTAATAGTTAAATGCCACGCTTACTGTACCCCTATTATAATACAAAAAAATTCTAAAAGTTGGCACTACTTTTAAATGAAAGTTGTTTCAGATTTGAAAAAAAATTATGCCACACTCTGTATTTATGATATCTCAGAGAATTTTTTACTTTCCAACAAATTTCTTTGAAGAATAAATTCAACAAAATCAGTCTACTGTGAGCCAAAATTTTCATATGGCCAGGATGTCAGATACACACGCTGACATGAAGTCGGATTTTTCAAACACTGTAAACAGGTCTACCTGAAGTAGTAGGAATACTTGTTCAACACCACAATTTACATTTAAAAGAATGACTCAACGTTTGCTTTAAGTTATTTTGAAAAACATAGCACTGCCTTGAATTTATTGGAGCAGGACAGAAGCCTGAGCCCTTTGACTAACCATATGCAAGAGTTTTTCAGCGAGAGTCAAAGGCTTTTGTTGACTGAATATTCTGTTTGGTGTATTTCTCATCTATATGTCCATCTTGGAGGAGCCTAATTTGTAGCAGCAGTATTATCATATGTACAGAGTTCAGTGAAATTCTTGACTGTATGCTTCACCAGCACCCAACATGTGACCTAGCTCTGTGTTTCTTTGCTTCCATTACCTAAACCAAGGGATCTTGAGCTTTTTAATCTGAGGACACAAATTAGAAAATCAGTAGATACTGGGACCTAAGGAGGGGGGTATTTTCATGCTAATAGTGGAGTCATAAAGAGACAACTAACAATGGCCATAAAAAAAAGTGAATGTTTCTGTTTACTTTCAGGCATATTTCTCACATGAATATTACTAAAAGAGAAAATTTGTAAACAAACATATTGTTAAAGCAACACTTTATTTATCCATATTTCCAAATCAGTTTATTCAGAGCATGGTCATGGGGCAGCTGGAGCAAGCAAAAGGCACAATGCAGAAAAAAAGCCTTGAATACTGTAGGATGTCAGCCCATCACAGAGTAAATACACAGACACACATAAACACACACCTGGCCCAATGTAGCATTGTCAGTCCATCTAACCAGCATGTCTTTAGGTAGTAAGAAGAAACTGGAGTCCTGGGGCCTCATGCACAACGCCGTGCCTAGAATTCGCATTCTAACATGGCGTATGGACAAAAGTGGAAATGTGCTTGCGCACAAAAAAATTTTGATGCATAAATCTGTGCGAATGCCAACTTCCACGTTCTTCCGCTATATTAATTCCGGTCAGCGTGAAAAGTAACGCACGTACACCCGCCTGCTGTCCCGCCCCATCTCCTCTCAGAATTACGCCTCTTTGAATATGCAAATCAATATAAATAATCCTTAAGATCAGCATTCTGTGAAAAGGCAATGGCAAAAGCACAGGGGGAAATAGAAGAATTTCAGCGAATACCAAGTAGAAGCAAGGAAAAACGTTTAAACAGTGGTATAAACAACAAAAGGAAGTTGATCGAGTGACATAGAGTGTCAGAGAAACTCGAAAGCTCAAGTTTACAAAGTCGCACAGTGCCTGAAATAAAAAAGAAGTTGTCAGATATCAAAGACGCCGTGAAAAGGCGAGTTGTAGCCCACCATCTGAATGTCATATGAAAGCTTAATTAGGGTACAGAGAAAAAAAAAGGCACGCAGTGGGAAAAAAAGCAGGAAATGTCAACTTTAATCTTGAAATTTCCACTTTAATCATGTAATTTATTTTGTCATTAAAGATGAACATCATAAACTTCATCTTAAAATCGTTTAATTTACTAGTTTCTCAAATCCTATCGTAACTAAAGTAGCACGTTAAATGCTGTGAACGCCGATTCTTCAAAACTTTTAAGGAACATTGAAATATCTTTGTAGTACATGTTTAATTATTCTATCCATTCAGTGTCGCGCCAGTCCCTGCAAGAATACAGAGAGAGGCAGGAACAATCCATGAATGGAGCACCAGCTTCTTGCTAGTGCTGTGACACTGTGTACTCACATGTTTATTTATTAACAATATAGATTATTTAAATTAAGTTAAAGTTTTATTTTGCTGCATTTCATCTTAAAAATGATATCCTCATCATATGTAAATACGCGCTTTATAAAGTGGCTCAGGTTGTGCAATATTATAACTGTATAACAAGTTTACAGTGAGGTGATTGTACTTATAAGTACAAACAGTTCTACAAGGAGCACTTGATGGACTGATTGAGTGCGTTTATAGTTCTTGGGATGAAAGTGTTTCTGAAACCGCTAAGAAAGGCTCTGAAACATTTGCTATATGACAGCAGTTCAATAGACAGCATGGCTGAGGCAGCATGTGCTTTATGCTGTATATCGATAATTCTCTTTCCGATCAGCTGCTATACAGCTGTGATTCCCCACGCAGATACAGTGATATAAATACTCCGAGTGGTGCAGTGAGAGTAATATGGAAAAAGATGATCCGCTGTGGCAACCCCTAATGGGAGCAGCTAAAACAAGAAGAAGAAGAAGAAGGTGCAGTGAGAGTAACAATGCTAAAGCAGCTATTTTATTTAGAATAGTTTGACTAGTCTGTGGACCATTATACTGATACAGGTTAATTCTAATCAGATGCATTACACTAATAAACAGTATTGGGTTAATTTCAGTGTAATTATAAAGCCGCGTCAGGGATGTGTATCTAAAAAAGAAAAGGAAACCACACTGGAACAGTAGCACTTCTTTGGCGCTGAGTGCCGCCAGTGTGCAAAACGGAGCACAGAACTTGTGTATGCCAGGGTATCAGCTACCATGGAAATGTGCGTGGCTTTATGCCAAGTTTAGGTTTTATACATCACGATTTGAGCGTGGAAACGTTCGTACGTAACATTTTTGTGTGTGCACACCATTTATACATGAGGCCCCTGGAGAAAAACCAGGCCAACACAAGGAGAACATGTAAACTCTTTACAGGAAGCACCCGGGGCTTGAACTTAAAGGTATTATATTATTCCAAACTGGATCAGATTTATAAGGCACATCATGGCCAGTGGAAATGCTTAGTGTAAGATTTAGTAAAGCTAAGAGAAAGAAATTCTTGAGGTGGAGTGTTAGGACATGTTGTTTCACATACTCCCTCAATAAACAGTACGATAAATAGTGGCATATCACTCTACACAAAATTCACACTTGGATAAACTCAGCTAGCTTTAATGCACAATTATTTGGTAACATTCATACGCATGTCTGTGACCTAGTAGTTTAATAAATGTTGGCCTAAATCTTTGTGGGAAAAAATCCTAAGAAAAACTTTGGTATAGTTATGTATGTCATAGAAATTATTTTTTTGAGTACAATGTTGTCCATCCAATCAATCCTACAGTTCAAATTGACTCCCAGGTTGTTATAACTCATAGGCTCCCCACCTCCAAATTAGAACAGCGGCATGGCACAAAGTAATTGTTTATGTACAGGATATGCAGTTAAGGGTATGGGTGAATGTGCATATGTATATATTGCATTCATTCGTATTGTAGCAAGCACCAGAATGAAAGAAAAAAGGTACATGCCATATAGCAGTTGATCTCACCAGCACTGCGTATTTGATGAAAAATAATATCTAAAGAGCACTGTGTAGTCCTCCTGTTTGCTCCAGTTCTGTGATGAGGCATTGGCTCCTGCTCTTGTTATTTGGTTTTCATTTTTGAATTTTAAATGTAGTTTTGGTTGGTGTTTGATTTATTTTTGGTTTTGGAATATCCATTACTGTTTAAACATTCTCTATTTGAATTTTGTTTTATAAGTCATCATTATTAAGAAAGCATGTTTTCATTTTTGGGCTGTGGTTACCATGGTTCCCCATTCCCTTTTTTGAAAACTATAGGCCTGACTTTTTTAAGGGTGCAGGTCCAAATCAGCTAAACTTACTGGCCAGGCCTACTTCATGTTTTGAAGTCTACCAAGACGTTCACGCCTGCTTTTTGAAACTGAAGCATTTTTTTATTATTATGCAAAAACCAATGCCCTGTCCAGGATTCTAATTGCCTTTGTACCCTGTGCTGTAGAGACAGGCTACAGTTCCTACAACCCTGAACTGGATTATACAGGTTTGATAATGTATGGATGCATGCATGTATTTATTCAGAAAGCACTAAACACACAGAGCCATGAGATCTTGGAATTTCTTAAATGTTTAATTGTTAATGATATTATTTATGACACCACATTCATAGAAATTTGCCCTTTAGGTGTTTGACAAATCTAAAGCTACTGTCAAATATATAGTTAGTTAGTTGGCATAAACATATGATAGGGGTTATTAGAGAGAAACACAAAGTACTGAACAAAGAGATTAAAAAAAAACCAAAGCAAATCTCGCTTCTGCATCATGCCTTCCTATATGGGTTATTACCCTGATTGTTTCTGGTGGAGAAAATCACACTTCCAAAAAAAGCAAAAAGGAAGTCTTGTTTTCTCCTCCTTTCATCTTCTGTCCCTGACTCCTTGTTCTCACCTTGTCATTTCTTTCAGCCTTCTCTCTATAAACTTCTTAACTCATTGTTGTACTGACATTGGACAATCTTTTAACTCCATCCATGGGTCATTTGTGGACCAAGCTGTGAAATTAGTTCCAGAACCAGGGCTTTACCTAATTCAAGGGACATAAACTCAAAGTGGCTTCTAGTAGCATGTGGGGGGACTACACCTTTGAGCTATAAGAAGCATCCTTTAAAAGGGCCGGGCTTGTTTCAATGCTGATTACATATTACTTCAAGCAACAGGGTCTTACTTTTATCCAGGTGGTCTCTTTCTGCTGTCTCTTTTTGGCCATGTATGATAGTGCGGATTGGCTCCTTGCTGCCTCTTCTATAATGGGAGCCTGTTGAACCCAACACCGTCAGTACCGTAACCGAGATGAGCGTGGCAGAGGACAAAACACACATGAAGGAAAGGGATGGGGAAAAGTGCAAGTGCTTTCATTAAAAACTCAACAAAACAAGTGTTCAAAAAGTGCAGTGTTCAAAACTGTTAAGAAATAAATAATCCATTAAAACGTCCAGGTGTCAGTGGAGGTTAAAAATGCAAATAAATAAATCCATTAAAACAAGGTTAAAATTCAGGTAGAAGTCTTCTTTAAAATTGTCAATCCCCTGTGCTTCCCTTTAAAAACTGACACCTTTCCTGCTTATCCTACTCGGACCTCGCAGCACAGAGAGACGTCCACCAACAGGTGCTACCAATCTTCAACTCTGGCCCCCGGACCCTGCTCCTGCAGGCACCGCTGCCAATCACTGGCTCCACCTGGCTCCCAGATTTCTCAACAGGAGTGACCTTCATGACCCCTCCTGAGCGCTGGGCACACGCTACCTCCTTGGGGCACCACTTCCGTCTTCTGCTTCTCTCTAAGCACTGGCTCTCTTTAGCTCCTGCCTTACTCACTGTCTTTTGACCTCCGCTCCTTTTTCATTTAATTTCATTTCAATCCTCTCTGTCTCAGTCTTTCTCTCTCTCTCTCTGTCTCCCTCTCCTCTCTCTCTTCTCTTGTGCTGGGTTGTTCTTAAAGTTCCATGGACACAAAGTCTAAATCGCGTTCAGCATGATGCCAATGAAGCAACTGAGAAAGTCCACATCTTCACGTGCAAGTGCATCTTGCCACAATGACTTCACCAACTCCCTGCAGCTGCGTGAGTGCACCCTCGGAGAACGAGCCACCCAATAGATTATCTTATTAAAATAGCCACTTATTTTTGAGCTGTGGACCCGCTATACCACACCATTAAGGGCAATTATTCTTTGCCTCCTTGACCTTTATCTTTTGGTTATTATTATTCACCCAGAGGTAGACCCATATGGTTCTGTTCATGCTCTGCAATAACAAGAGCATCTACTCCCTGGTGATCTCTATCTGTCCGTTGGTAACACTCTTCCTTTTTTTGGCCCATTTCCTGTTGCATTACGTATTAGTGTGACTAGTGCCCTTGGCATCTAGTTCCATTGCCAACAATCAGAATAAAAATAAGTGAAATTTATCCATTTCGATATGAGTACAATCATAGTGACTAAGGTTCTTTGTGGAAATTCAAAGCCTAGAGATGACAAAGCACACATATATATATATATATATATATATATATATATATATATATATATATATATATATATGACGGTCGCTGTGTTACCTGACCCCCTTCCCAGTGATTCTGGGACAAGACTGGTCTAAAAGAATCAGCGGTACACACACCCGGTGGGGTGGGCAAAAGTTGGCTTACAATTGTTCATAATACAATAATTAATAAATAAATAGTAATACAAGAATAAACTCTATGTTTGGCGTACTCACAGCTGTAAGCCTAATATATATAAAACCAAACTCAAAATGAATAACTGCTGAAAAATCTAAAAAGCCAAAATTATAGGAGAAAAAAAATGAATACTTTAATTCTGAAAATAAAAGCAAAACATAAAAACAAATTAAACTCCTGAATAAATAGAATTATTAATTATATATCAATAAGAAATATGACACTCAAAATTAAATGTTTAAAAAAGAGTGCATTACCACACATGTATGTGACTATTCTATATTTACAAAGATAAAAACAGTTCAGAAATTGGGTAAAAAGTAAAGCAGACTTTGTTGAATTTGATTTAATTTCTTAATATAAAAATAACACTGTGCTCATTGTTTGCATGATCTTCAGCTTTCATAGCATGTGTTTTTTCTATATTGCCTTGCATATTATGCCTTATTGAAATAATCTCAACAAAGCCACCAAAATTCATATTTGGAAATAAAATAACACAATGTAATAATTTTGCACATGTAGAGTTAAATCTGAAGCTATTAAAAATCATTTTTTTCTTCTATTTTCTTTTCTTTTTAAACAACTTTCTTAGACCAAAATGCTGTGTCAGATTGCTGGCTAGAATTTTTTCCACTTGACTGATTATAACTGTTTTGCTGTTGAAATGAAAAATTATTCCTGTCTGTTGTTCTCAGAAGCCCAACCGAAATCGTGAAAGGGCAGAATATAATTTATAGTAATGTGTGACAAAAGGCATATTGAGGGAGCATAGCAAAACTAATAAAAGACACTAAACTAGATCATATCTTTACAGTTTGCAATAATCACATGTGGCAAAAGGAGATTAGTTGAGCAGTCTAATGGCCAGTTAATGTGCTCTTCCACAAACATGTATGCTGAGTAAGAATGCTGCATCAGTAGCAGCCTGTGAAGACAGATATTTATAAATATCCCTGCAAGGTGAGTAATTCTCCTTATCGGTTACATAAATCCCTGAAAATATGTTGACTCAATAATCCCAGTATTTGAGCTAAACTTTTTAAGTTGTTTTCTTCACATCCTAAACCATCATTATTAGGTGTGCAATTCACTTCTGCATATTGTGCCTCTTCTCAAGTACTTAATGAAGAGAGAAACGTCTATTCATCTATGCTCTAGTACAGTGGTCTCAAACTCCAGTCTTGGAGGGCTGCAGGTTTTCATTCTAACCCTTTTCTTAATTAGTGACCTGTTTTTGTTGCTAATTAACTTCTTTTGAATTCATTTATTTGACTTTTCTTGAATCCTCAGACCCCTTAATTGTTCCTTCTTCCTTAATTATCAGACGGCATTGAGATACAAAACAAGCCAAAACGTGACCAGCAAACTGTGTCCATCATGCAATATCTGAAAATTAAGGAATGTTGATGTGCTCAGGTCCCCAAAACATTCTAGCAGTGCTCTTAGAAAAGAGAATATCAACCCTTTCGGAAATGTATGCCATTGCACAACGAGTGCAGCAACAAGCCATGGAATTAAAGAACGGGTTTAATGAACGACAAAAATCAGCGCCTAATTAAGCAACCAGTTGACGTTTGAGGCCCTGACTTAGTTGGTTGTCTGTTGGCTCACTCACTTCAAATTTAATTTCTGTTTGGGTGCCATTTAAGGAAAGAAATTCAGTGAAACAAATCTTAAAAAAAGTCAATTTAAATGAAAGGAAAAGGAATTAATTAGCGGCAAAAAATGGTCACCAATTAAGATAAGGGCTAGAATGAAAACCTACAGCCACTACGGCCTTCCAGGACTGGAGTTTGAGACTGCTGCTCTAGTACATTCAGTTTGTTTAGACAGTGTCTATTCTGGTAGGCTGTAACCAATTTTAAGAAATTGGAAATTAAGAGGAGACATGATTAAAGTGTTTAAAATTGTGAAAGAAATTAGCGCATTGAATCGAGGTTGTTATGTTAAAATGAGTTCAGCAAGAACTTTAGGACATAGTTGGAAACTTGTTAAGGGTGAATTTTCCACAAACATTTAAGAAGTTGTTCTTCATGTGGAAAACCATAGACACATGAAATAAGTTGCCAAGTAGTGTGGTAGACAGTAGGACTTTAGGGACTTTCAAAACTTGACTTGATGTCATTTTGGAAGACTTAAGTGGATAGGACTGGCGAGCTTTGTTGAGCTGAATGGCCTGTTCCCATCTGTATTGTTCTAATGTTCTAATGGCAGTCAACCACAGAGCAAACCCATACAAATATATCCACACTCACTGACACTCAGCAAGTATAAAGGCTACAATTAACCTAACATGTATGTGTTTAGGAATAAAACCAGAGTACTTAGACAAAAACCCATGAGGATACTTAAAGAACATGTAAACATTGGGGGGGATTGCATCTCAGGAATTGGGAACTTTGAGATGGCAGCACTAACTACAGCACCAATGTGCTGCCCAAACAGAAATACACAATTACAAAAGAAAATCTGGAACCTATGTTACCTATTTTCCATTTAAACCATAGGTATTCTGCTGTAGATGCATGCATTCCTTTATTATAATACATGTTTTATAAAGACGGCAGTTGTTAGGAGTTCACATGTTTAAGACTGCTCTGCCAGAGAAAAAAGGCTAGACATTAGATAAACAGGCAGGTAGCAGCGTTCAGTTAATATGAGGGTCTGAAAGCAATTTATTGCATTACCTTTTTCGTGAAGTACAGAGCACTTTATGCTTAACAGCTTTTAAAGCAGTTAGCAGTCATTATCATTATTATTGTAAATTCAGCTGAAGCCTTTATCCAAGACCACTTGCAAGATCAGCATACACTGCTATTTCTTATTTGTTTTTTCCAGTTGAAGAAGACATGTTTAATGACTTGCTTACAGCCACAAAGTGAGGTAGAGGCAAGAAATGAACTTGCAGTCATTTGGTTTGCTGTCCAATGACCATAAACACCACACCACACTGCATCTTTAGCTTGGTCAATGCACACATTGGACACAAACAACACGGAGAGGAAGTATTCTGGAACTTCCCATCACAATGCAAAATGAACCATGTCAAAATTTTAAAGTTACAAGCAGGGCAGTAATGCTGGCCTGGGCATAAGACTTGGGCAGCTCTTCTTGCATGAAGTAAAGGTTTCCATTCATTTCTCCCTGTCTGGATAAATTTGGTCATTTAAGTATTTTTGTAGCTACAACTATTAAAAGTGTAATGTGTTGTGATTAGACACTTCAAGGAGTATGAGACGATTTTTATTTAAGAGAATAGACAGGAGAAGGTCTGAAAACAGGCTGTGGTTGATTAGCAAGAAGTTTGAAACTGGAACTTGAGCCAAGAGTCAGAGCTGAAGATGAAAAGCAAGGGTTCTAACATTAAACGTCTTGGAAGCTTCCTTACAGTGGTCCTCAATCACAGTCCTGGAGGGGTGCAGTGGCTACAGGTTTTCATTCTGGCCAGTATCCTAATTAGAACTGTCCATGCTGGTAATGAAACTTGGTATTTAACAGTGTGCTTTCATTCATCAAAGACAAATTTTAGTTACATTGCAGATCAGAGGTCCACAGTTACAGTCCTGGAGGTCTGCAGTGGCTGCAGGTTTTCACTTCAACCAATTTCTTAATTAGAGCCTACTAAAGCAACACATTTTGAGCTTAATTTAAGTTATCTTGCTTGTTACAATTCAGAACCCTTAATTGCCTGTTTTAGTTTTTAGTAGTTGCACAGACACCCCCGTGACCCTGTAGTTAGGATATAGCGGGTTGGATAATGGACGGATGGATGGATAGTTGCACAGACATTAGTTAATAATGAAATATAGATAACCAATAAACCAGCAGCTCTCCAGATTACGTGCTTCCTTTTAAACCTGTGCATATGCATCATGACGTATCTGTGTTAAAAAATGTTTAGAAATAAATAAGAGGGTAATTGGAAGGACCATTAAGTTTAGATATGTTCTGGTCCACAAAGCACATAGATAATATTCTTAGAGAAAGAAGCACTACAGTGCAATTAAAAATTATCTTGGATTAGTGAAAACAGTAACAAGCTAAATAGTTAAATACCAAGTTTCATTATCAGCAAGGACTGTCTTCTAATGAGGAAACTAGTTGGAAGGAAAACCTGCACAAACTGCCGCCCTCCAGGGCCATGATTGAGGACCCCCGCTTCCTTAGGTTTCCTCTAACACTAGAAGGTAAAGTTTGTTGATCCAGTTTGTAGAAGTATGCATACCATACCACCATCTTAAGCAAGGATAATATGATGATGTCAAATGTTACAACAATGTCTGAACTTCACAAAACTGCAACATCTGCAGAAGAAATCCATTCAGGATTTCACCATGGTGACTTCATTGTGATAGCAAAACAATTGTTCATTATACAATAGAAATGGGCTAAAACAACATAATTGCATAATTATCAGATCAAATTAGACAAAAAAAGCACCAAAACCACAACACATTGGGACTGCAGAGGGTATATGTCATAAGTTAAAAAAGAAGTCTCAAAGGCAACTGAAAGTTTGATTTTCCTATAAACTTTCAAAGATAAATATGGGCTATTTTTATCCACTTATGTTTCAAAGGTAACAAATGAAAATTGAAGAAAAGCAAGTAAAAGAAATAAAGAGCACTTTTAAAGCAAATGGTAACCAGCTCTTCATGCCCACTTTAAAAATAAAGATCAATTTAGATACTTTCTTATTCACAGGTTTTTCAGAGTTTCCATACTGTATGAATACAAATTGCAAAATGAATATGCAGTCCACAGCACATATCCTTACCAGTTAATACTGCTGGCAGCAGGGTGTGACTGCCAATTGGGGTATTTTTATACTGAAGATCAGAATAGCTAGATATTTTTTGGTGATACGTCATGATGTTAGGACGAGGATTGTCTTGAGCCAGGCCTGGAAGGACATCCAGGTTAACTGTCTCTCTCTTTCCCATGCTAAGGGGTGAGAAATGTGTAGGCAATGGTGACCTTTAGGCTCTTAAGGCTCAGCCTGCTGTCCCAGACCTCTGGTCCTAGCACATGTTGATGGGGCTTTGACAGGTTTGGTTTTACATGTCATACGCCATTATCCCCCAAACTCCTGTATTTCACAACCCTAAACCTTCTTAGCCCTTTAATGAAACCCCATGTTAACCTCTTGAGACTACGATAATTTTCCCTATATTTATATTATATGATTTTGTGTTAATTATTAAAGAACAAAACAAAATACAATGACAAATGGTTATTTATATTTAAAATAATGGTGAAGTGTATTACCTGTTATGAAGCAGTTATTATGAGTAACAAAGAAAATAATAGTCTTACAAAATTCAGTAGTGTTGACACAGATTCAGAGCTTCAGGGTGAATTTTTAAATCAAAACTTTCTGGGCTTATATTTAGAAGATTCTAAAAAAAACTATTCAGGAACGTCCACTTGGGTATCAGTGTTAGAACCTCCTACTTGCATTCTTCCATTATCCATCCATCCATTGTCCAACCCGCTATATCCCAACTACAGGGTCACAGGGGTCTGCTGGAGCCAATCCCAGCCAACACGCAGTACCTGTATTCTTTTGTTGTTTTACTCAAAACTTTTTTCTACACCAACGTTAGGTGTATCAGGCTGGGCTCAATGGAGGAACTGGTAGAACAGAGGTCACT
Organism: Polypterus senegalus; assembly: GCF_016835505.1. Taxonomy (NCBI): domain Eukaryota; kingdom Metazoa; phylum Chordata; class Cladistia; order Polypteriformes; family Polypteridae; genus Polypterus; species Polypterus senegalus. Next base: position 75,654,051 of record NC_053158.1, read on the forward strand.
CAGGAAGCTGCTTACTATCTGACTTTCACCCCCTGCAAGGATTTTGGCTAAAAAAGGAGCGCATTTAGTAACAGACTAAGACAACTACATTGCTTCAATGGCATACAGCCATTAGGCTCTATAATGAGTCATCCCTTAGTCAAGGAGGAATTGCCTCCTGTTTGCTGAATGGTGCTGAGCTGATCTAGCAGACATCTTGACAGAAAAATTATGCTATGTGCAATATACTGTGCCAATGACTACATCCTGTACCATTTAATTGTAACTTAGAAGTATGTGCAATTCTAATCACTTTGCACTTAGTCAGTACCTACAATTTGTTAATTTGCTTCCTTTCATTCTTGTTATATGTGTATTTCTACATTGTGTAGCATAGCTAAGATTATTATAATTCTTGTTACATAATATTTATATTTGTGCCTTTTTTGTCTGTAACTCTACAACTTTCTTCTGAATTAATAAAGTTTCTATCTATCTAGCTGTCTGTCTGTCTGTCTGTCTGTCCTTTTTCCTACAAAGAACACTCCATTTTGTGATGGTTTAATACTTCTCATTTTCTCTTTAAGTTTAATTACCCAGAATACAAATAATTAGGTTTATACATTATAAATTCTACATATAATTCTATTTTCGCTTATATTTATCAAGTTTCAGGTTAAAACAATGCGGTACAGACAGACAAGCTGAAACCAGTTCAGAACAAAAAATAGTCTATAAAAATCTATAATATACTTCCACAAAACACACAGGGTAAATACATCCATCCATCCATCCATCCATTTTCTAACCTGCTGAATCCGAATACAGGGTCACGGGGGTCTGCTGGAGCCAATCCCAGCCAACACAGGGCACAAGGCAGGAACCAATCCTGGGCAGGGTGCCAACCCACCGCAGAGGGTAAATACAATACCATAAAAATCTTTTTTTGTGTTTTTTTCCCTTTGTGCTTTTTTAAATTTTCTTGAAAATATTCCTCCATTGCCTTCATTTATGGACCTGAACTAGCATATAATAGCTCTTCTTGCATGTAGCTTCCTAGCAGCAAATTTATTAGGCAGTCGTAATCACAGTGTGAGGGAGACTTCTTAATTTGTAGTTACGAAGAGCATCTCCAAAAATCAAAATGCCAAGCAATGAGTAATAAAGTGGTAGACGTGCACTGCCAGAGAAGTATAATATTTATATACAGTAGGTTATAGTTGTAGGCTTTTGACCAAGGAAAGTATTGAACAGAGTGATTGTAAGACTCAATCAAGAATGTTTTAATGTTGTCATTTATTTAAAAGAAAAGAATATTCATTTGGCTTCTCATACATTTTCTTAATTATTATTAGATTATCGCATTGCTTTAATTCCATTCAACATTCATTGCTAAATTTAATTTTGTCATGAGCTGGATCTGTTTTTATTTTATTTTTTTTATTTTGTATCTTTTCTGAATCTTTTTCTCACATAATTAGTGGTTTTAAAATACAGTATGGATTGTATAGTTAATTTTTGTTATTCAAAAATGTATTTTGAAAAGATTTGAAGATGTTATTATTATTTCAGTTCTTTTTGAGATGCCATCTTTGCTTTTATTGGTCACTGCTATTTTAACAGAGTTGCTATAGCATTGCCAAATGCGGATGAACAGAAATACACAATGCATGCTATCATCTATGCCTTGGCATAAAGGTCATCCCTGTCATTGCCAGATCAACCAAGTTTGTGGATCAAACTCCACATATGGCATGTTCTTTCTCGATTTATGAAATTCTGGTTAGTGATTTAAGGGATTTTGATTCTTGTTGATTTAGTGTGCAGATTAGGACTGATTTTTAGTTAATACTATTGGCTGGTATAACAACTATGGCTTATCTTCTGGTTGCTTTGCTTTTATTTTCTGCCTCATTTCATATAGGATAGTATACATTAAATTGAATGCAATCTTCTGCTTCATAATCAATGTAAGCAGTTTAATTAAATGAGTTCTTACTCCAGAGCAGAGCAACTGCAAAAAATTATGTTTTCCTGGCAAGTATGAGTGATCATTCTGCATTGACTTTTCCGGATTAGCAACTTCAGGATGTGTTATAATTCTTATCCTTTTCCACCTACATATAAATAACCCTGTTCCTTTTTTCATTATGATCATGCTCCAAAAACATACATACTGTAAAAGAGTTTGGTTAACAAGTACACAAAAGTATTAAACATCCATAAAAGTTGTTTATGTTCTTCCAAAAGAATAACCAAAGAACACAAGTTTTCAAGAACTCAAGAATTAATTATTTAAAGATCAGCCTTTGGTGTAAAGCTTTTAGCTTATATATCATGGAGAGAGCTCAGCTTGAGTACCATTTTCTGATATCTTATGTCACTTATATCAGCATGATACTGTTTAACACAATTGTAAACATTGGAAAATGTGTAGAGGCTGAACCTCTGCATTTTTCCCAGTTGATTCTAGGGTTCATCAGGGGTGTGTTCTTGCTCCTACTCTGTTGAGTGCTTGCAAGGACTAGGTGTTGAGTAGGGTTGACTTTGCCGACGATGATGTGATGTTCATAGAGTCAATGGAGGCTCTGATCAGGGCTCTCAAGAGACTGAGCAGGAAGCCTGGCTGTCTGGGCTTGCAAGTGTCCTTGATAAACACCAAGATCCAGGCCTTTAATGACCTCTTCAGCATAGCCGTCCAGAGCGTGTCTGTCTGCAGAGGGAATGTCAGCCTTGTCAAGAGATTTACTTATCTCGGCAGTGACATTCATGTCTCTGGTGACTCTTCCCATAAAGTCAGTACACAGATTGGAAGAACATGTGGGGAGATTAGGTCACTGGTTATCTCTGCAAAAGGATGAAGGTCCAAATCTTTAGAGCCCTAGTGCTTCCTGTTTTGTTATATAGTTGTGAGACATAGATGCTATCCAGTGAAATGAGACAAAAAGTGGACTCCAGTGTCGAATGAGTAGTTGCTCATGGAGTCCCAAATGAGGCACATTACCTGCATTTTGAGAGAGCGTCAGTTACAGCATTACGGCCATATGGCGTGATTCTTTGAGGGTGACCTGACTCGCAAAATCCTCATTGTTGAGGACCTGAGTGGCTGGACTAAGTCAAGGGGACACCCACTTTAACCTGGCTGCAGCAGATAGATGGTCATTTCTAGGAGGTGGGACTGGACTGCGTGTCTGCCCGGGGGGTTGCTAACTGGAATCCTAAGCTGTTTCGTCGTGTGCTATTTGCAGCGACATGCAGTACCAGTGCATGCACTAGCCGGGGACCCCAGCGCACTACTTTGCCCGGTGGCCTATGATGCTGTTAAAGCGGCCCTGTTTGAAGTCTACCTGTAGGGTTGAGTTTACAGAGGAAGATTGAGAAGACATCTGCATTATGTAGCCTTCCTTTTCAAAGCTTCATCAAATACAAAAATGAAGTATAGTAGTGTTACCTAGGTCTTTTTAGGTTTTACTAAATAGAAGTGTAATATAAAAAGCTGTCTTCTTTTGCTAGTGTATCCAAATCCTTGACTAATATCTTTAAAAATGCACTTTAACAATATCAGAATTTTAATGTAAAGTTAATTTGTTGATGGTATCTTTTTCCTTAAAGACTAACATACCAACTGCACACACTAATTGATCTTTAATCACAATGCCCATTAAGCCAGTTGATGGTTATTAATTTTGAAAAGGTATTGAATGCAGTAGTGGATGACATTTTCTTTACTGTCTCTCTCTGCTTTCTTATCAGGATATCAACAGAGCACTCTCCAAAACTACAGATCCGAAGTCACAGTTACCTTCGAGCAGTAAGTGAAGTTTCTATCAATAGAAGCCTCGACAGCTTGGACCCAGCAACACTGCTCACTTCGCCAAAGTTCAGATCGCGAAATGAGAGTTACATGAGAGCTATGAGCACTATTAGTCAGGTATGGTGAACTGTAGATGACAAACACAGCAAATGAAAAGCCTTGTCTTTATTAATGGTGTAAAACTCATTTGTTCTAGCAGTCACTAGATGATTATTCAGAATGATCAATTTTACATGCATATATATTTTTTAAACATCTATTAGACGTTCATTATTAAGAAATAATTATATGTGTTAAAGCAAATAACGAAAGTATCTCCTTGACAGTGTTAGGGGTAATGCTTTAAAAGTAATGTGCTTTACAAATTCAGATTACTTTTTAATGTAACGATGGACCTAATGTAATGCTTATTTTATTGAAGTAAAACCTTTAAAAAAAAGCAGATATAAATTACTGAATTACTACAGAAGCTTATTCCCATCACTCCAATAAAAATGTACTGTGTTATTTAGTAGAGTATTGCCTTTTTTTCTGCAAAAACGTTGCCTGCTGCTGTTGGTGTAACATTGCACATGGACATGCTACATCTTTGAGGTAATAGCTAATGAGGAAGAGGTTAAACGTGTGAAGCATGCTCTCAAGTGAAAAGAACTGAACAGACATGATATGTATATGTTAATCCATAATATGTTAATAAATAATGTTATGTGCTGAGGGGTCCATTCAATTGGCCCAGTTTAGGATCACAGGGAGCCAGTGATTGTCATAGCACCACTGAATGTAAAGCAAGAAGAAAACGTGATAAACAGTATCATATGAAAATATGTCATTACACACAGCAGTCTGGTAGCATTCCCTATCATTTAAGTTAATTGTATGGTCATGGATGTCTGAACCTGTTTCACAAAATATCAATATAATAAACCAAGCAGAATGTTCCTTAACATTTTGCAAAGAGTGCTTCAAAGAAAGTCGTCATCACTATACTGTAATAAGTATGTGCCTATCAGATGTTTCTGCCTTCAAACCTGCATACTCCTGGATTGGTGACATATTCCTCAAAGGGCCAACAGTTTGTTGAATCAAAACCATAGTGGACACTGAGAAATCATTTGCTGTAATATTTACCAAAGTCCTGAAGCTTATGGAAATTATCATCCCATTCATAGGCTTATTGAGAGCATGTTCTTTTAAATAGAAGATTTTTACTATTTTGTTATTGCGCCAGGACTGGTGGATGGCAGCCTTTAAGAGAGATTCAAACTCCTGGCAAATCTTTACCTTCTTCAGTTGTGGGATTTATTTATTTTCTGATATGGCGTCTATTTATAGAGGCTGCAAATACAGTAGATAGTATGTCAGGTAAGCTGGAGAAAAGTTACTGAATAGTGGTAATGCACATAAAAACATGGAGATGCAAATAGAGATTGGAAGAAGACAGAAGAAGAGTTTTGTAGATAAAAATTTGGAAATTGTTGTTTTAGTTTGAAGAACTTTAGCCATTTTTCTCTAACCTCTCTCCTTAATAAGCTGTCTTTGCAATTCCAAGGATATCAGTACATGAAATTCCCAGGAGAGTGACTATTTCTGAGCTGATGGAATTACCATGTCTGGGAGCAACAATCAAATATGGACAAAATCCTCAGATCATGCCTCTTACTTACACTAACTTTGATCAGTAAACAACAAAACCACTTAGCCATGTTTGCACCCTCATATATGCACACAGGCATATAAATACAGGTTGAGTATCCCTAATCCAAAATGCCTGGGACCAGATGCATTTGGATTTCAGATATTTTTGGATTATGGAACATTTGCATATACATAATGCAGGGGTGGACTAGCCTCTAGGGCATCTGGGCCACAGACTCTGGTCTGGTCAAGGGCTGTCCATTTCATGAAATAAATTGTATGTACTGGTTACTGATTGACATCAAAATTAATTTTCTAAACTACTTAACTACTAAACATTATCTGTCTGGTACTGTGATTTATATAATCCTATATAATATACTGTATTATCATCAAGTTGTTTTAGTTGTCAGTACACAATGTTGCAGCGTAAAATTTGGTCAAATCTGCTGTGAACGCTGGCCCGGACACAGACAGACGGACATCATAATTTCACCACACACCATTTATTTATACTAATATTTACAAGTTTATCGTGCAATCACACCCCAGTGCCTCCAGCACCGATCCCCCAGAGTCCAGGCCACACAGTCCTTTTGCCTTTCTTTCCTGACCGCCTCCAGTCCTCACTCCAGCTCCGTCTTGCTTCCTCCTGACTCTCGCCAATGACTGGAGGGAGGCGGCCCCTTTTATGGGAACCCGGATGGGCTCCAGCTGCTTCCCGGCACTCTTCCGCAGACACGCCCTTGTGTGGCGGAAGTGTCGGCTGCGCACCCGGAAGCCGTCCGGGTGTCCCCAGTCGTCTTCCCCCCAGCACTTCCTGGTGTGGCGGAAGTGCTGGGCTCCAGGGCTGTTCAGGCAATGGCCACCAACGTAACCAGGGCGGGCACCGCCTCGTGGTCTGGTGGAGGTACAGGCCCTCCTCCGGTCCTCCTGGGTGTCCCAGCCAGGCTCCTGCCTCGGCCGGATGTGGCAGGTGATGGTCTGGAAGTGGGCCGCCGCCTGGCGGTGACCACGGGCACCTACAGGGCTGGGCTTCCATGCCCTCTACCCGAGGCCAGCAGCGTAACCAGGATGGACACCCCCTCGCGGTCTGGAGGAGGTACAAGCCCTCCTCTGGTCCTCCTGGGCGTCCCACACTGCCTTTTTCCGATTTCTGTTTCGGTACCGCTACATTTCGGTTAGCATATACATTATTGCATTTTATTTTATTTCATATCTAGTATTTAAATTCTTCAGTACTAATAATTAGTTTAGATGATATATTATGCATTTATTGTTCTCTGCTGCTACAAGATGCTACTTCGGTTGAACCTCTTAACTGATGCTTACAAGAGCATTGGGCTTGCCTACATGCTACTGCTAACACTACCTGTGTCGCAAGCACAGTGTGAAAGATTATTCCCTGCGTTGAAGAGATTCAAAAGCCGCCTGAGAAGCACAATGACGCAAGAACATCTTGAGGCGTTCATGTTGATGTCGGTGGAGAAAAATATCCTAGCCAAACTTGACACTAACAGTATTTAGTAGTAGTTGATGATGTGGCTGCTAAAAGCAGTGAACTGTGTAAGCTACTAGCCTACTCGGGTACTGGCACTTGGACATGACATTGACATTTGGCATGTACTCTAATAATGTGTAAGCCGTGTTACTAAATTTTTATTTTTCATTAAATTTTATTTTGAAGCATGTCGTCAAATTTTAACTTGTATCTAAACAACAGTGTACAGATTAAGTTTGGCAACAGTTTAGATAGAGTTCATATCATAGGCTCATAGCAAGTAGCAAGCCGCATACACATCAAAAATTTTAAGAAAATTACAATGAATAATGGACTCGTTGAAGGATGCCCGGCCCGGTTTTGAGAACCAGTCTGCTCCTGACATAATGAGATATCTTGGGGACACACTTGATCGAGTAGGGAAACCAGATAAATAGTGTTTTTCAATCACTAAGTCTCCAAAGTGGGTTTTGGGCTGACACTGGTGTGTCACAGGTTTCTATCATTGGGTACACAAGTGGGTTACAGTAGATTGTGAGAGGGATTGCATGAGTGGGTCGTGAAACCCCAACATTCCCATTCTTACTTTCGTGTTTGTTTCACTGAGGGGGAAATCTCTTACATTCATGGTCATTTTAGAAGTAGTAATCCACCCTCCCCTCCTGCGCTTGTGGGTTATCATTGCAGTTAACCTGGATAAAACTGGGTCATGATAACATACAAGTTAAAATAAACACTGAGCTAAATGATGACTCATGCATATAACTCATATAAAAGTGGCGTTATTATAATGTGTGTTGACTAGGATTGTGTGGTATATCGGCACTGGAAAAGTACCAAATAAAACAAATTTTAAAATGATACGAGTAAGGTGCCATCAGCATTTCGAGATTTTCTATTCTAGAAGTGAACTCGGCTTTCCTCTCAATCCCCGACCATAGCCCTCGACCCCCAGCCCTGCTTTACCTCCACACTTGATATTACATTTGTGGAAAAACATCCATTTCATGAAACGAAACTACACAATGTGATCAGAACTTCACGGGGGACCATATTGCTTCTGTGCGATGGCTCTGCACATTTCCAGATGCTCATATTGCTAATTTTAGTTGTGGGCATCTTGAGGGGCATTAAATTATAAGGACACGTGCATCAGTGAGACTGAGACACTTGTTCACGGAGGTGCTACTTTGAGAAGAGCAGTTTTTATTTCATGTTGCACCTTTTCTTATGCAATCCCTTATGAAGGATCCTTACCAATACAAAGGCCTAGTAGAGCTGGCTGCACATAACGTGCAAGCACATTAATACACTCATTCAGCATCACACAACGCATCAGAGGCAGTAATGAAATCAGCAGTCATATAGTTTAAAGTCTAATGCTTTAGCCACCAGGTGACATTACCTGATACAAGATGAAGGAAGAATCTTCACTGCAGTACTAGTTAAAGGAAACTGTTTTTTATCCAGTAATACAGTCCATTAATCAGAAAGAATAAATAAGAGGGCAATTAAAGTCCATATAAGTAGAAGTACAACAGGAGCATAGATGACATGATGGGCCTGAAGAGGAATTCACAGTGTGCTACTTTTGATGAAATAAATTTTGTAAGTAGGGATCATTTTTTTTGAGGCATAGAAGTGCATTTAGAATTACTAAAACTAACATTCCAATAAGAGGTTCAGTTTTGAACATTTAGATCAGTTATCTGCAAAGTCTGAGTAGTAGCATTTAGAGAGTGGAAAATAGACCTTTAGAGGATGAGACAGGTATAAGAGCTGGGGAGGCATATTAGAATTGAGAGAGGCATCATAAATGTTAGTGTTGGAAGCAAATGTGAGAAAAAAGAAAGGGGTGACATATACTGTACAGTAGTAGAGGGAGTATAGTTCTGTAAACAAGAGGCACCAGGCAAAATACTTCCTAACTCACAGATGTACCTGCTACATCAAAATGTTTTATTTAAAAATAAAATGACACCACAGAAATTATATGAGGCAATAGAAGCAGTGTGTTGACAAGCAAAATGAAGATTAAATGGAGAAAAGGATAAAATCCCAGTTATAATGTTCATTAGCAGGGAGAAGTAAACCTGTCTTGTCTCTAAGACTAAGGGGATAATTAAGTTTTAATTGGGGTTTCGTACAGTTCCAGAGCAATTTAGATATCATTGATTTAGCATCAGTCCAGTACAAGCTAAGGTGAGGACAGAAAAGCATTGTATTAATAAAATTAAAACAGACAAACATGTTTATTTTTGTAACTGTTATATGGGCTATTAGAGAATTCATGATAGCCAAGGTTGCTCAAACTGAATGACAATTCATCGATGGATGGAGACTGAAATTGCAGTGAGAGGAACAAATATGTCAGAAAAGAAATGTCTCAGTGTGAGGTAATTGGAACGTTAAAAGGGAAACTTGAGACTCAGAATTGAGAAGGAATATTGTTGATATTTCACAGGCTCTAAATAAGCTTAGGACATAGGGGAATGTCAACTTCAGCATTTCCTTAAAGTAATACGATGTCACCAATATAAATGGAAATAACATAGGGGATATTATGCAGCTACAGCATATAACAGTAATATGTTCAGATTTACACATAGCAGTCCTTAAGGGCTTAAGTGAAAAAGCAAACAGCAATAGAGAAATTGGATAGCCTTGTTTACTATCCCTGTAATTGAGAAGCACATAGCCATGGTTCCCAGCTGGAGAGACACTCTTGACACTGCATCAAAAATTCGAATCAGCCAGCCATGCCTGGCACCAGACTGGCCAAAATTATGCTTATTGATAAAAGATTTTTAGAAGCTGTTTTCCCACAGGCAAGGCTTCAAATCTGTGGTGGTAAGTGAAATGGGTCTATAATTATAGCAAAGCATAAAGTCATTACATTGTACTGAAACCACTCTCATTAAAGATGTTTTAATAATGGTGTCATAGTTATGTCTGATTGTACTTTGTTCTCTGTTTTAAGATCTTTTTTCATGTCTTCTTTGTGTAATTTAAAGCAAGTTTCATATGTTTATCAGTTGTATTTTTGTTTTGTTTATAATATTTTATTATTGTGTAACTTAGCTTATTTGTATGGTCACATGTTTTGTTATATTTCAAGTGTTTTGTTGATGCATTCCAAAAAGGTGGGCCACCAACCTATCACCATTAAAGGTCTACCCTCAGCCCTTTGAAGGCTGAGAAAATAAGCAGTCCTTTGCAGTTCATTGAATGCACTTGGTGGTTTCAGAAAGTTGATTTACTGGGCTTTTGTGTATTTCCTGGATTTTCTGACCTCTACTCTGTTTCTAACCAATCTTACCAGATATTGTATTGGAACTTTTATTGATATCTGATTGCCTTTGCTCATATCCACTTCATCTTTTTGCACTCTTTTTAGCGTCCATGTGTTACAGATGGGGCAGATCTACTATGAAACTAATCAAACTTAAGCTGCAGAGCCCCTAATCCCAGAGAGGACCCAGAAGCGACTATAATTTTCATCCTCCCATAACTCGAAAACTAGAAGGCATAGGAATTTTGTTTTTTACACCTATGACTTTGACATGCGACATAATCCAGTTCAGCAATTATAATCAAAATCTGAGATGTACTGGTTAAATTTAAAAACATAGTGATCTGTTATGGAACTGCCTCTTTGAAAAAGGTAACAGACCTTGTTCTTGGTTGCAAAGGACAGCCAGTTCCAGCTTCAGGGCTCCAAAAATGTATTTTGTTACTGGTTACAGAGCATTTTCTTGAAAAGGGAAATGGAAAGGGAGTCCTCTACAGCGCATCTTCAACCTGAGCCTAGAACAGGGGAGAGTCCCGAGGCTTTGGAAAACATCTTGCATCACCCCAGTCCCAAAGGTATCACGTCATGGTGAGCTGAATGACTTCCGGCCTGTCGCTCTGACGTCACATGTGATGAAGACCATGGAGCGGCTACTGTTTCACCACTTGAAGCCACAGGTCCGCCACGCCCTTGACCCTCTGCAGTTCGCATACCAGGAGAAGGTGGGAGCAGAGGATGCCATCATCTATATGCTATACCAGGGGTCTGCAACCTTTAAGACATAAAGAGCCACTTGGACCCGTTTTCGAAAAGAAAAAAAAACTTGGAGCCGCAAAACCATTATAAAACAAATCTAACACTGCATATATTGTTTCTTACCTTAATGCTATATACAGGATCATGCAGTTAGCTGTCAATCTGAAGAAAAAAAGGACTTTTTCACTTAACAATGTAATATATATTTTTGCACATTAATAGCTAATTAAAATATTTAATTTACCTGGTTAATGGGATTTTTGCTCCTGAACCTCAGTGCACAGTGTCTGCACATCAGGGCTGTAAGACGTCACCTTCATTTTCACACAGGCTTGCAAGCTGTCATCTGTGAGGCGTGATCGATGTTTGTTTTTAATATAGTTCATGTTGGAGAAGACCTGCTCACATACATATGTGGAGCCGAAGATCGACAGCACTCCAAATGCATACTTTTTCATGTTTATATAAGTGTTGGGGATGGCATTCCATGTTTCGAATACAAGTTTGTCCTGTTTGGGAAGGTTTTCAATATCAGTCCATTTATGATTCTGAGCCAGAATGGCCTTCTGACGGGCAACATCCTCAAGAGTAGCGGTCAAGCATTTGAACTTGGACACCCATAGATCTTTGTCGGCTATCGGCCAATTCCATCTCAAGATCAGGTTGACTTACACCTGTAAATGCAGTCATATTCAATAGGGATGGATCGATCTCCAGGGGAGTGACAGGGAAGGATAATGTGGTTTTTTCCTCTCTGAACTCACAGAATCGTTTCCCAAATGAACTTTGCATTGCGGTGATTGCAGACTTGAAATATTCCAAATTGATTGTATCATGACTTTGTTTGAACTCTCTCAAAGAGGGAAAGTGAGACAGTGTGCCTCTCTGTAAATCTTTGACAAACACTGTCAACTTGCGCGAATGCCAAAACCTCCTCCAGCATATGCAGGGCTGTGCCTCCTTTCCCCTGAAGGGTTGTATTTAGCGTGTTTAGATGTGCTGTCATGTCTACCATAAAATGTAATTTTTCCAGCCACTCTGGCTGTTCCAGCTCAGCAAAGGTGAGCTCTTTGCTGTCCAGGAAGGTTTTTACTTCTTCCAAACATGTGACAAAGCGTTTTAGCACCTCGCCTCTGGACAGCCACGGACCTTGTTGTGGAGCAGGAGGTCAGAATATTTGCTTTCAACCTCATCCAATAACAAACGGAACTGGCGGTGGTTTAAACCCTTTGCCATTATCTTATTTACAATCTGAATGACCACATCCATCACTTTTGTGCATTCCGGAAATGTTTGAGCACACAATGCCTCTTGGTGCAGGATGCAATGAAATGACAGCAGCCTTCTACCCAACGCCTTCTGCAGTAGAGCCACAAAGCCCTTCTGTGCTCCTCTCATGCTCGGTGCCCCATCAGTAGCTACTGAGACCAGGTGGTTAGTGTTTATTTTTTTAGCAGTTAAAAAGTCCAGGACAGCCTTACAGATATCCTCACCCCTTGTTTGGTCTTTTAGTGGTATCAGCTCAATCAGTTCTTCCTGTGGCCCAAAAGAGTTCACATATCGGCAGAACAGCGCTATTTGTTCAATATCACCAATATCTTTGGACTCATCACAGGCAATGGAGTATGCCATAACTGAATTAATGTCTTGAATTTGCTGTTTGCTAATGTTTTCTGCCATTTTAGGGTTCTGTCTTTGACAGTCTTCGCAGAGAGTGGCATGTTTTTGATTTTCTGCACAATTTCATTTTTGTTTTTGACGTCCATGTATAGATGTTCCGAAATATTAATGAATGCTTCTTTTATATACTCTCCATCGGTGAAGGGCTTCCCGTGCTTGACTATTTCCTGAGCGGCCACAAAACTAGCATATGTTGTGGTATTTGCAGACTTCAACCACTTCTTGAAATTATTTTTGCTCATATTAACCTTCCTGATAAGTTCTGCAACAGCTTTTCGTCTCTAATCTCCATCTGGATATTTTTCAGCAAAGGCTGTGTGTTTATTCTGGAAATGTCTTGCAACATTGGACTTTTTGTGGTTTGCTAATTTCTCACCACATATTAAGCATACTGGTAAACCAGTCTCGTCAGTAGAGAATGCAAATGATTCTGTCCACGTATCATTAAACACTCTGTTTTCTTCAGAAATTTTTCTCTTCTTGCCTTTATCCATGGATGGCCTACCAGGGGGTTGAAAACAGCAACGTAAGTAGAAATCACAGGGCCCCATACCAAAATTTGCTATGCCCACTTCCCTTCCTTTACCTGCAACCTGTGTGAAAATTGTTCGTTTCTGCCGCAATACCACTGTACCGCTAAAAATCACAGATCACCACCATTACTGGGCCAATAAGCCCCCCATATAATGTGCCAGTAGCCACAGGCCCCCCTATAATATGCCAGTAGCCAATAGGAGCCCCACAATATGCTAGTAGCCATAGCTCCCCCTACATTGTGCTAGGAGTCATAGTCCTTCCTATAATGTGCCAGAGTCCAATAGCCCCCCTATAATGTGCCAGAGTCCAGGCCCCCCATATAATGTGCCAGAGTCCAGGCCCCATATAATTAGCCATTGGTGTTAAAGAAAAGAAAAGAGGAAAAAAAAAGTGTGACTTACCTCCTGAGAGCGAATCACGCACCCTCCTTCAGCCCGGTCCTCCTCTTTACGGCAGGCTCGGCAGCGCAGCGGCAGTCTGGCGGCCTCTCTGATAGGCTGCCGGCCAGCGGCAGCACATACGTCATCCTCCGCGGCGAGCAGCCTGACAGGTAAGGTGGCGCCTCCCATTCTTCAGGAGCGCGCCGCAGCCACTGAAAGACTCCGGCCCGCGTGACACACTACCGGAGCCGCGGCAAAGGTGAAAAAGAGCCACATGCGGCTCTGGAGCCGCGGGTTGCCGACCCCCGTGCTATACTGATCCCTCTCCTACTTGGACAGAGGCAGTGGTGCTGTAAGAATTATGTTTCTTGACTTCACTATCGCCTTCAACACCATCCAACCTCTGTTCCTTAGGGACAAGCTGGCAGAGATGGGAGTAGATTCATACCTGGTGGCATGGATCGTGGACTATCTTACAGACAGACCTCAGTATGTGCGTCTCGGGAAATGCAGGTCTGACATTGTGGTAAGAAGCACAGGAGTGCCGCAGGGGACTGTACTTTCTCCGGTCCTGTTCAGCCTATATACATCCAACCCGGAGTCCTGCCTTGTGCAAAAGTTGTTAAATGTTGCATCTCAAACCACTTCCACCTGAACACCAGCAAAACCAAAGATCTGGTGGTGGATTTTAGGAGGCCCAGGCCCCTCCCAGACCCGTGATTATCAGAGATGACTGTGTGCAGACCTATAAATACCTAGGAGTGCAGCTGGATGATAAATTGGACTGGACTGCCAATACTGATGCTCTGTGCAAGAGAGGACAGAGCCGACTATACTTCCTTAGAAGGCTGGCATCCTTCAACATCTGCAAATAGATGCTGCAGATGTTTTATCATACAGTTGTGGCGAGCGCTCTCTTCTACGCAGTGGTGTGCTGGGGAGGCAGCATAAAGAAGAAGGATGTCTCACGCCTGGACAAACTGGTGAGGAAGGCAGGCTCTGTTGTAGGCACGGAGCTGGACAGTTTGACATCTGTGGCAGAGCGACGGGCACTGAGCAGGCTCCTGTCAATCATGGAGAATCCAGTGCATCCACTGAACAGTGTCATCACCAGACAGAGGAGCAGCTTCAGCGACAGACTGCTGTCATTGTCCTGCTCCACTGACAGACTGAGGAGATCGTTCCTCCCCCACACTATGCGACTCTTCAATTCCACCCGGGGGGAGTAAACGCTAACACTACACAAGATTATAGACTGTTATACCTGCCTCGCACTCTCCACCTTGCATTTTTTAACTTGCACTGTGCTTTTATTGCTCTTTAATTAATATTGTTTTTATCAGTATGCTGCTGCTGGAGTATGTGAATTTCCCCTTGGGGATTAATAAAGTATCTGTCTATCTATCTATCTATATATTTTTATAAATAATATTTGTCTGCCTTTCCTATACAGATAAAGGTTTTAGGTAACTCTTTCTCCTTAAACCAGGGCAATTGGTGAATAGGTGATCAGAAAAATTGGCATCTTCATGTATCTGAAATATTTAAAAAAACTGACCTTGAATGGCTAGTAGACATTCAGTAGTAACTCTGTCCAAACCTGGAGACTTCCTTTTATTCGTGCAATTTAAAGTGGTGATTGGCCCCTACAAGTTGAGTGATGTTGAAGCTTAAGTTTATTGTCATTTGTGTATAGTGCAATGAATTTGTTACTTGCATGTTTCCTTTATAATTAGTGAGAGTAAAATAATACAAACATCAGACAATAAATACAATTCATAGATAAATATACTGTATTCAAACTCATATTCAGAATACTCATGCAGTAATTAGTTTGAGCAGCTGTTTGGTAGCCTTATGACTAAATCTAGTGACACACGTACTGATTAGGCAGAGCAGTCTAACAGAATGAAATAGGGAGAAAAGTGTCAGTGCAGGAAAACTGAGGTCCTTAATAATCTTGCTTGCCTTTCTAAGCAAATTTGTTATATTTGTCCTAAACGGAAGGTAGCTGTGTGCCAGTAATATTCTGGACAAACGTCACTACACTCTTTAGTATTTTGCAATCCTACGCTGAGCAGGTGCCACCCTGGGATAATATTAAGCTAGTCAGAGCAGACTACAGTGTGCACCTGCCATGGTCATATTCAAATGGACATTGTAGAATTTTTCCAAATTAATATTTCTCTTCCATAGAGAATAAAATGGAATTAAAGAAAACATACTGTGTCCTAAGCTGTTTTCTTAGCCTCACAAGTCATGTTTCTTTATTTTAAGTATAAAAAACTATTGTAACAATCCCAAATGCCACCTATTTGATATTCTGCACACTGAAATAAAAGAATTCTATGCCACTTTCTTACAGAGTAAATTTGTGTTTCTACACTTGGGCAGCATATGCAAGATCAGGATTACTCTAAACTGGCAAGTTTTGCTTCTGCATTAGTTGTTTTATATTTATTCCTGGAGACATGGAGAGTGAGGGCAATCATGTTATTTCTGATAAAGACATTTTTCAGTTTCGTTATTACCTGGGAATTACGATCAGATTTAATGTAAAGTGTAGAAATTCCTCCAGTTTCAAAGTGTATTTTACATAAAAAATAGTCTACTTGTAATTGATTTTTTTTAGTGGTGAATTGAAGCAAGAGAAACTTTCCTGACATTTTATGCTAAGGAGAAAGTAATTCTGGTAAGAAGGAGATTGAGAGATATTGTTGAAATGTAATATTTACATAAGTGGGATTTCAGATGGCTACTGAAAAATCGTAAATTCCTTAGCAGAGGGACTGAAGACTTGACAGCAGTTCTGTAAGTTAAATGCTGAGCAGACTTTGGGCAGTCTTCTTCTTCATCTTCTGGCTGTCCCCATTTGGGGTTGCCAGAGCAGATTATCTGTTTCCATATTTTCCTGTCCTCTGCATTGTGCTCTGTCACCCATCAAGTGCATGTCATCTCTCACCGCATCCATAAACCTCCTCTTGGGCCTGTCTCTTTTCCTTTTGTCTTGCAGCTCTGTCCTAAGCATCTTTCTCCCAATATACCCAACATCTCTCCTCTGAAAATGTACAAACCAATGCACTCTCATCTCTCTGTCTTTGTCTGAACTTCTAACATACTTGTTCCTAATCCTGTCCATCCTCGTCACACCCAATTCATATCTTAACATCTTTAACTCTGCCATCTGCAGCTCTGTCGTCTGTCTTTTTGTTAGTGACAGAATGCAGTGCAACAACTACAGGTAAAAGGGTTACACTAGAAGAAACAACAGGGGTATTTGCAAAGAGGATTTATTTTATCATTGGTTACCCATTCAGTTCACCTTTCGAATCCAATGTGTATCTCTAAACAAGTCTCTTAAACCATGCCTGTGTAGCTGTTTATACGCTGTGTGTATATATATACTGTACACACATATAAACAGTATATGATGTAAAGGACAGCATGCATGGGCTGGCATCTCTGCCATAATTGACCACATTCCATTAACAGATTGGGAGTTTAATACAATGGAGAGATTGAAAGAGGCCCCGTACCAAGGCTGTATGCTTCTCTGCCCCACTAGATGGCAGCATCCCTGGACTTTTGAATACCCGCAGGGAATACTGGGAACTGTAGTCTAGTGGGGGTAGCCCTCTTGGGGTCCATTGGTGCCTTGTAGAAGAATTATGACATGGACCTACAATATATTCTGAATTATAATGCCTTGGCCTAATTAAATTATATCACTTTTAGTTTAACATGTGATTCCATACAGTTCAGACAACACTTAAATCCTTCTAAGCAGCAACTAAATCCATTTAATATACACAAATTAAAAAAGAATTAATATATCACCAGTACTCTGCAGGTTTGTACAAACTGCTAAAGTTTAATTTTATTTAAAATTTTGGGCTGTTTTATAGTCCCCAGTTGCTTTTCCTAACAGACTCTATGACCTGAAAAACTGCTCATGTAGACAAGCAAAGCTGTGCAGAATGTGTTGGAATGTGGAATATAAGGGGGGAAGGCGATTCAGAAGTGGGAAACTGTTTAATTTCACAAATCACTTAGTTCATTTCTTTCTCACTTGACACTTAGGTGAGTGAAGTGGAAGTCAATGGCCAATTTGAATCAGTCTGCGAATCAGTGTTCAGTGAGCTGGAGTCCCAAGCGGTGGATGCCCTGGACTTGCCAATGCCAGGCTGCTTTCGCATGAGAAGTCACAGTTACGTGAGAGCTATTGAGAAGGGCTGTTCGCAGGATGATGACTGTGTGTCGCTACGCTCATCTTCCCCACCTCGCACAACTACAACTGTGAGGACAATTCAGAGCAGCACTGGTGAGTCAACAGAAGCCCAGATTTCCAATGTAATGACTGGCATTGACCAGTTCTCTTAAGTAATATCATTATTTTTATTTTTCATACATGTGTATCACCTTCCTGTACTGTATATGCTGTAAGTGTGCTGCATGCTTTAGTCTACATCATGGTGTTCTAGCTTGCTGCTTGTGCCCCTATAATCTTAAACTCAAGATCAGTGAAATCATACTGCCTTCATTTGTCATTCATGTGTGGGAGGTTGTTTAAACTAGCTACTGACTCACTTAGCAGCAAGAGTTTCTGCTCATATCTGACAAACTTAGGTTCGCTTGTATTTCTTTTCCTTTTCTGAACTTACAGTACAGTTTTACATCTACATTTTTTACTGTTAGAAAATTATTTATTTATTCATTGTGCAGCATTTACTTTAATTGATCTGTGAAGTGTTTTAGCCAATAAGGTATCTCTCCATGGAGTTACTGCATCTTCAAAGAAAAAAATTCTTCATTACTAACTTGAGGTAGCCTCCATTCCAAATTGACATCCTTTTCAGATAATTTCTGTTCATGTAATAGTTTTTTTTTTATAATTGTTCTTAAATAGAATCCTATCCACTGAGTCATGTTTTCCAGTCATTGCCTGTTCTCCTGCTGACAGTAAGACAGGTTATCCTAGTGCTGTCCTGGATGATTGATCTTTTAAGTAATGTAGGGATGCAGTGTACATACAGAATTTGCTTACTTTGATTGGAGCGGAAGTTTTTAGAGTTATGAGAACTGAACATAATAACTAACAAACAACTTCGACATTTGGGGCTACACAAATGGAGAAAGATCTGCAATCAAAACAAAAGGACCGGAGGTGTTTTATAGGGAGAGGGCTCAGGAATTGTAAATATCAAAAGATTAATTTGCTAAAGAAAAGTAACTTCATTTCATGGGAGAGTCTCTGCTTTATTTTCACAAAGAGTTCGAACAGTGAATGAATGAATTCACCATGTGGTCTTATACAAGATGGGCATCATGGTAATACACATGTGTGTTGTATGTCAATTTTCTGCTGGAGAAAACATCTTTACCCTAAATACGGATCCCTTCCTGACTGAAACGGGTACTCCTTAAGGATGTACCAGTATTTGGAATGTCCATCTTACCCTTGATGGCAACAAGCTTTCCAGATCATATCCTTCTGAAAAGCAACCTCAGGAGCTGCCACCACCACTGTACTTGACAGTAGGTGTGGTATTGGGCCAAAGATGCTGTTTTTCTTTCAGGAAGAAGAGTTCAACATTAGTCTCATCAGACCACAAACATTGCTTCCAGAAGTTTTTAGATTTTATCATAGGCCTTCTAGGTAACTCCAGGAGTGACTGTAATTTGGCCTTTCTCAGAGGTTCTTCTGACGTGGTTGGAAAATAAGACAGGCCCCACAGGAACAGAGAAGGTAAGGACCAGACGAAAAACATGGTCAAAAAGAAAAAAGAATGCAGAAATTAAAATCAGAAAGGCAAATGATCTAACAACAAAACTAAATTATTAATCTGGAGACAAGGTTAACATCTAATTAAAAGGTAAAAAAAATTAATAAAGAAGAGTTTTTGCAGTAGTTTGCAATAGCTAAAATCTCAAATGAAGTACAGTATGCAGTGCCAGCTTTTGTAACATTGCATATGTGAAATCATCACACAACTTCCAAAGCCACATCCCTAGCAACTGATTGTCATGTCATCACGAGAGTACCATAAATTGGCAGCACCCAAGAAAAAAACGAAATGACATTATGGCATTCACCAAACCATAATGATTACAAATATGATTTATTTAAAAACACATTCTAGAAATATTTGTAAATTCTGAATGTTCAAAACCATCCAAATATCTCTTTTAGTCTTGGTTCTGCTTGAACAAAACAGGGGATGTTTTACTGAGGACCAGAAATAAAACTTTTGTCTAAATACCTGGTTCTTTAGACAAGATATTTAGTCTAATCACAAACACAACCATAGTTGACATTTCCTTGTCAATAACCTGCTAACCAAAATGTAGTAAACCAAATGTTGTTAAATCTCACAATAATAATTAAATTTCAGAAGACCAGTTGACCCTTTAAACCATCAGGAAGGTGACATCATGCACCGTGTCCTCCCAGTCCAAGTTCTATAGCAACACAGAAGCAACCACTTAACCAAAGGGCAGTGTCCATAATTAATAAAATTACATCAGAAAACACACAAAATTACTTGTAACTATAGAAAACAAAACTTAAACAAAAAACTTTAGCCAGAAACAAGTTCAGCAGCTCCTAATACCATACTAACTTATAAATCTTTCCAAAGATCAAAAGCAATAACGTGTCAGAATCATAAGTCTGTGAGAAAAATGTATCTAATGAGAAACAAATGTTTACATTTCCACATATCATAGCACAAGTGGCTTCCTTCTAGCCACTTTCTCATTTCTCAATTGTTAATGTCTGCACACTTTTTCCCATGTTTGAGTCGTGCCACCTTAACAGCTTAATGTCAAAGTTCCATGGGCAGTTCTTTGGTCTTCATGAGAACAGGACTGGTCTGATCTGCTGTTTTAGTTGTGAGCACCTACAAAGCCAGTGATATTTATTGTGCTACCATATAACTGAACACAGACAGCTTTGAAATGAACACGGGTGTGGCCTATTAATGTACTTAGTGTGATCTTGCAAGAAAATTGAACTTTAGGCTATTAAATCAGGGGGTGAATACATATTAATTAAATTAAAAAAAATATTTTAATATCATTAATTAATTTTTATATAATTTTGAATATTTTATTCCAATTTTAACATTACAGAGAATTGTTTCTGCAGCAGTAGAAAATATTGTAGTATAAATATATCATAGTTTGACTTTCCATTACAGCAAAATGAGAAATAATTAACAAGGGGTTTCAATATTTTCTGAAATTCTGTGTTGGCTCTTCTTCTGCCATTCCGGTGTATTTGTGACACTATTGTACATAGAAAGCAAAAACAAAAGCAATCCAAACAAACAAATCAGTAAACGGTATATGGCGCACAGTGCTTTGACTGCAGTCTTGTCATCTGTGTGATGACACATGTTGAAACCTCTCATTTAATGCTGCGTAACCACTGCCTCTTTGTATTATTTCCTTGTTGGCATGAGTCCCACATAGAAGAGCAGGAACTGATTTGAAATTTTACAATGGCTTGCAACAATGTTAAGATAAAGCAAGGATGGCAGTTGTGTATGAAGCAGGAATAGGATAATAGATCAAAGACAAAATGGGATTACATCAAGGTTTGGCTTTGAGCCCAATATTGTTTATGTGAATATTAGTTGAGATGAATAAGTCAGTAAAGAATAAATTACTGCAGTCAGTGCTATTTGCAGATAATCTTGAATTGGGTGAAGATACAAGAGAGGTACTGGAAGTGGATTTTGAGATGTTGAGAGATGGTCTAGACGGTAGTAGGATGAAGATAAATATATGATAAACTCAGTATATGTCTTGCAGCTATAGCGGAGAGGCTAAGAATGGAAATGTTAAGCTAGGAGCAGATGAGCTAAAAAAAGTTGCAAGACCACAAAGAGAACTGACAGCTCTGCAGAACAGATGCCCACCACATGTCCTTCCCCAAACTGACCACCCTTTGTAATCTTCTGGTAATGACTATTTAAGAGCAACCAGAATATTTAAAACAGCTAACCTGAAGATGTGCATTAAGGGATAAGATCAAAAATAACAAGAAGTCTTTCCTAAAGACTGAAAATAGAATTGAAAACCTAAGGAAGACTTTGTAAGGCTTGTGAGTTACTTTCAAGCCAGAGAGTTTAATTGTGATCATAGTCGGTGTTTTGTCATGATAGGACCCTAAGGTCACCCTGTTTTCCCTTTTAGACTTTTTACTACATATTAATCAACAGAATGTCTAAAATCCTATTTATAGCTCTTGTATGTTTACTCGTACCAGCCTGGGCACTGTCAAAGTTGATGGTTACTGTAGTTCAATACTTCCCCCAGGCAATTAGATAGAGTACCAAAACAGACAAGAGAGAAAGATATGATTTTTCATTCATTCATTAATTTAAGATTTCCAGTTATGCTCAAATATAAGAAGAGTAAAATTAAGTATTAGCAAAATAATGCAACCTGTATAATAAATAAGCGGTTTATCTTGCTTAGCTTACCAGGTGTCTCTTTGTCTTAGTATGTTGATTGGTGTCTTTTCTGACGTGATCCATCATGGCCTTTGGATAGCATGATAGAGATAAGGTTTGCCCTATGTATATCTATGGATATAATGTGAGAATGGCCTTCTGCAAGAATGGAAAAGCAGAGGACACAGAATGCTTCTGCAAGCATCAATTTAACAGTCCTTGACAGACCTCTTGGTCAAGTGGAGGTATGTTCATTTCGTTTCATCTTCGGCACCAGCCTCAATTCCATTCCTGGTTGAGTACCAAAACCAAGATTACCTAACCATAGTTGTTCAATGTCCAAATCTGTATTTCAAACAAAGGGAGTCCTTCACTACACTGTAATTCATTAATGAGTCTTCATAACGTGAGTAAGGGAAGAAGAAGATTCAAAGGGACAGAAATTAGGCAGAGAATGAGAACAGGATATAAAAATTGC
This sequence comes from Polypterus senegalus, assembly GCF_016835505.1. Taxonomy (NCBI): domain Eukaryota; kingdom Metazoa; phylum Chordata; class Cladistia; order Polypteriformes; family Polypteridae; genus Polypterus; species Polypterus senegalus. Next base: position 75,676,562 of record NC_053158.1, read on the forward strand.
AGAAAGAGTAATGAATACTCTGTGACAAAGAATATCTGTCAAGATAAAAGGAAAATAGTCAAGACAGTAGTGAGACCAGCAATATTGTATAGTGTAGAAACTTTGGGAACAACTGAAGGAATGTAATTTCAAGAAATGAAAATGCCATTATAGATGAGCAAAAGTAGAAAATGGATATACTATGGGATGCTTAACGTTGAAAGCGCTATGGTTCAGGAGAGAAGTCTCATGTGAACTGAACAACTATGGATACACAAGGAAAATATTGTGCTATGGGGAATATTAAAGATGGAATTCCCAGGAGAAAGAAAGGGAGGAAGACTAAAAACTAGATGGAAGAATGTGCTAATGAAGAAGACTGGGTTTAATAAGGAGATGGATGGAAATTGAAGTTAGTGGAAAGAGATGCACCTCCACTGTACCTGAAGTAATTGCAAATCTACAGGGAAATAAGGTTATTTAGAAAACACTATTAAGTAGGATCACTACTGGCCTGTTGTTGATCTTTTCAGGTGGTGAAATCTTGCAGTAAGTTGACCCAAATTACATATACACACCAAAACACACTTCAAACTTCCACCTTGCAATGGCTGTTTTAGCCTTAGAGTGAGATTATTAACAACTTAGCCTGCTTAGCTAAAGTAACTATTGCTTTCTGTACCTGTAAAATAATGGTGTTCTCACTGGAGGAAGGTTTAATTTGTGGGTAATAAAAAGAAGACTGGTCTCAGGTGGGAAGAAATGCACTGTCAAATACTTATTTTAGAAAGAGTAAATACAAAGAGTACCTTTGGAAAAATCATGAGTGAGCATGAAGAAGGATGGTGGCAGTAGGCAGCTATCTAGGTGTCCCAAAATCCAACTGTCAAAAAAATGAGAGGTGGCAAACAAATTGAGTTTTTGTTTAGTTGTATGCAGCATGCGATATTTAAAATATTTATCTATAGTAATATACTCTAGGCCATTTATCATGCTGCTGAATAAATTAATTTACTGTCCTTGCCATAATAATACTTTAGATGCTATGGCTCATTAGCCAGTTGATGGATTGTATATTTTCTAGACACCTTTACCCAACTGCAATATAAAATAAGAATACACAATTTGTCGTTGTTTACTTACAGGTAGGTTAAATGATTTGCTAAAGGTCAATAATGCTAACTTGACAAGCACTCTCATGGTTTAATATCTCCAGTGGCTTAGTCACTGCAGCACACTATCTAGTACTAGCCAGACTTTTATTATATTTTGGGAAACTTAGAATTCTTGTTAACTTTGCCACTTGTAAAAATTCTGTTAGTGTCCCTTCCTTTCCTACATGACAGCAGGAATTTCAGGTTAGCAAGGTAAGCTTGTTTGATCAAGCAATGTTGATGAGATAATAAATAGAATTGGCACAATATTAATAAGAATAGTCTTAACACTCAAGAAGGAAATTTGAAGATAGTGTAAGGGTATCTTATTTAAAAATCCAGATTTCACAATGTTGTAGTAACCATTACATACCAGCACAAAAACATCAAAGAATGTATTTTGTATGGATATTGTTTAATAGCATCAGAAGCATTAAAAAGGGTTTGTCAATGTTTTTTTTTCTGATTTTTATTTTGGCTGCTGTGTAGCCTGATCAGAATGTGCCCGTATTGTGCTGACAATACAGACCCTTACCAGTGGATCCACCATCCATATATTTACTGTTCCACTTACCCTGAATGAAATGACCGTCCACTAAGGAGGACTGGAGAAGTCATCAGATTTAGAACTGTTACATCTCTAGGGCAGCACACTTTCTCCGTGGTCTCTTAAAACAGAAACATGGTCTCTGCATTTCCAGCCTGTGATAGTATGCCATAAGTTTTTCAGTCTTCCAAACATACTACATAAGGAGGGTCTAGCTCTCACAGCATTTGAGTCATGTAATATTTGGTACTCAGATAGCATCTTCCATTATGTCCATGGGTGTAAATAAGGTACTCTACCACGACCCCCAACCCCTATGGTACCCCTCACTCTGCACTAGCAGGCATTGTCCTTGCTGTCCCTGTTAGTACATGAGTCTGTCACTTTTCTTCTTTTCATGGGGACTTGTAATACCATGCCCCTGCCCTGTTCTGACCTTTCCTGTCTCCAGCTCCATAGTGTACTGGGTCACCCATTACAACATAGTTATCTGTCAACTGTCACATCTGCCCTAAATGTATGTTTCCCTGTCCTGTCTTTTCCAATTTTCTGTATTTATTCATTTCAGAGAAATTAGGTGAAAAGAATAGTCAGGCTTAGTTAACAAAAGCGCTATATGGGTGCCTGACCCAACACAGACTCGCACCAGAGGCACGTTAAAATAAATAAACTTTTATTTTTCTTCACCTGTGTGGCACGTCTTCCCCGTAATCCCCACAGACACAACACAGTCCCCAGTACAAATAAAACACCACCAAAACACACCACACACTTTTTCTTCTTCTTCCACCACTCCTCCTCCAAGCTTTGTCCTACTCCTCTTGACTCTGGCTATTGAGTGGTGGTTGCTGGGCCCTTTTATAGTCCACCCAAAAGGGCTCCAGATGGTTGATCGCAGAGTTCCGGCTGCACTTCTGGGTTTGGCGAATACGTTGCCCATATGGGTTCAGGAGTCCCAGCTGCAGCACCCCCTGGTGGTGCCTGCAGGACCCAACAAGGCTGCACCCAACTCCAATTCCCATGGAACGCTGTGGGAAACCGAGGCACCGCTCAAACCCAGGGGGGAGGCCATCTAGTGTCCAGGGGGAGGTATTGCACCGTCCAGGGTATTTGTTATTTAAATTAAAAAAGAAAAACACACACGCAGCCTCACGATATTGCCACTTTTATCCCATTATACAATTAATTCAGAAACAGATTTGTGCATGCTATGAGGGCAAAATAATGTCACTGATCGAATGAGGTGTGATCGTTTAACTTGTATTGTCATGTCATTTGTAAGAGAAGATGAAAAGGTAACACACTGTTTTAAACAGTCTTACACTGCCCTGATAAATGAACAGAGGCTTCGTATTCATTCTTTGATTGTAATAAGCACTTCTACAGATGTCCATCAGTTCAAGCATCTGTCCATTTTTTAACCAGTGTATACAGTTCAGGATTGACCTGGGGTGCAACTCACATGCATCCATAGTTATGCATATACAAGTAGGTCTGTGGGATGTGGGAGGACTGACAGAACAAACAGATGTAGCACGTAAACGTCAACACGAGACTCAACACAAGACTCAACTAAAGTTGCACTTCTCTTCTACCATCAACTATCAAGTAATTGTTTTGGCTGATTTTACAAAATAAGCAAAAATGGCCTTAACTTTATGATCAATAACAATGCCACTATCGATAATGTTATTGGTTTTAAGTATGAAATCATACAGATTGATCTTATACAGTAGTATATGAAAGGAGTTAAATGTTCAGAGATAGATTGATTTCTTCTTTATGAAGTAGTCCCACGTTGTATCTTTTGTTGCCATTATGTAAAAATCACTGTAGGGTAATTGGTAGGTAAAGATTTTAAAAATGTCAGAGGCAGTTTGCCTTGTAACTTAAAATCTGTGAAGCGATCTGTATTGACACATTACTCTCCTGAGGTTAATGATCCACAATATAATTAATTTACTGAAAATATCTAAGGTATTTTTTATTTGAAACCCTAACAAAGTAGTAAGAAAGTTCACTCATGTCCAAGGAAATGGTAAAATACTGTCAAAGGCTTATCACTGTGCTGGTGTTCCTAAATAAAGACCACTTACACCCAATTATGTATAATAATGGAAGAAACTGGATGATCTGCCACCTTGGCATTTCAATTTTTGTGCTTTTAGACAAAATAAGAAATGCCATGTGAAAGGTTCCTTTCAGTATTATTCACCCTATGTATTTGCCAAGCTTTGACTGTGGGTGGGCAACAAAGTGCAATGTACAGACTTTGGAGCTGGGTACTTTAATTGTGTTACTTTTCAAATTCATATTTTGAATTTTTTAGCTAGATCATTATGAGAACCAATATGCACTCATGCCTAATATAGGAAAGAACTTTGATATTCTTGTTTTTTTCTAATTTTTCATTCCTCTTACCCTAGATAGGGTCAAGGTGGTAATGTGGACGGCAGACCATAGCAGACCCAACAACAGTTTTCTAATTTCTCTGTCAAAAGATATCATCGGTCAGCCCCCTTGAGTCACAGTCAATAAGCCATGCTCATTAAATAGAACCTATGAAGCCCCCAGGAGACATCCTAAATGCAGACAAATATAGCACACCAATACTAAAGGGTTAAGGGATAGCAAGTGTTTAGGTGAAGGTTATATTGTGTGTTCTTTAGCAGCAATGGATTTTTTTTGTCTTTTGCAATTTGCCTTACTGTGTGAAAGTCAGAACATGGTGTGAATGCCTGGAAAGTGATATAACAATATTCATTGTGGCAGGTGCACTAAAAGGCCACCTTTCACCATCTTCTCCATCCTGGCAGAATACCAGCAGTACATCAAAATGGTTCCTTTACTAAACATAAAATATAAGTTAGCAATATGACCACTCATAAGACAAAGTATAATGTAAAAGAGGAAACAGCAATTCTATAGCCTAATGGGTCTACCTAAATGTAGTTGACTTTTGTCTGTCACAATGGGTGGCTATTCAACTTACCCACCAAAGGAGCACCAATTACTCTTCTTCTCCCCTACAGTTTCTTTCTCTGGACACTAGCCTCTCTTCCCTTTTGTCAAATAAGCCTTTGTACCTTTTTATCTCTCAAATCTGCATCCCACGTACCTCTAGCCAAGTCCTGGAATCCCTCCTAGGGTTAGATGCAACTGTTCAGTTGCTCCAGTAATATCACATTCCAGTAGTTCCTGGTCATTGTGCACCCACTGTGACATTTGTTCCTCTTTCAACACCCATCCTGCATGCTATGTTAAAACGACATTTTCTAAGTGACAAAAAGATGTTTCTTTCCCTGTCTGACCTGGCACTTTCAGAAATTTCATCCGGATCACCTGCCCTCTACAAGTCTTGGGGAACATGGGTTGTTGTCTCCCAGATTGCATCTGTTTCTTTCTTGTGTTTGTCCCCCTGTCTAAAGTTCTTCTGAGGTACCCAGCCAACATGTGGGCCATAATATCTTGTACTAAGAGTAAGATCATTCTTGCATTTTTGCCAGTATGCCTTCCATTCTGACCTGATGGTTTACTGGGATATCTAAATTGCACTGCTCCAACCTGGTGGTGCTCTGTACGTTTAATCCACTTTTGCTAGCCTAACACCCCCTACCATAGACACATTTTGGAACCCAGTAATCTGAATTGTATGGCATAGGAGAACTGAGCTTATCATGGCAGCAGTGTCTGCAGGTACTAAATCTACACAGAATACCAGTCCTTTGTTGGATAAGCACACACTCATGCCCACACTAGGTCAGCTTAAAGTTTCTAATTAATAAGGAAGAATAGTCAGAGGAAGGAAAACTGGGATATCCAGAGAAGAAAATACAAAGGGAGAACTCGATCCAGAGAGTAAAACCTTATTTCCTGGAGCTGAAAGGTAACAGTGGTAACCAAATAAGATAATTGTTGTTCATCTGAGTTATGGACCTTTAGGGATATATCTGGTACATTATGCTTCATTATTAATTGATATTTCTTGTTGTTGTTATGTTTTATTGATTTGTGTTGTGACATCATCACAGTACCATTTTGATTTTGCTTCTTCAACACAGTTGTCTTTGTTGTCAGTTGACAGTGTTCACTGTGTGTGGCATCACAATTGCTACTGTTAACAATGGCAAAATGCAGCTGTTTCTGGATAGCTCAAAGCAAATTTGGTACATTTGCAACTGTTTGGGGAAAGGACTTTAAGGCAGTAAGGACATTTTGGCTTTGTTACTTTGACCTTCAGATTCATTTTGTGTGCATTGTGTTTTGGCCACTGGTATTTTGGCATATTTTCTGTAAGGGTTTCTTTTTTTTGGCACCTTCACTTCCTGGTCCATTGTTTAAAGAAATGGTCCCTTGAGCTGAGGTTTACTATCTTTTCACAGCAATAGCCATCCATCCATCCATCTTGCAAACCTGCTTATTCAGAGCAGGGACCTGGAGAAGGTGGAGCACAACTCAGCAAGCGTTAGGTACAAGGCAGGGATTATCCTTGGACAAAATGCCAGTCCATCACAGAGAGATCTTTCACACACACACACACACAGGGGACAAATTTAGCACCAGCCCACCTATAGCCGCCATGTCTTTGGGCTGTGGAAGGAAACCCATATGGACATGGGGAGAACATGCAGACTCCACATAGGGAGCACATAGAATTTAGACCCAAGTCTCCTTCTTGCAAGGCAGAGCTGCCACCACTGTGCTACCATGAAACCCACAACAATAGTCACCAAAATATAATACTTCTGTCTTTATACCATTATTATTTTGATTTGTGTTACATTTTGTGGGGGCCTAATGCACACACTACAGAAATCATCTTTTCACCTTGCCTCTGCCTCTGCTTTTTGTACCATCCTATACAACCATTGATGCTTATTTTCATCTTCTTTCTGGTCAAAATAATAGGGAAAGGCAGTTTATTTACTTCTTAATAGCCTGCAAGAGTGCTGGAAATTAGTTGAAAAAGTGACTCTTAATCGCCAATAGAAACTGTTGCGTCCATTCACTTTAAGGATTGAAAGACCCTCAAGAATTCACACGTTTACTCCGAAGCATATTCAAGCAGAAGTAACTAAGCATCTCTAGCCAGAACTGGCACTGAGCAAAAATCCATGTATAGCACAGGGAGATCAATATTATAAGTGGAATGAACTTAAAGAAAACAATTAATGGCCTCCTCTAGAAAGCTAATAGAACCTCTGATTCAAACAATTTAATAAACAACATTTAAACTGTTTCATGCTCAGTTGGTAGAATGTTGACATGAGAACTCCAAGCAGTGAATCTGACATACCACTTCTTCTGTACTGTTTCATACAATTGATATTTTTACATTTACTGATTAATGTATTGTTGCTATACCATGTCTATGGCCAGATATGAATTACACAGCATCTGAGCATATGAGTAAAGCCTGGCCCATCTGACCATATCATTTATAATCAAAGGCACCTAGTGGAACTCACAAAGAATCCCACAGTAGAAAATATTACATCTGAGAAGGTTTGACGTCATTGCTGTGATTGTCATACATGATGCCTCCATGCATTAACACAAACTGATGAGCACTGCATTTGATGCCTACTTTTAGCTCTGGCTCATCCTTTTTTAGCACACTACTAAGAGATGCTTTTATCTTTTTCAAATGCTAAAGTGTAACCATAGCAATTGACTCTGTGTCATCTGTGTTTGCCTTGTAACAGCAGAATGGAATAATGAAGCCATTCTTTGATAAAAGATTTTATGTTGTGTTAAAAACTAACTTTTTTGTACTTTAAAATACCAATTCATCCATCCATCTATTCCAGATGATAGCTGTGGGAAGGCTGTGTGAGAACATAATGGGCGATCAGTCAGTCACTAGGTGTTCACACCCACACTTACTCATATTAAACCAGTTCAGAGCTCGCTCTTCTGCCTTACAGGGCTTGGATCCTGGCCTCATTACTGCCTATCGTGATCTCTAGGCGGAACTTTGGAGCTATTGCTGAACCCAAATTTTGCCAAACAGACCAGAATAACTAAAAAGAAGCAGTTTATTTTAACAAAAAAGTAAATGTAAGAAAATTAAATAGGCAATGGAAGACAAATGGTACAACATATAGTAAAACAATCAAAAAGAGAGCTCTACAGCTACTCTGAGCACTCCATTACTAGGTTCTATCAGGTAAATTGGCTGGACCACTTATCTTAAAAGATAAGTTCAATATTTTTCATGTTGATGTTATTTCTTCACAATCATAATATATATGAATTTGCTATATATACCTATGTTCTAAATTGAAGCATTTTTTATAAGTTGTAAGAAACACCTAACCTGTTCTTATGCATTAAAATGGAAGTGAATGGTGGGCAGGGGTGCTGCTTGTTCTTCTCTTGCAATCCACATTTTTTCCTTCTTCTTTTTCCTTCTTCCTATTCCCTTTGTCCTGCCACTCAACGGCTCATTTTTAGTTCTCTTTACGTTCTTCACTCAGTTAGAGGCTGTCTGCAAGGGGCTTTCTTGGCCCACCAGGAACGAACCACTTCTCAGGAACTCCTGGAGATAACTTCCAGTATCAGGAGCACCCTTGGAAACTACTCAGCTATCCATCTAGAATTATTAGTGGCCCTTGGTGTCTGTGTAATCCTGGACACAAGCTCTTTTTTTAAGGGTGCAACATATCGTGTTACAAGGATCTATTTGTAAGGTATAGAAAATTGTGAGACTCAATACACTGGGGAATTCCTGCTCAGGTAACCATTCTCCCGCACTTTACATCCATGAAGCTACCACTTATGCACTTATGCATTCAATATCTTTTTAAAAGTAATAACCATCAACTGGCTTAGTGCACACTGTGATTAAAGATCAATTAGTGTGTTCATTAAGTGCATTTGGCATGTTAGTCTTTAAGGAAGAAGATGCCATCAACAAATTAACCAATTCTGACATTGTTAAAGTACATTTTCAAAGAAATTAGTCAAGGATTTGGATACACTGACAAAAGAGGGCAGGTTTTATGTTAGACTTCTATTTAGTAAAGCCTGAAAAGACCTAGGGAACACTGCTATACTTCATTTTTATATTTGATGAAGCTTAGAAAAGGAAGACTAGATAATGCAGATGTCTTGTGAATCTTCCTCTGTAAACTCAGCCATACAGTCTTCAAACAGGGCTGTCTTGCCAGCATCGTAGGCCCCGGGCAAAGTAGGTCACTGGGGCCCCTGTTTTGATAGCAAAACAGGAAACATACATAGGCATCAGAAACATCGTGATCCCCTATGTTCCTGGGACCCCCAGCCAGTGCCCATTGTGCCCATACATTAAAACTGCCCTGCACTTTTGTGTGCCTATTTCCAAGGTTCCCTACAAAATTAAAGTCACAGTGTTTCCTACTGGCAATGGCCCAGGTTCACTGGTAGACAGTGCCACAGCACTTTCAACTTGTTTCCTGTACAGCCCCAAAAGAAGCCTCCTCCACAATGTTTGGAGTTTGTATTTCTTAAACATCAAATGTAAGACAGGATCCAGCCCTTAACAGGGTGCCATTCAATCACCACACACACTCACTGTAATGGGACCAGTTTGGAGTTGCCAGTCTCCCTGCATTTCATAAACTCAGAGAGAATGTGCAAGGACCACTAACCATGACTAGTCTGGGATTCAAACCCAGGACTCTGGATTATTGCAGTGCTTTTTAAAAACTGATCCCATATGCTTAAAATTATTTACCTGCAGTAAGAAGAGGGCCTAGCTACCTAATAGCAGCCCAATCAAAAGTGAACTTGTACATGCTAGTCACTTTAAACTAAATGAAAGAATAACTTGTTTACAGGGAGTTTTAAAAATGTCATTGTTCTTTATAGTTCAGAGCTTTGGCTGGTCTGATTGCTTAATTAAACTGTAAATTAACCAACATTCTCCATCACCCTGAGGCAGAAGTGTGGCTTGTTACAATGAGTTTTCATAAATGCATAAATATTGGCAAAAAGTAAATTAATGAATTCTGAAAATATTTTTTAATATAAGATAACCCTGACCTGGATAAGTAGGTTAGGAAATGGAAAGATGGATAAGAATGCTTAAGATTGTGTTCAGTCCATCTTTTAGTAAGGCTGATAAAGTTGTTTACTTTTCATTTTACCAAAGTAAAATGACAAACAGAAAGTCTTTAAGCAGGCACTCATTGATAGTCTAGAAATCATTTCATCCTTGTTGCAAGCAATTCTTGTACCTTTGAAGAACCTGTCATCAGAGCACATCTTGTCTGCATGTTTGATTCATTTCCATGCCCTTGGTGGCAGATCTGCTTTTATCTCATTCCTATGACAATACCTACCTGCAGCTAATGAAGAAAGATATATTGTCTGGTTAAAACAAAAAAATTGCTGTGAAGGAAAGAAATAAAACATCTTAACGTCCCCTCATTTTTGATTATGATGATTGCACTTTTAGGCAACATAGGCATAGCTAAGGAGGGGGATTTTGGGTTTTAACCTTCTGTGAGGTATATTTTGTGACAGTTCCTAATGATTGATCATAGATCGAATAAAGATTCCTGTACTTTCTTATTCCCTTCTGAAATGAACTTCTGACTGCACCCCTGAGCCATGAGGCTGCACAAGTTTTCTCTGGATACTTTCTTCCCACAAAGAACATATAAATGAAGTTAATTACTGGCTCTCAGTTGGCCTCATATGAGTGAGAGAGGGCAGCAAAGTGGAGTCTCGAAGATCAAAGAGTCAGTCTTTGAATTTGGCACCCATTTGTGGTTCAAATGGAGTTTACATGTTCCTCCCCTGTGTCTATGTGGGTTTTCTTCTGGGTACTCTGGTTTACCTCACACTTGCATGTGTGTTTGGTTAATTGGCAATTCCAAACTGTGCCGTGTGGATGTCTGTTTGAATGAGACATGCGATTAGCTGGCATCCTGTCAACTGCCATTTCCTGCCTTGTACCCAGTGTTGCCAGGATAGGTTCTGTCCCCCACATCTTGATTAAGCAAGGTTCAGAAGGTTATGAGTGAGTGTTCTATGTGACAGACTGGCGAGTCCCATGCATTTCTTCTTTGTGTCTGAACCTACAGGGGTTGCACAGGAAAATAAATGTATGGCTGAACGATTTCTGTATTGTAAATTCCTAACCAAGGACTTCATTGCTGAATCTAAGCATTAAAGTAAAATTTAGCATATTCTGGTCGGTTTTATTGTGGTGTTAAATATTTCCAACTCTTTGCCTGTGCTACAAACATGTGCTCTGAAATAACTGTGTACAGTGTAGGATTTATGTGGACAACATGCCAGGGAAATAAATGCAATAAACAGAAATAATTTTAATATGAAGACTAAAAGTTACAGGGTACAGATTTTGTCTTTAATTTGTTAAAATGCAGCAGTTTTCCTCAACAGTGCCTTATTGGCTGTCATTGCTGCCTCTCAGCTACGGAGTGCCCAGTTCAAATTCTTGCCTTTCCAGTAGTTGTGTGGGGTTTGTATGTTCTCCCTGTTTCTGGATATTTTTCCTTGGATGTTACAGTTGATGGACTGGTGGCTGGTCCATAGCGAACATTGTCTTCATTCAAATTTGACTGCTATGGATGCTCTTTTCTGACCTGATTAATTTTCTGAGAAAATGGATGGGTGGACTTGTGCATGGAATACCCACAATGCGGGTGTGTTTTTTTTTTTTTGTTTTACTTTTAATTTTGTTTTTGATGTTTCAGTCTATTTTTTTGTATGGACTTTGTAGTCATTTAGTCAACACAGGATGTTAAATAATATCTGGTACCATCTAATATTTGATAAATAAACACATTCACATAAACTGACATAGAGTCCCCAACTGCTGAATCTCTTGTAGTCACTTAGTTCATGTTTTAATAATTTCTCCCTTCAATAATTAGAGAATAAAGTGTACATGATTAGTTATTAACCATCCTTCCATTATTGGACCCACTTACTCCATTTTAGTGTAGCTGGAACTGGAGTCGATTCTAACAGCATCAGGCAAAAGGTAAGAGCAAACCTTAGAAAAATCAATAATTAAATAAATAGGTATCACTCCCTCACTCATCAACAAAAATCGCTATTTTCTGCTTAATTAAAAAGCTGAAATGTGGCAGGATGGTACATTTAGGCCAGTGGGTATCCACTAAGAAAGGACATTTCAATATATCAATATTGAATGGTAAAAAATAGGAAAATAACACCAGGAAAAAACTAAATACTGTACCTCAAAAATATCAAAAATGCTTTGATGAATTTAAATGAAATTTGGTGGAGTTATAGAAAAAGAAAATTAGCAAATCCATTTTTTATTAAGTGTCCATACTAACGCTTTACCAAGTACACTATGTTACTGTAACATGCTGGGCATCGCTGATAGTAGCCCAAAAAGAAAGAGTAGCAGCTGCCTGGCAGCCTGTTTGTGGTGTGCCAGTGTATGCAAAATGAAGGTCTCCAACAGAGGAGCCGGGCAGATCAATGGCTCCACAGAGCAATAAGGTGGGCTGACAGTTGAAGAAGGGGAGGTGTCTTAGGCAGGGAGGTGACGTGTGCAGTGCAGATGGTGCTGTAAAGTGGAAGGAAGGAGGAAAGTTGTGCTAAAAAGCTGCCATTTCCATACACAACATCAGTTTCAAGTGTTATAGTGGTTTAGATCAATTAAGATGAAATCCCTTTTGATTGAAAATGTACCAATTTCATTTCATGTGACGGCAGATGGAAATTGTTTGTTTTATTCTCTATCATTGTGTGAATACAGTACAGTTGGATTAGATTTGGAAATTCAGCATGGAATTTTCCAATTTTGTAGGGAGACAATGGATGACATACAAAGTTTTCTCATTTAACACAAATGGCGACAATCAAGATGATGTTGTAATGTATATGAATGATATGGAAAATCCTTCAACCTACACTACCACTCAGGGCCTTCTTAACATAGGGGCGCAATGGGCACTGGCCAAGGGGCCCATGATGTTTCTAATGCCTATGTATGTTTCTGTTTTGCTGTCAAAATAGGACCCCCAGTACACTACTGTGATGCTGGTAAGACGGCCCTGCATATCATTTGAGAATTGTTAGCTGCATCAGTATATCAAAGTGTATTTGTGTTTTGTTCTGTGTATTGTATTGTATTGACTCCCTTCTTTTTGACACACACTGCACACCCAACCTATTTGGAAAGGGGTCTCTTTTTGAACTGCCTTTCCAAAGGTTTCTTCCAATTATTCCCTACAAGGGTTTTTTTTTGGGGGGGGAAGTTTTTCCTTGTCTTCTTAGAGAGTCAAGGCTGAGGGGCTGTCAAGAGGCAGGGCCTGTTGAAGCCCATTGCGACACTTCTTGTGTGATTTTGGGCTATACAAAAATACATTGTATTGTATTGTATTTGAAGTTTACAGAAACAGTGTGTTTTTTGCTAAATCTGGGGTAAACGGTCAGCCACTTTAAAAGGTTGTGCTTCAAGGGAGCTTTATGCAAAGACCATTTTGATGTTTACAGACCTATTGCTACTAGTAGTCTTGTTCAAATTCAAAGTTGGTTACACCAGTTATCGCAATTAAGTACATTGTCTTGCTTGTCTAATGTGAACAAATTATCTGAAAACTATACTAATAAAACAGGAAAACATCAGCAGCATACTAGATATACTAAGAGGCCTATCCGTGAGAATTAAAAGATTTGTTGTTTGGTGAAAGAGAAATCCACATACGCAAGCGGCAGAGACGTGAAATGGTTGGCTCGTCCAGAGTCCATTCACTTCTCACTCTTATGAATGAGATTATCAGACACAGTTCCTGCACTCTCAGCTCCAAGCGGGGTCTGAAATAAAAGACAAAGAGTAGAATATAAAGTAGAACATCGTAAAGAGGTCCAAAAACGTTGGCTCGACATACACGCAGAGCAGGTTACAGATTATGAAAGTAATAAAATTTGAAAGTCTCAAAAAACTGATAGTAAAGATTGCATTAGCGCTAACAAATGGATATTATTACTCGGTGAAATAACGGAACAGCGAAAAGGGATTGAATATATGGACATAGGTGATATGACAGAAGTATGTACATATTGTTTGGCTTTAAACTTTAAGTTGGAGACTTGTAGATCATCTAATTCGTGTTGCCATCAGGGAAAAGTAGTGTTTCTTTCCAATGAAAAGGCTTATCAGCGAGAATTAAAAGATTTGTTGTTTGGTATAAATGAAATCCACATACACGAGTGGCAGTGACATCAAATGGCTGGTGTGTAGCGCAGGCTGGGGGGTTGGTGAGTGAAGCAAACGGGGGGCAAAGCCCCATAGTAAATATATATACTGTGTATATATATATATATATATATATATATATATATATATATATATATATATATATATATATATATATATATACATACATACTGCATATATATACATACTGCATATATATTACACTGATGTAAATTAGTGAGTAGACATAACTGGGTTTGCATGAAAATATGCTCAAATATGAATTCAGGAAAAGGTCATTGTGAGGTTTTTCATTTATTTTAGCCTGCTTTATCCTTGAAATGTAGTGCTTCTATTTTATGTTCTCTTAGCTTAGAGCTGCAGCACCAAAAAAAAAGTTCAGTGCTGGGAGATGTTACGTTTAATTTAAAAAAATCAACAGAACAATGTAGATGTTCCAAATGAAGAACTTCAACTGAAAGTTTCACTGCTCTTGAAGTAAGCATCATCACTGGTACAGCCAAGTAAGCTTCTGCGATCCTGCACAGAAGTGTGTATGTGTCCTAAAAAGTGGCTGTTCTGGATGGAGCTGATTAGAAGTACAAGGTAGTGTAGCTTTTGTTTGCAGGTTGAGTATCCATGCATGACATGATCAGTCTATTTAAGATATTCATATCCTAAGTGAAAGCATTCTATTATATATATAGCTAATTGAATATTCCAGAGTATTATTTCAGGGCTCAGACAACAATGGAACAGTAACAGGATCCCCACCAATTACCAATTGGGGAAGACCAGCATGGATACAGAAATGGCAGTTCAGAATCTCCAATTAATGCAATAAGCATACCTTTGGGAATTAGGATAAAAACTGATACAGACTTGGGGAGCACATACAAAGCTGACAAATACAGGCAGTGGCTGGACTGGGCCTTGGACACAGGGCTGTGGTGCTATGAGGCAGCAGTGGTAATCCATGCTGTACATCTCAACCATGTTGCCACAGTGACACTCACAGAACTGGAAATGCAATTTATTTTGCTGAAATAAAGTCAAATTCTCAGCCTGCCAGCCATGAGCTCAGTTTTGTTGGTTCACCAGTTAGAAATAAGCTTGGTACCTGAAAAAGCCATAGGCTATAATCAAATAAAAGGAGAAAAAATTATTTTTAGAAAAAAAGCAATATAAAATGATGGATAAAAATAGGGAACAGAGAAAAGGAAAGCATTCATAAGATGAAAACATTTACACCCCGTTCTGTAGGTCTATGGTAAATCTGTCAATCTCCGTTTGACCACTCTCAGTGTCCAGCAGTTTCTGTTGTTGGCAGATAAGGAAGCAGCTGCAGGGCACATATTATTGACATTTTAAGAAATGCTCAGTCGATGCAAAATTTAATTTCCTGTGTAAAAGCCAAAGCCAAATATTTTTTTGAAAGAAGTCAAGACCAATAGTGTTTGTTTGGGAAGTTGAGGCCACCTTACACCTCTTTAAAGAGAATCAAAAATAAATTATGGAGCACTCAAGAGAAGTGACAACCAGTTGAAGTAGCATCGAGCTGGTTTTCAAAATCTCAGTGGAAGTTTCAGAATCAGTGGAGAGGAGGCAAGAGCTGAAGACCAGTGTTTGAAAGGGTCACTAATGAAAGAGGATTATCAGTGGTCCGTAAAATATTCTTTGTTGCTATTGTCTAGAGATGA
This sequence comes from Polypterus senegalus, assembly GCF_016835505.1. Classification (NCBI taxonomy): domain Eukaryota; kingdom Metazoa; phylum Chordata; class Cladistia; order Polypteriformes; family Polypteridae; genus Polypterus; species Polypterus senegalus. Next base: position 75,692,132 of record NC_053158.1, read on the forward strand.
TCTCTTGGAGAGTAGGAAATAAGAAAATGACTCAGAGGGCTGAATATCTAGACTTCTTTTCTGGGAAGTGAATGCCCCCACACTCACTGAGAGAAGCCTTTTGTGAGAGAAGCCCTTTGAATGCAGATAAACATGTGCCTGTGGTATAATACCATTTTATTTCCCAAAGCAAGACCACTAGTGGCTACCAGGAAGCACTATGTGTTCACATAATGCTGCATGATGGAGTCAGAGGTCCAGACTAATCATTCAGTCCTTTTTTTTTTTTTAAAGAGTTTTTCTTTTCAAGAGCTGACACAACAGGCTTTACAAAACAGTTAAAATTACTGTGCAAGAGTAATCAAATAATACCTTGCATTGTAACAAAGGAGCAAGACCCCAAAGTCTTATACTGTATATAGGACTAAACTGTGTAGGCTACATTCCAACTGTTATATAATTATGATAAATTGCTCATCTCAAAGGCTGCATTTTTTATTTTTAATAGGTGGCAGATGTTAGTACACAATTTCTCAATGCTACATGTGTAGTGAATGACAGTAGAAAGTCTTTAAATCTGACAAATGGCAGACTTTTGCCAAATCAGGTAATGAATGCACAATTCTGGACCTGTTCTCAAATTTCAGCATAAATAATATTTGGAGAAGTGACCCTGACGTAGAATGAAAAGTCTAGCTGCATTGGCATGATCCCTTCTAGTATCTTCTTTGATATGCCGCATGCAGTTGTATCATCAGTAGGCAAAAATCCAACTTCCTTTTCCTTTACTGTACCCCACATACCTGACGCATGCAACCGTTAATTCCTGTTTTGTAATTTGCCCTTGGACTTGTCAGCTCTTAGAGCAAAATGAGTGCCAGCAATTTCATTTACTATCACTTTCTGTAATATTAATGTTGTAGTCAACTCCAGGAAATCTTTCTTCACATCAAAATTCTTATTTGGAGATCATACTTGGCATACACTCTCTTGTTCCAAGTATCATCACCACAAGGTGGTATGTCCTGTTTGGCACAAAACAACACAATGCCCAGAATTACCTTAAGGTGTTGCCATTTTTCACTGAATAAATGATAAGCCTATTTTGGCATCGGAACATACTGTATATGCTTAAAAACTGTTCCATGGCCATTGCTTTGAAAGGCACGATAGCCATCATATTTATCAAAGGCGATCAGGTGTTGCTTATAAGCTTGTTTCACACAGGCCTGCCTCAAGCTCATCATATCTCTGTAGCCCTCTGACAACACATATTGCAAGACACGGCATCTTCCGATATACTGTATTCTAAGAACATAACATGCTGTTATGCCTTGTGACAGAAAAATATTGAGATTTCCAAAGCTTTGTCATATAAAGAAAAACACCCAATGTTAACTGTGCAGGCGCCTAATTCATTGACAGCAAATCAGCAGGCAGAGTGGTAACTTCAAGACCCCTGAGGAAGGTGTGTATTCTGTTGATGATTTCAGCCACTTCTCATTGTGCTTGTGTTGTGACAGAGCAATAAAGTATCAGCTTTTTGGCTTCTGTCCTTATTTTTTTATATATAGTAGCTAATTAAAAACTTCCGCTTAGCTATAATCACATCTAGGCTTGCATCTGTTTAGTTGGTTATTTTTAGTTTTTGATTATTAATAAGAACATAAGAAATTTGACAAACGAGGGGAGAACTTTTAGTCCATCAGGTTTATTTGTTTAGCTAATAGCTAAGCTGTCCCAATATCTCATCCAGATACGCCTTAAAGATTGTCAGTGTTTCTGCTTCAACTACATGGCCCTGTAGTTTATTCTAGACCCCCACAACTCTTTGAGTAAAGAAGTGCTTCCTGGCTTCAGTCCTAAATGAACAACATCTTAGTTTTTGCTGGTATCTTCAACTATGTAATTCTTCTGGGCCTATTATATCAATGCCTTGTAGAATTATGAAGACTTGGATTAGGTCCCAATTCAGTCTCCTCGGCACGAGACTAAACAGGTTTAATTCTCTGAGTCTGTCAGAACAGAACATGACCTTAAGTCCTGGGATGTACCTGGTTGCACTCCTTTGGACAGCTTCAAGTGTTGCTATATCTTTTGTGTTGCATGGAGATCAGAACTGCACATAATACTCCTGAAGCAGTCTCACTACTGCAATATACTCAATGTATAATGTGCCTCAATTTATATTCGACAGTTTTTCTAATATAACCTAAAGTATTTTTGTCTTATTAATAGCATTTGCGCATTGCTTAGATGATGAAAATATTGTGTTGCTTCCTTTAGAACTGTGTCTCCTAATAGGATTTCCTTTTTATGTGGTTTTAGTGTTTGGGACTTGCTTTACCTGTTGTCAGTGTTATTATTTTTGTTATGGTGACGCTGCCCATGCTATTTTTGATTTTTGTTTTGTTTCAGGCGCCACCATATTGTTGGTAGTGTTACAAACTGCCGAGCTCCAGAAAGGTCAATATTAGGCATGCTTTCAAATTTTAGACATACATTTTTCGAGGTGTAACCCACAGACTTTTAAGTCTGCAACAGGTCTAACAACAAAAATGAGTAAATGTATCAAATAAAGTTCTAAAAAAAAAGCCCTCATCTCGTCATACAAATTATGTTAATATTTTTTGAGCTGCATCTCAAACCTATAAATACATTAAAAAAATGGGCAGAAGTAAAGGCTAAATGTTGTGAATTTCTTAAAAGTTTAGAACAGTGTGGAATAATATTCTTTCTATGATAAGAGATCATTTTAAAGAAAGAAATAGTTCATTTTTAATGTTTGTAAGACAAAGGAGTGATGAAACATGAATCCTGTTCAAAGGGTGTGCCAGTTGCACTGTCTAGTTCGGGTTGCAGGTCTTCTATAGGGTCAATGACTTGCAAACTGTGAAGGAAACAGATAGACGTGTCATATCTCTGGCCCCAACGTAACCTCTTCCTGTGTTCCCTTTGCTTTTATCCCAGCAAACACATCCGGGTAATCATATTCTTGACAAAATATGCTAATTTAATTAATGTGTGCTGGGTTTGTGCCTGTCCTAGCAGTTTTAGGCACAAAGCAAGCACCAGAATGTGAATAGCATGGCAGTTCATCACATGTTGGACTAGAAACACATGCAGACCTATTCACACATCTCAGTATTGGATTAGTTTATAGCAAACAGACAACTTAACCTTTATGTACTGAGAATGTGGAAGAACACTGAAGGGATGCTCATTTAAAGCATTCAGACTCTACATCACACCATTGTATCAACATAATGTGTTTATGTTTATTTAGTAACAAGCAGGGGACTCTTACAGTGACCCTCCACACTCAAAATAAGACCAAGAAGGCAGAAATATTTAGAAATAATTGTTCTTTTAATAAATATTCTACAAAAGATGTTTTTTCTTTTAATATTCAAAAACAATGTTGTACTAGGCACATAAGGAAGGAATGTGAAAAACAAAATATCAATTTTCTAATTCATAAATACCACCCAGCACTCCCTTTCTCATCTCCTACCTCTCACTGTGTTTTTCTGTCCTGCATTTTTCCAACCATAATCTGATCTTTCAATTGAACTCTTAAATATGTGTACAAGTTCAAGTGCATACAAAGTACAATTCATGATCCCTCAGAATAATAGCAATGATACTATACCAGCAAAAAGACACACACACATAAAAAGCATATGTATAATGCAACACATTTATATAATAACAGATTATGTACATATATATATATATATATTAGCAAATTATTAGGAACACTATACTAATACTATGTAGGGCCTCCTTTTGCTCTCATGCCTTAGTTCTTATGGCATAGATTCCACAAGATATTCCATTGAGATTCCATTTTGACATAATTTTTCAGTTGCATATTCATGCTGTAAATCAACAACAACAACATTTATTTCAATAGCATATTTTCATACAAACAATGTAGCTCAAAGTCCTTTACATGATGAAGAAAGAGAAAAAAGACAAAATAAATAATTAAAATTAGGGAACACTAAATAACATAGAATAAAAGTAAGGTACTATGTCCAGGGAGGACTGAAAAAACAAAAAAAAACTCCAGACGGCTGCAGGGGATCCAAACCACGAGACCGCCCTGCCCCCTCTAGGCATTCTACCTAACATAAATGACCTCAATCAGTCCTCATTGTGTTCAGGGTTCTCATGGAAGAATCTGATGATGATGGTCATGTGGACTTCTGGCCTTTAATCCATCAATGTAGGGACATCACGGTGCTTTGATTAGGTGGTGGTGGTGCAGATCACCACCCCAGAAAACCGGAAAAAGAACAGAAGAGAAAGTAGAAGTTAGTACGGATTTTGGAGCCACCATGAATTATAATGGTAATTAATTGAATATAGAGAGCATAAGGATTTAACTAAGATGTAGTTATGAGAAGGCCATGTTAAAGTAATGTGTTTTCAGCAGTGTTTTAAAGTGCTCCACTGTATTAGCCTGGCGAATTCCTATTGGCAAGCTATTCCAGATTTTAGGTGCATAACAGCACAAGGCCGCCTCACCACTTCTTTTAAGTTTAGCTCTTGGAATTTTAAGTAGACACTCATTTGAAGATCTAAGGTTACGATTTGGAGTGTAAGGTGTAAGACATTCCGAAATATAAGATGGAGCGAGATTATTTAAGGCTTTGTAAACCAAAAAGCAGTATTTTAAAGTCAATTCTAAATGGCACAGGTAACCAATGTAGTGACATCAAAACTGGAGAGATGTGCTCCGATTTTCTTTTCCCCCGAGCTAAGATTCTAGCAGCTGCATTCTGCACTCGTTGCAATCGATTGATGTCTTTTTTTGGTAGTCCTGAGAGGAGTGCGTTACAGTAATCTAGCCGACTGAAAACAAAAGCGTGAACTAATTTTTCAGCATCTTCAGCAAATTCAGGTCAATCTTTACCTCCGCCTTGACTTTTAATCTTAATGCATCCAGTTTATTTCTAAAAACCTCATTATATCCATTATTGCCAATAATTAAAATTTCTGTTTTCTCCCTATTTAGTTTGAAAAAATTACTACTCATCCATTCGGTAACACAAGTGAGATGTTGTATTAGTGAATCAATAGTGTCTGGGTCGTCAGGCGCTATTGATAAATACAGCTGTGTGTCATCAGCTTAGCTATTGTAGCTCACGTTATGCCCCGAGATAATCTGACCTAACTGAAGCATGTAAATCAAAAAGAGCAGCAGACCCAGGATAAAGTCTTGTGGAACACCATATCATGTGTCTTTATATAATTACCACAACTAACAAAGAATTTTATACCTGCCAGGTAGGGTTCAAACCAATTTAAGACACTGCCAGAGAGGCGATTTCTAAAAATATTGTGATCAATGATATCAAATGCGGCACTCAGATCTAAGAGGATGAGAACAGATAAACGGCCTCTGTCTGCATTTACCTGCAAGTCATTTACTACTTTAACGAGTGCAGTTTCTGTACTGTGATTTGTTCTGAAACCCGTCTGAAACTTATCAAGAAAAGCTGTTTATTGAGGTGATCTGATCTACCACATCCTACTGGTGGTCTGTTAAAAGCAGATCTCGTGACTAGGTAGAAGACTGAAGAACAACTGAGCTCATTGTCATGTTAATGAAACCAGTTTCAGATTACATTTTCTTTGTGACATGGGTACATTATCATGTTGGAAATAGACATAACAGGATGGATTAAGTGTGGTCAAGAGGGGATGCACAAGGAAGAGGAGGAAGAGGTTGGGAGCATGCGCTTATAGCATGTTGCTGTGCCTATCACGCGACGAACCACCTGATGCACAAGGTCAGTCAGCAACAATGCTCAATTGGGCCATGACATTCAAATGATGATTACTTGGTATTATCAGGCTGAAAATGTGTCAAGAAAACATTCCCAAAGTACTACACCACCACCACCAGCCTGGGCTGTTCACAAGAGGCAGGTTAGATGCACGGATTGATGCTGTTAGTGCCAAGTTCTGACCCTACCATCCATGTGCCTTTGCAGAAATCAAGAATTACCAGATCAGGCTATTTTATTTTAGCAACTAGTTTTGGTGAGTCTGTGCCCACTGCAGCTTCAAGTTTCTGTTCTTGGCTGACAGGAGTGGAGCCTTCTCTTGTTGTAGCCCATTTTCCTCAAGGTTCAACATGCTCTGAATTCTGAGAAGCTTTTCTACTTGCCCCAGATGTACAGAGTGGTCAACTGAGTTACTGTAGCCTTTCTCTCAGCTCAAACCAATCTGGCCTTTCTTCTCCTCTTTCTGATTAATAACACATTTCTATCTGCAGTAATTCTACTCACTGAATGTTTTTTGTTTTGCGCACAACTCTGAGCAAACTTAAGAGAGTGTTGTGCGTGTAAATCCCAGGATATCATCAGTTACAATACTACTCAAATCAGCCTGTCTGGCACCAATTATCACATCATGGTCGATATCACATTTTTTCTCCATTCTGTTAACTGAATCTCCTGACCTGTATCTTCATGCCACATGTTTGGCTGATTAGATAACTGCATGGATATGCAGGCGTGCAGGCGTTCCTAATAATTTGTTCAATGAGTATACTGTATGTACATATATACAAGAACATATAAAGTTTTGTTATTTTGGTTTGCTGTTCAGTAACTGATGACTTTTACATAGGAACTGGCCATGAATCTACTGTTGCAAGTGCCTATGGTCCTGCACCATTTTCCATATGGAAGGAATGAGAAAAGTTACAATTCAGGAAGGCTAAGGTCTTTAATAATACTGTTTGACTTTCTAAGGCAGTATGTGTAATATACCCTCCTAACTCTAACCCTAAAGCCACTATGGCTTTAATGGTAGCTTTAAAACCATGGGGCCCTGCTTTTAATCCTGGAGTTCCTGGTGCACCCACACTTCTGTGTCTTCCAATGCCCATAAAGTGCCAGGTTTTTCAGGCAGCATTCTTGCTGCCCACTCTAACAAATGATCATTATAAGTAAAGAGTACAAGGTGTTATACTTGGGTAAGTTTCAAAAATAATTTTTATTTACTTAATATCTTTTGGCCCTTGTCATACTGGTTTTCCATGTTACTAAATGGAAGAGGAGGAAAACAAAATGATTTGACACTTGGATGAACAAGATTTTACAGTTCTGGACAAGCTAAAGATGTGTGGGTGCTCCACCTTACCAATGGCTTGGTGCAGGCCTGCTCTTTTGTGCGTTGCAGATGAGGTAAACATTAATGAGTGCTCAGCAGTTCTGTGTGAGGCACTCAGTGTGATGTCTGTGGGGTGTTCTTTCCAGTTTTGTGCAGGGTAGCACCCCAGTGGACCAAGGATAATTAATGAGGACATACAATATATTTGACCCCAAGTGTGTTTTAGCAGCTTTCACAGCTTTAAAGTAGACCTGAAAATGGGTTGATTGATGGGACAGACAGTTTATTCCTTTAATTCTCAGCTACTGACGACTTTTACTTTAATTTTCTGTTGAGGAAACAGCACAATTCTAGTGTCAAATTGTGAATGTCCGTCAGGCTAGTAACCTTGCCCAAAATGTGAAAGAATCCCATAGACATGGAAATACTGAAAATTAACAAGCAAATATTCCTTCTGACACTTAAATGCATTTTTGTCTATAATGGCAGGGAAAGGAAAAGCTTTACTGCAATGTTCTGTATTTAGAATACATTAGTATGTTTATTTTCAAGCGATTTTCTTTTTGTCCACCAGAGTGCAGTAGGACACAAATTCCAAGTCAGTGATAGAAGCCAGTCATGCTGTGTATGATGTTACACAAATTATTACACCAAATTTGTTTTCATTATTTATGTAATTTTCTGTGAAGAAATTGTTTAATTTAATAATAGAGTGATTCAAATTATGAGTAAAAAAGTGGACTGTGGTTTCTTGGTTTTTCATGCATTGGTTTGTGGTGAGATCGCTCTTTTATTACAGATTGATGGATAATCAAAAAAAAAGTCTAAAGAAACAAAAAAGAAAAACTTGATTACATTATAGCATAATATAAAATTGCCGAACTCTCTCAATTCTGTTCATGGTCAGATGGGGTCAGAGCCGCAGGTAGACTGGATGGCAGTAAATTAAAGTCACTGTCACACAGGCCCTTAGATTTGTGTCAGTGTGCCACCCTCTGTACAGTCACCAGGGTGACCTCAGTTTTCTCCAGAATGCTTGGTTCAGGTCCTGGCAGCTTCACGTTTGTTTCAATCCCACAGCAATTAATTACCACTTCCACTTCACAAAATGCTTATATTTGTTATAATGAAAACATTTTAGTTTTACGTTCATTTTAAAATCAGCATAGAGATCACTTTATGGAACCTGCAGGCTCTGCTTGGGTCTTGTGTATTCTGATGTCCCAAAGACTGACAGTCTAGTTTTATTTGTGTCTCTAAACTTGCTTGGTGTGGTTTAAGGAGTATGGGTGAGTGTAAGAGTGTTCTCTGTGCTTCCAGGCCAGACTAACGTTCCACACACACACATATACCACAGAATATGAAAATGATTGAACAGATGTATAGAAAAGAATTTATTATTTACAGGTCCCCAAAGTAATCTGTAGGTGGCGCAGCAGTTAGTATTACCTCCTCACAACAGCAAGGACGTGTCGGTGTGGAGTGTACATGTTCAGCCTGTGTCTGGATGGCTTTGATCTCTACTACTGTTTTTGTTCAACATCTCAAAAATGTTGTGTGTTTGTTTAATAGGAGACTGTAAATTGTTCTTTAATTGAATGTGCCGTGCATGGAACTGACTTCCCATCCAGGGTGGGTGACTGCCTTGAGATACATTTTAGCTCCCCAAAGGCCTTTAGTGGAACGGCCATGTTTAATGCATTTGCAGACTAACAGCAAATAAAATTGTCCTTAGAGATTTATGGTGATGCATTTTTATTTATTAATATTTAATAGGAGCATACCCCCGTGACCCTGTAGTTAGGATATAGCGGGTTGGATAATGGATGGATGGATGGAATATTTAATAGGAACTTATGTTTAGCCTTGTAGAAACAAAAACATATCCTTTTCTACAATGGCATTATCAGTCAGTTGTTCTAAATTTCATATAGTACCTACTTTAATGATCAGCCTACCCTTTACAACAGGTTACCACATTTCAAGTTAAGAACTGAATGGCACTGAGGTGAAGAAGAACAAGTTGCAATAACCTGGAAAGCCATAACTTGAGCGTCACTCAGCATGTTCAGTAGCAGCACTAACAACTGTGGCGCCCGGTGTTGACATCAGCATGATACCAAGAAACAACTGAGGAGACTTTTCATACTGTACCTGTAATTTTGGCACCAGGACTTTGTGCTTATTTGAAGAAGGAGCATCATACGGCTGGCTTCTTTTCCATGAACTGGAAGGTGCACTTGTAGTCTTCCTTAGTGGCTATTTCAAATTAAACATGGTCCTCCAAAAACTTTGTTAATTCTTGGGTTTACCATGAACCAGTAGAGTAAATTCTGCCCAGCAGAGGTCTTTTTGCACCCTGACACCTGCTGATGAATTTAAAAAGAACATGGTTTGCCCCAGACCTCTGTTCTTGGACTATCCTTTAACCCACTATTTATTCTTTTGTATATGTGACTACTAATGACAACTTATTCTACTTCTCTAATGACCTTTTATATCTTGACACCTACTGTCAACCCCATAAAATAAAGTGTGACAAAAGCAGATATAAGGAGTGGAGGTGAGCCCAGATATCCCCACTTTTTCACGTGTGTCCTGCTTTAGCAGCTTACAGTCCATGCATTCATCCTTTTATTGATCTTCATCCTGGACAGGATCACAGGGAAGCAGAAACTTATCCCAGCAAGCATAGGGCACAAGGCATGAATAATCTCTGGGCACTGTACAAATCGATCACAGGGTGAGCACACAGACACACACACACTTGGGCCAATTTAGCATCGCCAATCTACCAAACCCCGATGTCTGTACTGTGAGAAGAAACCTTGAGGTCTTAATACATTGAACTAAGAGTGCTATATTTAAAGAAAAGGCCCGACATCCTGCACTGCTGTCAATTACGAATGGGAGGGGAGTTTTAATATCCCGAGGCAAATGCTCTCGGTGGGTCACGGGTTGCTGCTGCATATCAGTCTTGGAAGGCAGAGGGGGATTTTTTGAGTGTAGCTCTACTGCTCAGCAGCCGTGGCAATCATAGCAGTCAAAAACCACAACTCGGAGCTGCTGATCGGGAGAATGGAGATGGATTAGAGAGCCACAGCCAGCATCCTTTTAAAATCCCATAATAAAACTAAAGACAAGGAACTGAGTAAAGAAGAACAAGTGAATCAGAAGGCAGAGTGCTTCTCTTTATTTTCGTTTTACGTGCCTGCAGGCCTCAAATGGCACAGTCGTAAATTAAACTGAGAGCAGAAAAGGAGTCCAAAAAGTAGTCTGTTTGTTATTACAGAACAAATTTGTTGGGTATGTGTGTCCGCTGGATGCAGTTGTGTAAGTAAGACTTCCTCCATTTTATCTCTTTCTCTTTCTCTCTCTTGCTCTCGCTTTGTACGGGTGTTTCTGGATGATGCGACATTTTGGATCTCTGCTCCATTTTGCTTTGTCATACCTAACATAATTACTACAGCGATTGATTGGTGCACATTTGATTTTTCATTTGAATTTTTCAGCAGATTGTTTTCCGAGTGTTTCCCTGTAAAATATGCACAGTTAACACTCTATGTGGTGGTCTGTCTCCTTTTCCCTGATGTTTACCAAACAGATAGGTTCTGACATCTAGCGCGTCATGTTTCATTTTTATTGAGTAGCCATGGATATAATTTGGAGGCCTTCAAGTTTTTTCTGCCACATATTGAGCTGACCAGAAACTTGAATTCTCTCTGCAAGCGTTTAGAGCTCTGGCTGACCTTTGCACAGCAAACTGGCAACAGCTGTCACTTGGCGGCTTGCTCTGTGCATAAACCCTGGAAAGGATGCCATATCAAAGTGTCAGACCCCCATTGCTGCCTATTTTAATCAGCCAAGTTTTGATGGATTCAAACAGATGTGTGGCCATGAGAGTGCTGTGCTTCTTCAACATGTCATGTTTATTTTAGTTCCTCTAAAAAAGAATAACATTATTACTTTTATGTTGTTTGTTATTATTATCTTTATCTTGGAGTGGTATCTAATCCAGAATGAATTCCTGCTTTTCACCTAGTGCTGCCAAGACAGGCTGTAGCCCCTCCTAGGCCCGGTTTATTTTAAACAATTTTAACAATGTTAAATATTTATCCATTTTGCAACTTACTTAAGCAGTTCAGTGTCATGGAGGCTAAAACCAATTCCAGCAGCAATGTGAGGAAAGCAAGAACCAGTCCTGGACTTGGTGGAACTCCACTGCACATCATAACAGTGATAATAATAATAATGATGATGAAAATGATGATGATGATGATAATTATTACTACTATTACTGTAATATCTCCATTACCAAATCTTCTGAAACTGTGGCCACTGGCACATCTCCTTAAGGATCCCAACTTTAATCAGCTCATTGACCTGGAGGGAGTGAGTGAGTGCAGATAGTGTTGACCCTGATCCCAAGCCAGGTGCACACACTGGACAAGGCAGAACAGAGAAGGAACTGGAGAAGATCAGGAGCCCCTCTCCACCATACCATTTTACTGCTTGGTCATTGCTGTACATAGGCATAATGTCTGTATTCATCTTATTATACATTTTACAATTCTTGTAATGAACTAAAGTTCTGTAACCATCTACATCATTACCTTAAGTATTACAGTATTTTTATGATGATGATGATGACGATGATGATCTGCAGTGGAGTACTTACAATTATTATTAGCATTACTGCTACTATTATTGTTTTATTTTTTCATTCCGTTCATTTCATTCATTCCTTTCTGAGTTATCATTTTTCCATTATAAAGTTAGAGAACCAGAGTTCAGCTAGCACATTCTCTGTATGGGGTGCTAATCCACTTTACAGACAACTCACATATCCCACGCTCACTCCACTTAAAGTCATCTACCAAAATAATTCACATCTACAAACTGTAAGACCACAACGTTCCTGGAGTCATACATACTCTGACTCTGTACACCCCTGTCAGAAACTGAACTGAGGTCCATAGATAATGAGGTGGGGTCATTATCCTCTTTACTAACCATATAATAATATCTTTGTTAATTTAAATATAAATTTCCTGAATCATGAAAAGAAATTTTAGGTAACTGCTCTCTACAGGCAATAGTCTTCTTCTTCTTTCGGCTGCTTCCATTAGGGGTTGCCACAGCGGATTGTCTTTTTCCATATCTTCTTGTCCTTGTCATCTTGATCTGTTACACCATTCATCTGCATATGCCTCTCTCACCACATCCATAAACCATTTCTTAGGCCTCTTCCTCTTGCCTGGCAGCTCTATCCTTAGCATCCTTCCCCCAATATACTCAGCATCTCTCCTCTGCACATTTCCAAACCAACGCAGTCCCGCCTCTCTGACTTTGTCTTCCAACAGTCCAACTTGAGCTGACCCTCTAATGTACTCATTTCTAATCTTATCCTTGTCACACCCACTGCAAATCTTAGCATCTTTAATTCTACCACCTCCAGCTCTGTCTCCTGCTTTCGGTCAGTGCCACCATCTCCAACACATATAGCATAGCTGGTCTCACTACCGACCTTCCCTTTCACTCTTTCTGTGTCCATTCATCAATTCACTGAACCCATTAACCAGGTCTAAGCTCACAGGAGTTGGAGCTGTTCTATCTGGTTACAAGGCAAGAAACAATCTGGATGTGCCTGTCCATTGCAGGGCACACTAAATGAACTTAAATGCATCAGTTAACCTTTGAGATGTAGAATGGAAAACTGGAACACCCAAAAAAAAGCACACAGGGAGAACATCCAAATACCACACAAACAATGAGCTAGCCAGAATTTAAACCCAGTATTCAGACTCAGTCACAAACAGGAAGAGAGACAAGATGTTCCCTTAGTGGAGTCCAACACCCACATTTGCTGTTTTATCTGTCCATTTTTCCTCTCAGGGTTTCAGTGACCTTCATCCTTTCTAGGAATGCCCCATACAACTCTCACCAACTATGGAAAAACCTAGTATGTGAAATCCTTCCAGGTTTTCGGCAAATTAAGAAAATGATGTTGCCCCTATAATTAAAAATCTCTAAATTTAATTTTTCCTGAGCTTCACATACACAATATTGTTTTTTTTTTCACAAATAAACAACACCTTCCATTTAAATCACGCAGTCACACCATTTAAATAACATGATCGTAATCCTACGTTTTCATTGGTAGGCAGTCGATCCTCATTGGTTAATGGAGTTGTCTTGCAGTATGTAAAATACTGTGTACATATTAGCTTCTTTCATCATGCTATGACTGGAATGAAGACATATTTGGCTATCACCATTACCTTATAACATCAGAAAAGACCTAGTAATTACAAAAAATTAACAAAAAAAACAATTTTGAAAAAAAAGGCAGTTACTAGGTTTTTCTATTGCATGTGAGAACTGTTTGCAGTGATTAAATTCATAAAGTGCCCTCAGCTTATTTTAAATATGTGATTAAAATGTATGTGGTATTTAGGCCTAATTAATCATTGTTCTGGTCTTGCTAACTTCATAAATTTGTCTTTTCTTCTGTGACGTTGTGACAGCCACTCTTTAAGCAGACCAGGCTAGATTAGGGTGGTAAATATGATTGGTGATTTTTAATGCATTGAAGGATGTCCTACAGTACTATTCTCTCGATGAAAAGAGAAATGAGTCATGTTTAAAATACAGGACAAATGAGGATTTTTAAAAAATGAATCGGGGTACCAAAATTGAGCAATCAGGTAACCCTGAGCTAGATCAGCTCTTGTTTCACTCATACGACAATCATTTTGGAGATGTGTCTATAAACAGGTGACATGATTGTAAATATGACTGTTGAATTTTGCTTTTACTCCCCTAAATATCATCATCATTTACTTTGGTTTATTAGACACAGAAGTGTTTTTTGATGAACATTTTCTAATCAGTTATTTTCAAGTTTTTTTATAGTTTATTTAGAGTGGTCTTTGTGTGGATTAAAGCAAAAGATTGACACTACGCTGTTCCATAATAGAATATAAAACCTTTATTACATGTAAAATAGTCATGAAATATTATAGCAACTTCGGTACACCCTTATAGTGGGGTGTACTTGTGCAGAATGAAGGGGGCTCTCAAAATCGAATTGATTGAATGAAAAAATGTGCATTTTTAGCTGCTTTGTGTGTCCCACCCTGTTAACCCTAGTCTCTCAGAGCCATGCATATAATTCATATGACTGGAGACAACTATCAGTGAATTTGGCTTAAATGTGGGTGGAAATAGACAGTTCACTGAGTGTACCATTTCTATAGCAATCCAACACCACATGAAGGCTCAAAGTAGAGGCAGTGATTTTAAACAGCAAAGATCAATGGTAGGTCGTAAGTAGGTGGGCAAGTAGGTAGGTTAGGAGCATGCATTGCCGCATCCACCAAACTACAAACCATCTCAGGATCCTGAATTAGGAACTAAGTGCATGGTCCAACTGACAGCAAGATGGATAAACCATGTATGGCTGAAAAGTCTCCTAAAAAGACCACTGTTGAGCATAAAGGTGTGTCATGGGTGCAGAGAACACATTGAAGGTGTTGCAAAGGATAAAAGAAGACTTTACTTTGGCTTTTGAAGACATCACTGGACCAGTGCTAAAAGTGAATGATGATTTGCTGCCAGTGCTGTGTGTGGTGCCTGTTGTCCACAGTTGTGCCAGACTTGGAATTGATGTGAGGTTGAAGATTTGTCAGCTACAGTAGTAGAAGGATGAACTGTAAAAAATGCACTTGAGCTAAATAGCATGTCACTCCCTGTCAAAAGGAGGTACGAAGAATTGCCATTAAAGAGAGTGGACAACAAAGAGCCACAAGAGATGCAGATTTTGGGAGTCAAATATACTTGTCAAATCTAACACCACTCTAGCAGAACCATGGAAGACGCTGTACAACTTCTGCCTTCTGACAGCACATCTTAGGGCTCATTTATACTTCATGCTCAGAGCGCATACACGCGTGTATCATAGCTGCCACGCGCTCCCAGCGTTCATTTGATGCATCCTCTGAGCAGGTCCTCGGAAATTAATTAATTTTCATGATGAAATGCATTAAAGTATGTATGTTATATTTTGCAGATAAGTCGTTAACTTTATTTAAATAATGAATACTGATAATAATTACACATGCTGTGGCGGCACGGTCTGCCTCGCAGAGAGTCACGTCCCTTGTGTTCCCTGCCTGGAGTTTGCATGCTTTCCTGGTGGGATTCCACTGTATGCTCCGCTTTCCTTCCAAAGACATGAAGGTTTGCGGATCTGGTGACACTAAAATGACGCCTGTGGGTGTATATGTATGCGTGTGCTTGCATTCACCTTGCGATGAGCTGATGCCCCATCCAAGGATTGTTTCATTCTCATGCCAAGTGCTTGCAGGAATAGGCACATCCCTCGATTGATGAATTTAATCATTAAACTTCCTTTTCAGAGATTTTGCGGCAAGGTGCTTGCGTAGTAGCAGCGTCCGCTGGAGCATGCATCGCGTTGCATGAAGTATAAACCTGGCCTTAGAGAATAACTGTGTCTAACTAGAAATGCCCATGTCATACCAGAATATAACCATAGAGTTTTAACACATATTGCTCTCTACAAAATATAATTTAATCATTAAACTTCGGTTAATTGTGTTTCTGAGCTCTTGATAACAACAATTTTAGCTTTCTATTTTCTCTCATTGTCAAGTTTTTGTGTCCCGTTTCTTTTTCTCCCTCCTTGTCTCATCCATCCATCCATTATCCAACCCGCTATATCCTAACTACAGGGTCACGGGGGTCTGCTGGAGCCAATCCCAGCCAACACAGGGCTCAAGGCAGGAAACAAACCCCGGGCAGGGCACCAGCCCACCGCAGCCCTCCTTGTCTTTCCATAATTATTTTACATATTTGTTTCATACACGAGGAGAAACTGAACACTGCCACCCTAAACATTTAAAGTGTGTGGACTGGAGGAAACTGGGGTAGGGTATTTCGGAAGAAACCCTATATAGCTTTTTTCTCCTCTCTTCACTACAGAATTTTTAGCTACTTGTCCCCAGACGTGTACTCTCACAGAATAACATCAGGCCCCACAAGACTCTATAAATGTTGAACAGGATTCAGCATGTTAAGAGTAAATTAATGGGCTCTTTGTAGTTATTAAAGTTTTGCACTGACCACAGCCTGAGGCCATCACAGCTGGATTGGAAACCTTATCTAAACCCGCTCTGAAGTGGGTGCCAGTCCATCACAGGTCATACTCATGCACTCATCCCCCCATCACTCACGCAGGACCAATTTAGAGTTGTTAGTTAATCAAACATGCACAGCCTTTATGTTACTTACTTAATAGCACTGTGTATAAAAAGGAGCAGTTGCAGCTTGTAAACTGCCAGGCAGCATCAGAAAGGGTCACACCCCTGAAATCTGCAAAGTGGAGACATATCTGGAATGAGAATGAGCCATTAGTGTCCATCAGTGTTCCTTCGGGGCTACTGTGCTATGCCCTTGTAGCTCAAGGGTGAAATTTACTCTAGTAGACATCATTCTTTAACGATCTGACTGGATCTGCATTGCCTTAAACCTATCTGGATGTATTGAAATGCAACTTGAGGACAATCTCCTGAAATCAGAACAGAAGTAAGAATAACAAGCTGTTAAAAACTGCTAAATGGAGGGCCCAGCTTTAGTGCTTTATGGGATTTGGTGGCCTTGTAACTCAGATTCGCTTTGCTGCTCTTGATCTTTTTGACTAACACTGTGCTTCAATTCTAAACACTTTGATGGAATTTATTGTAAAAGCCACAATTCTTGGTAAATACCTAGTGATACTATTTGGTTCAAATATAAAAAGTAATATTTCCCTTAAAGTCTTTCTTTGGGTCTATTTGTGCTTCTTTATGACAGATTTATAAATACAAAATCTGCCATGAAATTTATGAGACCGATTGAAAAAACTCCCAACAGCGGAAAGCGATTTCTAAGAATGGTTTTTGGGGTAAAAGGACCAATGTGTAATAAAATGCAATGATTTTTGCGTTAAAATTCTCTTTAATATCAATCTTATTCATTTCATGGAAGTGAACACTCAAAGATTGGAGGGTTGAAGGAGTTGAACATTTTCAGTTTAAGGAAGGAGGCCTTCAGAAGTAATATGATTGAAGTCTTTAGAAGTATGAAAAAATTTATATGGTGGATCCCAGCTGTTGCCTTAAAATAAGTTCTTCAACAAAAATGCTGGAGCACAAATGCAAACATGGTAGAGTAGATGTCACATATATATTAAAAGTTCTTCACACAAAAATCACAGATATGTATAATAAATTATCAAGCAGTATAGTACTTTGACATTATTTTGGAGAAATTTAGTCATATTACATGACTCTACACAGTGACGTAGCCAGGGACGGTTGGAGTGGGCGGTCCGCCCCAGGCGGCACATTTTTGGGGGTAGCATTATTGGCCAAAGGCTCAGTGCAATTTGTGTGTAATCAGCAGGGTTCGGAAAAATATCACTCATAAATGAAAAAAATAAAATTCTCTGATATTTATCCACAAATGCTTCAAAAATAATTTTCAGACTGTCCTTCTGTGACGGCATCAGACACAGCAGTTGAAATTTATGAGGCAATAACAAAAATAAACATAAACATTACACCGATAATAATTTCTAGGAAGATAAACAAGTAATTTACAATTTATAATTTTGTTTCATTATCAATCCGAATGCGCTCTTGCTCTGCGCAGAAAACATCCCCACGTATCACTTGTACACTCCACTGGTTCTGGTTTTCGCAACGTAATCATATTAAACTAATTAATAGAACACGGCTTATCAGTGCGTCTATACTATATTCTTGTCTAGTTGATGCTTATAAATAATTATATGTGAAAAATTATTGCTGTTTCTCTATATATGAATACATCTATGCAAAAATATTATCTTAATTTTTCCCTATACGTCATTTTCATTTTATATTTAAATAGGTTAATATCTGCGGTGGGCTGGATGCCTGCCCGGGGTTTGTTTCCTGCCTTGCGCCCTGTGTTGGCTGGGATTGGCTCCAGCTGACCCCCGTGACCCTCCAGTTAGGATGTAGCGGGTTGGATAATGGATGGATGGATAGGTTAACATATTCAGATATGTTGGAGGGCAGCAAACTGAAGCACCGCCCTGCCCTGAGCGACACGAACTATAACTACGCCGCTGACTCTACACAAATTCTAGTTGAGGAACATGTGAAATTGAACTAATACAGTTGCTGAATCTCTGCCACTGTACAAATATGAATTGTTGGAGGACACTGATTACGCTATTCCCTCATAACTTTCGATCACGGTGCCAGGTCTCCAATTATGGCACAAAAGTATTGCAAGATCACCTAATTTTTGTGGCCAATCTATGTGAGCTTCTGCAGGTAGCTTAGTGATTAAAAGAGCCCTTACTGGGTATGTTAAGTTCTGATGCAATCTTGGTGCAATCTTCTTCTTTTTTTGAATGAATAGGCATTTGTGCTTGCTGTAAAAGTTTGACAAGCCTCTCCTCCATTTGCATAGCCCAAAACAGTTTTTTTTCCCAATTTTCTTGCAGTCTCTAATGTTCTTCACTGTTCATGGACGTTAACATATATGTATTTCAATTCCAGGTGAATGATCATTAAGTGTCAGCTATACCCCTATAATTAGCAACTAACTACAATAAAAATATGCCATTTCAATTTTATTCATAGTGAGTCACCAAGTCGCTGGAGGTTTCACACTACACGATGGACAGTCACATGCATGTATTGAAGCAGTCCATGTTTTAAGGTTATGTAAATGAAGGCAATAATTCAAAGTCATGTAGTGTGACGCTGGCCTTAGATGCATAGGACTGTTGTGTTTTTAATCCTAAGTGTCTTGTTCTCATTAAAATTGTTCCATTGTTTTAATATTCTAAAAAATCGGTGCTAATGAACAAATTAAGTAACAGGAAGCTTGCTTTACCAGAACTCCATTCTTCTGTTTCACTCATTCACTCTTTAACTTTTTCCCTCCCAATATATAGCTATTTTGAAAGAATCTAAAATCTTTAGCTTTTCATTTATTCTTTGACCTTTGAAAGAACAAAACAAAACTCATTCACTGTTCTCTGTCAGTTCCGAATAACCAAGGTCTAATCAATAACTCCTAAATCTGATGTTCAGTTCCCTAAAAGAGCAGGCATCAAAATGAATATGAATAAAGGAGATTGAAGCCACGGACATTTGTAGGCTTATCAGCTTTATTTCTTTAGCAACTGCCTCAAGAATCTCGACCCTCCTCAGAAATGGTAAAGTCCTGTTGTCACTGCTACAGTGCCATTTCTGTGAAGGGCATTCATTTTTTTATTCATTATGTTGAATAATATTTTTCATAATAAGCACTTTGCAGGAGCACTTTACAAGTCAATCAAAAGCAGTATTACAACTAAAAATTATAGGCAACATTTCTACTTCCATCCATCCATTGTCCAATCTAAAGTCAGTTTAATGAGTCCAGAATATACCCTGGCAGTAACAAGTGCAAGCTTCCATAACTTCAGTTATGGTTACTTTCTAAAATAATGGTGCAGACTCCACTGTCTATTGTATGCAAAGATTACTATCAGCATTAAGGTAACAATATGAAAGATGCAATTGAAAAGGCTAATTGATCCCACTTTATCAAAAGCAATATAACTTCTGTATAACCTAGCATTCTTTTAAAAGGGTTAAAATGTTATTATATTTTAACCACTAGTAATGGCTGTTGATATGGTATAGTGGTTAAGGGGTTGAGTTGTAAACCACAACCTGTTAAGTTCCCCCGGATTTATCGCTGTGCCACCTTTAACAATAACTTTATCTGACAGTGTTACAACCAGTGTCATTTCCTGGAATAAGAGAGCTAAATGGCCACTGAAACCAAAGTGGTTATGTAGAAGATAGATAGAGCTAAATGGCCACTGAAACCAAAGTGGTTATGTAGAAGATAGATAGATAGATAGATAGGTGGGTAGGTAGGTCGGTAGGTTGGTCGGTAGGTGGGTTTGGGTGAGTGGATGGATGGATGGACGGACAGGGTCCTTGCCCTGTCAAGATGCACTTCTCAGGAGAGGATTGGGGGAGATGACATATCAACAGCAGTACCTCCCCTGGTACATGAGAGGGCAGCTCCCCTTGGGTTGCATCGGGGCCACGGGCTTGGAGCTTAGAAGCTCAACCCTGTTGGGGTCTGTGGCCACCGGCAAGGAGCCTCCTGGACAGCTCCGGAGCCGTGGTCTGCAGCACTTCCTCCCGGAAGTTGAGGTGCAGTATAAAAGAGGCCACCTCACTTCATTCAAGGTGCTGGAATCGCCAGGCAGAGCACGGAGCTTGTGAGTGGAGGAGGTCAGGGTGGCATAGAAGAAATAGAAAGGAGAAGAAAAGGACTGAGTAGTGCTGGTGGGTTGTGTACTGTGTATGCTGTGCAAAGGACTGAGTAAATAAAGAACTAAAAATAATTTGTGTGTGCTTTTAAACATTGGGTATCCTGTGTCTGTCTGTAGTCGGGTTGATCTTCCACAATAGATAGAGAACTCAATTCCAAAAAAGTTGTAACAGTAAACTCTCTTTGATCCATGACAATTTAGAAACAGTAAACTAGCTTTAAATATTTTCTGGGCAGCTTTATTGTTTTTTTTATTACACTTTTGTTCTGAATTTCGTGCTTGCAATGCATTACAAAAAATTTAGAATGGGGCAATATAAGACTAGAAACATCATAGAAGGGTCATAAAATGTCCCAAACAGGTGACACTATTGTGGATTTGTATAAAAAGTGCACCCATGAAAGGCTCAGTCATCTGTGATACACGATAGGTTGAGTTTCACTATTTTGCAGAAAACTGAGTGATGAAATAATATAACAGTTCAAAAATAGCATTCCTCAATGTGTAAGTGCTGGGAATTTACACTCTATTGTGCCTAATATTATAAAAAAGATTCAGGGAATCTAGAGAAATCTCCATTCATAAAGAACAAGTTTGAAATCAGATACTGAATGCCCAACAGTTTTGATTCTTCAGACGGCACTCCAGTAAAACACAACGTGCTTCTTTGATAAATATAATGACATTGGCAAGAGAATACTTTGGAAAACCTTTGTAAATAAATACCTTTCGTCACTGCATCCACAAAAGTTATGTCTATACTGTGCACAGTGGAAGCCATATATCAGCTGCATCCAGAAATGCTGCTGATTTCTTTGGGCTTTAGCACATCTGAAGTGGACTAAAGCATAGCAGAAACATGTGCAGCAGTTTAGCAAATCAACCTTTCAAATTGTTTAATAATGAATATCGTGTTCTCCGGTTCAATGGAGAAAAGAAATACTGTATGCTGATTGCTACCCACTTACAGTTCAAAAACCAGCATCTGTCAAGAGGGGGTGTTAGTGCCCATGGCACGGCTAACTTGCACATCTGTGAAGGCACCATTAATGCTACGGAATATAATGTATACTCATTATGGAGCAACATATGCTGCCTTCTAGGCGATATCTTTTTCAGAGACGTCCCTGCTTATTTCACGAGACAACACCAGGCCAATTTCAGCATGTATAACAACAACATGGCTTTGTAGTCTTAGAGTACAGGTGCCTGCATTCCAAGCCTGTCTGCCATTGAAATGTGTGGTGTATTATCCACTGGCAAATTATGATGGCAACCAAAAACTTATATCAAGGGAAAAATCCACTTTCAAAACTAAAGAAATTGGTGTACTCAGTTCAAAAGTGATTGCAAAAAGGGTTGTTAAAAGGAAAAATGATGAAATACTCTTGTCCCTACATTTTTGAAAATTATTACAGCCATCAAATTTGGTGTGAGTATATACAGTTTAAAAGAACAATACATTTGACATGGCAAAACATAAAAGGTCTGACATTGTTACTGTTTTCAATTTAACACAAGTCAAAGAGAGTTTAAAAATCACTTTTATTTCCATTTTAAATACCTTTCTAACTTTTTTGTAATTGAGATTTGCATATACAGTATGCAGTACATATATTATACAATATGTATGTGTGTTTTTCCTGTATATTTTAGCAGTTACCTCTAAGGCGTCTTTTGAGGGTGTTCAATAAGGAAATTCACTTTATAAAAATATGAACTGTCTACTAGCCATTTGTGTTTAATAACCCCATTCCCTTTTATCCAGAACACCGCTGTCCAGTATTCAGAATATATGGTGGTCACCTAGGAGTGCACCATTTATTGTGCTATAATTCAGTCCCTGCCATTGTGTGCCCCAAATCCACTAATTCATTCTGCTCTACTTGTAATATCTTATCTAACAGAAATAACTGATATAATAACTGAATAATAAGAAGTAACTTATCTAATAGAAATGTATAAAGAATTACTCTGTATTGTACCATTGTAGCACTTCAGCATGGTGTTGACTATTGAAAGGTGCTTTAGAAAAAAATAGATTGTTATAATTAAGGGGCTTCTTGTTGCTAATCTTATGAATATCTGTCCATCCATTTAGTACAGCATGGCTAATTATCAAATAGAAGGATAAAGTCAAATCTGTCCCCTAAACTGAGGCTCAGTTGTTCATACCATATATGTTTTCTTCTTTGTCCTCCATTTATTCTATAACATATTTATCAAGTTTCTTTGCCATTCCCATCATAACTGAAGGCAAGACAGAAATGAACTCTGGACAGAGTGCCAGTGCATCGCCACTCAGTCATGTATGCACACATTCTCAAGCCCACTTAATTCCAATTCACGGTCATAGGGGGAGCACAGTCTATGCTGACAGCACTGATTATCACAGGACCCTCTTACTCATTGACGTTGGGGCCAACTTAAAGGTGCCAGTTAATCTAAGCTTTGCATTTTTGGGGATATGGGATGAGAAATAGAGTACCCAGAGGAAGACACAGGAAGAAGGTGTATAGCATACATAAAAAAATGACTCAGAACACTGGATATTCTCTGAATTCCTATCTTGTTCTGTGAATTTGTCTCAAATTGATAATGGTTTTGCTAAGTTCTTTTAACTAAGGAAGTGTAAGTAGCCTACATTTTGTTTTGAGCTCTAAACTTCTGCTGATTTATTTTGCTCATATTAACTTTGTCCTGTAACATTTGTTCCAAATCCAGTCCCCCAGACTGATGTTTAAGCATATGGCTCTGGTTTATATCGCAGCTGTGATCTTATTCAGATGTCGTATCACAGCTTTGTGATTTTGGCTAACAAAATTAAACTATTTTTTTGCATTGCATTGTTTTGCCTTACGCAAACATATATAACATAAAATTATTTTGGCTATATGTTATAAACTACTCAGTTGGAATGAAAATGGGAATACTCATCTCATCTTCTGCCCATAGGCTTAATAATTTTATTATTATTATTATTGTTATTGTTATTAAGTAGCATTGTATGACTCATGAAGCCTTTCAAGAGATACAAAACAATTTTCTCTTTATCTAGGTTCTTTTCAAATGAATTCCAGCTCAAAGGGCTTCACACATAGAGTGCAATTCTTTATTCAGTATGAGGCGATACGAGTTAAGTGACTTTGTCTGAGTCATGCAGGAAACGTTAAAAACATATTTATTGTATCAAAAGGGATGTAATTGACTGAGGGTGGTGTGGAGGAGTCATTTCAAAACAAATTTGAATGTTTTAATGCTTGGTTCAAGTCATTCAGACAAGATCACGGCTTAAGTCAATAGCTTTTTGTAATGCAGATATGTTGACTGTGTTTTCAGGTAGTCGTTTAAGTTTTATTTTAATGTGTTAAGCATGCTGCTTGTCCTGCTGTCAGTCAGTGACGTGATTATGATACTTTGAAAAATGAAGGCAGGGCCTTGAACCTTGAGTCTGAAACCGATTCAGAGGTACCGGGCCTATTTATTGTAGACATCCACAGTCCCTGACAAGTATGTAGAGAGCTTGTAAACCACACAGGAAAAGCATCCCATCTCTTGAAACAACCCTCAGGATAAATAAACTTAAAAGACCAAAATGTGCCAACCTCTGCCAGTTTGTTTGAATTAATTACATGGTGTACTTAACTTGTTGCTGTGTCATATGTACAAATGTATGCATTGCCCATAGCATCCATCCTCAAAAGGCAGTTTGATAAGAACAGATTCAATTTCTGTCATTTTAGATTTTTTTGATCCTTTTTCATGTGTTTTATTTCTTCAACTGACGGGCCCATAATGCTGCTCATAATGAAAAAGCCCCAGATTTTAACAAGTGCAAGTTCTGCAGAAAGACAAAACGTGTGCCGCAGTTCAACAACAATAAACAGTGGTTTGCAATACAATCTGTAAAAATCTAGTTCATCTAAACTGAATTGAAGTGAAGTGAGTTCTTCTAAAATAGATGTGGATTGGAGAGATGGACTTTGAATGCTAAGGGTCTAGTTATGATTCATTCATAAAGATTTATTGTGTATCCGTTCCATGGTGTTCTGTGTATTGTATTGTATTGTATTGACCCCCTTCTTTGTGACACCCACTGCACGCCCAACCTACCTGGAAAGGGGTCTCTCTTTGAACTGCCTTTCCCGAGGTTTCTTCCATTTTTTGACCTACTGGGTTTTTTTTGGGAGTTTTTCCTTGTCTTTTAGAGAGTCAAGGCAGGGGGGCTGTCAAGAGGCAGGGCCTGTTAAAGCCCATTGCGGCACTCCTTTTGTGATTTTGGGCTATACAAAAATAAATTGTATTGTATCGTATTGTATCCAAAGCACATCCCAGCTATGGTTACTTTAAACACACTCCTGGGCACTTCTTTGGTGGACCCTGGTCATCATTCATCATCACCAGTTTAACGTCCATTTCCCCCCACATTTTTACCTTCACTATCTGCAGTCCAAGGCATTCTTTGGGATGAGACCTATGCTTTTCATACTATTGTACTCCACCTCCAACAATGTATTCTTCATCTTCCTTCTACAGTAGACCTCTTTCCCCGGAACATCCATCTTGGTGACCCCCTTCATCCGGTCATCCTCTGCTTTTCACTACACATGCCCAAGCTACAACACATATCATCTCCACACCAAGTCTTCCTCTTACCTTAGAATTTATCTTCCTCTCACTTTGTGACTCTACACACATGCACGTAATCATCTCATCTCTGTTCTTTCCAGTTTTGCTTCTTTACCCCTGTGATATGAGGTCTGAATATGATCACTTTAGTGTGTCATAAAATGAAAAACTAAAGGAGGATGGTGTCAAGAACGGCTTCTGGCCTTAAAAGCTTCTCCTCCAATACCCTCTTAATGATGAGATAAGAAGATGAGAGTTGGTGGTAATTGGTCATAAGAATGAACAGGCCAAGTTCTGCCTTTAGGTAACATTAGCTATCTGATATTGTTAGAATGTCCAAATTAGAATTGCAAATTTATTTCTGTCCCGTAATCGGGAGGGAAATCAGCAAACTGATCTTAAAATTTAAATGAAGCTAAAAACCTGTCAGTTCTTCTATTTTGCATCATGTTGACCCTGTTCGTGGTCTAGAAGAGCTGATGCCTTATCCTGTCAGGAATGTACAAATGGAAGAAACAAACCCTGGACAGGTTGCCAGTAGGGAATCCATTCCTAAGAATTCGGGAATCCTGCATGTCATTCCCGGGAATCCCAGGCTCCTGGGATGACACAGTGCACAGGCATCTCACATGTGAAGAGTTTTAGAACAACCGACACTTATTTTTAATAAAACTACTGCAATATGTTGACACCAATAAAAAACTAACCTTATCTACAAGCAGTTCATGCTGTCATATAAGTGCATGTATCTAGTTCAGGGGTGCCCACACATTTTCGGCTTGCGAGCTACTTTTAAAATGACCAGGTCGAAATGATTTACCTACGTTAAAAATGCTATATATATATATATATATATATATATATATATATATTGTCTATATATATATATCATAGTTTTACTGTCAAATAATGCAAAGAGTACATGATACGTGTTTCACTCTTTACGTTGTGCCACGGCGTGTGGTTCATTTATTTGACAGCATGTAGATCAGGGTAATTACATTCATGGCATTCGGAGTCTGAATCACAATCTGATTATGGGTGGTTACCTACCAGGTAACGCTTGTGTCGGCAAACATTCGCCACGGTGCCCTCTTCAGTTGTGAAAAGCAGATCATAGAATGTTGCAAATTTTTACTGTCAAATAATGCAGAATATGCAACACGTGTTTTGCCCTAATTTTGTGCTCATCAGGCGTACACACTCACTGCACCCCCTCTCGGGAATTGAACCTCGGACGTCAGTGTCAAAAGTGAAGCCACGGCGTGTGGTTCGTTTATTTGACAGCATGTAGATAGGTGTAATTACATTCATGGCATTCGTAGTCTGAATCACAATCTGATTGTATGGGTTCATGTGGGATGACCAGTGTGTGGCCGCCCTGTATGTCGATCAAGTGGCAAATGCCATAGGGAGGATATATGATAGACTAACATTTAAACATTTTTTTTTTTTAATGCAACGCGATCTACCTGATCAGATGCTGATACACTTGTTCTAAACAATCCCCGCACTTGCCATTGTTCTGAAACACCGCCATTTCAGCTTTTACTGATGCATCCAGTTTCTCGTCATCATTCTGTGATGGCAAGTTTCTTGACACAGATAATGCAGATACAACAGACTGACACATTGCAATTTCAAGTTGCTGTTCAAAGCTGTTGTCTGACAGATGTCAATGAAGTCTGCCCTGTCCCGACATTCGTGAGCAGAGTGCAGACTCTTCCCAGTCCACTGTACTCAGTCTTAGTTGGAGTCGGGAGACTGACGACTGCTGCTGGTTGACTGAATCAATCTTCAACAAACTACACCGTGGGCCAAAAAACCGTGCCTCTTAATTTTTTTCAACTATAACTCTGTTATTTCTTGATCGATTTTTACACTTTTACACTCTATATATACGAGCTTGGCCGTTCCCAGTTTCCCGGCAGTTATAGCAGTTTCATTCCTGGGAATGAAAATGTCCTGGATTCCCTAGTTGCCAGTCCATCACAGAATCCTATTCACACACACACTCCAACTCACACAGGGACAATTAAGAATCAGTGATGCACTTAATGTGAGCATCTTTGGGGTGAGAGTGGCAAACCACAAGGTGGAAGGGCACTGGACTTCACTTACAGCTGAAGAAAATGTTCACAGTTTTTTTTTTTAATATATCATCCAAAATAAATTTAACACTGTGTTGGCAGTTTAGCATAGTCATGTTTACATTCATTCATCTGTGAGTGCAAGTTTTAGGTGCTAAATGGGAATCAGCCGTGTTTGGGGAGGTAGAGAGCAGCAGTCTTTCAGGAAAAACACACAAACAGGCACACATGCTCACTCGCTCACTCCAGGCTCACTAATCAGTCTAACCTGCATATCTATGGCATGTGAGGAGAAAGATCTGTGCATCCAGAAACAACTCACACAGCCCAAGGCAAATTTCAGAAGACATGTCTCCGGATTGTTTCGCTCTTATGACAATGGTGCTTAGAAGTTACAAGAAGTGGATAACACCTGACCAACGCTTTGGGAGTCTGTCCTTCATCTGTGAAACTGAAGAAATCTTTTAAATGAAAACATACTTTTAACAGTGTTTTCTTTTCATAACTACAGTATATATGTATTTTTTTTTCTTTATATAGCCTTGTAAATTCAGTGATGTGAGTATACGTGCACAAGGTAAAAGATTTGCCTTAACGCTTGTTTCAGTTCAACGTCTTGATTTGTTTGCTTTGATGTATTTTTTACAAGCAGATCTTTTGACACATGTCATGTACGGACAAAAGAAAAAGAACAGACAGCAAGTGAGGGCCTCCCAACAAAAAGTGCCAATGCTTATATGCCGTGAAGGATTTTGACAGCTGCGAAGATACTGAATAAAACATGTGGATATGCCTGGAAGACAGCATATTAATCTAGTTTATTGTGATTCATGCAGCGTGTGTGGGATTCCTTCATTCCTTCGTGGCCTTCTTATTTTTAAGTAATATTCAAATTATCAGATGGCTTGTAGAAAAATGATGAAAAATTGGCACTTGGTACTGTGTCTTTGCACTTGCTGGACCTCTCTCAAGAGAACAAAGCTGAACTTGAAATGTAAATGTGGCACATAACAGGCATGAAGTGTTGAGTAGGTGTTTCGATATTTTTTTTAGCCTGGATAACTTGCGCGGTTTACTGTATTTCTTCTCTTTTATTCTCAATCTGGACAGTCCTGAGCTTTGAAGTTTAATTTTATATTATAGTATTGATGGTTACAATATCAGAATATTTGGCTTCCCCCTTTCGTAAACTTGTTAAGCACAGAATGACATCAGTGTTCATGTGCAAAATATATGAATGTCAAGCAAGTTTTAAAGAAGACGTTAAAAAAATGAGTTTTCAGTTTCATGTAATGTGTCAGTATTGCTCTCTACACACCATAATGGAGAAATGGAAATATTAGATAAATGGGAATTTTGAATTTATGCCTGATTGATTTTATTATCTGAGATTTTGTATTACATTGGAAAAAAAAATGGTATCCAGCTTTGTTCCTCCTATACCCCCCATCCAGTCATGTCTTAACAAAGTAGGCACAGAAAATAGATATATGGAGTTTGTAGATTTAAGTCTGCAATGTCAGAATTTCAGAAGAAGATATCCAGTTATTTTTACCCATCCCTTCCACCATTTTCTGTCCCACCTAACAGGAAGCAAAAGTGGAACCCTACATGGAGTGCCAGTCTAATTGTTTAAATTGGTTAAATGTTTAGAAGTACAACGCTGAGTGTCTATGGTGTTGTTCCACTGTGTTTTTTAATATGTGAAGGGCTTAGTCATGGAAGTGAAGACAATCAGAATTTCTTCCTGCGTTTGACTGTGAGTGAGCTGAATATGAGAGTCTAAATTTGCACAACATTTCAAGCTTGTGAGTTTATGTGTATCTTTAATGAGTCTCTGTTTGTAGGATTCATACATTTTATCATTTTAGTGAATTTTATTTAACAGAGTGAGCATAGTAGTCGATCTCATATCATATTATGGATGTGTTCAATTTAAAGTACTGTTTTAATCTATTGTCTTAGATTAAAAATCCAGAAGACTATAATTTCCAAACACTGTTCATATTGTGAAAGGATAAGCTTTAATTTTTCGAGTCAAAGCTGTTTTCTCACAATCACGGTATGGAGTAATTTGCAATGGGAAAATTTTTTAAAACTACTCTTCCTATTTTTGCAGTATAAAATGGGACCTACAAAGCACTCTTCTTCTTCTTCTTCTTCTTTCGGCTGCTCCCATTAGGGTTGCCACAACGGATCATCTTCTTCCATATCTTCCTGTCCTCTGCATATTCCTCTGATACACCCATCTCCTGAATGTCATCTCTCACCACATCCATAAGCCTCCCCTTAGGCCTTCCTCTTTTACTCTTGCCTGGCAGTTCTATATTTAACATCCTTTTCCCAATATGCCTAGCATCTCTCCTCTGCACATGTCCAAATCTCGCCTCTCTGACTTTGTCTCCCAACTTGAGCTGACCCTCTAATGTCCTCATTTCTAATCCTGCCCATCCTCGTCACACCCAGTGCAAACCCTAGCATCTTTAACTCTGCCACCTCCAGCTCTGTCTCCTGCTTTCTGCTCAGTGCCACCGTCTCCAACCCATATAACATAGCTGGTCTCACTACCATCCTGTAGACCTTCCCTTTCACTCTTGCTGATACCCGTCTGTCACAAATTATTCCTGACACTCTTCCCCACCCATTCCACCGTGCCTGCACTGTCTTTTTCACCTCTCTCCCATAATCCCTGTTACTCTGTACTGTTGATCCCAAGTGTTTAAACTCATACACCTTCGCCAACTCTACTCCCTGCAACTTCATCATTCCACTGACCTTCCACTCATTCCTACCCATTTATTCTGTCTTGTTCCTACTGACCTTCATTCCTCTCCGCTCTAAAGCATATAGCATGTGAAAAAAAACTTTGAAGAAACAAAGGATTCTATAACAAAAAACATGTCTTCCATGTTTCTGAGGTATGTTAATTCCAGCAAAAGTAAATTGGAGATAAAGATGCATTCCCTCTCATATATCTGTTCACAGCAATCATTTTCATGTAATTAAGTAGTTAAAATAGCACAAAACTATGATATTTTAGTCGTAAATGAACTTTGCTTAAAGCTTGTTAGTGGGACATTGCCTTTCTATTCAAATTAGTTAAAGGTGATCCTATATAGAATGTGAAAATAAAATGAAAATATTAAGCATTTACAGTTTCTAATGACAACCTTACAGTATTCAAAGTGCCTTTAACTTATGGCTTGTAGTGCTTCACCTTAATATGGGTAACCATTGAAGACCAAACATAAAGTTCAACTGCTTATAGTCTAAAAGGAAAGCAAAAAATGTTCCTGGTCTCCTGTTTCTGAAACCTATTGCAGTTGCACACATTTTCCATGTAAGTCTTTGCACTGCATCTAATAGTGATGTGGGGTGAAAAATAAAGCCATATAATATTAAACATATTAATGTCATTCACTAGTAAACTGAAGAGTGCATTGAAGTGTAGCACAGTGATTAGTGCTGCTGCTCCAAGGATCTAGCATAGTGGGCTTGACTGTCATGTCCAGTCATCACCCACATGTGCTCCTCGAGTCAGTGAGGGATTTCCTCCCACATCCCCAAAGAGACACAAGTTAAAGAAATTGATGGTTCCAATTTAGTGTCAATGGACATGTCTTTGAGTGAGTATATAGTGTTAGTTTCCAAGTCTGATCCTGAAATAAATCCTAACCACAATTACTCAAATCACTCCCAAACTAACAACAGCAAGTACACCATTCACAAAACAAGCCACAAGAAACCACTGAGGGAGTCAAGCAAAGAGGTTAGAAGCACAGCTAGACTTCTTTTTGAAATGGCAGGCTTTTTTTCACAAAATCAACATGGTTATGCTCTTTTAGAATCTATTTGCAATCTTAAGAACAAAGACCAATGTTTTTGTTTGAGAATGGATACATTGGATATGTTTTAAGATTTTTGTTTCCACATTTACACTGATAACCCATTTTAAATCACACAGTTTTTTTGTGTAATTAAAAAAATGCCTCTCTTAAGAACACAAATTAAAGTATGCCTGGTGAGAAAAAAAAAATTGATTTGAAAAGCCCCGAACTTGTGCTTTAGTTAGCAGTTCATGTGTGTACAAATGTAGGTACGTGTGTGAGTTTTTGTAATTAAGTGTAAAATGTAAAACAGAATGCCTTCAACCTCTAATGTGTCAAACTTTTTTATTTGTTTGATAGTGTGTGTCTAGGTGACATCCATTCCCATTTCAAGAACACAAATAAATATACAGTATGTGCAAATGAGTGCTAGAAATTTGAACAGTGGGTGTCTCCTAACAAGCCATGTGATCAGAAGTAATTGTCCTGCCTTGACCTTTAAATTAACAGAAATGTTGAAAAATGCAGGTTTTTACCCTTTCCCTTGACTGTTTTGAATTCTACCACCGCTCAGCTGACTGTTTGTGTTTTTGGACCTGAGACCTGCAGTGCGTTTGCAGAATGGCTCACATCGATGAACCAAGGCAACTGACTTGATTGAAAAAAGCTCTGCTTAAATGAGCTCTGCCAGATGGCCAATAGTACATTTTAACCTGGTTTTGAACCTGACAATTTAAAGCTACATTTAGCACTTAGTGTGGTCATTAATGAAAATCTGTGAATTGCTATAAGCTGGTTTAGTTTTAGCCATTAATAGAAAGAATTATTATAGCCCATTGACATAACTGAGAAGCAATTTGGGTTTTCATGATTCCCATTTACTCAACTAAGTAAAATATTACAGTGTCTCATAACCAAGACCAGAAAAATATTGAAGGGTAAATTAAACAACGCATTAAAAGTATGCAGCACTGAGCTTAATATATCAAAAGAGAGCAGTACATATGTGAGCAGTTAATGTAGAAAACAGCTGTTGACCATTGTGGGAGGATATATTTTGCAAAGAGCACATACTTATTCTCTTGTCTCACAGCCTATTACTAGTACAAAAGCACATACACATACTGTATCTTCAAACAAGTGATAAGTATAAAACACTCATCGACTAGAGGATTCCAAGGTACACAGCACATCATCAGAACAAGCATCTCTGGTACATCACGAACATGGGTCAGTTTCTTATTTTCACCTGAGGTCTTTGTTTGTCAGTAACCTTGGTTTGGAAAAAAGTCCAAAAGCTTGATGTAGGAGTGTGTGATAAACCGGATGATCCAGTATACAGGATAAAAAAATAAGTGTTAATGGTATGCTTAAAATTAGCAGAAAACTTGCAAACACATTAAAACATAAAAGATGTTCAATCAGAAAATATGCAAATTGGTGCAGGCAAAAGAAAACAGGAAACACATTTTTCTGTTGTTTATTAGTCTCTTAAAGTAATGTCTTGTATGTGAACTGTGTGTAATAAGGACCCTTATCCAGATTGATGCATGGTTTAACCTGATAGACGAGCTTCAACAAGAAGCATGGATGGAAAAAAGGCTGCGTCTTGTGCTGTGTTTGGTTGGAGTGTGGGAGTGAGAACAATATCAGATAGCCAATGTTACCTAAAGGCAGAACTTGGCCTGTTCATTCTTATGACCAATTACCACCAACTCTCATCTTCTTATCTCATTATTAAGGGGGTATTGGAGGAGAAGCTTTTAAGGCCAGAAGCCCTTCTTGACACCATCCTCCTTTAGTTTTTCATTTTATGACACACTAAAGTGATGGTAATCATATTCAGACCTCAGATCACAGGGGTAAAGAAGCAAAACTGGAAAGAACCAAGATGAGATGATTAAGTGCATATGTGTAGGGTCACAAAGTGAGAGGAAGATAAATTCTGAGGTAAGAGGAAGACTTGGTGTGGAGATGATATTGAGTACAATAGTATGAAAAACATACTTCTCATCTTAAAGAATGCCTTGACTTGCAGATATGAGAAGGAAAAATGTGGGGTGAAATGGATGTTAAACTGGTGATGATGACCAGTGTCCACCAAAGATGTGCCCAGGAGTGTGTTTTAAGTAACCATAGCTGGGATGTACTTTGGATACACCATACATCTTTATGAATGAATCATAACTAGGTCCAAAAGATCCTTAGCATTCAAAGTCCATCTCTCCAATCTACATCTATTTTAGAACTCACTTCAGTTCAGTTCAGATGTACTAGATTTTTACAGATTGTTTTGCAAACCACTGTTTATTTTTGGTGAACTGAGATAACAAGTCTTTTTATGGACAATAGCCACTCCCACTCTTGTCTGCACAATTATTCATTATTTTGTTTTTTATTTGGTACAAAATATATTTCATTCTGAAAAGTGTATATAATTATTCTAGCCATCCCCCCTGGCTTCACCCATGTATTAGTAAAACAGGACAGTGGGGAGGGCTCTACACAGCTCTCGACTCTTGACGTCACTCTTCCCCCTCCCTTCGGCCCGCAGCCTCTGTCTCAGATTAGCGCGAATATATCTCTCCTGCAAGCGAACTATGATTCTTAGTGCAATGAGAGAAGTCGCAAAATCAACCGGAATGTTCAAACAAATTATAGAAAAAAAAGATCTAAATCCGTTAAGTAGTTCTCTTGTTTGCTAACTAAGCAGAATTAAGGTTATGCCCCAAGGCATATGCGTGAGTGAGGAGGGCCCTGGACCCTGGAGTCTCTCTCAGATTCGCTCTAAAAATCAGTACCGGAAGTAAACTATAATACTAATGAGAAAGTTGCAAAATCAACAGAATGTTCAAGCAAATTATAGAAATAAACCTGATCTAAATCTGTTAAGTAGTTCTCTCGTGAAAAGCAGACAGACATACAAATTGGTCTAAAAAACTACAAGAAATTTTGCGCTTGGACTGCAAAATTTTTTAAACTGTTTCTTAGCGAGCACCTATGGGACAAGGGTAACCTACATTCCAAACCTCAAGTCCTCATGGTTCGGGAGATTTGGCTTTTATATATATAGATTATAACATATACAGTTCTCGAGCTCGAGATACGAACAGCTCTGTATACAAGAAATTCAACATACGAGGAAAGTATGAGCGAAAAATTTGGATCTAAATATGAGCATTGGCTCGCGTAACAAGCCACGAGCCAGGCTGTGGGTATGCGTGAAACGTTACCTGATCTGCCTCGACTCGGGGATTCACCCAAGCTGACGCTGCCCGCCCGTCAGCTCACTCAGTGTTCCTTGTTCTCCCGTAGCGTGAGGATCTACGCGTTTGTGCGCTTGTGATTTCATCGTTTTTTTTTTGCATTTAACGTGAAAATAATTATTCCACGAGAGAGCCTTCCTGAATCAGAGGGGGACTCTCCTTCCCCACAGTAACCCGTTTCCTCCTCCCCACCTCCCTATCGTCTCCCTCAAGCCAGCCAGGACTCTTCATAAAGGTAAACTACAGTTATATTATTTACCAGTGTTATTTGCTAGGAAAATTGATTTTTATGTTGATATTTTTGGGGGTGCGGAACGGATTAACTGGATTTCCATTATTTTCAATGGGGAAGTTTGTTATAGATACGAAAAATTTGCTATACGAGCTCAGTGCTGGAACGAATTAAACTCGTATCTCGAGGTTCCACTGTAGTGGATAATTGGCCATACCACACAGTCCTAGCTGGATGGCTCAATGAATTTCCACAAAAGGCCATTCAGTTGTGAGACAGTTGTCATAGACAGGCAGGCTGTGAGTGAGTGAATGAGTAAGCAAGTGTCATGATCTCAAGTTTTATAGTAGAAGCAGGAGAATATGACCTAATTTTCAAGAAACACAAAAAGTTGTAGTGAATAAAACTTGTAAGGGTTCTAACACTAAAGTCTTCTTGGAAACACCTTTTAGCTTCTTGTAACACTAAGAGAGGAACCAAAAGGTAGAATAGTGCTGTGACAAGGTCAGGGATAGGCAATATGCCAGAAATTCAACAATACTGATAATCTAAAACTCAACATGCTAAAATTAAATTTAAAGTCAGAAGATAGTTAACAAAAAGATATTTTCACTATCTAATTTTATTTTTTACAAAGTAAACTACAAAAGGATTTTTATTTCTGAGAGAATCCAATACACAGATAAAGTTCTTGCCATGCCCCATCTTTAATAGGGCATGTGTAATGAAGACACATGTTCAATCATGTGATTAGCAACAGACATCGTCTGCATAAACAACATGACAATGCAAAAGGATCGCACATTAGCAGCTACCACAAGAAAAACAAATAGCAGGATGATGCGGTAGTGATGTCAATGTCATAATAATAAAATATATTGGGGGTGCACAGACAATCTTTAAATCTAATGAAACTACAACAATGGAAAAACAAGGATCCCAAAATCTGATTATAACAGCAAACAGCATTAAGGCTTTTTTATTGTTTTATTGAAATATTTACTCAAATTAATTTGTTAACATATATAGTTCCACATGTAATACTTCATCCTCTTTCTTCTCTCTGTATTCTGAATTTTTGTCAAGTTCTTAGCATTATAAAAGATTTAGAGCTGAAATATTTTATAGTTTGCCTCTGTATATTTGCACTTGAAACGAGCCCTGTCCACACAGCTCACATAATGTCTACTATTCCCAGTACAACGTTTATAGGCTGCAACTCACCACAACTGTTAATCAAATTAATCGGGTTTGAGATTGTGTTACGTTATGTGAAGCTGAAGGCAATGAATATCAAGGTGTAAAATATGTACAAATAGCAAAACAAAATCCCATTTGTATCTACACAGATGCAGAAAGGACATGTAGACACCACACAGACAGTGGCCAGGTAGTTAACTGATTCCAGTAATGTTGCCACTGTGCCATCTTGCTACACATCCTTTGTTTTTTATAGCACCTTTCTATGGTGAACACCACGACAAGGCACTATATAAGTAAAGTCACATAATACCACTATATTTTTTTAAAGTTGAGTGACTTTCTCGGGGTCAAATAGAGCTGCGAACTGAACT
Organism: Polypterus senegalus; assembly: GCF_016835505.1. Taxonomy (NCBI): domain Eukaryota; kingdom Metazoa; phylum Chordata; class Cladistia; order Polypteriformes; family Polypteridae; genus Polypterus; species Polypterus senegalus. The sequence continues at coordinate 75,728,256 of NC_053158.1, forward strand.
GACAGCCATGTGGTTGGTGTCCATTAACTTAGTCACTGGGTCACTTTGCTTTATTTATATTTTTATTGTGCTTTCTTAAGCAGGCACAATTGCCTAAGGCAACATGAAAAACACAGAATATACCGTACAGTGTGGAGTGCACAATTCTGGGCTCACTAAATAGGAAACGCTCAAGGGTGAATGCATTTCCAATTCAAGTCATTCTTTCATTCACATGTTGTGATCTCCACAAGAAAATTTCAGAGTTAACAGAAAACTTTGGCTTCTCATGGAGGAGTTTGGCTTAGTGGTTGGGACATTGAGCTTCAGAACTTCAGACTGCGAGATCATCTTCCCCAATGACTATGAGTGAGTCAAAGCTTGACCTGAAGCAACAATGTGTCCTGATGTTGCAATTTGTCATGAATAAAAGCATCAGCTAAATCCATCTATCCATTATCCCGCTTGCTTCTGGCTGATTCAAGGTCAAAAGTGGTCTGTCGAACGGAAAAACAAAAACAAAAAAAATAAAAAATAAGTTGCCTCCCATTTTTAATTCATGAATAAGACCGTGTCAGAATTGAGCAGAGAATCTTGTATACTAAGTTTTAAGCATGCTAAAAATATTTTATTTCTTAACCCTGTAAAGGTTAATTCTTAAAGAATCTCCTTGACCAGCTCCAGGTCTGAAATGTAGGAACTGTTTCTTTGGACAGACAAGCTCATTAATTGGAGCTAAAGTTCAAAGATTTAGGTTTGACTCACTCACTCCATCAATTGTAACTAACTGCTTCTCTGCCTTTGATCCTTTCTGAGGTCAGACCTTCTTTAGTTCAGTATACCTGTTCTGCCTCCACTAATCCTAACATTTATGACTGTCTGAATGTATGAGTCAGTTGTTTATTTGGTAGCGTTTAATGCTACTAAATGTTGTGGACTCTCTCTCTCTCTCCTCTCCTGAAGTTTAGCTTGTTTTTTGAATTATCTTGTTATTTGTGTTGCTATCTTCAGTTGATTTGTATTGCCTTACATGGTCCTTAAAAAATTTTTTTTGAGGTTCTTGTTATGAAAGTTGCTATAAAATAATGATTGATTCATTATTTGATGGTTGATAGCTCCTGAGACCTGGGTTAGAATCACAGTTGATTTTTTTGCCTGTGTGGAGTTTGCATGTTCTCTTGGTGTTTGTGTAAGTTTTTCACTGGACACTCCACTTTGATCTATGATCCGTCATCACTTGCTCACCTACCAGCAACCGGAACAGTCTGGTTTTGAGCCTAAGAAGTCTACCATTAACCGCATCCTGGCACTGAGGGTTCTCATGGAGCGCAAACATGAATATCAGCAGGGTTTCTTTGCAGCCTTTGTCAATTTTCGCAAAGTGTTCGACTCAGTTGATCAAGCTTCCCTGTGGGACATCCTGAGGGTTCACAGGATCCCCTCGAGGTTGCTGGATATCATGGCCGGCCTGTACACTGGTACTGTGAATGCTGTGCAGAATGGCAGAAGGACCTCTGTGTTTTTCCCAGTTGATTCTGGGGTTCGTCAGGGGTGTGTTCTGCTCCTACTCTGTTCAATGCTTGTATGGACTGGGTGTTGGGCAAGGTTGTGGGGTCCAGCGGCTGTGGGGCATCTGTTGGTGAAGAAAGATTCACGGATCTTGACTTTGCTGACGATGCTGTGATCTTCGTGGAGTCAATGGAGGCTTTGATTGTGGCACTCGAGAGACTGAGTGAGGAGTCTGAGTGTCTGGGCTTGCGTGTGTCCTGGATAAAAACCAAGATCTAGGCCTTTAATGACCTCTTGGGCATGGCCATTAGCAGTGTGTCTGTCTGCAGAGAGAGTGTTGACCTTGTCGAGAGGTTTACTCACCTTGGCAGTGAGATTTATGTCTCTAGTGACTCTTCCTGTGAAGTCAGTAGATGGATTGGGAGAGCATGGGGGGTCATGAGGTCGCTGGAATGGAGTGTGTGGCACTCCCGATATCTATGCAAAAGGACGAAGGTCCAAGTCTTTAGAGTCCTGGTGCTTCCTATCTTGCTAAATGGTTATGAGACATGAATGCTATCCAGTGACCTGAGATAAAGACTGGACTCCTTTGGTACTGTGTCACTCCGAAAATATCTGAGCACCGCAGGTTTGACTTTGTGTCGAATGAGCGGTTCCTCATGGAGTCCCAAATGAGGCACATTATCTGCATTGTAAAGGAACGTCAGTTACGGCACTACGGCCATGTGGCACGTTTCCTCGATTGTGATACAGCTCGTAAGATCCTCATTGTTGGGGACCCGAGTGGCTGGATCATGTCAAGGGGTCGCCCATGTAACACCTGGCTGCTGCAGATAGAGGATCATTTCCGGAGGGTGGGACTGGACCGCGTGTCTGCATTGGGGGTTTGCAAACCGGGATCCCAAGTTGTTTCGTCATGTAATGGGTGCGCAACACACTGTACCAGTGCATGCTCCCCAACTTGACTTGACTCTACTTTGCCTCCCACATTCCAAAGCGTAATTTATGAGCGATGTGCATGAATGTACCCTTTGATGGATGGGTGAATGAGTGATAGTTGGGCTGATTCATTCACAGGTCTTCTACTGTCATTAATGGTGCAAACTAAAAACAGCATGATGACTACAGCTTAGAAAAAAGAGGAATTTACGTTGATTATGCTTATCATTTCAGAGGATCAGAATAACCTTGTACTGCTGATGACTCAGCAGAGTACACCGCGTACGATCAGGCCGCCTTAGTCACCCAGCAGTTGTAAGGAGCTACTTCTAATTTTTTTTTCTTTCTAATTAGATGAGCACATGCACTGGAATGCTAAGCAAGTGAGAAAAATGTCTGAGTAAGGCCTTCTTCAGGGACTTTTTCAGTGGAGCACCAGCATGTGCTGCAGTTAACTTAGTATAGTATGGAGACAACCAAAGGAAATGAATGTCTGCTGTAACTGGAAAGGAAGACATGACACAATCAATTAGAATGTTAGTATTAAAGTATTAAGTATTACATTTCATGAAGAAGTAAACTATCTTGCTTTGCACTTTCATCAGAGAAGAGGCTGAGTGGTAAAAGTAAAGGAGAGTATTGGATTTGATGAAATGTCATGTTTTTATCTCACAGCATAAGAGAGAAAAACATCATAATGCTGCTAGTAGCTTGTAAACCAAAACTGCCAATATTAGGAACACTGTATTAATCCCTGAAGAGAAATTTTGCATAACCTGTGGAGATCAGAGCGCAAGGTCAGCTATGGTACAGTGCCCCAGGAGCAATTTTCATATTAAGGGCCTCGCTTAAAGGCCCAATGGAGTAGGATCCCTTCTATCAATAACAGGAGTAGAACTGGCAACCTTCCACATACCAGCACAGATCCTTAGCCTCAAAGCCACAACTCTACCTAATCTGAGAACCTGGGACGCAAACCCATATATCATTATATATTCTTATTTTTTACCAAAATGAATATTTAAATAAAACCTTTTTTATGCCATATGTAAAAGGTACAACATATTAAAGACCAGTGTTGTATTTGCCCAGCCATCTATTTTCTAAAAAATATGTTCTAGACCTGTGGTCTCAACTCCACTCCTCGAGGGCCGCAGTGGCTGTAGGTTTTCATTCTAACCCTTTTGTTAATTGGTGGTCAGTTTTTGCTGCTAATTCCTTTTCCTTTCATTTTAATTGACTTGTTTTTTAACATTTGTTCCCCTGAATTTCTTCATCATTCTTCTGAATTGCTTCATTTCTTCCCTAAATGGCACCCAAACAGAAATGAAATGTAAAGTGAGTGAGCCAACAGAAGATCAACTAAGTCAGGGCCTCAAAACTCCAAGGAATTTCACTCCAACCAGTTGCTTAATTAATTGTTGTTAATTAAAGCAGTTCTTTAATTCAATGGGGTGTTGCTGCTCTCATTGTGTAATGGCATACATTTCCAAAATTGTTGATTTTCTGTTTTCTAAGAGCACTGTTAAAATGTTTTGTGGACCTGAGCAGATCAGCATTCCCGAGACTTTCACTTTTATTTATTTTCAGATATTACCATACCATACCATACCATATTTATTTGTTGAGCGCTTAAAAACACAGCATTACAACTGACCGAAGCGCTGTACAGTTACAACAAGCAGGACTAAAAGCAAAATATTAAAAACAAACATTAAGAGAGAATTAAAACAGAGATACTAAAACAGGTCAGGGGACCAAATAAAATAGAGAAAATAGCAAAAGGCAAGTGGAAAATGAAACAGGTTAAGAATTAAAAGCCAATGTGAAGAAGTGCGTTTTTAAGGCGAGATTTGAATGTGGCGACTGAGGCGGCTTGCCTAACCACTAAGGGCAGGGAGTTCCAGAGCCTGGGTGCACAGACGGAGAAAGCCCTTTCACCACGAGCTTTAAAACGTGCCTTGGGAACGGTTAGGAGCAGCTGATCTACGGATCTAAGAACACGAGGGGGATTGTGACAATGGAGCAAGACACTCAAATAGTCGGGTACTAGACCGTTTAATGCCTTATAGGTTAGGAGGAGAATCTTAAAATCGATTCTGAATCTAGCCGGCAGCCAGTGTAGGGTTTTAAAATCGGTGAAATGTGTTGGATTCTGCTACTTCCAGTTAGAAGCCTTGCAGCCGCATTTTGAGCCAGTTGGAGTCTAGAAAGCGTGGCTTTACTGATACCAAAAAGGCAGGAATTAGAGTAGTCAAGCCGGGACGTAATGAATGCATGGATTACTGATTCCAGGAGGTGGTTAGACAGAATAGGCTTGAGTTTGGCGATTCGCCTTAGATGGAAAAAGCAGGATTTTACTGTGCTGTTGACTTGAGCATCCATTTTCAGGAAAGTATCCATTTTGATTCCAAGATTGGAGACAGACGAAGTTACTGGAATGGGAAGAGAAACGAGGCCAAGGGGTGGAGCCTGTTTGCAGTCGGGACTAAAAACAATGACCTCGGTTTTTGAATCGTTCAGGTGAAGGAAGTTTACAGCCAGCCAGTCCTTAATGTCAGATAGGCAGTCGAGGAGAGGTTTGGTGGAGTCAGTTGGCTTGAGGGAGAAATAAATTTGGCAGTCGTCAGCATATAGGTGATATGAAATTGCATGTTTTCTAAAAATTGCACCTAAAGGCAGGATGTAGATTGAAAAAAGTAGTGGCCCTAAAATGGAACCCTGGGGACCCACATGGGAGTGGGACTGATTCAGATGAAAAATCATCTAGCATGACTCTGAGAGTCCTGTTGCAGAAATATGACCTGAACCAGTCGAGGGCTAAGCCAGATACACCAGCCCAGGATTTTAGTCGGGAGATCATGATATCGTGGTCGATTGTGTCGAAAGCAGCAGATAAATCGAGAAGAACCATAACCACGTGGAGTCCTGAGTCCAATGCCAAAAGGACGTCATTTAGGACATGTAAAAGCGCGGTTTCTGTGCTGTGTTGGGGCCTAAAGCCTGACTGAAAAAGATCCATTACCTGATGGTCCTGTAGGTGATGAGTTAATTGCTCATAAACTACTTTTTCTAGTATTTTTGACAAGAAAGGTAGTTTGGAGATTGGACGAAGATTGTGTGATGGACACCAGTTTGCTGGTCATGTTTTAGCTCATTTGTATCTCATTATTGTTTGACTGCTAATTAAGGAAAAAGAAACAGTTGAAGGGTCTGAGTCTTCAAGAGCAAGTCAATTAAATTTAATTCAAAAGAAAAACAAAAACAACTCACTAATTAAGAAAAGGGTTAGAATGAAAACCTGCAGCCATTGCGGCCCTACAGGACCGGAGTTTGAGACCGCTGTTTTAGACTTTGGGGGGTATTCTGGGAGTTATTGGTACAAAGTGGGCTGTTGATCCATTGCAAACTGTAATTATGTTTTGGAATATCAATGAATGAATAATTTAGTGACTCTTATAATCGGTGAGTTAGTCAATCTGAACTGCACATAGTACCTTTCCTTCCTTAATCACATTATAGAACAATTAACAATCTAGTTAGAAGCTGAAATTACATAAGAGGCCACAAGTGAAATGAATGTTGAGATGGTTAAGTCTGTTGTTGTTACTGTGCCCTGAAGTCGGTCCCGGGTTGTTGAAACTTTGAATCTGGCCTAGTCATGATTGATGTCTGCTCTGTGTAAACCGGCAGTGCCCTTGCAAATCCAGAGCTCAGTGCTGACTCCCTCCTTACCACCCTAAAGGGAGGGTGTGGCCTACTTTAAAACTCCTCCATTAGAACCTGTCAAGCATTAAGTGGTTTGCTTTGTATCTGTTTTCAGAGTACCATCCTAGGATTTACAGTATCTGCTTCATCTGGCCTGGAATTTCAGACTAAAACATTCTCATTCAGCAGTCGCGTCTGCACCTGGCTGCCCCTTTTTTATGTTATATTGTTCTTTTTTTTTCTTGCCCTTCAGCGGCCTTTGTGAATTATTTATTCAGAGCATAAATACTGTCTTGTGACTCATGTCCTTTGAAAGGAAGCAACATGCAGGTGGTGCTGGCCGCAAAGCTCCGTTAATGATTTTAGTTACTTGCAGGCCTTGGCAGGCTCACAGTAGCTGCACTACCAGACGGCAAACACAGGAGGGCAATGCAGGACTTGAGATTAGCGCTCAGAGATGGCCATTTAGTATCACTTCTCCAGCCCCCAGGTGCACCACACATTGAGCAACAGGCTAACCTTTCATATTCCCATCACAGCTTTAATGAAACTCATCAGTTTCACATAATCCCATGAAATAAAACAGCACATAACAGAAGTAAAACTGAGACAGAAGAACAAATTCTGACTTGTTTGTATTTACAGTAACAGTTTTATTGGTCTTCGTATTTCAGAGAGTGTAAGCTTTTTGTAATATTTACAGTTCTATATTCTATAACAATTATATATATGTGTAGACTGTATATGTGTGTGTATATATATATATATATATATATATATACAGTATATACACAGTGTTTGTTGACAACTGCACACCTTATGAAGACTTATCAGCTAAAACATCTTTTACCTTCTTTCCTTAATAACCCTTTATAATTTTTCCTTTATATACTGTATCTTGCCCCATTTTCAATCCAGAGTTGTACAATTAACCCTCTAGATAATCCTTTTAAACACACTTTATTCTTGAAGTTGAAGGAAAAATACTGGAGTCTTATAGGGGTGCACAGAAAAAGTGCTACACTTCTCTCATTTGACTCCAGTAATCTCTTCCTGGAAATTCCTGGAGTGGGATATCCCATATAGTCTGCTGAGCATCGTCCGTTAACAATGAGGCAAGAATGGTGACTCAGTTTCCTTTGTCCCAGCTCATCGTCCAGGTGGTGCACTCAAAGGTAATAAGAAAGCACTCGGGGGAGCCAGTAGCAGTCATTTTTTGCTGCATATCTGTTGCACAAAACGAGACCCTCTCCTCCAGATCAGGGTGAGAAGGGACATGCAGGGCATAGTATTACCATTGGTATTGATCCATATTTGTCCAGCCATTGCTTCTGGTATCACTTGTCATTTATCGGGTCTAGAATTGCACAAATAACACTCTGAAAGTCATTTTAAACACATTTTATTCTTGAACTTGAAGGAACAGTATTGGAGTCTTTAAAAGCACACAGTAAACATGATACATTTCACTCGATTAACTCTTTTTGTCTCCTACTGGGATTAAACAAATTCAAAAGTGTCTCCATCAGCGTTATTGAGCTCCATATATAATCAAGCCAGACATAAGATTCATCTGGGTAGTGAACAATTTGTATTGGCAGCTAGGCACCTATAAAGGTTTTTGTTACCGTAAGATATGAAACTTGTGCAAAACGGCAGGAGATCCTGCATAAGGTGAACTGCTAGCTGTCTGAAAGACTGTTTTGTCTGTAATTGAATCAGCTCTAAAAAATGAAAGTACAGCCCAATGGCTCACAATGCATATATACTGTACAGTATGTATAGTTAGTCTTATATACTTAGTGTATATATAAATGTACATGCAATTCATTATCAGTATCTGCTTTTGTCTGATTTAGGGTTACACTGTTTAACAGCATCATACATAACATAACCCAGTCGTGGGTGTTATGTCATTTCATCACGAGATACACACATACACACAAATTATATGGGGCCAAAACCAACCTGCTAATTAAACTACTTTAAAAAATGTCTGTAAAGTCAGGGGATAAGTGCAAACCAGAATTGAACTTGTTCTGACTGAGACATGATAAAGCAGCGTTAACCATTGTGTCACCACGCCAATCAATCTGTATCATTAAATACAGTATATATCTAATATACTCAGGAGCTGATCAGGGGACGGTGGGGCTATGTGTTTACAGGAAGAAAAAAAATGGTAAAGGCTATTTCAATGGTCAAAATTTAAAAGAGAAGGCAGTAGGAGTCTTTTGAAAGTAGTTGGTTATGAACTTGCAGACTGATTAACAGGCAACAGATTAACTCCTCAAACTCCTGTATCAGCTATAGACCAATTTTACACAAAGAACTGACATTTTATCATTTTACTGTCTGTGCATAATGTCAGCTTGTTATTAGTCTTCTCTTCACCTGATCTCTACTATGCACACCATTATTCATTACTTAATTCATAATATGCTGGTGCATTTAAAATTTTCCAATGGCCTGTCCATTCTGTTGGGCCTCTAATCTCCCACCAGCTCTTTATGGCCTACTCATTTCAGCCTGCTTTTCACTGAGTGCTTTTCAGAGTTTTAAAGCTTTATGAGCAGTTCTTTTGTTCCCAATTTCTCACATGTTTTTTTTTTTACATATTTCCTTTTCAAACATATTGTGTATAGCAACATAGAGGTTTGTAAGGCATAGCTATTACAGTCTTCCCTCCAGTCATAAAGCACTCCTGCTCTCTTGTGGGTAGGGCTGCAGTACGCTATGTGCACAAATAATAGTGTCTTGCTTTTATATACCACCTTTCATCACAAGCCCCTTTTCAAAGCATTTTATAACGTAATCATAAATGTCAGCATAGAGTCTGATGCTCTGACCTGCTGTTTGAATTCCCGCTCTCTAGCCACTAAACCACACTGCCTATCTCATCACAGAGTGGTAAATGTGCTAACTGGGCAGGCCACATTACTTTTATAAACCACATAAACATGCCTACCAGATAAATGTAGCCTGTTATTCAGTGATTCCCCCTTGCAGTCATGTATTCTGAATACAGAATGCACTTGGGCTAGCGAGTGAACTGAAGAAGCTAAAGCCTTTTGGTAGTCTGTAGTACTCGGTGCCATTCTACTTAGTACTGTCACAATACTAAGCTGGGTTTCCCTGTTGTTTCTATATCGCCATTCTTTACAGAAAAGTGTACAAACATATTCATGTAAACCTCACTGTTTATCTGCTTTCAGCTAAGCTTTGCACAGAAGTATTAAGGCTGCCCTTAATGAATTAATGTGACATGGTGAGACCACAAACAAACTTGCCCTGTCATTAAACATGAAAGATTAATTGCAAAAATGCAGGTAATGGTAAAATGAAAGCTCATGGATGTACATGTATGTACTGTTGTGTCCATATTATTAGACCTACCAGTTCCTCCTAATTACCTTGAATTGTGTCCAGAGGAAGTGATTCAAAAGTATCCAGAACTGAATAGACTAACATAACATAACAATCTGATACCTACTTAATCCAAGGAATGGCAAAAATCAGAGCTAGGCAGAGCACCAGTCCCTTACAGGGCCCAAACATGCACACACCCACGTCCAACTGGATCCAGTTTAGAATCACCACTAAACCAAACCAGGATGTCTTTGAGGATGTGAGAAGAAAACCAAAGGACCCGGAGGAAAATGCGCACAGACATGGGAAGAATGGGAAAATCTCATAGAGACAGCAACCAGGACTTGCAGCTAAATACTGTGTCACAGTGCTGTCTAAATAAAGTTATTATAAATAAATAAAAATTACAGATTAAAATACATGGATAAGATAATGTCTTAATCCATTTTAATAAAAGAATGTCTGTGTGTCCATCTGGTTTTTAGGTCTCTGTCATTCCAAAAGATGGTGCATCACAGACACTTTCGGTAATACAAATAATTGTATTTGTCATTCCAATAGATGGCACATCACAAATATTAACACTGCTTTTACATATCCAAATGGCATAGGTGCATCTCAATAAACCAGAATATCATCGAAAAGTTAATTTATTTCTGTAATTCAATTTAAAAAGTGAAACTCATATATTATATAGATTCATTACACACAGAGCGATATATTTCAAATGTTTATTTCTTTTCAGTTTGCTGATTATGGCCTACAGGTAATGAAAACTCAAAATTCAGTATCTCAGAAAATTAGAATATACTGTAACATAAGATTAATAAATAAAATATTTTTAATACAGAAATGTTTGCCTACTGAAAAGTATGTCTATGTATGCACTCAACACTTGGCCAGGACTCCTTTTGCATGTACTGTATTATTGCATCAATGTGGCGTAGCTTGTAGGCGATCAGCCTGCGGCACTCCTGAGGTGTTATGGATGCCCAGGATGCTTTGATAGTTGCCTTTAGCTCATCTGCATTGTTGGGTCTGGTGTCCCTCATCTTCCTCTTGACCATACTATGGGGTTTAGGTCAGGCGAGTTTGCTGGCCAATCAAGCACAGTGATACCACAGTCATTAAACCAGTTATTTCATTTTCGAGCAGGCTGATCGCCTCCATGCCTCGCCGCATTGATGCAGTAATTCATGCAAAAGGAGCCCTGACTAAGTATTGAGTGCGTGCATAGACATACTTTTCAGTACTCCAACATTTCTGTATTAAAAATCATTTTCTTTTATTGGTCTTATGTAATATTCTAATTTTATGAGATACTGAATTTTGAGTTTTCATTACCTGTAGGCCATAATCAGCAAATTGAAAAAAATAAATCCTTAAAATATATCACTCTGTATGTATTGAATCTATTTAATATGAGTTTCACTTTTTGAATTGAATTACCGAAATAAATTAACTTTTCGAAGATAGTCTAATTTATTAAGATACACCCGTATAACAGAGACATATGTATTGCATGGAGCACTGCAAACATTAACGCTGAGGTTTCAACCCATCAGACAGGTAGCATAGCTAGTCTGTACAAAAAAACTTCTAAATGTTGTATGTGTCTGTCACTTGATTAATTGTGAAGCACTGTGTTTAGAACCTTGAACTTTATCTTAATCAAAAGCTTATGATGTGATATGCGCTAGTGAAGCAAAAAATGTGGTTAGTGGCACCCTCATACAAAGTTATCAGGGTCTATGTCTTTCGTACAACAAACTATATAGGGAAACCAATTGAGGTCGCATGGCAGAAAGAGAAAGGCAACCAGTGACATCTGCTGAGCGTGAGGCCAACTGAAGAAACAGATTAAGTGACAAGAAGAAGAAAAATGACAGCTATGACATTTGATGAGCGTTAAGTACATGCGGCAATCTGCTGCTAGTCACGAACTACTGAAGATGAGAAGCTTTATCTTGGCAGGACCGGAGCTCTGCATGTTTCTGGTAACTAAGGAGAATATAATAATGTGACGTAGAGAAAATCTACACATGTACAGCTCCACATGGCACAGATAGTGACCCAGATGGAAATTTGAACCTGGCTCTGTAAAGTAATGAGACAGCAGTGTTAACCAGTGTGCCATCATGCAACCACAAGACTAAACAAACTGTTATTATAACATGTCAGGAATTATTAGATCAATTCATAGTTAGTTAAAGAAAAGGATGTAATAATATTACTTTTTTGAGAGCTTTTCATAGTACAACCCCAAGAATCACAAAGCATGCCCTTTCAGGTGTCCACAAGATGGTAAAAAATATGCCCAGGACTCTTAATAATGTGAAGATCGTTTTTATTATAGCTGTGTGTGTATATATATATATATATATATATATATATATATATATATATATATATATATATATATATATATATATATATATATATATATATATATATATATATATATATTCTGGATAGGGCCTACATCCCAAAGGAGAATTAAAAAACTTCAAAGTGTTTTTTTTTTTCTTTTAAATCAGGAGGTGAAAATTAAGAAGTAATTACAGCCTTGCTTGCAGCATGGAAATCCATTGTTATCACACTAGGTTGGGGGCTTATGTAGAAACAGAAAGAATGTGTGCACACCAAAGGCGCTCTAACACCACAGAAACCTTGGCTGGTGGAGATGGGAAGGAGGCAAAGTGTGTGTGTGTGTGTGTGTGTGTGTGTGTGTTGGGTACTTCTTTAGGAACTCAGAATTCTACTTGTGTACCTTTCTGGTAATTGAACAGCAAGACAAGCTTGTTGTAACACACTGCTGCTGGCAGAGGTGCACGCTTTGAATGCGGAACTCCTCCTGATGTGATTTGCCTCGAAGCGCTCTGCAAACATCCTGGCAATCCTAAATAGCTCAAGTCGTGTCAAGCGATTCATCTCTTTTGCTGGAGAGGTAAGAGCCCTGGCGGCAATGCATTGAGCCTCAACAGGCTGTCTGAAGCTGGTGTTTTAAACAGCTGATATCTAGAAGAAAAAAATTGCTGGCATGAAGTTTATGATTTTTTTTTTGCTCATGTCAACTTTAGAAACAACCTAATAACAAGTGCTGTGATGTAAAATGTCTAGTGTTTTGACTAGTTATGCATAGTTATGCAAATTGTTCAGTGCTGCCACCTTTCTTTCTTTCTTTTTTAAATACCTTGGCACCGTTAGTAAAAGCAGCTTTTGTTATTACATCGTGTGACATCAACACAAAATGCAGTTGCAAGGGTTTGATTAGTTTTCCTGATTTGAAGGCTGACAAGTTTTCCCAGGCCTACACGTCTTATCACAGTTCTTGGTTTTGAACCAGGGTAATTAACCAACAAATTACATTTTTGCTTATAGAAACGCATACATGGTCTTAGTAAATATATTTATCCATCTGTTTTCTGATTGTTTTTTTCTACTTGTGGAAACCCAGAAGCTTAGTCTAGCTGCATAAATAGACCCAGAATGTGACACAAGGCTATCACAGCTCTACATTACATATTTATTATTTGTTAGAGAAACAATTATACTGTACATTTTCTTGTGTTTTTTTTAGAAATTCAGTGAAACATTTTTCCATCTGCCTACTTAATCTAACTTAAGTCTTTCTGCAATTTAGCCTGTCCGGGTAGCTGAATAATATGTCACTTGGCACATTCACACAAACCCATGCTCTATCATTTTGGGCTAATTTATTGGTGTATAGGGTTTCTTGGACAAATATAAAGAGCTGGGGCTCCCAAAGGCAAACCCTGTATAATATAAAAAAAACACAGGCTTATTAAAACATTAAAACACAAACAAAAAATCATGCAGATGCAAGTCTCTGGAATAGACTTTAAAAATGGTGGAGGTTCCGGAATTAAAGACTCCTGTCAGGAAAAGGCGGGTTCAGGCAGGTGGACAGTGACGTCAGAGGTGTTAAGGATATCAGTCTTAAAGGCTGCAGAGAGAATAAGAGAAAAGGTATCAGTTAACAGCCCCCTCTGTTGTTCCTGTGGGAAATTACTGTTAATTGAGCCTTTAAGCTGCTCTAAATGCAAATGTATGTGACAAGGGTCATTACTTACATGTATACAGAGTACTGTAAAAATCCTACCTACATGGCTGACACATGTTTAGTAAGTGAAATAACAATGCTTTGAAAGCCCTATCTTTCTTTAGGCTTTGTGACATTACAGGAGGTTTCTAGCAATTTTCAGTCATTGCCTTCATTTACATAATCTTATCATGCACCCGTGAAGCCGATCACCTAATGTGACATACCCAGTGACTCACTCCAATTAGTCTGTGTCTCGCTTCGACAAAATCTGACAGGTTTTTCTTTAGTTGTAAGGGTGAGCTGCATGTGAATGAGAGCTGACAACCAACAAATGCTCATCCTGTGGAACATGCATGAATAAGTAATCGCAGGTGTTTTGGACATCTTGTGTTTTACGTACCACCACAGAACTGAAATGAGAAATAAAAAGGTAAAGATTGTGGCTAAACTTGCCATAGCTGTTAACCTTTTGTATAGCACGTTCTCCATTACACAGAATGCTATTGGCTGGCATAAGAACGGGCAAGCAAAACTGTGCTGATAGATCAGCACTCAGTCAGTAATTGTGATTTTTAGTTGTTTAAACTGACATTGTCTGGTGACAAAATTAATAACTGCAGTCCAGAAAGTTGACATACCTAATGACTAGAAGTCACATGATGTGACATTACCTTTATCTGCAAAAACTAAGAACACCATTTGCAACACTACCATTATTCATGTAGCATGCTTAAATAGCAAGTTTCCATGATGAACGCTGTCCCCAGGTGCTTCTGACATAACATTATACGAACCGTGTAAAATACCCCACCACTACCACCATCTAGCACCACCATTTTGCAACATAGGGAACACTTGCTCACCAAGACAAATCTTTGGGACCAAAGTTTTACATCTGAAGCTTTCAAGCCATTTTATGGACTCTCCACACTCCAAGTGCATGCAGGCTGTCATGTGAGAAGAATACAGAACTTGGCCTTGGCATTGGACACTTGCTCTCTGGATTGTTTAAGCCAAGGTCATGCAGTATCTTGAAGTGTGTCTCTAGAAGCAGACATCTTGATTGCTGTTGTCATTTTCCGGTTTGCCGTTGGCCCCAGCTGGTTGTTGAGAGACTCAGTCTTTGGTGCTGCTTATTCTGAGGCTGGAATACTGAAAGGGAAGCGGTCACATTAGTGCAACTTCAAATTTTTGTAAAGAATACTCGGACTGTAGATGGCTTTCCTTTTATTAATCATTATTGGTTTAATTTGTTCATTTCTCCCACGCCTCCCTGAAGTGATTGGAACAAACTACTAATGCTATTTTGTGAAGTCTTGTCACCCAACAAATTTGATTTTGATTTTATTTTGAGATTCAAGATATCCTGAGTAAGTTTATTTTTGTAACATTATGCACTTTGAGATGTGCCTAGGTCAGATATGACCAAAATGTTTACTTTTATATTTGAAAAGTGGAAAAAAAGTATTACTATTACCTCAGAATCTGTTCAGTTATAGCTTTTTTTATTTTTTTATTATGCACTTTTTTATGTGCCATTGTCAATGTGACCAATTTTAAAAGGAAACCATTGTATAAACATTACTTATTTTTCAATATATTAATTTGTGTTGGTTTAGAATTTGTCATTACTTGCTGCTTATCAGCCACTGAAAATGCCTGGCTCAGCTAAATTTCTTGGTTTGAAAATCTGGCCCAACTCAATTTCTAATTGAATAGCTCTGATATAAAGGTTGGTACTCAAGTTATGTTGTACCTGAGATTGGATAAAAACTGCTATTTCTAATCATTGTTTCTTTGGTGCATTTCTGGGTAAAACATTTATTTTCTGATTGCTTGCCTTTGATTCTTATATTATCCCATTGGTCTGTCAAAAGATTCTTGGTTAACGAACCCAGCACAGGCTCTGGTGTGTTTATTACTTCTAGTCCTTTCCAGGCTGCTGGGACAGAACATCAATAGTAAGTGAGGTGGTCTAACAGGTACTTCCTACTGACTTATCCTGGTCAGATGCTCATTGACAACTGCAGAAGCACTTCAATGGGGGTGACTGACAGCACCAGTCTATCTGCTCTGAATCTAAGTGGTGAATCTGCTCAAGATTTCTATTCTACTCATACATTGCCCATCACCAACACCCTATTCAAACAAAGTGTGCCTTTCAGCCACATGATAATGATATATTTTGTAGTTGGGTCATCTGAAGTGACACTGTATGTTCTGAATGCGTGTGTAAAAAAGGATAATGAGCTCTAAACTGGTTATCAGTGGGAGACGGCACCACCAGGATTCAGCTTGACAGATCTGATACACCCAAATGGGTAAACCTGTTTTGCAGCTTTATTTATCTCTCACCTTCAGAATAGCTTCTCCAACATCTTGAGAGGGTTCAGAGGCATATTTTCCAAATGGAAACTATTTAAGTCTTAAACAGCAGAGGTGTCTGCAAGAAGGTGTTGCTGAAAAGTGATTGGTACTTGAAATGTCGACATTCTAGGAGTTCTTAGTGTACATCAACAGTAATGGAAACAGTTAAATTAAAGAAATGTCTTCATGTATTATTAGTGAGGGTGCCATGTATTGGATAAACTTGGAATGCAGCCAGTGGTGAAAGCTGATGCAAAGGCCCAGACAATGGAGCTATTTGGTGATACTATGAACAACAACTTTTGGGTGGCCTGAAAGATGCTTTGGCAAGCCATTCAGCAACTGAGGTAGTGTAGGCAAAATGTTGTCAAGGCTGCTTTCCACCAGGGTGTGGAAAATTTCAATCACATGAGGGGAAAGGTGTGATGAATGCTAGAAACAATTTATTTCCATTTTTGGACTTTTACCATTTTATAGCTGTTATCGTGCCACCACTGCAGTTCCATTGTGTGTTCTTGTTTTATGGATAATGGCCACCATTTTGTGACTAACCCTGAACTATGTTGCTTACAGTCACTTCAGTGGCTGATACGTTCTGACATGGCAAGGTTGGAAGTGTGGATGAGATCTAGAGTACCTGTATAACTTTCAATAGTACTGAATATTGCCTATCCTGGGGGCTAGTGAGCTTGTTTAAGTTACCATGAGATCAATTCCTTATCCTTCATTGGAAATCCTGTGTCAGGATGGCGAAAATGAGGTTTTGGCCAGTAATTCATCTCCTTGGATTCAGCAAGAGCAATGCTTAGCTGTGTAACAGGGCCACAATGTTGAGTCCTTTCATAGATATTTGGATTTTAACCTTGGGAGGCCTAAAATGTCATACTTTAGAGTACTGCCAATAGTCTGTGGCCGGTCTTCCTGGATGCTTGTGGAGCAAGGGCCTTATACATAAGCTTGCCATTTGGTTAAATCCATTTCATTTGGGTAGATGAGTAGTGGGTCATGCCTCCTCTCCTGAAGGATGTATTGATACAGCAAAGATTTCAGTCATGTGCCATCTGACTGTGACTTCTAATGAGCATTGGAGCTATTAACAAATGCCTGTTCCATTTTTGGGATGTGAATAAGTACAGTACTTCCAAAACTGCAGTCCTTATTGTGTCCCAGAAAAGAGTGGCCTGTTGTCTTCAACTAGTTTAAAACCACATTTACACCACAACTATGATCTGACCTGATTAAGATTTTTCCACATATCTATCACAGATCAGATTTTGGTGTATACACCCAAAAACTATATAGTATCCATTTTTTAAGAAACACTCATATTGTATTTTCGCTGGAAGACGTGTATTGATTTGTGCAACACGCAACACGATAACAGGAATGAAGGTGTTTGGGCACGGATGATTGCATAGATATTGAAATGTTATTTGTTTTGTTTCATCTGCAAGCTCTCTAGCCATTGGGATTCATCAAGCAGTTAATAATACAGTTCCACCAATCTTGACTACACTTGTGTATCCAACTCCTTTTGCACAGAGGTGGGGAAAATCACGGCAGAAAATGTTAAGACATATTATGCCATAGACCTTCTGCCATGGTTCACCATGTTTAGAAAAAAAGCTCTGCTTTTAAAATGTAGAGAATGGAAGAGCATTGGTAGAAAACAATATGAAGGAATCCATGTTTATATGTTTTCCGTGCCAATATGTTACAGTTTATGTACAAGGCAAACATTTTGCATAAGCAGAATATGTATGTAACTACTCATATCACATTTCAACTGTTAAATGTAAATAACACGGACACTGAATCAGATTTCTTTACTAAACACAGCATAAGTAACTCAGGATCTTGTTTCAAGGTGAGGGCAAAGGGGTAGCAGAAGTGGTAGTGAATCGGGACCTAAATCTGCAGACAAAACTCTTAATGTAACAAGTAGTTTACATCCCCATTCTCCACTGTGGTCTAAAGAATGAGATTATAGATGTGAATGGCCAAAATGAGGCTCTTTGAGTTGGGGGGGCTCACCATTCTTGACAGGACATTTCAGGGTGACCTCAGAGTTGATTTGCTACTACTGTGGATTAAAAGGAACCAGCTAAGGTGGTTTGGCATTCAAAAATAGACCAGAATTATTTTTTACACTTGTTTATGTATACAGGTACCTTTATTTGACTGTTATTCAGTTTCATTCAATCTATTTTCTCATTCTCGTTTAGAATTATCAGTTAAAACCTAACAGACATACTGTACAGTATGTGTGTGTGACATGGAGAGAACCTACAGACTCCTACAAAGCAGCAACAAAGTTGAGTTTCAGACACAGTCCAGTGAAGCTGTGAAGCTCATTGCATCCACTTTCTAGTTCCAAGTTATTAATGTAATGACCAAAGAGAAATAAGATAAAAGAACAGAAGTCTTGACCTGAGGAGGCACTGTCTTCATACACAAGTTCAGTCAGTGACTGTTTGTTGTCTTCAAGTTTGTGAGAGGCTGGCAGTTGTGTTACGTAAGCCTAATCCACTTTCCAACATAGTCTTCCCCATTTTCTCTCATTCTGTGCTTGTTGGATGATACTTCCTTTCCTGTTTAACAGCTGGGAGATATATATTTTTAATCTGAAGGTAGGTAGTTAAAACAGGCCTGTGGGGCCATCTGAATCCTATACATATTGCCCGTGACGCCCCTCTTCACATTATGCTGTCAGTATGGGGTATCAGCAAGAAAAGTGTGCTTTTTACATTCCTTACAACTTAATTGCTCCCTTTGTTTCTGGTGGAATGCTTTGATTGTGGTGTGGGGGAAGGAAATCGGCAGGAACTCCAGGGCAGCTGAAAATGGCCTTCTCACATTGAATGGCCAGGATGTGCAAGGCACACAACAGCCAATGGGAGAAGATAAAAAAGAACAAGGGCCTATTAGGTTATTGGTGCAGCGATAATCATTACCTAACAGGTTTCTTTTCAGCAAAAAACCTGGTGAGAGTGTATCTTCTGGCTATAGAAACAAAGTTAATAATACTATACAGACATTGCTGTTGGATAGTAGGTTGTTGTTTTATTCCCATTGCTGCCTTAGAGGTGCTTCTACTTTGATGAAACAGACACCTACTGAAATTTTATCGCAGAAAGTATGCAAACCAGAAGAAAAAGTTTCAGTCCAGGTCTTCGAGGGTGTGTGTGTGTGTGTGTGCACCGTAAGTTATCTTTACAGTCTCATTCCTAGCCCTCCATTTCCAAATCAATGTTTTCCTTTTCCCTGTCCACAGCCCGCTTAAGACTCGAAGCTTATCTTTGTTTACATTTCTTTTACATAAGGCTAACTGTAATTTATTTTTCTTTTGGATTTTGTTGTTCATTGGTTCTACACAAAAAAATTGTTGACAATAAGTAGTTTATTATTATTATTGGAGATAACATCATATGTTTTACTTTCCTGCTGTAAGGAGTGAAATTGTTGCTTTGCATGACACAGTGATGGGGCACCCCTCACAGTAGTCTTACTATCATTCAGAAGAGCAGCTATACCATCTGCTCTTCAGAGTAGGTAATACACCTGAAGCTAAACATGTTTTTACTATTCCAGTTTTTGGAAGGGAGACCATCTAAGAAAAATCTTGGTTTGCTGCTACAAGAAGTGTTGGTGAGGCCTTCAGGGGGTATCTAAACTGAGGTCTGTGAGTGGACCCCAATGCAACAGAGCAGTGATGGGACACTGTGCTGTAAATATTGGCACTTCGAGATGTACTGTAAATCTGAGATCCCAACTCGCCATGGCCATAAAAGATTTCTTGGTATCTTTAGGAAAGAGTGTGTTCGGTAGGGTGTTTCCCAATGTCCTTGCCAATTTGCCCATTCTGGCCACAAATCAGCGCCTCACCTCATCACTACCTAATAGCTAATGTGTGGGAACGTCGCATCATCCAAGTGGATGTTGCATATTGGTGGTGGTAGAAGTGGCTCCCCATTGTCTGTGTAATGTGCTTTAAGTAGTTAGAAAAACAGCATATAAATGTAATTAGTGATTACAGAATTGCAGACTACCAGACTGATCCTTTATCTTAACAGTATAGGTTGCTTATTTTGCCCATTTTGCAAATGGACCAATCAACACAGAGCTGTTGGAGATTGTGTTTGCAGTACAAAGGCAATGGTGGTAGTCGAAATAGTAGTAACGTCATTTGTACAGCACCATGATAAACTTCAATGTATTAAAATACTTAACTCCATTTTATTTAGTAGAAAACACAAATCAGTTTATCTGATGTACCCCTTACTCCTTATTTTTACTCCATTACCTAAAACCCTGAGAAACTATGTTATTATAGAGATATTTAAACTCTGTGATGTTGTCCACCCTCCCAATCCAACCTTCTAGTCAAATGTGTAATCCAGTTCAGGAAGCCACAGCCTTTCCTAGCAGCAGTGGGTGCAGGCTGTCTCATAAACTCTGGAATTTCAAGTGGGATGCTGTCTGTGTGGCGCTTGCATGTTCTCCCTGTGGTCTTGTGGCTGCCTATTGTCAGGTGAAACTGTGGGTAATAAAAATGAATGAAAAGCTTTATGTCAACAAAATGTTTTAATCTAATTCAGAGTTACTGTAGGCAACACCTGTCCTATAAACATTAGGTGCAAAGCAGAAGACAACACTAAACAGGATGACAATCCGTTACGAGGCACAATCTCTTTCACATCCTCATTCAATTTAAAGTTATCAAGAGTGTGGAAAAGGGCAGAATACCTGAAGGAAATCAAACACAGACACAGGAAGAATGTGCAAATGCCGCAGATGCATTGATCAGCCTGGGAATTCAGCCGAGGTCCCTGGAGCAGTGACACTGCAGTGTCTACCATTGTAATGCATGAAGCCTATTGATTGCAAGCAGAATTGCTCCAGGAGATTTTGCTCGACAGAAATAATGATTCTGTGTTTTGGAACACATAAAGGCATGCAGTATTTCACTGGTAGAATCGAAGCTAGATGTAGGGTAAGTCATATCCCAGACACATCTGATTGTTACGGTTAAGGATACAGAATTTTTTTTTCTTGTATTTAGAATAATACGCTCATTTATTTTGTCCACAGGATAAGCAGAGAGATTGTTCCTGTACCGCTAATTGCAAAACCCGTAGTAAAAGGATCCAGCGCAAATAATACATTTAATCCTGACAAAGCCCTGTGAAGAACTGGAATGTGCCTGCTTCTGTCTCTTTGCCACAGCATGCTGGTAACCTCAGTCAAGAAGCTGTGAAATGAAAACACGGTTAAATGTGGCGTTCAAGGCCCCCTCCCTCCCCCACACACAATGTGCAGTGCAGACATGCTGGTAGCAGTTTTGTTGTTGCTTTCATGCTCTTCATGATCATATCCATTCAGCCTACTCTTTTATTGTCACTCTTTTCTTCTGAAAAAATCAACGGTTCTGCAGCATGACCCAGTATTGGTTGGTTATTTGTCCAAGTGGAAGCTTTTCTATATCAGCATTGGCCAGTAGCTTTCTTTCTTTCTTTCTTTCTTTCTTTAACTGGAAGAGGAAATCTCCAAAGAAAAGAATGTGAGAATTATTGTGTACAAAGCAATATCACATTTGCTTCAAAAAGAGTTCCACCCAAAATCATTTTGTTGTTGGGTTTGGGATACTTCCCTGCTTGAGAGACGGATTACTATTTATTTTTAAAGCCTCATCGTTAAATGGTCTGGCAATTTATTGTAGTCAAAAGGTGGAAAAAATGAGAGTGAATGAGCTGAATGGTGAAAGAATGTGGGAAACAAATGAAGTTCCCGGCAGGAGAGAAGAAATGCCTGAAGAGTCTTGTGTCAGAATTCTGTGGGGATGTAAACAGAGGCCAGAGAGGGCTGGAGGGTTGGCTGGGGGTTGTGCTGGAACCTTTGGCGTTCTCTTATGGCAGACAACCTTGTTTGAAAATCTTTCCGGTTGATAAATTTTGTTCCTCTTGGTGCTGTCTATCCTTTTGTCCCTCTTCAGTTCACTTGAATCATTTCATTTCACAATCTCTCCTTTATTCATTTACCAGTACTGCAATGCCAGCCTTTTTAGGAGTGCTATCATCTGCTTTGCATAGACAGCAAATGACATACCTAAGAGTTCAGTGCTAGCAGAGGGGGCAGGTAGTAACTAGGAGGAGCCATTGAACTGCAGATAGCTAGCTCAGTATGGAGAGCTGCTGCTGCCTTTTGTTTCCTTCTTTCTGGATGACAGTCATTAAGTTGTGTTTCACAAATTGGGGCATGTTGGGGAGCAGTGTTCCCATAATAAATGGTCAAAATCCACCCTAGTGTATGGTTTTCTGGTAACCCCCCTTTCTTCACAAGTAGATGATCCTTGCTGTGACTTGCAGAGTACAAATATTGGAGCTGAACCCATGTAGTAGAAGAAGAAGACATTGCATTTATAGAGCACTTTTCATGTCACTGAAAGCCCTCTCACAGAGAGGGGGGAGCCACTTCAACCACCACCAATGTTCAGCATCCACCTGTGTGATGTGATGGCAGCCATTTTATGCCAGTACACTCTCCACGCATTAGTTATAAGGTAATGAAAGAGCAAGAGAGTTGGTTAGCCAATAAGCGACGGGGATGATTAGGAGGCCACAATGCCCAGACCATGGTGGAAAATTTAGCCAGGATATTGAGAAAAAAAAATTACTCTTTATGTCCAGGAATCTTTTATGACCACAGAGAATCAGAACTTTGGTTTTACTTTTTTTCGAAAGCAGTAATTTTAATTTACAATGTCCCTGTCACTGCACTGGGGCTTTGGGATCCACACACAGACCACACACAACGTATGCACCCCTTGCTGACTTCAGCACCCTTTCCAGCAACAACCTAAGCTTTTTCCTATATGGTCTCCCATCCATGTCCAAACATTCTTAGCTTCAGGTGAGTTACCGTGTTCTAAAATGCATGTGGTTTGGCTGCTGACAGAATGAAAAACTGAAATTCCACCTTTATTATGAATTTTAACACACATACAGTATAGCATAGTGCGAACTGACAAATCCAGCAACACTAGGCCATGAATACACCCTGAAAGTGGGCCTCCTGATCAGGTCATAACCTCCCTGTGAATTTACCAAAAAAAGGTATCCCTCCACATGCTCCCCAATTAGGTAAGAAAAAAGATGGCTGACAGGGTGCCAATAGAGGAGTTATAGTATGGTACTTTATGAGGAAGTAGAGAGTCACAGAAAAGTATGTGAGGGTGGAGAAGAACATGAATAAGGACAATTCGACTGCGGTAAGTCGTGCAGAAGGAATGACAGCTTGGTTCCAGGTGAGAATGTCATCGGTTTTGAGCCCTTTTGTGTTCAGAGTGGTAATGGACAGGTTGACAGATGAGGTCAGACAAGAGTTTCCGTGGCCGATGATTCCTGCAGATGACATTGTGATCTGTAATAAGAGTAGACAGCAGGTTGAGATGAACCTGGAGAGGCGGAGGTACACACTTTAGAAAAGGATAATGAAAGTCAATAGGAGTAAGATGGAGTACATGTATGTAAATGAGAGGGAAAGTGCTGAAAGGGTGTGACTGCAAGGAGAAGAGGTGGTGAGAGGGGACATGGTGACAGTCAGTGTGGCAGAAAATGATTTAAAGGACAGGGATAGACAGAGACGGATGATCCATTGTGGCGACCCCTAAGTGGGAGCAGCCGAAAGAAGAAGACGACCATTACGATAGTTACTGTTCCAGAAAATGTGAAGCATATCTGCCTTCCAGACAAACCTTAGATGTAAATTCCAGCTTTTTTTCAAAAACTTTCCATTATCTGAATACACCTACCTCTTCAATACTTCTTCATGCTATGTAAAATTATTTGGACTTTCTCTTGGCATTGTTTTTTAAATAAGCCCTTATAAGAAAGGTGCCTACTTCATTTTGATTCATTACCTGTTTCCTTATATTATGGTGACCAGAGCTGTAAGCAGTGCTCAAGCTCCCTGTTGGCTCCCACATGCATAAAGTTCTGTAGCTCAGGATCCTTTTGGCTACCTATATAACGTCCAGCAGCCATTAACTATAAAATAATACTGTAGCCTTAGTTCTTGTAGTAGCCTGTGACAAATGTGTTTTTTTAACATTTGGCCTACCAGACATATTCCTTGGCAGGGTCTTAAAATGATTAACTGTTTGCTGTTAGAAGTGAGTAACATAAATGTATTTCAAAAAATGTATGTTAAAAATTACTCTTGACACTTTAGGAAAAATTGTCACATGTGCAAAGGCAGATTTCTTATAAAATGTGGCAGGCCATAAATAACAATTTAACTAACAAAGTCTGGGCAGAGGATGTATAAATCTGACACAGTAAAGGAAATTACCTGTTTCTGTAACCATACAGGATGTGAAATATTTCTAGACAGTGTTAATGCCTCTCCAGCCATTCCTCAAAGTCACGTCATCCTGAGTGAACACAATATATGAGAGCAAATGCTTTACTCAAGATGACAGGGAGCAAGCAAACAAGTGTACACGTATACTACACTGCATACAATCCTCTGATAAGCTTCAGCAGAAATCCAGGTGTCACCAGTTTGAACACCTCTAAGGATTTTCACAATCTAAATCTTTTTCTCACAAATGGTCAGTTATTAAAGAAAACACTCAATGGAGGGGTGATCAGCAGGAGTACACGGGATGTCAAATCAGGTACATTGAAACCCAACTATAGCTGTCCTGCTGGACCTGACTACATTTTCTGGTCACATACTGTCAGACTGGAGTGGCTTCCTCCCTTTGTCCATCTGATCACCCAAAATTCTCTCTACACTCTGATGACACTACCTCCATGCACAATGAGTTGTTGCCTGGTTTGCCTAAAATTTCTGAGGGAATGATCTATACATCTCCCACTTTCTGGGATAGCTATCCACTCTGCAAGTCCAAGTGCCAGCGCAAATGTGCACCCTTTGGTGGCTACACATACCTGTTCATCTTTGAGCCATATTTCCAAATTAAAATGGACCCATGTTGTCTACCTTCCATATCATGTAACAGAGATGGACAAGCGGGAACCCCTGGCTGAAACCTATCCGTGTAGGTAGATTCTCCTGGCCTTCTGACAGTCTCCCGTTGGCTTTCCATAGTTCACTACCCACATAGTAACTGCTTCCACAGCATCATTTAATGAATTATGGCATACCACCTTCTGGAAGCCGATTATCTAAATTGCCATGTTAAGAAATTTTCCAGGTACCAGTATGGGATCTTCTTTTGATGTATGCACCCTGCTGGGCCCACCATCTGCCATGGAATTGCTTTATGTCCCTTCTGTGCCTTGCAACCACAGGAAATCTGGTTCACACCTTGGCCTAGGTACTATTAGCATGTAGTGTACTTGTTCTCTTCATGTCTACATATGCACTGGCAGTGACGATACACACATATTCATACCAATCAAGAAAGAAGGACCTGTAAATGGAATAAATATAGTACCCTAAATAGGCTGCAAGCTAGGAAAGAAAGAGTGCCATCTGAAAGGAAGTTTGCCATGTTGACCTAGGACACTATAGGACAGAGGATTCAACAGATGCTAGGACACCCTGGCCCTCCTTATATAGAGGAAGGATGAGGTCCTGGATGGCAGGAAAGAGGAAGAGAAACCTCTGAGACAGCACAGCTCCAGGCTAAGAGAGAAGGATCCAATTTGCCAATTAAAGAGGTTACGCTAGTTTAAAAAAAAGGCATTTTTATGGCAACTAAACTGTTAGGGAATCGTATGAACTTAAAGAGCCTCTAGAAGGAGGTGTGACATGGTGTCCCCTGAGTACCCCAAGTACAGCAGTCCTGACCCTGTGTGGTTTCAGGACTGGGTTTAAATACATCTCATGGTAATTGATTGATTGAGTATGAAGTCAGCAAATGTGTTAGGACAAGGGCTCAAGTAGTGAGAGGATGAGAGACCAGAATATACATTTTCAGAATGAAAGAAGGAAGAGAAGTGGAAAAAGGTGATGCTTTGTGATACGTTAAAGTAGGTAAGTGGATCAGCCACCCTGTCTGGTGTGCAGGAACCAACACCTGTTGATGTAGGTTCAGAGAGACAGAAGTTTATTTGTTGCTTATATATTCTTTTGTTCATCCCTCTCCTCTCTTACTAAGCAATTTTTGTATATTTTGGCTACCTTTGGTGTCATTTTGGGCAGAGGGTTGCTATAAACATGGCACGGTAACAGTGTTTAGCCCTGCTACCTCACAGATCCTAGGTTTGAAACCTGTGTGGTATTTGCACATTCTCCCTGTGTGTCTGGATACCCTGAATTTTGTCTCAAATCTCCAAAGATGTGCAGGTTTTGTTAATTGCCAGTTGGCTCCAGTGTGATTGTGGCTGTGGCTGAGGCTATGAGTGTGAGTGGGCCCTGCAATGTACTGGCACCATGTCCCAAGCTGTTTCTTGCCCTCTTAAACCCAACATTGAATTAGGGAGGTTTTAGAATGGATTATGAGATTTCTCACTATGTATTTTTCAGTGTCAGCACCACGTTACAAGGAATAAAGATACACAAGATGCAGGAATTAGGCCACAAGTCAACAAGGCAAGAAAAATGATCCAGTGTGAAAGTCACTGCATGTCATGACGTCGTACATGGTCACATGGACATTCATTTGCACTACAGGGTAACAGTTGTGTCACACTGAGTGTAAACAGGAATGTTATGACTGCCAGACTTTCTGAAAAAAAAGGCAGTCAGCGCCAGGCACACAATTCTCAGACGGCCCAAAACAGTAACCATTAGCAAGGCCAGCCTGCAAAATATGAAAAAAAAAAACACTAATGTATGATTATCTCTGAAAAAAAACTTGTCAGACTCCTTCATTCAGGCTGACCTACTTGTATTGTGCTATGTCCGGAAACTGATTTGCCTTTGTGTGTGGCTCCCTTGCCTGGCCTCATGTCATCATATTAGCTTTCTAGAGTTCACTCCAGCTGACAGCTTGGCAGAGGGGCCAGGAGTTGGGGCCGGTGACACCCTCATGCATTTCAAACTGATTTCATTTGCTGTGGAGCTGTGTATCGAGTGTGTTTAGTAAGGACAGGCCAGCTTTACCTATTCACAGGCTTATGAGGAACAGTGCATTCTGTTAGGAAAGCAGTCCTGGCTCCCCAGTAGCCAACAAGTAAGGCACACAGGAAGGTGTTCAGTAAAACTGCATTAGATTTTTTGGCTTGCCTATGTTTTATTGTTATGGTATAAAGCCAGCTGTTTCATCCATGCTTTGTTAGCACAACTACAGGATTCCTTCTTTTGTGTGTTTTAGTGGGTAGTAATGGCCTGCCTTGGAATTCAGTCTTCACCGGCCAAAAAGTCTGAGAGACACATAACTCATGAGTGTAAATCTGAGAGCTTCTCTGCTTCATCTCTGCCTGTTTGTGACCACTAGAGGACACTCGATAATCCTTAAGACACAGCTCTTAAGGATTCCTTTGAGCACTGGCTCGTGTATTTATTAACTAAAAACCAGGGGCTGCAAACGCTCTACTTCTTTGTTTCCCTGGAATGGCTGGAGCAGCCAGTCAGGCAGTGTTGCTGTCTACCAGTCCACCATGATCCATGTTTTTTTTATAAATGTGTATTTTTGTTATACCTTTAGAAGAGTTTTTAAATGTGTCCCTGGTTTAGTTTTATGCATTTTTGTTATGGTTTGAGCATTTTGGAATCAATTAATTCATTATTTGGTTGATTTGAGTTCATTTTAAAGGTTCTAAAAATGAATACATCCTGTCACCTTGTCTTCTTATGGTTCCAACCTTCTTCAGTAGTTTTTTATCCATTGCTATCATATGATGTCACCATTGCAGTAGTATAAAGTAAAAGCGATTGTCGGAAAAAAATTGGTGATGTTAGTATCTGGGTTTGCTTTCAATACTAAGAAAAGGACCTTAGGATATTTCTCTGATATTGAGAATTAGCAAACGTCTTGGATTTTGGTGAAAGATTCATTTGTGGAATTTTGCTTTACCCTAGACTATAATATCTGTCTTTACCATCCCATGTGGAACACGTTTACGGTTTCCTTACCTACTGTAGGTATGTCTTGATTTTTGGCAGTTCAGTGACTTAATACAACCAGAAGTCCCTGAAGCTTCAGGAGTCCTCAGTCCTCTTTTTAGTGGTCTCCTCTATGCCTCAAGAGTGAAAATTACGTTAGTAAAAAATGTAGGGTTGTAGATGTGGTTTAAAAAAAAGTTTTAGCATTTTGTTTTTGGTTTTATCAGGTGTTTTTGCATGATATTAGAACATTACAGAAACTTTTGATGAAAATAGGGAATTGAGCTCGTCATGTCGCCATCATGTCTGTCTCTCTCCGCATGAAATAACTTGCTTTCCAACGGACGGATTTTGTTGTCCATTGGTACACTTTTTCTTCAAGAGAAATTTAACAGGCAAGTTTCATGTTCATTTAGATATCTCCCGTTTTTGAAATGTGAAATGCTCTTGTTTAAAAGCATTAATGAAATTTTAAAATTGTCTATATTAAAACAAAGGAACATACTGTGCAATCTCAGTTACTCCTTAGTTTATTCTTTCATATTTACCTTGGAAGAGGTTATCTCAACTTGTATATTTTGTACATTTTCCACTTTTACTCAGCAAAAAACTGTCATTAACAGCAAAACAAAGCCCAGTAACAAGTGGTTGAAATATTGGCAACATCATGCAGGGGTTTTAGCTTGAGGCTTCAACATAGATTTTGACTCTATCGAGTACTAATTTAATAAGTTTTTTTTTTTAATATGAGCTACAATTACCCGAAGACCCTATACATACAATGATTAACAATAGTCCCAAAAATACAAACTGTTTGTTGGAGTCTGGTGTCTAGGAAAGCTATTAAAATTGTATGTGCTCTTGTAAAATGCTGTTAAAAATAAGTTATATGTTCTACTCATACCTGCAATTACATTCTGTTATCAGTTATTATTGAATATGATTCCTTGTCTCTTATTTAAATAATCCAGGGCACTCACTATATAAGGAAGAAATTAATTGCCACAGTGAGATTTAACAGAATTAGGCAGGTTCAAATATAGATGGCTGAATGAACAAAGACATTGAAAAGCTCACTGACTCTCATCACTTTTACAAGTCTTTCTTCCATCTATGCTTGTCAATCTTAGAAAGTTTGAAATTCTGATTTTGGGCTGCACAGATAGTAGTGCTAAGGAAACTTCATGCTCCTACTGTCCTCATGGGTTTACTAGACACATGTAGGAGAGGAAGAGAAATTCTATACAACAACCCATGTGAGGAGAGTCCTGTCGTCATATTAAGTATTAAAAGGTGGATGTGAGCAACCTTTACCCATTCACCCAGGACTGGAGGGTCAGAGTTTGTCTTTAGTGCCCTGTAATAGTAGCAGTGTTTCTTATGTACAGAGATCAGTGAAATTCTTTCTTTCATGTCTGTCCGTCATGTAACATGTCACCACACTCCACCACCATTACTAACAAGAATCTATGAAACTACATTAACTTCATGTTATTTCATAGAGTACATGACGGCCTTGCTACCTGTTGGGTATCATCCTGCTCTACACTGGTGTGACGCACTCATCCGCTGAGTCATCACCCTTCCTTGCTCCCCTGCTGTCCTCCTTGGAAAGCAGCCTCAGCATAAGTCATGAATTAGCGAGGGGAGATTAAAGCATGGGGGCGGGTTGCATGTGTGCGAACAGGAGAGTAAAGGGAGAAAATGAATGCCTCCTAATCCTATCGCCCCTAAGGCCCAAACTTTACTGTTTGTTCACCCCAAAGCTCCTCCTCCTCCTGTCTTGTATCCTCAGGGGCCACTAATTGTATTGGTTCCTGGTGAAACAATGCTGCAATAGATTTAGGCAGCTAGTTAAATATTGACAGGCCACACTTGACAAAGGAATAGTTCAGAGCCCAGCTCCGCTCATCCCCCATCGCTTTCAGCCCCCCAAGGAACTGTTAATGAGCTGTCATTAGAAAGTCTTTAAAGCTCGAAACATTCAGCTTTCATTCCATAGCATTGCTCTTCAGACATTCCAGATGCACCGCACAAGGGCGCTCCTCTGAATGTTTTCAATTATGGGACTTCTGTGTCGTCAGACAGTGCCAAACGGGGGCCGAGAATTTGGTGTCAGGATACAGACCTGATGAGCGCTGTCACACAAGAAACACTTGCAGAGCTTCAGAAACAAGCACGAGTGGGGCAAAGAGACTCAAGGATTGTTAGAATTATTTGGCTAACTCAACATTCTTGCTTTTATAGATAATAGAACCCTGAATGTCAGAGCCATTTTCTGAAAACTTGCAAGTTTGTTGCAGTGCTCATTCTTTTAAGCCATCTTTTTGTCATATGTGTTTATCTTTCCCTATGGATTTCAGTTCAATTTAAATTAATATTAATGGTTGGGTTGTGCTGTTGTTTATAATTGGATTGGGTTCATTTGTATGTTCTCCCTGTGTGTGAGTGCTTGTTAGGTTAATTAGTGACAGTAAGTTGTCCCTGTGTGAGTGAATGTGGCCCCGAGGCAGACCAGGACACGCTGGAGAGATTATATCTCTTGGCTGGCCTGAGATACCTTGGTATCCCCTGGAGGAGTTGAAGGAGGTGGTGGGGAAAGGAGACATCTACACATCTTTGCTCAGCTTGTTTGCTCTGCGACCTGCACCCAGATAAGAAGTAGAAAATGATGTCTCTGTTCCTCTGTTATCGTGCTGGATGAAGGCATAAGTACACTTGCAACCACCAAGGTCTCCACTGACCTAAAGTATGTCTCAGTGCATATTTACACTAGGCACATTTGTTCCGTACAGTGCCTAAGCACGATTGTCCCCTGTTGGCCTGCACTCACACTGCACTTAACGTTCTGGGCTAGGCCACGCTTTCGTCATCACCATGCCATTTCGTGCAAAGCCAAAACAAGATCCGAACACAGTGACAGCTTGCATGTCAAAATGATTTTACTTATTTTGTGGTTATTTAGGAGTTGTATAGGGAAGGTTAACGCTCTTACGCACTTACAGATTTATTGAGTGTGCAGTGCAGCATTTTGCTGTTAATTGTGCTGCACATAAGAGAAGATTTTTACGGAGATAAATGATGTTAAGGGAGAAACAAGTCACGCTAATTCTCTATTCTCAGAATAAAACATGGAATGATTTTCCTATGCTAATAAAAATACAAACAATGGAATCATTTGAGGGTGACACTGACACCTATCTGGTTGGTTCAGCATTTTGATAGATAGATAGATAGATAGATATGAAAGGAACAATATTAGATAGATAGATAGATAGATAGATAGATAGATAGATATGAAAGGAACAATGATAGATAGATAGATAGATAGATAGATAGATAGATAGATAGATAGATAGATAGATAGATAGATAGATAGATAGATAGATAGATAGTGCAAGAATACTTTTTTGTCCCAATTACAATGCATTAAGATTGTTCTCTCCAGTATTTTTTGCTATTATTTCATCAAGTGATTCTCTGTACATGGGATAATACTACTACTACAACAACAGAACTGCTAATCTGGGTTCAGACAGAGCTCATTTTTCTTCAGTTAAACCCGAGGGACAAATGTGATTACACCCACCAAATGTAACGTGGGTGGGTATGAGAGTAAGTAATAGCCAAACGCAAGATCTGGAAATCGATATTTGAAAATTGATATTCACTCTATGAACAAACAACGTCTGCTCATTCATTCATTTGCTAAACCTGGTTATTCCAGTACAGTGTCCTGGGGGAGCAGAGAGTATCCTGGAATCACTGTACACAAGGCAGGTACCTATTCATCAAACGATATCAGTCCGCTGCACGACCTGTTCACACAAAAACCCTGCACTCAGTTAAACAAGTCAGTTTAGGGTGTTTGGGATGTACGAGGAACCCAGTATACACCAGAGAAAAGTCCAAGTGGCACTGGGCCAAAATTTGAACCCAAGATTCTGCCACTCTGTTCTGCTCCCCCATGTATAGCTAGTGAGGGTTATGTGAATGCGCATCAATGGCTTGACGCAAATTAACAGTAAAGAAAGTTCCCCACCAGAAGACATTTAAGTACAAGAACTTAATGTGCAATGGACCACTGAAGAACAAACAGAAAACAAAAGTTAACTGTTTTCAACTTTCCAGACATTTCCATCCTTGGCATGCCATAATGCGGATGACCAAAGAGATGTTGTGGGGATCTCGGAGAGTGTACAAACACTGGCAATTCGTTCCATGGCCAAGCACGTTTGTCTATATGTAACCATACAAAGTCTAGTTCGTTTGACTAGTGTGCATAGTCTCTGCCAGGCAGCACAGTTATTGAGTGTCAAAAAAATAGGCAAACTTAACTGCTCTGTCACATTGTCACGTTCTGTTGCTAAATCCGGCATATGCAATGATTTTCAGTTGTATAACATGGTCAGGTGACAAGATCACCACAACAGTCAGCAAATCTGACATACCCCACAACTAGAAGTCACGTAATGTGATCGGCTCTAGGTATAATCAATCCTGGTGACAGCATCCACTCAATCACATACCTACATTGGGCGAATTTAAAATTGACAATTAACCCAACAGAAATATCTTTAATATGTGGAAGGAAAACTTCAGAATTGGGAAAAAAGTCCATGTAGGCAAGAGAAGAGCACACAAATTCCACAGAGACAGTTACCCAATATGAGATTTAAACTCAGGACACAGGATGCATAAAGCAGCAGTGCTAAACACTGTGCCACCAGATCATGTTGACCTATGATTATAATAAACAAAATGAATTGGTAATTAGTGAAAGAAGGAAAAAAAATCCTTTATTTTTACTTTTAGAAACAATTGGAACTCATTGTAAAAAACAGATTATTACAGAAAAGTGTCTCAGTCTGGAGCAGACCAAAATAAATATCCCAGAGAACAGTTTTGTGTGCCATAATTACAGTATTTTTGTGTGGGCAAGCACCACGTCAGATGTTTGGCACTTGAAGCACAATTGTTTTGGTGCTACCTCTGCTTTTTCGCCAAATTTTAGTTTATGACTGACTGGCCTAAGCCTCAATTTTATTCACTTCCAAACTCCATTGCTCACTTGCCTTGTGAGCGGAAAATGTGTGGAGGTGCTAGATATGTAGAGCAGGACTAACACACATGGCTGCTGTTGTGTAAGCACCCATTTCCTGCTATAAATCCGACCGTGTGCGTCTCTGTGACATTTGTTTGCTTTACCTGCTGACAGCCAGCCGATTCCCACCCCCACCCTGTTTTTTTTTTTTTTTTCTTTTTCTTTTCCTGACAGCTAGGTGGCTGTCATTGACATGCAGTGCCTGATAACCACTGGCTACCAGGCAGGCTCATTAGATGTGATTCAGACAAAAAGAAATCTTTGAGCCTTCCAATCCTGGGTGCCCTCAGGCCCTGCTTTGTGCTGAACTCATATCAAAGCCATCTCCTCTTGTTTCGTATTTCCGAGGCTGGCTGACTGAGCAGACTGACAAGAAATGGTCAAATTTCAGGTTCTCATGAGAGTGAGCTCATACCAGGAGGTCGGTTTTCAGAAACTGATCTTGTCAGATGTTTGGAGGTACAATTGGAGCGTACAGAAAAATGCAACAACTTAGTTAAGTTTCCAGATCATACTGAAACCTGCAAAGTTGTAACTGTGTTTGTTTTTAAGTTATTTTACCATGCCCTGCAGTGGACTGGCATCTTATCTAGGGTTGATTGGTGCTGCCCCCACTAATCTGGTGAAGCCGGTTGAGAAATGGGTGGATTATTACTTGGGTAAGAGTTACTTTCTCAATGCTCTGGGATTCCAAGTCCAATTATTGGTTATGCTGTCTGTCTTTGTTGGCTTTCATTCAGAGCTATCGTCTCACCTATCTATCCATTATCTGAACATGTTTTGTCCATTGTAGGGTGCTGCAATGGATAAAGCATCACAAGCAAGGCAGGAACCAACCGTGGATTGGATGCCAGTGCATCAACAACAACATTTATTTATATAGCACATTTTCATACAAATAATGCAGCTCAGTGCTTTTCACAGACCACATTGATGAACACAATCACATTCACTTAAATAGGGTCAGTTTAGAGTCATCAGTCCAACTCTGAATTTATGACAAGAGAAGTGCCAACAATTGAAAGCAGGTCCATGAAGCTGCAAGGTAACTGCAGTGCCACCATAACTCAGTTTCTCATAATTTGATCAGAGATGCGGAACTGCTTTGTGATGCTTCCTGCAATGAGTGTTTGACTTGTAGCTGTGTACTGTTAAAGGATTATCGATTCAGTATTTCACGTGCAAAGAGTATATTGGAATGTGCTAATCAAAATGTTGCCACTCTCTGGTGACTTAATGATTATCAAGTATTAACTTACTCATATTTACACATTGTTTTTGGCATTGGCTAGTAAGTCTGAAGATGGATAAAGTTCATCCACCTGTCCCCACATATTCTTCTTTTGGGTTGTGGAGAGCCAGAGCCTTCCTAGTAGCTCTGGGCACAGGCTACCACATAGCACTTGGACCCTGAAGTTATAGGTGGGATATTTTTAATGCAGCGTTCGTATGAATTTTGTGCCAGTCTATTTTAAGTCAACTTAAGGCAGTCATGAGGGCAAAGCAGGGTATCAGAATGTGATGGTTAGCCATTTTCTGACAGAGTTACCCATTGATTATGAAACTTAATCCTGTTCAGCCTATCCTAGCCTCACTGGATACAAGACAGGAACTAACTGGGCAGGGTGCCAGGTCATAATGGGGTTTGCTCACTCACAGTGGACTACTTTGAGTTACCGGCGAACCTAACAAGTACTTCTTTAGTATAAGGCAGGTGAATTTGTACAAAAACCCACACAGATAGTCACTGCAAGAACATGCACAGACAGTGATCAGACTGGGATTAGAACCCAGTCTCCTCGAGATATAAGGCCGCAGCAACTGATAGATTTAGAGATGTAAGGTTACTTTGGCAAATTGTACTTTACTTGACAAATCAGTCATAATGTTATATAGCAAAGTTCCACTACAGCCATTCCAAATCACTACCAATGCAGAAAAGATTAACTTTTATATGTTTATTCATCTGTGCATCCATTTTATTAGAGTAGAAACTGACTCTGGTTGGGATGCATGTCCACTACACAGCACCCTCATCCAGATCCACTCATGCAGGGCCATTTTTTGTCACTCATTAATATAACCCAAGGGATTAATTAAAACGATAATAATACTTTTTATTTATATAACGCCTTTCCCCTTCTCAAAATGGTTTACAGAAAGAAGAACACAACATATGCAACATGGGATACAAATAATATCTGCATGCAATATTAAATAAAGATAAATACAGAATATACAAAGCATTGAAATAGAATAAGCAACAATAAACTAGAAAAAAAATACAAGAAACCTCTGAACAAGTAATGCAATTTGTGGCAAAAACACAAATATTCATTGGCAACTAAACAGAGATGTTAAACTGAAAGAAGGTTAGTTAGTTAAAAGCCTTCCTGAATAAATAAGTTGTTTTTGGAAAGATCATTATTTTCAGGAGGTCATTCCAAAGTGTGGGCGCTATACAGCTGACGGCCCTGTCAACAATAGAAGGTGCAAGTTACTTTGGGGCACAACAAGATTTCCAGAATTAGTGCAATTTAGTGGGCAGACAGGAACGTAGTGATGGAGAAGGTCACTGAGGTAGTTTGGTGCGAGACCATGTCAAGCTTTATATCCTTTATATCCTCTATCCTGTAGACACAGGGAGCCAGTGAAGGCGCTGCAGGATAAGTCTATGTAATGACTCCTGCATCAGAGTTCTGAACCAACTGGAAATGTGATAACAGATTAGAGGGGAGACCTGCCAGTAGGGAGTTTCAGTAGTAAATGTGGGATGTGATAAAAGCAAGGACAATTCTCTCAGCATTGGAAAAGGAGCGGAACGAGCGAACACGGAATATGTTATGGAGGCAGAAGTAAGAAAGTTTTTATTGTGTTGAATGTGGGTAGAATTAGAAAGGGAGGAATTAAAAATGACAGCAAGATTCCAAGCAGAAGAAGAAAAGTCTGAAGACATCATCACCAAGGGTGACTGAGAAGAAGCTTGTGTTCTTAAGCTGAGCTTTAGTGCCAATCATTGTGGCTTCATTTTGTTACAATTTATTTTTAAAGAGTTATATTCCATCCAGGCTTTAATTTCACTGAGGCAAGTTGTGAGCTGAGAAAGCCCTGATGAACTCTCACTTTTAACACTGCAATAGATCTGAGTATCATTCACATATAAATGATAACCCAGTCCAAAGCTACGAATAATATAGCCAAGGGGAAGCTTATAGATACAAAAGAGCAGAAAGCTGAGGACAGAACCCCGAGGAGCTCCTTGTATGACTGGATCTGCTGTTTCCAAGACTAACAAACTCTTGTCTATCAGTCAGATAGGACTTAAACCACTGGAGAACAGCACCAGAGATACCCAGAATGCTCTTCATTCTGGGCAGTAGAGTGCCATGTTTGACAGTGTCATAAGCTGCACTGAGGTCTAACAGAATTAATATGCTGGTTTGTCCAGAGCTTGCTGCCATAAGCAAATCATTACTTACCCAAGCAGAGCAGTTTCAAAGACTGAAAGGGTTCCATCAGCATATTACAAGTTAAGTAACTCAAGAACTTTAGACAGAAAAGGTAAATGAGAGATGAGCCAAATATTTTATGATTGTCAGCATCAAGACCAGATTTTTTTAATGTTGAGGTTACAGAAGAGACTTTGAAAGCAACTGGCGCAGAGCCAGTGTCAAGGGGTGTATTTACTATTGTCACAGCAGTCAGGATTATGGCATGAAAGCAGGATTTGAGAAGTGTGGTAGGGATGGGGTCCAGTAAACGCATAGCAGCCTCATCTTAAAGACAAAGTCATTAATAAATGTATGTAGATGACACTGATGAAGGAACTGGTTGGAGAGGGAAGACACGGTGGAAAGAAAACAGAATAACCTGAGAAACACCCAGGGGTTCAAAAGATGAATGTACAAACTCCACGCAGGCAGTGACTAGGCTGTGAATCAAGCCCCTGCTACCTGGACTTTAAAGGCAGTGGCACTAACCATATTTGAATATATTAAGAATACTGTAGAGCACAAGCAAGTTAAATGGCTAACTCAACTAGTTACTGAGACCTGCAGCTGTGTGACTTCAAGTCCAGTTGCTTTGCCATAAGGACACACTGTCTATGTCTGACGTTTGGCTTAATTCACAGACAATTGTATTATAAAGATTCTGAATGGGGTTCTAGTCAACTGAAGGGCATATTCACTCATGCACCCACAATAACTGATATTGGAACAAGTTTAACATACTAAAGAACCAAACATTTACATATAGAATATGTAGGAATGACGATGTAAAAAGCTCACCAAGAGAAAAAGTCAAAATAAACTAAGGGGCAATGTGTATAAAGTGCACAGTGGCCAGCTCAAGGATTTCAATCCAATTCCCTTGAACTATGAGGGAGCAGCACTAATTACCGCACCCCGTGTTACACCCAAGCCATAAAACATGATCATTTATTTATGTAAAGCAGTAATCAAAACTGCAGAAGCTTTGGAGTAACTTGCTGATCTTCAAAGCCTTTCACGTTTGATGTCCTCAACTGTTGATTTCTTTCTCAGTGCTCTTCACATTGCTTTTCTCCTATTTCAAACGATTAACACCTACCTTCCCCCTTCCTTCCCTGCCTCAGTAAGAAGGAAGAGCCAGACTTTAGTCCGCTGATGTTTTATGACTCAGTTCACATGTTTGCCTGGACACGAAAACAGATGACGGAGCCCTGAAGTCAGCGCAGTCACTCATTAAATGGGTCGGTCAGATTAAGGCTCACAGTTTGGGAGTCGAGCCAAACATGAATGACCCCTTTTCCAGAAGCTGTGTGTTTTGATAAGAGCGTAGCCCAGGAGAAAGTGAGTTGA
Source organism: Polypterus senegalus (assembly GCF_016835505.1). NCBI lineage: Eukaryota > Metazoa > Chordata > Cladistia > Polypteriformes > Polypteridae > Polypterus > Polypterus senegalus. Next base: position 75,766,156 of record NC_053158.1, read on the forward strand.
CAGCTCAGGAGGCTGGGAGGGGCTCCACGATTGTATGCAATTTGAAGCTCGGGGCCAATCCAGGTATCGCTTTTAAAAACTGCTGTTCTGCCATTCTTTTCTTGTTTCTAGTCTGGACACAAGGCATGAAGTTGTGATCCTGAGATTTTCTGCGCTTTCCCCTCCTAGTCAGGTGTCTGTTCGAGGTGACAGAAGATGATAATGAAAGGCCAGAAGTCCGAAAACTGAATAGCAGATGTTCAAGAGTGACTTTGCTCTGCAGATTTCATGGTTCCTGAGACTTTTTGTTATATTTCAAGCTGTTGATACTTATTATTGGAGCAGAATTTATAACCACAAATGTGAATGGCACCTTTTCAAATTTAAACACATAAGAAGAAGTAGGTCACAAGATTAATATATGATTGTAGCATGGGACTTTTTTTTATGTCTATCTGAATTTGGGAGTGAAAGAATGGTGCAAGTGGTGCATTATTTAGGGACATATTGTGATTCCTGAGTTAGAAGGATTTCATCTGCCATTTTGTTTGTATGACATATTTAATGCTTGTTCCTCTCATGTCTGTGTGGGTTTATTCCCTCTGTCAAAAAACAGGTTTTTAGTGTGAATGGAAGTTCTACATTGTGATGAAGCATATGTAGTATACATGTCGCTTAAACTCTGGAAAAAGCTTAAGTTTTTTCTGTAGTGCATTCTTTGTGGAGCTTGCATTTTCTCTCAGTAGTTGCTTTAGAGAGATGATGCATGTTTATGTAGACTTTTCACCAACTTTAGTCTCCAGTTGTTTGCACTGGGCTGCCATCATCCTCTCCTTCAATCCTTGACTTACAGATTATACAGTTTATTTTAGTCAGTGTCTGTTATGGGCCAGTAATGTGTTCTAATGGACCTGTTCTATGTGTGCTTAGAGCCATCATTGCAGGTGTCTCGTCTATAAGCTTACGCTCCACCACATTCAATACAAACCTGAGTTCAGGCAGCCATTTTGTCCACTGCTGTTTGTGGTCCCCAACAACGGTTGCAATCATTGTCTTGAAGGTCCAGTTCACCAAATCATTGCAACTAGATTAGAGGTGGTACTCTGTGGTCTTCTGGTAAGCCTTATCCCTCATTTCCTCCAAAAGTCTTCACCAACTTAGGAAGTAAGTTGCAGGAAACTATCAGTAATTCTGTTCTTCAGCACCCATGATTGCATGAATATTTCATCCTTAAGGGTGGAAATTTTATCTTGGCTGTCGCATTAGCCGACAGGAATAGCTTCAGCCACCTGGTAAGATAATCTACAACTACCATCAGGCAGGGAGTGGTCCCACTAGGTCCACGACTTAACATTCCTCAGAAGATGTAATTGTGACTGGTTGAACATAACCGGCGGGAAGTCCAACAGGGGTTTTGTGCTGCTGGTAGAAGTATAAGGTTGAACATGTGTTGAGATGTTCTTTTAAACTGTCAGTCACCCATTCCAGTTCCTGGATCAGAAACATTGTTTTTGCATGCCCAAGGTGACCATCAATCTGGCTCTTGTAATATTGTAGGAACTACGGTACATAGGTTTCAGAAACCACCTACTTATAATGGGAGACCTGGTCCTTTGTTGGTACACAATGGTATCACACCCTCTGGAGTTCCTTAGTTTATTTTAATGTAAAAGGCAGATCTCTCCTTAGGGCCCTCTCTCAATCCCTGACATACAGGATTGGTGGCTTGTTACTTGTCTATGTCCTGCATATTTGGGGAAGATCAGGCCAAGGGTTACAAGTCGATATAGCACATTGCTTTGTTTTCTAGTGTTTTCTTCCACAGACAGGCCATAAACCTGGGCCACGTTTTATAGCTACAATAATGTGTACCCTTCATTGAACAAGCATTCAATCATGTGAAAGCCCTTCAGATAATTCTGCCAGAATAAGCTAAAGTTCCTGGGAATCCTGAGCAGATACTAAAAATGGACAGCAGAATGGAAGAAATCATAGTCGAAGTTAACCACCACACTATTGCTTCTGGATTGTAATTGAAAATGAAGTTTTGACAAGGTAGTCATGCAAAAAATTATTGAACATGTGCCATGTATGGTGACGTAGTTGTGCAGTGGTTAGACCTGCTGTCTGCATCTTAAGGAAACTGAGTCAAAGTCCCACCCTAGTAACACATAAGCTCTCCCCAGTTGCTGTTTTTTTTTTCCTCCAATTTCTTCTGTATCCCCAAAATGTTGTCCATCCAGAATTAGTTTTGTATGTTTAAAAAAAAACTTATCCAGAAAGATATTGATTTGTTTAATATTTTCTAACAAAACAAATCTTCTAATCTCTCAAACCCACTGACAGGGAGTGACAGCCTTTGCACATGCTTAACTCATGGCTGTTCTCGATTGCGGGTCACAGCGTTACAAAACAAATTGTAAATGGAATGACAGAAAAAAGACACGGCAGGCAACAAGCTGAGGACTAGTGCATGCTCATAGTATTAAGTGGGACAGATGAATGATATGTGGAGTTCATTCATGTTCAAGTTTTGAGATGCAGTCTGGGAAATCTTCGGCTTTGTCTGTGCAGAATTTATTCTGTCTCTCTGCATCTGTGTGAATTTTCCTCTGGATGGTCCGGTTTTTCTTCCACATTACCAAAGACATTGATGTTAAGTTAACTGTTATTTCTAAATATGAATGTGAGAGTGAGTATGTGTGTAAGTGAGCCTTCTGATAGACTGGCACCTTATCCAGAGCTGTTTCCTCACTTACAGCCAAAGCTGCCAGGGTAGGCTCAGACCCCCATGACCCTGAATTGTATTAAATGTGTTTTATAATGTTATGCAATGTTATGTTACATTTAGTGACTACTCAGGAAATTACGTTTTAGTAAAATGATGAAATAACTGCAGGTGCATGTACCAACAAGAAGTGGAATTCCAAACCTGCCAAATTATGAATCACGTTTATCTGCAACAAATACAATACAAACTTCATTAACGGTAGTAGGCTGCAAGTAATCAGCAATTAATTTTAGCAGAGTTAAGTTTTAAAGGTGATGGAAGAATGAGAAATAGCATAGAGAACATTGCAAAATAAATAAGGAACATTCCTCTGTAGTGGAATAAGCTGGTTTAGAAAATGTTAAATTCACTTATGGGGCTGCGTTGACTATTAGAAGCTAGTACTGCCGATGTCTGCCCCAACAGTCATCTTTGAACTGCAGTATAATCCAGCATTTCCATTTCCTGAAATGTGCATACACATATCCGAGTCCTGAAGTTGGATTGTGCTCTACAGCACAGTCATGTAGATAATGTTAGTGGAAATGATGTGGAAATTTGTAACTAAGGCCTGTCATCTTCAGAAAGTTACAGTATCCCTTAATGAAGACAATGATGAATCAAAGGCTACTCTTTCATAGATATCTGGAGAAACAGGGAATATTTTCAGGAATAAAAAAGAAGCAAGAAAATCCTGTGAAAGTTTAAATAACAAGTAAAAAAAACAGTACCAGGGAAATATGAGAATGCTGGGTTTAGTGAGGGAAATTAAAGAGCAAGCCTGAAAAAAAGAAGGCAGAGTTGTTTTATGTTGGTCCAATAAGGCGGTCAGAGCTTACAAAGAGTCTCCACATGCTGTATGCAGAATATTTTCTGGCTGTCTGTAAATCACAGGGAGTGTCCCAACTGCTGACATCTCGGCTTCAGGCCGCATCTGAGCAGATGCCAGAGTCATCTTCAGTTTCTCTCTCCTTGTAGAAGAGAGTTTGCCTGAGGCCTGAGAATTGACCTGAGTGATTCTGAACAGTAATTAGTCCAATAAACCTGATGAGGCACCATACTGAAGTACAACCTGCAGATTTAGTTCTGCGGAAGTGAGAGTAGACTTTTTCACCAGGCGTAGATTTATGTTCAGTAAATCATTGTGTAAGTCACAACTGCAGGATACAACATCTTATTCAGATACTATAACTTACTGCAGCTGCTTTCTGCCTACAAGCAAGTACTAGTGCAGTGTTTTGGGTGCATTTTGAGGTCTTCAGAGAGAATCTTGCGCCATGAAAAATAGGCATGTCTTCCTCTAAAATCCCATGTCATGGACAAAGTAGTAAAGTTTAAAATACTCTGTATATAGTAATAGTAGTAGCAGCAGCATTCTCATATGTACAGAGTACAGAGGACTTCTTACTTGGCTGTCCAACCAACATGCAGTACTTTCATTGCCACTCTCTTGTGCCATGATAAATAAGAACATATGACAATATATACTTCTGTTTTATTCAGTACAAAATACCAATTAGCTTATTTTATCTACTCTGTACTCATGCTTCTATACTCCCATTGTCAGTTAGTCTGTCATTGTCCAACCCGCTATATCCTAAACACCAATAGCTTCTGGTAGAAAAATGCTATATATATTTATATATATATATCTCCAAAGCAACATACAACATTTAAGAAACAATGGGTTACATTTCTTTTGTTTTTCCAGCTGGAGCAGTGGCAGGTGAAGTGACTTGCTCATGGTCACACAGTGTCAGTAGCAGGATTTAAACCCACAGCCTCAGGGTTTAAAGTCCAAAGCATGTACCACTTTGCCACACTGAATTTTTATACCATATGTTATAATTATTTACTACTTGTTTTATTTTCCAGAACTCACTTTCCACACTCATTCACATACCGTCTATTTCACAAACGTTGTCTACACATTCATAGGGCAGAATGCCTTCCACAGCCACCCACAACCCCAAAAAAAAAGCACAACTGAAACCCTTGCTGTTATGTGAGTAGAACTCCCTTGAGAAATGTCTGCTTTTCAGCCAGTCCCCTCAAATCCAGATGAAAGCACAAGAACGGCTATGTAAGCAACTCTTGGCCAGTTATGGAAGTCTTCTTTGAAGGTCTGCCCACCTAGAGCAGCCACTAGGGATCAGTCAAAAGCTCAGACAAGTCGGCTGTGTTCCTGCTGCTGGCTGAAGCCTTGCTTGTCTGAAAGAAAGAAAGAAAGAAAGAAAGAAAGAAAGAAAGAAAGAAAGAAACAAAGAAACAAAGAAAGAAACAAAGAAAGAACTATAAATTGAAGTAATTTGATAGCCCTTGGTTGTGGCATCAGTATACTTCCTGTCATTAAAAGTTTTGATCCTTTCCTGCTTAGTACAGTATATGAAGATACAGGCAGATTGATCCTTGTGATAACAAACCAATTGTAGACATTGCTTCAAACACCAAGAGAGAAGACGTAGGTCATACTGTATATCTTCTGATGTATTTTATGACAACTGGGTGCAATTTGTGCTGCTGTTGTAGCTTACATGCCTGAGGCTACAAACCCCGTTTTCTATTTGAAGTGGATAACAATTTCGTTTAAGTATCCTTTATAAGCTGTTATTATTATTATTATGTTACAAAACATAATTAGAAGGTGTTTTATCAATATGTCTATGGACAACTTTATAAAGGACAACAACATTACATCTGATCCCATTAAGTTACTGAAATGTTCTTACTTCCCAAAATGATTTATTTACAATGAAGACTACAGTCACAACTGAAAAAATCACCCTTTTGTATATATATATATATATATATATATATATATATATATATATATATATATATATATATATATATATATACATATATATATACAGTATAGTGCCTTTCCAACTGGCATCAAAAAAGTGTCTTGCAAAGAAAAAAAAGACCAGGAAACCTTGTTGTTCTGTTCTTTCTCTAACATGCACTTGATATTCGTGTGTTGCTAGCCAGCCAGTGTGCAATCTGTTTTTCTGATATACAGTAATAAAATAATTGAAATTCGAGGATTTCTTTTTGCTCAAGTGTTGCTTCAGTGACTCTGCCTCCTCCACCTCATCATCAGCCTTAACTATAATATGAGTCAGCTATCATGGTTTGGTCGTGTGCAAAAAGTCCACTGTCAAACTGTGTACTTTTGCCTGTTACAGCCTTGACAGCTGAAATGCAAATGGAGCTGTCGTCCTGCAGGGGTGGCCTACACTTTGCCTTATTTAAATACTTAAATTAAGAGTCGGGGGGAAGAATTACTGAAGCAGTACTGACATGTAGGCTTTAATTGAATTCGTGTTGCTCTGAGATGTCTGTTGTCAGTGGAAAGCAGCTGCAAGTCTGAGTTTTCTTTAGTGAGACCTGATAGTCCATTAATGAGCAGGGAGCAGCCTGCAGCTCACTTGTCCCTCTAGCCCGTCGCTGAATCTCTGCTTTCGTCATTGTAAGTAAACCACACACACACACACACAGAGGGAAGAGCCATCTCTGTGTTTAATGGTGAAGAAAATTCACAGTGTTAAGCTCTGGATAGACAGATATGTGAAAGGCTGTATAACAGACAGACAGATAGATAGATAGATAGATAGACTTTCAAGCAGATGTACTGATTAGAAATTATAAAGTTGTATATTCAATGTGTAGTATATACATACAGGGTTTCTAATAATAACACAACCTGAAACTACTGTACTTATTACTGAACTTCTGTCATTTGAAATGTCTAGTACATCTTTGTCTCATCAGTCACATTTGGGCCTATCAAATTAGATCCAATTTGCTTTTTTGTGCTGTGCCTTAATTACTCTTCAGAAAGAACGATATAGCAAATTATGCAATTAAGAACATGCTAAATTGTCAAATTAAAATAACACAATTCTTTGCAAACTGTATTTTCATTCTTATTTATTATTAATTACAGTTGACCAAATTAACCCAGAATTACCCAGATATATTTAAAACTTCATTGCTCTGTTAATCATTCTACTGAAGACAACCTTGAAGAACAGTGCTAACACTCTTAACAATCCATCCATCCATTTTCCAACCCGCTATATCCTAACTACAGGGTCATGGGGGTCTGCACTCTTAACAATTGTTCTTTTAAATTGTTTGGGTGATTTTCATTATCTTGATATATTTCACTCTAATTTTGCCTTACACTGCACTCTGTTTTTCCTGACTATTCCGGTGTAACTGCCAACCTCTTTAATGTATTTCATATTATACATAGTCAAATTGTGAGCAATTGTTATTACAAATTAACTACAATTGTTACTATGAAAAAGTAGTAATAAATTAGATTAACAGTTTAAGTGGATACGTTTTATTGTTAGATGAAGCTACTGTATTTGTTGTTAGTTTGTAATGAAAAGGTTGAGGTTGTCCACAATATTTTGATTTGCCCTGTCCATTATATAGCTTATCCAGTCTATTAATATGTCAGCAACAAAACATTTTATAGGAGGATCTGAGCATTTTATGTTGTGGTACTGTCTTTGTAAAATCCTCTTTCCTCCCATGTTTAGACTGCTTGGCATCTTGATCCTCTGGGCCTCTGTGGCAGTAACCGTAGTCAGTGAAATCAATTCCCAGTCATTTGTGATAATCGCATAATTATCTTCAAGAGAAAGCTCTTCACCCTGTGTCAGCATAAACACGTCGTCTAGTTTAGGAAAGCTTGTGGGTACTAATAATAATAAAAAAAAGATTTCCATTTTAATCGTCTACCTTCTAAACTCGCCAAACTGGCTGGGTGGGTTTCCCATATGGCGTCCCCTGTATTCATGGTGGGAGGCCTTTTATTTCATATTCGTTTTCAGCTGAGCAGATAATGGGTGGCATTAGACTTGCTGAATAGAAGAGTTTAAAGATGACTGGAGCCAAGCAGCTCAATAGAGCTCTGTGCTGCAAGACTCTGCCGTTGCTGCTCTCACTCAAGATGAGGTCTGAAGGAAAGTGGAGACTTGCTAGACAAAGCTGCTCAGCTCTTCTGCTTCAAAAGAAAATTCTTTAAAATGTTTAAATATAATTCCTATTTGTATTTAGGTTAACGGGTAAATTTAAACTGCCTCAGTATAAGTGCGTGTGGGGTTCTGTTTAGATACAAATGAGCCTCCCAGGTTTGCCGCCTGCCTGCCTTACACCTAATTTTTTGGACATAGAAGATTTTGCACCGAAAGATAGTGGAATGGAAAAGCAGGCTTTTAAAGATGGAGGCATGGACAGAGATTATGATGAGTCATAGAAATGTTTTTAATGAATCTTAGTCATAGATTTTTTTTATTCCCATTAGGAAACAATACTTTTAAGTCTTGAATTCTTTATGACGACTGCAAAGCCTCAGAATAAAAAATTACTGGGCAGTACAGGTGACCTCCACTCCACCTTTCCCCCTGACTCTGATTTTTCATCAGCACATTCAATTTAAAATTTTCTGCATTTTCTGGAAATTGTATATTATTTGAAAAGCAGATTTTAGTTTTTGTATTCAATCCTCCTTATTAAAATGAACAAATATTATTTGGTCTAGTATAGCACATGAAGTTTCCAGCTGTTAAGCCCACACTTTTAAAGACTCAGCTTCTTTTTACATTAGGCAACAGGACAGAATTCTGGGAAGATTGATATTCTATAAAGAAACACTAGAGCCCAGTTTGGGGGTACAGCAGAGCAGCCAGTGACCCTGTAAGTTAGGAGTGAGAGGGGAAGGACCCACCTACTGTACATCTCTGCTATATAAAAGTAAAATCATGTCAAACTGCCAGCAGAGTGTGGTGCTTCGAGATGGCTGTAGGCTCCATTTGGAGACAGAGAGCTCCGTCAAAGAGTTGGCTACATGTCATAGTTTTTAATAGGTGTAGCAAAGTAAACAAACTCTCCAGGATGTATTGTATATGCTTTATCGCACTATTTTATGAAAGCACCTTTACCCAAGAAAATGTCACAGCAGAACTGGAGCACAAAGTTGGATTCAGCACTGAATAAGTACCAGTCCACTCCAAGGCCCACTTACGCATACTGGACCAGTTCAGAGACACCTAATGCATACATCTTTAGTACAAAAATAATGTGTATACTCCACACAAACTACATATCAGACCACCATGCCATGTTCTGAACTCACACCTTCTAATACAGCACAACAGCAGAGCCATAAGCACAGTAGCATCTGCTGCAAAAGAGGAACCGACCCTGAATGAGGTGCCAATCCATCATCAGGCTGACTGGTCCAATGTTCAGATATTACATTCATGTCTTTGGGGTGTGTGAAACAACCAGAGTACCTGGAATAAAACCCATACAGTCACAGGGAGGACGTGCAAACTGCACACAGGCTGGGGCTTGAACATAGGAGTCTGGAGCTTTGAAACAGCAACTCAAGCCACCGTACCATTCCTGCATAATCACCTTCTTTAACTTTTCAGAGCTCCTGCAAGTATATATTTCTGTATTGTTATGAATCCATTCATGTATATCAAGTTGAAATTGAACAGATGAAAGTTTTGGCCTTCTTATTATGAATGAAGTTCATAGGTGTACCACATTCTTTACAGATCCATATGCACGAAGTCTGATCCAATGTATTTTTGGATGTGTATTTACTGATTTTCCAAAACATTTTATTCTTCTAACTGAGCTTACCATCAAGTAACTAAAGAGCACCTTAGCAATCACTGTGATTTAGTGATCTTCTACATACCTAGTATTGTAAAATTAATATATTTTAGTTTACCTTACTCAGAAGTGGACTACCAGAACACGGTATTGAGCCAGGCCTGGAAGTGGTGTTTGCCAGTGAGTACCTGTTGCCCACTCTGAGAGTACCTGTTGCCCACTCTGACTCAGCACAAAAACTCGGTGTTGGAACCACCGTGCTGGTCGCTGCCCCTGAGGCAAAAGGTGCCAATCTAGAATGGAATATAATGAATTGGACTTAGTGGCTTTATTAATGGATGGATGGAATGTTACTCGGGGTTTTATACCTGTAATATTCAGGATCCACTTTTCTAATGCTGAAGCATTTCTTTATTTTAACATTCAATGTCAAGGATGAAGTTTACACTCACTCTGGTAAGTGTCATGTAAGGAAACATCAAACTGAAGAAAAAGGTTATTGAATAGGAATCTAGGAGCTTTGCTATTTTGAACAGAAAGGCTTAATAAAAGGTCAGGCTACTGCATACAATGAGCCTTTAGAAGCACTCTCCAGCGCTCTCAGTGTTCTCCAGAGACTGCATATTGTTACATACAGAAACAGTTAGCTGTCACAGTGGTGATAGTTTAATAAGTCTCTTCCTCCATTGATGTGTTTGGTGGGTTGATTGGTGACAGCAGATAGACGCCACTGGAGTGGGGGTGTGTGCATGAGCAAGCTCTGAAATGGACAAGAGCCCCATTGAAGGTTGGGATAGCCTGTGGCTGCCATGTCCCTGACTTGGATTAGGAGGGTTTGAGGATATAAGGGTACACAATGAAAATGCCAATAGTGTGAGAGCTTGTTGTGGGGGCACACAGTAACAGTTGGGGATGACAATAACAGCATGAGAAGCCTGTGATTGGTATTCTATAATGTTATACAGTTTATTACATATTATTCAAAGTTGATTCAAAATTTCACAACTCTGTATTGGCATCAGCTATGAAAAGAAGGAGTTCTGAGTTTTTAGAATTGGGCAGATTTCATTTTGTATTTGTTGTACAATCTTTTTTTTTCACTTTCAAGGTATCACAAAATGTTATTGTTATTTCTATGAAGTTCATAGATCATTTTCTTTTCAGTTGTCATCTTGGATAAAGCTTGATCAGGTGACCCCAAGCTTTTACTCTTTTACTGTCATTTTCTGTTTATGATTGCAGCACGCTACTCTCTTTGTGAAAGATTTTAGATTCAATACTAAAAGATCTTTGTGTGTATTACATATTCAAAAAAATTCTAGTGAATCAGGATCCTGTGGGATTTTTTAAACTACTAGTTTAATTTGCATTTTGGTTTTGGTTTCTCGTTTTCTTGTTACTTTTTCTCACTGATCTGTTTTCTGTACCTTTGGTCATGAGTTGCCCAGCATCTCGTGACCTTTGCCTTTTAATTTTTGTTTTTCCCTGCTGTTTTCATTCAACTAGAGCTGCAGAATTGCCTCATCATATTATGGACCTGAATAAACATCTACCAAGAAGAAACAGTAAAGGTTACTAATTACTCACTCAAACATGCCATTATCCTGCCATAGGGTGAGAATCAGCAGTTGAAAAGAGCAGAGTGGAGCAGAGGATGAAGCGTAATCATTAAGCAAAGCGAAGCTTGATAGTAAAACGACAGTCAAACAGTGTGCCTAAGCTAAATTGAGATTGAAACGTCAAATTCAAAAATTCAGGAGTAAGAGTTTGTGACTGGGAATCAAACAAAAGCACTAGTGAAAGTTTTTTTAGATTATCCATAAACCTGGACATAAACGATGTGCAGCACTGATTTATATATTGTCACGATGATGAAGGTATGCACTCTCCATAAAAATCATGGTAGAACCTGTTAAACATGGCATAGTGGATTTTCAAAACATGGTGGAAAACAAAAATAATATGCCTTAAAAACATATATATCAGTATATATATAATGCAAAATGGGTGGTACGGTGGTGCAGTGGGTAGCACTGCTGCCTCGCAGTAAGGAGACCTGGGTTCACTTCCCAGGTCCTCCCTGCGTGGAGTTTGCATGTTCTCCCTGTGTCTGCGTGGGTGTGCTCCTGTTTCCTCCCACAATCCAAAGACATGCAGGTTAGGTGCATTGGCGATCCTAAGTTGTCTCTAGTGTGTGCTTGGTGTTTGTGTGTGCCCTGTGGTGGGCTGGTGCCCTGCCCGGGGTTTGTTTCCTGCCTTGCACCCTGTGTTGGCTGGGATTGGCTCCAGCGGACCCCCGTGACCCTGTAGTTTGTATATAGCGGGTTGGATAATGGATGGATGGATAATGCAAAGTGTACCAACTCACTTACTCACTCACTCATCAGCCAAAACACTATATCCTGTTTAATTAAAAAGCTGAAATTTGGCAGGATGTTACACCTAGAACAATAGGTATCCACTAAGAAAGGACAAAAACACCCACAATAGACAATCTAAATACCTCAAAATCTTAAAAATGCCTTGACAGATTTAATTGACATTTAGTGACATTGTAGAAAAATGAAAATTAGCCAATATGTTAATTTTTTTATTTACTTATATGTTCCTGTTGCTTATGCTCTAGCAAGGTAGACTTTCTAAGGCACCACCTCCCCCATTTTGTCTCACTGTGGACAGCAATAAGGGCTGGAGAAAAAACAAAATCTGCAGGGGTTCCAAGGCCACGAGACCGCCAAGCCACCACTAGGCATTCTACCTAAAATAAATGATCTCAATCAGTCCTCATGGTTTTCAGGCTTCACGAGGAAAAATTAGACGATGATGGTCATGTGGACCTCTGGCCTTCAATCCATCAATGTAGGGATTGCATGGTGCCTTGATCAGGTGGTGGTGGTGGTGCAGATCACCACCACAGAAAACCGGAAAAAGTACAACAGAGAAAATAGGGGTTAGTATGGATTTCAGCACCAAGAAAAATAATAATAATGAAATGCATATATGGAATATCAGGGTTACACTAAAATGAAGCTCTGAGAAAGCCATGTGAAAATAATGGGGTTTTAGCAGTTTTTTAAAATGCTCCACCATATTAGCCTGGCAAATTTTTACTTTTTAAGTTCCTTAAGGACTTTTGAGGATTCTTACATCAGGCACAATTATAAGAGCACGGGGAAAGAGGTCCCCTTGGTCAGAAATGGGGAAAAATATCATGCAGCGTTGTCGATTGCTTTGGCGTATCATCATTAAGTTCACAATACCAATTAAGGATAAGCTTTATTTAAGTGCTTTTTGAAGTAAAAAATAAAAAACAAAAAGGAAAAAATAAACACAGCACAAATTAGCTCATGGTGCTAAGCCACAACTGAACAGAATGAAGCTCAATTTTTTTTCTGTAGCTGATGGAGATGCTGCTTTTCAAAATGCAATAAGAAAAGAACAGGATGTTGCTTTTGAGTAAGTAAAAGTAATTAGTAACTTTTGTTCTATTTATACTAATTTTAGGGTTTGATGATAATGGAGAGTAAAGATTTTTAGCCGTTTTTACGTTTGAGAAACTCAACGTTAAATCACTTTTGTAACATTACTGAATATGGCTCTAAAATGAAGTTCACTGTAATCTCTTTCCCACCAACACTACCAAGAACTGTATAATAGTAAGCAGCTGATGTCAATTAATAAAATTAGCCCAGGAAAAAAAAACAAAAAATGTATACAGAAAAGTATTTAGTTACATAGTACTTCTGATACATCCGATTAACTAATGACACTATAACTGAGCTCCATTCACTTAGAACATGTCTTGGGCAAATCTGAGTGGTTGTTTGGTATTGTGAACATTGTAACAAGCAAGTGGCCAATGGCCCTTTTTTGCTTTCAGAGATCAAATGGTTTGATTTGACAAAAAAGTAATGTATTGTAGTCAGATTTATTCCAATGAGTAGAGAATAATGAAATTCTTATTTGCATGCTTGACCAAAATGTAACAGACTGCCACTCTCCAGTGGTGTGAATCTCACTGTAAAGGCTGTGTAAAATATAACAACACAGAATTCCTGGGCCCAGGTGGCCCCCCTTCCTACTGTCCAAATTATAATATGCTGGCTGTTTTATCATCTTCAGTACAACTGCTACTCTTTACATTACAGTAGGAATTCTTAGCATGTATTGTATGTACTTACCATTATAGGTGTACTAAAATAGTCAGAGTTATCCAAAGCACAACATTTGTCCACTGTGTATTCATTGGTGGTCTTTTTTAAAATAGACTTCTGCTAACAGTTATACATCCTTCACATAGGATACAGTGCGTGGGGAGAATTCTATACAGTAAACCACATACAAACAGCCAAGTGCAAAAGCAGCAAAACAGAGCACCACATTGTGAGATCTTCTCTTTACTAATGTAAATGTTTAACTAAGTCAGGCACAAGCATTCTAGTGGTACCATGATCAAGGAATGGATTTTTTGTGTTAAATTCCCACAAGATAATTTCGGAGCTGCTGAAAAGAGCAAGAACTTCAATGCTGGCCAGAAGGTTGCGGGAGTCCTAAGAGCTGCGGCACATAGAGCTGGTGGGCTGGAATTCTTGGACGGCAGCCTGGGTGGTGCAAAATTGGGAACAAAACTTAATTGTAACAGTGAAAATACAAAGTTCAAATGGTAGACCAAAGAACATAAACGTTGTATGTAGGGCAGACGTCCAAACCAAGAACTTGAATATTTCATTGTAACATGCAAGAGGAGCTACAGCAGCACTTTCATCCCTAATGTAAGTAGCAGAGTAGTATAGGCAGTTGGAAGCACAGGGGATGGTCTTAAGGACACTAAAATACCCAGAGACAAAGAGGGGCAAAATAGTGAAAGGAGGGTGCAGGAGCAGACAGTAAAATTAGCTAAAGAACAAATCACAGGGACCCCAGCAGATTTATTGTTTTGGTAGTGTCTTCTGTGGCCTAGCAGCAAAAGCATGAAGAAAATAAAAGTGCCTTTGGCTTTGCCTACATAATCCAGTGTATTCAGACAAATGAGTTAAAAAAATAATAAATTAAGTAATTCATCTAATTAAAAACTACTTTCTTTTAGTGATCCATTTTAAAAGATTTTTTTTAATTATCTAAAGTCTTGGTTCTCAGAGCTTCCTTGACACCTTGTTGACAGATCTCGCCTATTTCAGAAGTGTGACCACACCACAGGTTATGTGCTTCATTCACGGCTCCAGTTCTTCTTAATTGGCCTAAATTCTTCAGTATTCTAGCTTCTTCTATGTCTGACCCATTACTCTGTTCATTTTACTTTCACAACCGAAAAACGTGCAGGATAAGTGGACAGCTAGCATAAACTTACCCTGCTTGTGAGTGACTTTGTCTTGGAGTTGACTGGTACCAAGCTGGAATAGGCTCTGCCCCTCCACAATCCTGTATTGAAGAAAAGCTGTCCAGCAATAAGAATTAGATAGAAATCTTAATAATAAACATTTTAAGGAAATGATAAACATTCTTTTGATGTAGTTGTATAGCTGCAGAAAGATAAATAATACAAAACATTTGTCTGCTTCAACACAATGATACCTGGCAGATTTTCACAGTTCATTCATGGTATCAATGCTCTTTAGTAGAGACAAACAAGAAACCACATGGCTATTTCATTAGGCAATAGATCCCTAGAGGAAGCACTTTGTCCCTTTCTTCACAATTCATCCTACAGCTATGTGTCCCATCCCAAAGCACATTTTCGGTGGCATGTATTGAATTTCAGTCTGGCCAGTTTGCGTGTTATAATGACTTTTGCCCTGCATTTTTGTGCCAATGAGAACACAGGCCTTCTGCAAGTATGTAGACAAGGTATGGCAAGTTCACACTACAGGACTTTCAAACTCCCCAAACTGCTGTACTGCTCACATTACACAACATTCTTTCTTGTAATCAGTTGTCATGTTGATGGAGTGGTATGCACACTTCAACAGTCAAGCACAAACGAGATTCACAATTTTCCAGATCTATTTCCCGTAGAGATGCCCAACAAAAAGAGTATGATCACTAAAACACATAGAAGTCGTCACCGTTTGTCTTCGTGACTTTGCCAAACTGGAGCCTGAAGCAGTGGACAAGATCATTTTTGTACATGACGTAGAAAGGGCATTCATTCGCATACTTGAGTTCTAGTAGCTACTTCTCAATATCTTGAGTCCCAGAGGCCATAAAGAGAAGCAATGTTTGAAGTCATTTTGTAGATGTTCCCACCTCAACCCTTGGTTTCTCCTTGGAAGGTCACTGGCTGTTGCTCATTGCCCAACTCACTAGTTGTCATAGGACTACTCACACTACAAAGTATTGTGCCAATAATTTCAAATGTTTGGAAATGTTAAGGCATCTGTGACGTCTGAAAGGCCGGGTTGTAGGACACCTCTTAACTGGTCATAGGTGAGCATCGGTGAACTGATTTGCCTCTCGTCTGGGGATTTTTGAATGGTGCTATGTTGCTATTACTTGTCAATCTTTGCTGTGAATTATGTTGTTTAGTAAAATGAAACATGCTCCTTTCTTCTCTTTGAGTCTTTTCTCAGGTTTCATGTTTTGTTCATGTTCTCCTCATGAAAATTTTTATTTGTTTATTAAATTTCTTTGTCAGTATCTTGGATTGTTGTTAATCGCAGGTGTCACCATTTTGTGTATTGTTGAATGGCCATGCCCATATTATTGGCCATCACTGTGTCTGTTGCCAGTCACAGGAAGCCGGAGTCACATGACATATTATGCCATCCATCGCTCTGTACCTATTAAAGATGGTGAAGCGCTATAGCTCAGTCTCAAATTGTGACCAATCTTTGTGGTGCATTTAGCTAATCAAAAACAATTTAAGGAGTTAAGACTTAGCTTGTGTTTCATAATTCAGATTTTTCATTTGCATTCTGGGCTTTCATATTTTGGTTTAATGATTTTCTTTCCTTTTGACCTTGTCCTGTTTCAGTCAATAATTCTCTCTTATTCTCTTGCTCCTTGTGCAAAAAGAAATTTTTGTGTCTGACATTTTTCTTCTGTGGCAGAACATCCAGTCACAATTCCTTTTGTAAATCAGCAGAAGCATGAGATTAATTGATCAGAAAGAACTGTTTTCACATTTCTTTGCTTCTTGACATTATTACATTATTTTTGGTTCATTATAAGAATACTGAATTTGAAGATTAAAGGGAAAGTCATCCCCACTACCAATAAACCCCTATTAAATCCAAAGGAGCTTACTAGTGGATTATTTTTATGGACCTTGTTCAGGAATGATTTATGTCCTATGCTCAATGCTGTTAGGATAGGCCCTGGCCACCTTGACCTTCAACTGAAATGATCTGGTTCAGTAATGGCTAGATGAATTATTTTTACTGGGATTCACTCTGAGTGAAATCTACTCTAAAATAGCTATTGTTAAAATTGGTTATATTCATTTCATGTATAGTGAGATGCACAGCTTCAGATGTTACTATACAATTAGTATGTGAACTTAAAATTGAGCAGTGGTCTATACTGTATGCAGAATAGTTCCTATGGCCACTGGGAGGCATCACAGATCCTTTCAAACCTTAGGCACAATTGCCCACCAACAGTCTTGGGTTCAGAATTACATTTTTATTAAACAAAATGCTTTATATAAGTTCCTTCTTTTCCATAGTTGAAACACAATGATATCCTTTCCTTTCATTTTGTTTTGTTTCCTTCACACTTTCCCTCACTCTTCTAGGTAAGTTTTCTCCTCTTCCTCCTGACTCCCAGTTTGAGGCAATGTGGCTTCTTTTATGCTAGACACAGATTTACTTTCAGGGCCATAGCATTGTTTGGTGGAAGCACTTTCCGGGCTGTATGGAAGCTCCACAGAACATGGAGATCATCTCCTAGCAGCAACCTTTGGTGGCACTTAAGGATGGTTGCTCTCCCTAATTATGAGTCCCATGCAAGCCTGTGCATGTCCAAACTGGGACCATGCCAGAGGAGCACTGCCACTTGTCATACTGGGGTATGAACTGCTCCTGGTAGGTAGCTTCCTTCAATTTTTCTCCTCAACTGGCAAAAGAAGCAGGACCCATCATGGCCGAGTTGCACATCTATCTACACTGCTGTCCTTCCATAATGGCCTTTTGGCTGTGTAATGGACGACTCTCCATCCCAGTTGGGATGCCAGTCCATGTATTATAGATCTCACGGTCTGTTTTCAGACTTAATAAGCTGAGCTAGTGATGGCGGCTATCTGCTCCAGATTTGCATTTTCTTTTTTTTGTCTCTACCCATTCACACTTGAGTATTA
This sequence comes from Polypterus senegalus, assembly GCF_016835505.1. Classification (NCBI taxonomy): domain Eukaryota; kingdom Metazoa; phylum Chordata; class Cladistia; order Polypteriformes; family Polypteridae; genus Polypterus; species Polypterus senegalus. The sequence continues at coordinate 75,783,843 of NC_053158.1, forward strand.
ACATAATTTAGCACATTCACACTTGCAATTGAAGGACTGAGCCTAAATTGCATGTTGGGAATGTAACCTCTCAACACAGTTCTGAGAATGTACTTGTGTTTAAATAAATGCTTGACAGTAATTGATTGAAACTTTAAAAGTAACAATGAGAAGACATAAAAAAGGACCAAGCAATAACAAGCCAAATGGAAGTGAAAAGGACCGCTCTGGCAGTCCATCTATTCATGCATCCATCATAGGGTTGCTCTGTGTACTGGTACTGAGAAAGTTAAGAACACCTCCATTTTTAAAATGGCACGGTACTAGCATTTCCTTAATTTCTTTCACTCCGTCCATTCATACGTCCTTAATTTCAGTATTCCTGGTATTGATTTTCATAGTGCAGCAAGACAGGGAGGCATGCGATTGTGTGGTGAAGGGAAGCTGTACTGAGGTGAGAACATTGGGGAGTTGCCCATTATTTGCCTTATTACTATACAGGGGCCCAAAAGTTGGTATCAGTACAAAAGTCAAAATTTAAATAGCGATCTAACACTAACCCATCCACTTTCAAACATGCTTATTCAGGATCACAGTGACCAAAAATATATCCTTACTGCATCAATAAACAACTGTGAACAATATGCCAGTTCTTCAGAGGGCACACTAAATCATACAGGCCCATATTTGGACTCAACAGTTAACCTAACATGCTCTTCTTTAGAATATGTCGAGAATCCCAGTTATTGAGAGAAGCCCCCATGAAAATATGGGGAGAGTATCCAAGAAATGACATATAGTTTGCAGTTCTCTGGGCAGATCTCTTCTTATTATACGATATATTTTCATCCTTTTTCTCTGTATTTTCATTTCTTGCTTCTCTTAGTCATCAGAAGGATTGATTCCCAATAAGTGATGCCAATGCTCAAGTCTACAGCAATACAGGGTGCCCTGTATTCACCTCAGTAATTGCTCTGCGGCTGGAATTTTGAGCTCTTCCAGCATGTTCAAAATCAAATGTCAATAAAGGTGTAGACTTTTGCCTACTGTTTCACAAAATTGACACGCTGTGGAAATCAAGGAATATGGGTTTGGCAAGACCTTGCACTCCCTTTTGACTTGTAAATTTCTTAGAAAAAGCATCCAGATTGAAATGTAAACATAATAATGTATTTTGGAAATGCATATGGCTAATAAAAACATTGTGATATTTCTGTTAGCCAGTTTCATGTTCCGGTGAAGTGTTGACGAGAGAGTCAGACATGCATGGAGATGAGGGGGAGAAAGGTGGCATATGATGTATCTATGCCCCCACAGAAGGTTGATTACAGATAAGGTAAAACTACAGGGGGCAAAATGGAGCTTTGCCAATGTGACTTTGTTAGTGTAATCTGGTAAAAAAAAAAATCCCATGCTTTTTGATGTGGAGAAAAAGGTGGCAAATCAGATGAAAACATAAAACTGAACGCCTTTTTTCTGTGTCAATAGCGTGAGTCTTGCTAGTTTACTGGTTCAGCAAATGTTTTTTCAAAGTGAAGCTTTTAGTTTTGCAGTAAATTCAATGCCATGTGAATCACTGGCTCATCTCAATGTGTTGACTTTAGACTGGACTTTTATGAGTGAGCGTGAGTTTGCCCCATCCAGGGCTTGTCTTTACCTTGCACTCTGTCCTGACAGGATAGGCTCTACTCCCAATGACCCTGACCTGGACTGAGATGGTTTGGAGATGGGCCAATTATTACCCACATCATTTTAAAGGAAAGTCTGGGTCCTGTATTTGCTAAAATGGTTAGGATCAGTATGGTAGCCTGGATTTCAGTCAGACAAGTGTTGAGTTTCCAGTTTGAATGCTGTAATGCATAACAAAATACCCAGTGATTTCAAGTAAAGTTAGGGTCTTCCAATAGGGTGAGTGGACATCCCACTTTTCAGCAGCATGTTCTGGTGCCGAACAAATCATTTTCCTTATTTTTACACCAAGTGATTCCAATTGTTGGTATAAAACCTTTAAAGCCAGGGCCTGAATGTCAGCCACACCCAGATGATTGTGAAAGGCCCAACTCAGCTTACAGCTGATGTGACCGAATCACTTTATCTAGCTTTTTAAATTTCACAATTTCCTCCTTTTTTGTCTCACACCAACGTGCCAGTCAAAACAGATGAAACCTCCACCCACTCCATCCATGCCTATCACACTTGGTGGGGGATGGTGAAGAGAGTTTATGAGCTAAAAAGTTTGGAATCCAATGCTGTTCAACCGAAACTTCTGTGCTTTAGAGGTGTGCTGTCAAACTCGAGAAATAATCTGACCTTGCAATGTGAAACTTGCCAGTACTCCTTCAGCAAAACTGATATATTGGTCGCAGTGGAGCGAGAGCATCAAAAGGCCCTGTCAAAGCCCAGGAAGTGTACTCAGAATGACCCTATCAGTGGCTTTAATGAGCTGAAGTAAGCATACTTTATGAAAGTGTTTTTTTTTTACTTTTCAAGCCTTTTTGATCTGCTAAAGATTAGAATAATTTGTGTTATGTAGTACATGTTTTCCAACCATTTTTTTTAGACTCTTGAATATGGCTCTTTAACCTTGACATAAAACATGTCTTTCATGATTCATTTCTCTATCAGGGAAAATAAAGTTTAAACTAAATACAGTCTTTTAAGCCTCTAGTGGCTGTGCGGTCTGTTCTCAGTAAATTTATATTCTAGGATTCATATGAATTTATATTCCATTATATTTATTGTGCTGTATTATTTCTCTATTTCTTTTATTATGTTTAGGAAGCAAACATTAACATGAAGGCTGTCCTCACAAATGTCAGATGCAAAGATGGCCTGCACAAAGTGTACCAAAGACCTTTACAGTTACCAGACTGTGGGTTTATAGAAGGATGGTAGAGAATGGGACATTATAGACATGATCATGTGGTGCAGAACGGGTCCCAAGTAGCTACATGGACATATTTCATGATGTACTTAGTGGAGCGTCAAGTAACCGTTTAGGGTAAAGCCACCTAATGAAGACCCATATCAGGTACTCAATACCTGAGGGAGCCAGAGTGTCAGTGAGCCCCAAACACGATCACACAAAGAGTCCTGGGTTCAAAAAAAGATATGTTTATTCAACACACTACCTCCACAAAGTTGCAAGCACAAAGCACAAGTAATCTTTCTCTTCGCAATATCTCTCCTCTTTTCACACAACCGCACTGCCCTCCTCTCATCCAGTGTTGCTGTATGTCCTCCCAACTACAACTCGCCTAGATAAGGGAGTGCGGTCCCTTTTATTAAGGACCCGGGAGTACTTCTGGTGCCAAGGCCACTGCCTGATGGAAGCACTTCCAGGTCATACAAATGTTTCATAAATTGGAGAGTCATCTCCCTACAGCACCTCCTTGTGGCACCCATGGTCCCTAGCAGGGTTGTGTTAACCAGACTACATCTCCCAGCATTCCCTGCTAGTTCCTAAATGGGTGCTGATATGGAGGGCTGCTGCCATCTCATGTCCTGGGGGAATAACGTATTCCCTGCAGCATGGGCAGTCTGTCCATCCCTTCTGCCCAACTCTTCTGGGCCTGACTTCTTTCTCTCTCCTGGCTGGGATGCGTATCTGCCCGATTGGAGCCTCCCATGTGAGTAAAGAACCATCCTCTTTCTTGGTCAGGATGCCCATCCAGCCCATGTGGCATTTACACCTTATAGACATTATGAGCTGGCCATTCTGCAAGGAGCCATAGGACCAAAGGAGGGAGGGAGATAGATAGATAGATTTTAAAGGCAATCTAAGAGAAATAGATAGATAGTGTGGAGCTTGGCCCGGACACAGACAGGCGGACACGTTCATGTCACCCACAACACATTTATTATACATATTATTTACAGTTAAAGTGCACACTAACCCCCAAAGCCCTGGTCCTAATACAATGCCTTGTCTCTTTGTTCAGGCCGCCTCCTTGTCTCCTCTCCAGACCTCGTCCTCCTCCACCCGACTCTAGCCTTGAATGAAGTGAGGCGGCCCCTTTTATAAGCACCCGGATGTGCTCCAGGTGTGTTCCAGCAATCGCCCACTGGCACACCCCAGTGTGGTGGAAGTGCCGGCTGCATCCCCAGGAGCACTCCAGGTGTCCCTGCTCGTCTTCCCCCCAGCACTTAAGGTTGTGGTGGAAGTGCTGAGGTCCAGGGTCCCCAAGGCATGGGGCGTCCCCTGGGGGGGACCACGGGCCCCTACAGGGTTGAGCTGGGTTGGCCACCAAAGGCACCATGGTGGTCGCCCCCACATGGTCTGAGAGAAGCGTAAGCCCCCTCCCAGCCATCTGCGACAATAGATAGATTTTAAAGGCAATATAAGAGAGACAGGGAGAGGGAGAGAGATAGGAAAAGTACAACATAAATGAAACAGTGAAAATTAAATTGGAAAACATAGAACTCTGTACTCAGTGCAATAAAAGAAAGAACTATTCTCCCTACACCAACGTTATACATGGCTGGAGTGAAGTCTGGCACGCTTGAAAGAGGCATGCTGATGTCTGTTTGCAGAAAAGAGCCCAACTGGCACCTCTTGACACACTATAATGGAATCACTCAGCAGCTGAAACTGTTCCAGACCTATGCACCATGAAACAGATAGATGTCATTACATTACAACATCTGCAGGGCTTTCAACATTGTGAAGGACCTCTCTCATCCCTCTCATGGACTCTGTGCCCACCTGCCACCTGGCAGAAGGTGCCGGAGTATTCACTCTAGTTTTAGGCTAGGCTTCTTAACGCCAAAATATTTTATTTGCATGGTTGTGTGTCTTTGTATCAATATGTGTCAGTACATTGGCATGCCTAATTTCATTTGTGGAGTTTGTATTTAATCCTAATTATGGATTATATTGCTTTTCGCTATGTTTAGCCCCTCTGCATTTTGTTTAGTATTATATATGGATATAACCTCTTACCTCTTATCTGTTTGTTGCACCATAGTTCTTAGGGGAAGCTATTTTGTGCCATTATGTACTTGTGTATGGATGTTATGACAATAAAATCCAACAACATTAGTCATAATAGTGTCTAATTTTGCAGTCATCCTCATTTCTGCTACTGCTTTCCAAAGGATTGAACAACCCCACTGGCATAGCAGCCTGACTACCCCAGGGAGATTTTAAATAGGACTGAGAACTCTGTGAATAATAAATTAAATACAATGGCTTGAGCACTCATTAGTGATGGATACTGAATGCGGTGGGCAGAGAAGAAAGACAGAAGTGTCCCTCCATTTGCTAACTTGCTTTTCAATAGATGGTAATAAGGATGTCACCCAGAATAGGGTGGCAGTCATTCCAAGTATTCTCTCATGTTGCTATGTAGTCACTCACAGTGGGCAGCATTAGACTCAGAATGTTTGTAGACAACTGATTGGAATTTTAACACAAGAAGAACCAGAAAACACTAGACTGAACATCCACTTTAAGTCTCCTGGAGTGGTTCACACTGAGCCAGGGTGTGATTTCAGGTCAGCTGGTGTTTCAGCACTACTCTATCATGAGTGACACTGTGACAGGTTTGCATGCTAACCACAATAAGATGGCAGTACCATCAAGAGTGGGTTCTCTTTGTACCAGATGCTGACACTCCTGTCACCAAGATGAATGACGGGCAGTTATATACAAATAATGTGTAGATGGATGTGCTTTAAAAAGCTCAACTGAGTAAAGGACATGTTAGTCTTGATCTCCAAATGCTTCCTTCGTCACAGTCACCAACTCTGTAGGGTGTCTTTTCTTTTCTCAGTGCCATAATGTCATTCTGCCAGAAATAAATGTTTCCAAAGCACATCAAAATAAAAGAGTAGGCTGTCACAAAAAGGCTTTAATTTGAGACTGTGGAATTAAAGACAGAATTGTACCAACGATGTTACTGAAGGTGAGCATAACAAAGTCCCATTTCTGAAATGGGAACATTAATGCTGAATGCTGCTGTTTTTGCAATGGTGTGTAAGCTGGAATGCCTTAAAAATTCTGAGCACTGCCTTCATTTGCTGTTAGCTACTGTATGGCAAGGCTACAAAGAAAAGAAAGAGCAAAGAAAAAGGAGGAACATTAGCCAGGAGATCAAAGGCTGGCAGGCATGGTGTCACAGAATTCTTTATTTATAACCCAAGCCAGACATTTCTTGTTAGTTTCCACTGACAAGAAGCTACAAGCTTCAATGTCATGGTTTTAGACAAAAATGCAGACAGACTGGAATATGTATAAAAGAGATGGAGGGCTTTAAAATTAATGTAATGATAAAGGAGTTACTTTTTTATGGGAAGTTAGGTTCAACTGCTTAGCTGCAAAATTGCAACTAATGCCTAGAACATCTGACACCTAAATTGTTAGGTCTGCCTCACTTGTGGACTCAAGGAGTGATCTCTAAATCCCTAATACTGGTTCAGCAGTGTTTCTACACCCCACTCTTACACAAGCCCACCTTTGCCATTCCATTGTTGTGCCATTGTAATCTAAAGCAGAACTGTGCCATTTCCAGTATTACAATCAAAAGGGAGAACAAATAGGCTCCCCAAAGTGTTGAAGACCTGTGATAACCTGCAGGAGTGTCAGTCTGTATACTGGCACCAGGAAAGTGGAGCTAAATGAATGCAGCCTGAGTAACGTCGGCCTTTGTTGTGTCTGCATGTGGCAGCTGGATGCTTATTAAATGGATTCTTTTCAGACTGGCAGACAGATCAGTGCAGTGCATCCATGCCACTCTGGCCTTTACTTTTAGTTATGTTATTAGCAGTTGTGCTTGTATGTTTATTGTTAAGCAAAATTATCAATAATGGAATAAATAATTTTCTGAGAAAACAGTCAAATTCATATCCTCCACCACATTTTTGGGTATTAAGTGTGTTGTGGGTCAGAGAGGCTGCCCATCTCATCAGTTCCGAGCAATATGTTAGGAACAATAGATAGATTTATAGATGGACTGGAAAGGCACTATATTAGATGGTAGTGGAAGAGTCACTAGTAGATAGGCTGGAAAGGAAATGTATAAACTATAGGAGTCACTGATGTATATCATGCATGCATATAGACTGAAAGGCACTATATTAGATAGATATGGTAGAGTCAATAAAAGTAGATGAACAGAGAGATAGTTGGACAGGCACTAAGTTAGATCACTGTAGAGGTGTTACTCATAGATATTGTAGATATGCGGGAATCAGCGGGTTGGAAAATGACTGACAGACTGACTGACTGACTGAGAGATAGACACGTGGATAGACACATTAGAAACAAACAGTGCGATAGATAGATAGATAGATAGACATAGATAGATAGATATGAAAGGAACAATATTAGATAGATAGATAGATAGATAGATATGAAAGGAACAATGATAGATAGATAGATAGATAGATCCTAAATAATAGGTGGGTAGGCAGGAAAAGCACAATATTAGATAGATGTGGAGGAATAATTAACATATAGTTTATTATGCCCAAGTGAAAACTGTAATATTATACCAGCAATACACAAAAACTGCACTAAAAGATTAAAGCGGAACTAATTTGTGATGGATAGATTCACACCCGAATCTTTGCCATAATGATTTCAGATGTGTTTTTCCTTAGCTTTTTTCTGTGATCCACATCTCAGACCTTTGACCCTTATCATTGAAAAATAAAGGAGAACACAGACATGCACATACCTCAACGAAATGTCACCATTTTTCAAGCAATGGATGCAGAGGCATTAAGAGTTTTACCATTCCCCAATTCAGTGGCTGTCCTATTCTCCCTATCTCTGCCCATCTGACCTCCCACATCCAAACACTTTAAAGGGACCCTGTAGTGCTAAGGCTAAGAGGTGACAGCTTGAGAGCTGAAATTCTGAAAGCATGTCTTTTCCATCATTGCCTGCGGCAACTGAGTCTTTTCCAATCACTTGTACATTCTATTGGCTTTCACAAAACAGATAAAATTAGTAATCCATTACCATGTAACAGCGTACCTTCTTGTTTTTAATTTAAAAAAAAAACACACATACAGTATATGACTTGAAATTTATATACGGGTGTTGAAGGTTCTTTGATTGCCTTTTTTCTTAAGGTGAAGACATGTTTGAAGGCATTCTGCCCCTGATGTTAAAGCGACAGATGGTCCGTTGTGCTGCCTACAACGTTTGTGCCGCGGCTTTCTCAACATTGTGTAACACTAGTCAGGCTGTCAGAATCGCCTGAACCCCTTGGGGCGTCAAGAGGGCAGATAAATCTTTTTGTGTGGTCTCCTCTGACTGAATGTCACTAACTGCATGAGGTGATTATTAATTCCATTTATTGTGTGGTGTAGCTTTCCACTTACAGTCTAGGATGTAAGGGTAGAAATTTGCTCCTGCATTTTAGATAGAGGCATGTAAAATAATTTAGATTTTGTGGATCTCAGAGAGAATAAATATACTGTACATCATGAACACGTTTAAAGTTACATTGTCCTAACTTTGTTATTGAGATTGAAAATTTGCTCTGCTTTATTGTGTGTTCCACCTAATTTGTATGTTCGTGTAAGTAAATGATGTAAGTCATTATTAGCTGTGAACTGTTCTGAACCTGTATTCTGTGAAGAGTGCTTTACAATAACAAATAAAACTGTATGCATAAAATGGATTTGTAGTTACATATCTGCTATGATCCATGTGGTGCCCATAACAGTTCCATACATTAGTTTACTTAATACAGTCAGACTGCCATCAGCATCATCTATCCATCCCATTTTTTTCTTTGTGAGTGTGTATGTCCAGTGATGGACTAGTGAGTGCCCTGTCAAAGACTAGTTCTTGTTCTGTGCCCTGTGTCCCCCCCTGTAATACTCTGAATTAGATTAAATGAGTGTGAGAAAATTGTGTTATAATATACTTCCAGCATGGGTTTGGCTCCTGACCCAGAACTGGTAACGTAGATTTAGAAAATGGAAAGATGACTGGGTATATTGTTTTGTATTTGTATTTATTAATTTAAAAAAATTAGCAAAATAAATCCTGATTTTAAATATCACCCTTGACTTCAAAACATAATATGTAAGAAGTAAGAGCTTGCATGGAAATGTGGCTGGGTACCATGTAGTTGTTATATATGTGAAATACAGAGATTGCATGTATGCACTAAAAATGTTAAAAACAAGGAGTCTGTAATCATCCATCCAATCTTATGAACCCACTTCCTCCATTACAGGTTTTCGACCACCTATCCTGGCAGCAGCAGCAGCTACAAGGCAGGAACCAACACTGAATGGGACATCAATCCATCACAGGGCACACACACGCACAGGTACAATTTGGCATCACCATTCAACCTAACCTGTGATTTGAAAGGAAACCTGAGTATTTGAAGAAAATGCACAAAGGCTCACTTGAACATTCAAAGTACACTGAAACAGGGGGCTGGCTAAGGGATGAACTCTGGTCTGTGGAGCTATGAGGCAGAATCACTCGCCTGCGCACCCTGACCTGGCACACATTCTGTAGTAAAGTGCTTGTATATACAAGGGTGGGTAAAAGTAGGTTTACAGTTGTTTGTATGGAAAAAGACATGTAGGTTATGATTATTACAATAGCTTTATTAACTCAGTAGCTTTAACAAGAAGAAGAAGGTGCATAATACAAATAAATAATACAATATTGAAAAAATAAATAATAATACAAGAATAAAGTCTGAGTTTCATGTACTCACAACTGTAAACCTAACTTTGCCCACCCCTGTATATATATATATATATATATATATATATATATATATATATATATATTCAAATTAATAAATAACTTCATTGCTATTTGTAAAGAGAAATATAGCGTATATTTAAAACAGATTAGTGACATACAGTATACAGAATTCCTCACAATGTTTTTGTTGACTGCCCCTTCCCTTAAAGTGGTGGTCTCTAATTATCTATTATAATCCAATACACTTTATTTTTTAATCATTTTAGTCTATTAAACCAAATCCATTCTAAGAGGAACTGAGCCAAAATGGTATCATATAATCATTGTTTCAATGCCCCTGTATAAAATACTGTACTTATGCTATACGCTGTCAGTCTTGAGTGGTGCTTTTCAATATGCACTGTCCAGCTCAGAGTGGCCTCCTCTCTTAAGAGCTGCCTTTTGAACATCACCGGCTTGGTTTTGATTTCTTCACCATGGCCAGTGAGCAGGAAGTTACAGAGAGTGTGCTGTCATCTATCTTTCTTTTTAACTTTATTCCCCCTCTTTTTACTTAAAAGTCCTGTCATCCATTGATTAGAATGTGTTCCTTACAAAATGATGTTGCCATATTTAGATTTCCACTCCATTATACTTTGGGTTGCTGATACTGTATTAGGCATCTGAGTTTTTCTGTTTTTATGTACAATTTGTCATTCACAAGAATTACGTCAGACTAAATTCTTGAGCACCATTTGCTAAAGCAGATGAACATCAAAGGAAGGGGATCAACATGTGTATACATGTGTACATTAATGTGAGCATCTGCACAGCACTATCATAGGATGCACAATGGAAATTTAGACTGTTTGGCAGTAAGAGGTGCATCTTTCATATGATAAAAATAAAACATTTCACTGGTTAAAACTGAAAAACTGACAGTATTAATTTATAGGATTTTAATAGGCTTCTACTTGTCTTTAACGACCTGACAAGATAGAAGACTGTACTCACTCACATAGGTTCAGAGTAGACCATTAACCTCACATGCCCACACATCTAGGGCTAGGCGAGAAAGTCCTCTGCAGTCACAGAGAGAACATGCAAACCACAAAGGCAGTAACCTGGACTGAGATTTGAGCTCAGGATTAAAATCACTTAAATCTGCTTGTGCTCCATGTAAACAGTTGTACCACATATCTGTCCTTTTAAAATGCTTTGGGATAGTGTTTGCTATTGAATGGCATCTATATCAATTGAAAGCTGTGTTGCTATTATGTTTGGCTTAGAGTAAATGAATGAATGCACTTGCTTTGTAACATAACTCAAATATTGATCCTAAATCTCTTGCCTAAATGTTTTTGTTTTCCCAGTGTCATCATGCATAACTACATACAAGAAGACACCTCCTCCAGTTCCCCCAAGAACAACAACAAAGCCCTTCATCTCCATTACAGCTCAGAGCAGCACAGAATCTGCTCAGGATGCCTATATGGATGGCCAAGGACAAAGAGGAGACATCAACAGCCAGTCTGCTCTGAGTAACTCGACAGAGAGTATAGACAGTATGAAAGCCTTAACAGCTGCTATCGAGGCAGCAAATGCACAGGTTCATGGCCCAGCCAGTCAGCATGTGAGCAACAGCACAATCACCATTACCTCTACATCTGCCATGATGAGTGACAAAGGTGGACATACCTCTGAGGACTCCAAGAGAGATGTACTTCGCAAGAGCAAGTGCTTGTCCATTGGAATACAGGTAACTGGCAAAGCTACACTTTTCATACTCTGTCCTGATAGCTGAGGACTGGCACAATATGCGCTGTCTGATCTGCATATTTCTAACTGGTTGTAAGTTTATTTATTAACTGATACAACTTTTAAAAACATAGTTTGTTACCTTGGCATTGGTCATCAAAAACATGTTTTGTAACTGAAGAAAGAACATTACATTTGAAATACTTATTTAGAACCACTTATTTCACAAATGTTTTCATTTTATCAAAAAAATGTATATGCGAGACATAATATTGGTATTTTTCTGAAGTTCTTGGTTTATTTAACAAGGATGGTCACTTTGATCAATTTACATTAGAGTCTAAAAGACGATTGTGTGGGTGGTATGGTATAGAATATGTAACAAAAAATCTTACTTCCATAATATTCTCAAACCTGTGTAATTGAGAGTCATGGGAGGTCAGAGCTTATTCTCAGCAACACTGGGTACAAGGCAGGGAGCAAACCTGGACAGGGTGCCTGTCCCACTCACGCACACGCCCATGCTGCTACGGAGGTGACTAATGAAATAACCTAACTGACACATCTTAGGGAACATGGGAGGAAAAGTCACAGACGTAAGTACAACTATAGGTTCCAAGGTTTCGACCATGATGCTGGATCAGTGAAGTTGCAATTCTAGCTTCTGCACTATGTGGAACGTACCCCGGACACAGACAGGTAGACATGTCGCAAAGCACCACCACATGTTTATTTACAACTATTATTTACAATAAAGTGCACACAACAACCCCAAGACTCCCCAAAGCTCAGGCCTCACACTCAATGCCTCACTTCTTCAGGCCGCCTCCACTCCTCTCCATCAAGCTGTGTCCTTCTCCTCACCCGACTCAAGCCATCAAATGGAGGGAGGCAGCCCCTTATATATGCACCCTTATGTGCTCCAGGTGCTTCCCAGCAATCTTCCACTGGCACTCCCCAGTGTGGCGGAAGTGCCGGCTGCACACCCAGAAGCACTCCGGGTGCACTCTTAAACCCCCCAGGCCCCCCGCACTTCCAGGTGTGGAGGAAGTGCTGTTGTCCAGGGCTCCAAAGACACCAGGGTGCTGGCAGTGACCATGGGCCCCTACAGGGTTGAGCTTCAAAGCTCTGTTTCCATAGCCCCCAAAGCAACCAGGGCGGTCGCCCCCTCATGGTCTGGAGGAGGTGCGAGCCCTCCTCCGTTTCTCCTGGGCGTCCCGGCTGGGTACCACCCCCAGCTGCATTCCACAACTACCATGCTGCCACTTTTTCAGATTATACAGGCAACATTCTGCAATCCATTTAATTTTCCTCACTGAATGGATATACTGTAACTGTTATCCTAGTACAATACAATACAATACAATTTATTTTTGTTTAGCCCAAAACCACACAGGAAGTGCCGCAATTGGCTTTAACAGGCCCTGCCTCTTGACAGCCCCCAGCCTTGACTCTCTGAGAAGACAAGGAAAAACTCCCAAAAAAACCTTTTAGGGAAAAATGGAAGAAACCTCAGGAAAGGCAGTTCAAAGAGAGACCCCTTTCCAGATAGGTTGGGCATGCAGTGGGTGTCAAAATAAGGTGGTCAATACAATACAATACAATACAATACAATACAATACACAGAACAGAACAAATCCTCAATACAGTATAAAAATAAAAATTTGAAAGTACGGAGCAGAATTTAACAGTAGATGATATCAAATAATAAGATTTGGATATGTTTAGAGTCCTGGAGACCTCATCCATCTAGCTGCCTCCCCCATTTGGCCATTCCACGGCTGAAACAGTGCTAGGCCAGCCAATCCAATGAAAGGACCCCTCTTTCCCACGATTCCTGCAATCCTCCATCAGGGATGACTTTACCTTAGGCAGGCAAAACAACTTGGCAGGTGGGCCATGGCACCAAGTGCCACATTTGAGTACCGAGAAGAGAAACAGAATAGGTGAAGGTTAGTATCAAATTATAACTACAGTGGAACCTCGACTCACGAACGTCTCGGAACACGTACAAATCGGTTTACGACCAAAAAGTTCACCAAACTTTTGCATCTGTTCACGACCACATACTCGGTATACGAACAAGCCAGTTTCCTTTTGGTTTGTGTGTGCCGATGATTTCCACACGTGTTCAGTCTCTCCCTGTGCATTCCCTGTGCAGAGAAAGAGAGAGAGACAGACACACACACACGCGCGCATGCAGCAGATAGACACACACACAGATGCGCACGAAGGACAGAGAGACACACACACACACGCGCGCGCGCAGGGAAGCCTCCTACCAAATTTCGTGAAAATGGGGCCATAAATAAGAAAGTTCAACATGGCAGACGTTGTCGACTGTTATGACCGTTACGTGTAGAATTTCAAAATGAAACCTGCTAAACTTTTGTAAGTAAGCTGTAAGGAATAAGCCTGCCAAATTTCAGCCTTCTACCTACATGGGAAGTTGGAGAATTAGTGATGAGTCAGTCAGTCAGTGAGTCAGTCAGTCAGTGAGGGCTTTGCCTTTTATTAGTATAGATTACGCTGTACATTCTATGGTATTATTAACTATATTTGTGCTTAGAAATCTGTATTTACATACAGTTCGTATGGTCTGGAACGGATTAATTGTATTTACATGCAATCCTATGGGGGAAATTACTTTGGTTCACGACCAAATCGGCTTACAACCAGAGTTTTGGAACGAATTATGGTCATGAACTGAGGTTCCACTGCATCATGTTACTTATGTTTTAGTGCTAATGACTAACAACAGAGATGCAGTCTGTACAGTTAATCAGCAGCTCTAGTCAGGATATGCTAAACTAAAGTAGTGAGTCTTCAGTTGGGATTTAAAAGCTGAGACCGAAGGGGCATCTCTTATAGAAGCAGGCAGACCATTCCACAGTTTAGGGGCCCTGTAACTAAAAGCTCAACCTCCCACTGTTATTTTACTAATCCTTGGAATCATCAGCAGACTCAGGTTTGTAAGTCATGATAATTTCAGACTTATAAGCCAGACCTTGGGCATTTAATGCTTTATATGTTAAAAAGAGGTGTTTAAAATCTGCCCTAAACTTAACCGGGAGCCAGTGTAAGGATTTAAGAACTGGAGTTATGTGTTCATATTTTCTTGTTCTTGTGATAATTCTTGCAGCCGCATTTTGGATTAACTGGAGGCTGTATAGAGAACAGTTTGAACAGCCAGTGAACACCGCATTGCAGTAGTCAGTCCTACTAGAAATAAATGCATGAATTCATTTCTCAGAATCCTGTTTATTTAGAAAGCGCCTTAATTTCCTAACATTGTTAAGATGGAAGAAACATGTTTTGGACAACTTTGTAATATGCTCTTTAACTGACATGCTAGAAGAGTCAAAGATAACTCCTAGATTGCGGGCTGATTCAGTAAAAATAATTGGGATTCCAACTGAGTTAAATGATGACAAAATATTGTTGTGATCAGCGTCATTCCCTCCAACAATTAACATCTCTGTTTTATCTGTATTTAAAGACAAGTAGTTCTCATTCATCCACTCCTTTAATTCACTAACACAACTAATTAAAGACATCATCGGAGAAACTTCATTTGAATTAAATGAAAGGTATAACTGGGCGTCACATAGGAGCAGAGAAATTTATATAATGCTAATGACATACTTTTTGATATGGAGTGATCACTTTAATTTTTCAGCTAATGAATGGTTCATGAGCAACTCAGACATATCACGTAATAAAGAACAACACAAGGTAGTAGATTACAAAGAAGACTACATGTGGATCCTCGTTGCTACTGACTTGCAATTGGATGTAGTACAATCTGCACTAATCTGCCTGCAGCCATTGTAGACTGGCACTTACATTGCCCTTTACTGGCTATTAAATATCATCACATTTTTTCAGATTTTTTTAATAATTAAATGCATTTTTGGTGAAGCTGTGATTTTTGTGGGCTTCAGTGCCATGAGATTAATCCATTAGTGAAAACCATATTTTCCTTAAATTAGCTGTAGATGCCCAATAATTTCTTGTCAGTTACTCATGGACATGAACCTGCAGCTTTGCACTTATACATATATTTTGTTTTAACATAAATAAGATCATGACAAAAAAAATAGGATTCAGGTGGAATTCTAAACACAATGCCACTAACTTGCAGGCAGACATGCTCTTATCTGTGCTATTTTGCAATCACTTTAGAACAGCAGTAAGTCAGCGCTTTCAGACTGTTGAATGCAAAACATCATCCCAGTTTTCTCCAGTTTTTCACTATTAAATTCATCTATTGATAATTTTGGATGTTCCTAAGCTATTACCAAAATATTTATCTGCAACTAGGAAATAATTTCTTGTTAGTCAGGGAGTGAGTCAGGGATGTGTAGCTTTTTATACATAGTATATAGATATGGGATAAGGCTGATAATGGTCCGATTATTAAGGATGTCTGACTATATTAGCATATCTGAAATCACATATTGGTTTACAGATGTTCACCTGTAAAGCATCTAGACCAATGGTTCCCAAACCTTGGGGATCCATGGCGGCTGCAAGCTTTTGTTCCAAGCAGATTCACAGTCACTAATAATAGTTGAACTCAGTTAATTAGCTGGTCTTTTTTTCCTCTTGTCTTATTCTGCCTTCAGAAAAGCACAGCAGTATGATTTTTCAATTTATAAGCTGTTTAGAAATATTTCTGTTTAGCTATAACTTTGAATGCTTAACTCTTGTTTGTTGTTTCCTGCTGTTTTGTTTTCTGTGTTGTTTTCTCCCTTCATTGTATCCTAATGATGACAATTAACCACAAGCAGAGCAGACACCCTGGCAAACAACACTGAATGATGAAAGGATGCAACTACTTCAACGTCAGACTCACTAATTAGTAAATAACTGGATTAAATAATTAGAGTACCTGGAAAACTAGAATGAAAATATTGGTCAAGAAGTAAAAAAATACCTACATTATCCCCATATAACTGCTTATTACATTTTAACGGCAAGTTACCAACTTGGCTCTGTAATGTCTACATTGATGCCGAAACACAGAAACTGTGAAATAACAGCTGACTTAATCAGGCTAGGAGTCCAATAAAAACAGACGTTGGTTAAAACAGTTGCAATGTACCTGAGACAGCACCGTACCAGCTACAGATCAAGAGCAGACTACGTAGTACGGAAATAAGAGGAAATTATCCTCAGGTCTAAGCACTGTTGCAGGGAACAGTGGAACAAGATCAATACCAAGTTTAGCTGATATGCAGATTGTCTCATTGTTGTTTCATGTTTCTGCTCAGTTTGCTCAGCTGGCCGTTTGATTACCCATTAATGGCAACGCAACAACAATTAACGTCGCACCCTCTCTCAATTAATGACTTGCAGCTGCACATTCCTCACGATTTAAAGGGACAGAGCACAAAGAAAAAGTACATCCTCATGTAAACTTAATAAAAATAACTGGATTCATTGAACTACATTAAATCAAATTGAGTGTCGCTGTTGTTATAGTAAATGTTATTCATATCGAACGTCTCAAAAGGGCATGAAATCTATGGAAACTATAGAGAAAGTAACAACAACAAAATAACTGTTGGTTAAATCAAATGTGAAGTGTAATTGTCTCTCTACAACTCATGAGTGAATGATGATCTACCATCAGAGTGACCTGGGTGCAAGCCCTGCATATGCAAGATAAACGTAATGCAGGTACCGAATAAACCATATCACAACATCACCCCACCTTGGCATGCATGCACATCACACAAGCCAATAGGTATTATTTTATCTTTCTTGAGATTAATATGTAACTGCTATTGATTTGTTCTAAGATACTATTAGGAAAACCTTTAGTGATTGTAAGATCCCAGTTATTTTGTATTTTGTGTGTTACTGCATTGAACATTAAGCAGTTTTATTCAACTGTAGCTTCAACAGGATTTTAGGATCTTGATATCACCTCTGCTGAATTATATCTAGGGTGGAAGGTAAGAATCACTTCAGATTTCATCTGCTGTCACCAACTGACCTGAAGATTATGCCCAAGAAATTTCACTTCTCCCTAAAAGTAGTTGTGTTTTCTACATTTCACCCTGTTCTCAATAGCACCAGCATTTTTCTTTTTCAGTGGTCCTTCACGCTGTTCCATGCAATACACAAACGTGGTACTTTCACCATTGTATGGTACATACCTTATAACTCTGCTCCTAGAGCTAACTCCTCACTGAAGAGCAAACTTCACAGTAGAGCAAAGGAGGTACAGTATATAACACATAGCATGAGAGATCTCATATCAAAACCCGTAAAGATGTCTCTCCGCCAGAGTACAGTATGGAGGAAACTAGTATAGTTTTTAATGCGTACTGTACGAACTAGTGACCGAGCAGTTTCTTAATTAGAGACACCGACTCTGCCTCTTTTTACTGAAAATTAATAATGGTTAAATTTATTTTGATTCATATATTTTTCTATTTGTTATATTATGCAATACTGCGGTGGGCTGGTGCCCTGCCCGGGGTTTGTTTCCTGCCTTGTGCCCTGTGTTGGCTGGGATTGGCTCCAGCAGACCCCCGTGACCCTGTAGTTAGGATATAGTGGGTTGGATAATGGATGGATGGATATTATACAATATAAGTATTTCCATGCAACGCTTGACTTTTTCTGTGGCACTGTTAAATATATTTGATTCAGTATCATGCTATATTGCAGTCCAAAATGAAATATAAAATATGCTGTTGATATTTTTAATAGCATACCTGTGCTATTTCATGTCCATAATATTCTGCCTGAATGCATGCAGAATTTATTTTGTAACATAATCTGCTGTACAAAGTCTATTAAACCTGCTCACAAGGTGGTCTAACTCAGTACGCAACTTTGTTCCCCATCTCGGACTCCAAACAGCACACTGCAACAGCACTTAGTCTTAGTCTTGGTCTGCTGCTAGTCCGCAGTATCGTGGCACACTGCAATGGCGCTAATCCGCAAAGTTAGTCTTGTTACCTTGAATATATACTAAGACTGGACCAGCACAGGATTATCCCAAGCTCAAAACACACTGCAACTGACCTAGTGGGGTCCACAAATTGATAAGAATGTTATAAGTGGTAAAGTTAAAGAACATACTTTTTATTTGTGAAACATTTTCTTACATATTTCACATTATAATGAAAGGAGATGAACTTTTACACTCTTTACTGGACCACGACTAACCTGAAAATGCCTTTCTAGGTGTGACGGTTATAACTAACTTACACCCAAAAGCCTCATAGAGAAAGGATCAAATAGTCAAACTAAAAGAGAACACGTCAGTTGCATTTTGTTTTGTGCTTTCTTCAGCTCTCTCAACCCATCTGCATTTTGGCTCTTGTTTGAACATCTAATTTCTAACCTTATATGATTTAGGTGTCATTACTTATACTTATTACTTACTAGTCACATGTTTTACTGCCTGGCTATCTAATAGTTAAGTAATATTCAAAGGATCAGCAGTATAAGTGTTACCACAAGTCCTAGACACTCGGGTGTGCATCTGCCTCCCTCATATTATACAGGACTCTTACCTGCTTCCAAGTTACACTCCATTGAAACATCATAAGGGTTGACAACTCCCTTTTCCACTGCCAGCTCCTTGGCTGTTGTAAAGATGTTCTCAGAATAAGTTGTCTCTGAACAACGATGACTGTGTCAACCTCCTGCACAGTTGCTTTCACACTTGAAACTTCATTGCAGCCAAATGAATTCCTTCAGTTCACTATGTCCCACTGACTAGCTGTCATCATCAGCCCATCGTTTCAAGTCCCAACTGGCCCTGGTATGCCTTCCTTAATGCCAACCCTTCTCTGACCTGTTTTGCCATTCATATTTGTGAGTGTCATCCTGCTATGCCAGGCCACAGGCAGTGAAACGTCTGCAGGCTTTGCCTTTGATTTACAATATGAAATGCAAATTACTCAGTGCTAACTAGCGAAAAGATATATAAGGCAACAAACAAGGCAAAAGAGAGTCAGTAAAACATAAACATGAAGGGCCTGAAGAAGGGAGGATCATTTTACTGTCTCTCAAGCAGAAATGTGCAAACAATTATCCAAATAAACAGGAAAACTTCTCTGATGACGTAAACTTACACCCACCTCAGTTTTTACTTAATCGTTAGACTTTAATTAATGTTGTAAAGTTAGCCTAATGCTCCATACTCAGTGTTTGTAGTCTTTTAAAGCGCATGTTTGAGCAGTGCTTAGGGAAAAAGAAAGCTTAAGTGTGGTTAGAAATCCTCTGCCATGCCTCCGAAGTGTAAAGCATTCTCGAGTCAATGTTTGTGTGGATTTTGCATTCTCTCTGTGTCTCCATGGGTTTCCTATTGATACTTTAGTTTCCTCATGCATTTTAGGTTAATCATTGACTCTGCACTGGCTGTTTGAGTGAACATGCCCTGCTATGAGGTAAAGCTGCATTTATACCTGATGCTGCTAGATGGGTTCAGCCATCCTATCATCACGGATGTGTGGAAGGGGTGGGTGGATGAATGGATGGAAAGTTTTACATGTATTGATGGCTTGGATAATCATTAAGGAGACTGTCACTGCTAAAAGGCAGTAACAGAAGGCGAGGAGGATCCTCTGGAATGCTGCAGAGGTGCCATCATCATCCTGTCGTAAAGGGTTTAAAACAATGCAGCCATTCTCACTGACGAAATGTGTTAGTACTTTTGCCCATTGATAACACCCTAAGGACCAGTATTTAATAAGACAGGGGTTAATTTTGGCTGATGTCTTTTCTTCAGTGTTTTGATTTTGGCTGTTATTTTTTGCATTTGGATGAACATTGACTCATGTGTTCACATGAGGTTTCTCCACTTACTTTGGTTTCCCAAAGATATGCATGTTTGGCAAAGTTACTTTAATATATGTATGAGAAAATGCCCTGGGATGGACTGATATCCTATCCAGGGTTGTTTTTTGATGTTCTCCTGATGCTGAGAGGAGATGTTTTGGCTTCCTGTGACTTTGCATTGGAATAAGAATGTTTCTGTAATGAAAAAAATCATAGCTTCTATGTTGAACAATGAAGCATATGGAAAAATTCAAGTTAGGTTGATGAAAGAGAGTCTATCACAGGTCATTATACGTTCCTTTCGCATATATACTATAAGACAGATAGATACAGCAGATGCTTTATTAATCCCAAGGAGAAATTCACATATAAGACAGTTACAAAAGCAGGCTGACACATGCCTGCATATTTCAGTACTCCTATATACTGTAATGTTTAGCTTTGATTTCATTATTAATAAATATTAAGTTAAAAAACACACACACAATGTAGAAACACAATAAGAAAACAACACTGCCACATTTTTCCAATTGCAAAGAAAAGAATTCAATTCCATAATAATTTTTACTGGGGGTTTTCTGGGGACTTTAAACTGGCCCAATATGAGTGTAGGTGTGTGCATGAGTCCATGCTTTAAATGGACTGGTACCCCTAACAGGGTTGGCTCTGTGACAAATGAGAATGTCCTTCCATTAGAATATGCATCATTGGCTTTGTTTTCCAAGTGACAGAGATTGTAATTGCTAATCCAGAAACCTAAACCAAAAGGACAAGCAGGGGTGATCAATCAAATAAACTTTTGTTAAGGGGAATACCAGAAATGCATTAATGAGAGCAACAGTTACAAACCTGACATTTGTAAACAATTACTTTTCATTCTTTTCCAAGTTTGGGTCTTTCTTTTATTGCTATTTAAGGTCTCATAAACTACATAATCACCCGATACGGATGTAGAATTCACTAAACATTGATAAGTATGGAAGGCTGCATGACAAAAAAACATGCAGCAGTAAGAAGGGAAAAAAATAGAAACAAAATCAACGTAACATTCTTAAATTTCAATTCAGGGTTCTATGGCCTCGAGAATATATTAAAGTAAAATGGATATGGATACAAAAACAACAAAAATTATTTAAACTTGAGCTAAACCAGACATGTTGCAGCTTTGTGCAAAATGCTTACGGTATAAGTGGTAGCTCTGAATATCATTGCAAATTGAATTAAAGTAGTTATGGGATAGATAGATAGATAGATAGATAGATAGATAGATAGATAGATAGATAGATAGATTTTATATTCAAATGAATATTTCTTAAGCAAATGTCTTGTGCTACCCAGAGTTCAAATTCTGAATCATGGCCTGCTCAAACCTTCAAATGATCTCCTCAGGGCTCCTCTTGACTGTGCCTGACATATGCAAACACATACAGAAGAGAGCTCGCCGCTCTTGCTGGCATCCTTAACAGTTGGTATTTCTGACCAGTGTTCAGTAGCCTGTCTTATCATTGGGAAAAGTATTAAGCTTACTTTATGAATTTGATACATGGGATGATTGAAAAGCAGAATCCATCCATCGCTTATCCGAGATCGGGTCGCGGGGGCAGCAGCTTGAGCAGACAGGCCAAGACTTCTCTCTCCCTGGCCACTTCTTCTAGCTCTTCCGGGAGAATCCGAAGGGGTTCCCAGGCCAGCCAAGAGACATAGTCCCTCCAGTGTGTCCTGGGTCTTCCCCGGGGCCTCCTCCCGGTTGGACGTGCCCGGAACACCTCACCAGGGAGGTGTCCAGGAGGCATCCTGATCAGATGCCCGAGCCACCTCATCTGACTCCTCTCGATGCGGAGGAGCAGCAGCTCTACTCTGAGTCCCTCCCAGATGACTGAGCTTCTCACCCTATCGTTAAGGGAAAGCCCAGACACCCTACAGAGGAAACCCATTTCAGCCGCTTGTATTCTCGTTCTTTCGGTCACTACCCATAGCTCATGACAATAAGTGAGTGTAGGAACGCAGATCGACCGGTAAATTGAGAGCTTTGCCTTGCGGCTCAGCTCCTTTTTCACCATGACAGAAAAGCAGAATACAGTATTAAATGTCTGATTATACTACATCTTTCTCATTAAAGCCTCATCAAGTGACACACAAGGAAGGCTCAACTCCTGAAAGTTTGTGACTCTTCAGACTTTTTCTGCATTGAATTTCACCCATTTTTTCATGATGGACACACTGACCTTCTTCTAGATATTTAACACTTGCTGGTTTGATTTTGTTAGCTTTTTATCTCATGAACTCATTTAATCAAATAAAATCTGATCACAACATCTGGAAACAACCGAGAATGGGATGCAGATTCACCACATTCTCACTTAAATCAGATTAATTTAGACCTGCAAATCAGCATGACCTGCATGTGTTTGGGATGTGGAAGGAAAACAAACATATGGACACAGATTGCTGTTCACACAGGCTGGGGTTTAAAACCAGGAGTCTGGAGCTGTGATAATGCAGGACTTACCCTTGTGCCACATAACATCTGGGTCGATAGCCCAAATAAGAAGAATAATGTGTTCCTATATTAACAAGATATAAGCTGCAGTTTCCTGGTTTAGGATAATGATTTGTTTTATCTCCGAGTAGAAGACAGCTAATTTGATCTGTCAACAAGCTAAACCTCAGTATGACAGAAGTAGTTTGACTTTTTTATTTCAGCTACTACAGTGAGAGTAATAATAGCTTAAAAATTGGAATGATGTACAATATTACAACAGTGAATGATACCTCCTCTTCTTAGTGCTGACAGGTGAAAAGTGCAAATTTACTTCATATTCGTCATCAGTTTTTTTTACTTGTCCTTGGGATTTAATGCTGTAACTTTTAAAATTGCTTTTCCATCTCACTTTACTGAACATGATGCAGCTCAATAAAATGTACTGTATCTAGATGTGGAAACTAAAGGAAATACCAGAAACATGATGCCACACAGGAAAATAACGTCTGTTTAAAACAAACCTTCATTTTCAGTGGCAAAAAAGCAAGAGGTCATTCTTACCCTCTTCCCCATTTTGTAAATCTCATAGAGGTTGAGTAAGTTTTATTGTGTAACAGATATGATCTGAAAGCTACTGACCATCTAATTGGTAAACTTTCATTTAACAGGAATTGCAACCTAGTAAGGCCTGCTAACACATTAGTGCAATTCCAGGTTTACGGTTTAATCCTTAGCAAGTCATTTAACCAGACAGTGTTTCAGTTGTAAAATATATATATTAGGGTGGTCCACAAACCAATACAAGGAGTTGATGTTTGTCAAATCATTTCTCTGCAAGGTTTATTTCTGTCCATTATGGAAAGCTTGCTTACCTGTGAAATTTTGGCCTGATTGTGAAACTTTTAGAAGTCACTCCATTCTAAATATTTTATTTTATTGTTACAACATGTGTTTAGTAAACTATATAAAAATTAAACAGAGAACATTCTAGTACTAAGGTGGAATTCTGAGAACATTCTAGTATTAAGTAGGGTTTCTATTTTAGTGTTTTTGATGACAGAGTCTCAGCAGAAACAAAGGAAAAGATAGTGTAAAGCCTACAATGGCCACCATTACCAGACCTTTCTCAATGTCTTTATTAATAAATGAATCTGAACAGATGAGGTTGGAAGATCCTGTGGCAGAATGAACAACATCCTTCTTTAATGTCCTTATGGAGAACTAGGGTGTTGTACCATTTTAGCCATTATGAAAGTAGTAAGAAGTCAAGTAAAATGTCACCTTTTATTGTCTAACAAGAAAGATTACAATATGCAAGCTTTTGAGTTGTGTTCTCTGCCTGAAGAAGGGGCCTAAGTTCCCTCGAAAGCTTTCATATTGTAATCTTTTTAGTTAGACAATAAAAGGTGTCATTTTGCTTGACTTCTCACTATGTCCTTATGGAGAAAGACAAACAATGGTCTCAGTCGTTTCTCAAGAAACCAGCAGAACATTGGACATGTGATCCAATGAAATACTGACAATAGATGAGAAGCAGAAATAGTTCATTTTTAACTGTTTGCAATTCTGAATTTTCTTACTGCATCAAAAACTGTGCTAATGTTGATAACTTACAAGTGTAGATCTGTTCAGGTCAGATGACATGAAAACTGCCCAATGGAGTGAACTCTAAATGTTTATTATCTTCATTAAAAGTTTGTGTGTTTGTTTTAATGTGCTAAAGAATCTAGTCTAGTCTTGTGGGGAAGTTGAATCTGTGTTGTTTTCAGACCTTTCTAATTTATAGATATAAATACACAGTGTCATTAGAATGAGACATAGAAATCATAATGGTGTGGGGCAGCCACCCGTATATTGTTCTCCTGGCTGCATACTTGAAATAAGCATGATGTACATAGAACTGAGTCCACAACAGAGCTGACTGGCCTGGAGACAAAATGGCCACTTTAAGTAAGAGTAGGGGAAGTGACATCACTGGCGCCAGAACCGGAAGTGATGTCATCAGTGGTGCTGGAATCAAGCAGGATTTCCAGCGATTGGTCTGCAAGAGACTGAGAGAGACAGTCGGCACACTCCGCCACCCCTTGGTCTGGCACAGAATTAGTATTGTTTAGGCCCTTTAGCTGTTTCCCATACGCACGTGTGTGGCAACAGTTTATTACAATATCAGTAATGGCGCACTGCATGATAATGTGCAGTAAATACACTTGACTTGAGCATTCCTAGTTTTCATCCTCTTTCTCTATACGTTTAGCATTTGTTTGCTCAGAGGTTGATGTACTTGCTGCTTCCTGAGCAGCCCTTCTTTTTTCCGCCCTAACGGCCCGCTTCCTCTCTTCTTTCATCGGCATCTTTTTATGATAAAACTGATTAAGTCAATGTTTGTGTTGCAATTAGTATGTTTTCCCATTTTCCTTAAATTTTCACTTAAGCTGACACTTAAATCTTCAATCTGCCTCAAGAACAATTTAAGATATGAAGAGGCAGGGGAAGTGACGGTGGAGATGGTAGGGATGAAAACGGCGCCCATACACATGCTCTGCATGGCACCCTGCTGGCCACTGCCGAGAGTTGATTCTACACTAAAATGAAAATTAAAAAGAGAAATAACCTTGGAAGTCAATAATCACCCCGGCAGATAGTAGACTTCACGTAGTATATGTGTACCAAATTTCAGGTCAATAGTTCAAACGGTTTGCGAGCTACAGGTGATTTAAAATCCTGGACACACAATCGGACAGCCACGGTAGCATATTATAGAAGAAGATATACATACGTTTTAACAAAAACAGACCATTAGCCCAGCAAACCTTATCAATCTGATTCATCTGATTTCTCCAAAAGAACGTTATGTGATGTAGGTCCCTAAACACCTACTGTCTACCACAACACTTGGTAACTTGTTCCATATGATGGGGCGCTTTTAGCGCAGTTCTTTACCAGTAAAGCACTTTTGGATGGTGGTCATTATATACTGAATGAAAAAAGAAATACAACCCTTGTTGGACTATAATTTTAGCCTTCATTGGTGGAATAATAAGTAAATGAGAATAATAGGAGAACAAAAAGTTCAGTTTAAAATACAAAAAGAATAGTTGAAGAAAAGCAAATTGTGAACATTAACAAGAGTCATCCCTCAATACAGTATTCTGTGGGCAGCCACTACTGCTTGAGACTTCTGGCACATGGAGCCAATGAGTCTCTGAGTCTGTAGTTGTGGGATGGACAGTGGCAAGGAAACAATCCTCTTTTTGGATGTTAGCTTGTACTTGAAAACAGCTTTCCTGTGTAAAACAATTTGTTCTAAAGAGTCCAAGTACACGAGTGACGTTTGATGTTAACATTAAAAGCCAGTTCACCCTGAAGTCTTGATTTTTGCAACTCCACATGGGGGCCACAGCAATTGCTATTATCACAATACACATCCATCCAGGCGAACGTGCATGTGACAGTGAAGAAACATTCCTGTCAGAAAAATTCTTTGTCACTGGTGGCATGGAGTTAACAGATAAATGCTGACTTGTCCCTATGCTATTTGTCGATGACGATGAAGTTCAAGATGCCAAAGACAAAAATAAGTAAAAGTTATTATTGCAATATGCATGTGTCATCATCAATCTGCACTTATTGGCTCTACAAATAGGACATTTGTCTTTACTGTAACTAGGAGGACACAGCAACATTTAGTGCCTTTTTTGTGCTCTGTTAGAAGTGTGTGCCTGCAGCTGCTGTATAACAATAAAAATAAATAATGGAAAGGAAATAGTAACATAACAAACTATCACTTGTAATCTACAACTCTGTATTTAACTACTCTTTAACACTTTGGGTTATGTCTTTGGCATAGCATTTTGTAGGTCTTATTTTATTGAAAGTCAAACTTTCCATCATTTGATAAAGAACTTCAGGTTGGCCAGCATTTTGCAAATTGTGCCACACAGCTATCAGGATTTGCCCCTAGGCTGTGCCTACTGCCTTGTGATTTCCACTTTAAAACATTGAATAGTGAACAACTCCAAAAGCCTTTTAAAGCCTTGTGCAGTACTGGGCCACAGTTCACTAGTCCTTTTGCTCCGTTTTCTTTCATATGACAGGAAGGTGAGTTTTGCTTTTTCCTACTATAGGACACTCACATTTTCCATCTTTTATTGTAAAGCAGAGTTCAGCCGGCGTCATGCAAACCTGAAAAGTGTGCCTCTCACAGTTTTGTCAAAGTTTAATTGCATACATTTTAAACACATAAGATGGCTAAAGTAATGTACAGTACATTTTCATTTAAAATACATAAAGATTACAATTTCTACCTCAATGGTTTGTTAATTACTCCAATTTTATTACTTCAGGCATAAGGCAATTCTTCAACCTGCATTCAATGGGCACCTGCAATTATATTTTCCCAAATCTGTTACGACCATGGGTGTAAGACAATACTTTTGCCCACACCTGCAGCCGTGGAAAACTCTTTTTCAGTATTCAGCCAACACTGGCACACTAAAGGGACCTCCTTATTACCA
Source organism: Polypterus senegalus (assembly GCF_016835505.1). Lineage (NCBI taxonomy): Eukaryota > Metazoa > Chordata > Cladistia > Polypteriformes > Polypteridae > Polypterus > Polypterus senegalus. The sequence continues at coordinate 75,811,051 of NC_053158.1, forward strand.
CTGGGCATTTTATACACTGGCAGTATCCACCTCTGGACGGAGTGCCAGTCTATCACAGCTAAACACACACACACACACACATATTCACTCATACTCGTTGATTGTTGTATTTTGGATTCTTTCAACTTTGTCTAAGCCAGTGGCTCTTCTGTCAGTCCTGCTCTTTATGATTTAATTGAGATCATCTTCAGCTTAACAACAAATGTGGAATCAAGTTCGACTGAATCCACTGCATGCATTGTAAATTTTAAAAGCGCCTATTTTCTTTTACTCTGCTCTCTTGATGGATTAATTTTCACCATTGAACTGGCAAAGACCAAAGCTGAGTCATTCATTCTTTTGTTTTCAAAGCCTGTCCTAGTTACTTATGTTCTTTCCTCTTCTTATTTGTGATTGAAGTCTTCAAAATGGATCATTTTGAAATAGAACTTGAAATTATATTTATTTAACCTTTAAATGACATAAAAGCTATGACCTACAGCTGCTGCAAAAGATGGATATTACAACTGCAGTGATGGTTGCCCTACTGAGCGACAGTATTTAACCTGATATACAGCCCAGCATGCCACATTTTAGACAAAAGCAGATTCAAATGTTCTTTGAAGGAGTTAAAAGTCACATTTTCCTGTGTAGGCCAAAATATCAATATCTCTTCTGAATGCAAAATCATCCCTCTATCCCACTGTGTATGCCTGCTGAAGCCATATTCGGATATATTCGAAAGAACTTGTCCGCAGTGACCAGGCTGTTATCAGCATTACAGCCGAGTCACCTTAATTAATAATGACAGCATCTAGTGGAGATTAAAAGCTATGAACGTAGTGCTTTCAACCACCTTTCTAACTGAAGTGAAATGACGGATAGTGGAACAAGTTAAGAACTTCTCATTTCTGCTTTAAAGTCAATCTGTTTTTGATGCAACTTTATGTGTTATTTCAGGTGGACGGACCTGAAGATTCAGCCGATTTTGAGAACAATTCATTTTCAAACAAGTTCCAGTCGGTGGGAGTCCAAGTGGAGGAAGAGAGGTGGTGAGTGAGAAGCCCTCGATGGTATTTACAGCTGTCGACTGACATTTCTTCTCCATTTCTCAAAGACCCCCCCCGTCTCTTTGGTTAGATAGCCTTCTGTTAAAATTTTGCTTGTTCATTGTCAAGGAGAATTATCTTTTCTGCCAGACAACTGCTTGACTCAGAATTGGAGCCAAATAATTTTACTGTATTTCCATTGCATAAGTATTTTTAATTTACATTTTAATTATTATTTAGCATTAGATTGAAAATGTATATAAATGGAACAGCACAGGACCATAAAAAGCAAAAGTTTAAAGAAAACTTTGTAAATTTAGTGTAACTGACTGCTCTATGGCTTCAGCACATCAAGACTTGTTGTAACTTGCGTGTATTTGCTCAGGAAAGCTTTCCATTTTATTTTTTTTCCTATACTTTATTGCTTTTGAAAATGTGAAGTGTAAGGAATTCGATTAAGGGAGTCTTAACAATAATAATTCTTTGAATTTATATAGCATTTTTATAACTAGCGCTCAGCAATTGCAGGTTAAGGGCCTTGCTCAAGGGCCCAACAGAGCAGAGTCCCTATTGGCATTTACAGGATTTGAACCGGCAACCTTCTGATTGCCAGTGCAGATCCCTAGCCTCAGAGCCACCACTCCGCCAATCTTATACAAATAAAACATGAATGCTAACATAAACCATTAGGAAAACAGTAACCATCATTTCCCAACTGTCCACAAAAAAATACGACAGAAAAAGACTTTCTGTAACAGAAAGGGAAGGTTGACTCTGTCTATTTCGGGATGAGATTGCGCCACACAGAATGCAGGCCCATAAGAAAGTGCGCATGACATGATTTGTACGTGATTTGACGTGATTTGTAGTTGCAGGAATATCATTCTTAAAAATTATTGTTGGTGTATGCACTAGTGATTCTTACCTGATTTATTGAAAATGAATCTTAAACAGAAGAGTTAAAATGCGAGTCTGGTTAATATGGATGTGAGTCATTGGTATTTTGAGACTCTGCCATCCACTTGATCCCCTTTTTCATCAAATTACAACATAATTACATATTTATGAAAGACTCAAATATAGGGGGAAAAAATGTAGTTTTGCATAAAAGAGTATTTGTTTCCTTTGCAAAGCATGTAGAAATCCAATTACACATTATGATAATGAATATAGAACAGGTATTACTTTGTAGATTTTGTATAATTTCTCCATATACACCCAACACTTCTTTGTGTGCCTTTAACTCAGTTTAATTCACATTGCAAAGTCAGCTCAATTTACCTTGAGTTATGCCTTCTTCAACCTGTCTGGTCGCTGTCACACTACACTACATAGACTTCTTCTCTCTCTGCCATTCTTCAGGTTTACCTGGGTTGGTTGATTGTCCCCCTTAAAGGAGAAATTTGGAACAAATATGTTTACAGCCAGATGACCTTCTTGATGCCGATCTCTTTTAGTCAGCCTTGTTCTAACCCCAGGTCACTGTGGTGACAGCAGACTTACAACTGAAAATGGTCAGTTACAGCTCAAGTTGGAGTTCTAGTATTAAATGAGCTAATGTGCATAAACAAAAAGAAACCAATTCTAATGTCCTCCCGGCAGCACCCAACGACCCTGACAGGGTTGTCCCTCAGAACTTTGAAACCTATGGATCCCTGTGGGTGTTCACACTGGGTCCACTCCATAGTTAACAAAAACATTTTCATTAAAAAAATAATAACAAAAATAAAAGAAACTCAGACCTGAGATGGACAAAACCATGGCACCATTTTGTTCCAGTGCTTCAATGGAACTGATTCAACAAGAAAACAATGCCTGACCCGCTGTGTATAAACCTTTTAATCATTGCTGAATATTTTTGGATTGTTGTCTGGGGTCTATGGTTATACCAATTGATTTTCACATGGACATGTCAATGTGATGCAGGTAAGGACACCATGAAGCACATTCCTCATTGAACCTATTGGCTGAAACAGCCGTGGTATATAATTAGTACAGCCTGTTCTTTGTACTTTAATGAATACAGTGTTTTTGAATCAAGCATAAATCTACCCAGATTTTTCACTGAAGTATTGTATAGTACAACTGCTTTTAATTTATGTAATGTTGGTAACCTTCTACTAGAGACTTTCTGAGAGCGAACATCCATCACAAAGATCCCTGGAAAAATATCCCACTCTTTGATCGCAGTGAGTGTTTCTGAAAAGATGTATGCTGTGAAAAAAGAGTCATGTAAAAAATGAGAAAGACATCATGTTGGTTTTCCTTAGTCCTTGATAAGAGCATTTATCCTGCCCAAATGATTCCATCCATCCATCCATTTTCTAACCCGCTGAATCCGAATACAGGGTCACGGGGGTCTGCTGGAGCCAATCCCAGCCAACACAGGGCACAAGGCAGGAACCAATCCTGGGCAGGGTGCCAACCCACCGCAGGACACACACAAACACACCCACACACCAAGCACACACTAGGGCCAATTTAGAATTGCCAATCCACCTAACCTGCATGTCTTTGGATTGTGGGAGGAGAGCAGGAAACCCACGCAGACACGGGGAGAACATGCAAACTCCACGCAGGGAGGACCTGGGAAGCGAACCCGGGTCTCCTAACTGCGAGGCAGCAGCGCTACCACTGCGCCACCGTGCCGCCCTCCCAAATGATTCCTTTAAAAAAAATTAAAAGTGCAGACTAAACTATAAAAAAAAATGTTTCAGTTCTTGTAATACTACTACACATCCTACATGCAACATCCAAAATCTTAATATAATAATATAATATTTATCCTAAAATTCAGTGTGATCAGCACAAAAACAATGTACTATAGTTCCTCATCCTCCATTGCAGGTGACTTTTATTAAATCCCAAGTAAGAACAGTCACCGTTCAAAGCAAAAGAAACTGTAATCTGGCTGCCTCGATCTCTCTTTAAACTCCAGTTTAGTTGTTTTAACGCCTTTGAACCCAACCATCATACAGAGCATCTTTAGTTTGGTTCTTCTTTCCCTTTTTAATGTAGGAGGCTTCTCCAGTTATGAGGATTGATGAAACTGTTAAGATAAGCATGTCTAACATACAGTATGTGTCCAAAAACGACCTGAGCTGTCTCTGGCCAGATGCTTCTTTCATAATGAGTCCTGGTGACATGTAACAGGAAGGGACAGGGCTATGCCATTTAGTTTTGACCTTATGGCTTGGTCACTGTTTCCAAGTACTTTGGCTCACTGAGCGTGTCCATTTTTGGTCACTTATGGTATTTCCCTGAATGGTGAACATACAATGGTATCTCAAATCCCTCATTTGTTTCTGCAGGATTTTTGCTGTACTACCAGGTCAAACACGTGAAAGAAGAGCAAAACTAAGCAAAATACATAAAATTTGTTCAAATGAAACTTCTCAGTTGATTATTTTACTGTACAAAAGTTTATCCTAACAAGTGCGGCTACCCTGCATTCCCTCATCTCAGTTGTAAATTCCGCTCATCTATATTTTATGTTTTCCATTGTAAAGAAGTCTTTATAGTGTCCTCAGGTCACTTTACAGGTCAAAAGGTGAATTAAAAACTGCAGTAGCCATGAGACAACTCTGAACATATGTTAGAATCTGATCTGAAATTGACATGTGTTATTTTGTATTTTAAATTGTTTACATATTATTTAGTATTTATCTATTCTGTATATACAATATACCCCCTGGTTATATCTCCGCTGATGGAACCCCAAGAGGCAGGTTTACCACAACACCATTGTTGAAGGACCATCTTCAGGCTATATTGTGGCTAAGGGCTAAGATTCTTTTTCAATGTTTCTGTCTTTTTCTATTGGATCACCAACTGGACTTGTTTGCTTTGGTTACCTTTTAGGCAAACATATTATGATTATTTTTGTATTCTTTTCCTCCCTGCCTTACCTGTTCATTCTTTCTTTTATTTATTTAATTAATTACTGAAACATAAAAGAATATGTTTTTTTTATTTTTCATGTCTAAAAGGCCAGAGGTTAACATCCTCCTCTACATGAAGGTAATTTTTTGGTGTTTTGAAAGTCTGAGCCATATTTTGGGCCTGTGCAAATCAGAGTTTGGGTCATAGGCTGCCTCTGGTGAGGCCTGCTTCTGAAGTCTAACGAAACCCTGATCTTAAATTTGTTTACTTTGAGGCCTGCTCTCCCTTTTTCCCATTTTTATGTTGTAGATAAACAATACCCTAGTAACATAATACCATTTCCTTGGAATAATGTCCATTATCTTAAAGGGCTAGGGCCCACTGTACTGTCACATTCCAGTTCCCAGCTGTACTTAAAGATGCTACAACTCCTTTCAAGACAAATACTGCAAGATTTCATCTTTTTCTGCCCTCAGTTCTTGCTTAGTTTCTCAAAGGACTTCACAGACATACCTCTTGGAACACAGTTACACTCTTTTGGAGGTGCACCCTTCAGAATATACACAGTTGATATTATGTCCACCTTGAATATTGTGCAGAAACATTGCGTGTAATGCATCTTTAGATTATTTTTATCGGTAGTAAATTAATACACAAGGTTAGTTCTGTGGAATAGTTTTTTGCACTACTGATTATGAAATGCTCTTAAGTTTAATTGTGATGATTAAGACATTCAATCAGTTTAAGATAAAGAATCTGCCAATATTTATGACAAAAATAGATGAATGTTTATTTGGTTTATGTTGGCAAATATAATGTGACCTCTGAATTTTTTAATATACTGTACCCCTTAATAATTAATATTGATCTGAAACTGCATGGCTTACCATTTTAAAAGTTACTGTATATTTTCAGTTGCTTTTGTTTTTAGTAAATTGCAGTTAGCCATGAACAATTCCAAGTGTATCTAATGCACAGTTGAAGGACAGTAAATTAACAGTTTCTAGGGTGCTTTGTCAGGACAATATTATTAAGCACAGTCTTTCATATTGAGATACTACAGTGATGCTGTGGGTAGCAGGGATGTGGCATGCATGGAAACTTATTAATAGTAGTTCATCCAATGATTCATTATCAAATCCATTTAATTCAGTTTAGGGTCACGAAAACTGGAGTGTATTCTGGTAGCATCAGCTGTATCATAAAAAAACATCTCCAGATAATGTGCCACTCCATCTCATGCAATCCAACAGTCACTTATACGGTGCCAATTTAAATCTGAAACGTATCCTAACTGCCAAATTTTTAGTATGACAGAGGAGAAACATGGTAATCATCTATTCAAAGAAGACAGTGTCATGGTTTAGCAGCCTTCTGAAACAACTGCATATCTGTTCCTTATGCAGAATCCCTCGTTGGTATTCATGCAGTTGCCCAAGTTGTCCAAGATCATTTTCTTTGCTTGTTTAACTTAAGCAAATGGATGATGTGAACTAAATCAAAATGAGTAGAGCAACATTGTTGTCAATAAAGGTAACAAGTTAAAAATGTATGCCCAGGGCATAAAAGAGCATATCTTCAGTCTCATAGACCCCTCGTGTCTAGGCGACATTATAAATTTTATTTACTCAAATTCATGACAAAATGTAGAGAAGGATGCTTTCATCACCGTAGACGTCCCAGCCTCCTGAATCAATAAATTTGCACAAAACATTGAATTGTGTTACTTAATAGTAGGAATCTGCAATAAATCTAACATCATACCAGTATTGGCCAATAACGAGTATCAGTTGCATTGTTAGCGTTATTTTTGATATATTAGGTGAAAATGTTGCTGTATTAATTATAATTATAGGCTAGAGAAGCGAGGGTGGTCACTAAACACAGTTTGGTGGGTATAAAGTCAGAAATGTGGTCATTTATAAACCATACAAGCTAGGGATAGTAAAATAGCAGTATACAGCACTTTCTGTGAAAATGTGTTAAGGTGGACAAGTGAGTGAGGCACCTCCTATGGCAGACAGAGTTCATGACTTGTACATTCAAGCTGTAGGACAGCACATTTATTGTTTCTTGTCCTTATCTCTATTATCTTTATTTTGTGAAAGCAGTTTACACTAACACTAGGAGATCTTACTGTTGAAACCTATGGCAACAGCAGCAACTGTTACGACAGAAACCATTTTTATACAAGATCTATAAAACATTCAAGTCCTCTGTACAATGTTAACTACCAATACATACTTAATCTCTACCTCAACCATATATCCTCCTCTTCAAAGTTATGCAGAAATAGATCCTGTCCTGGGAATAAATGATAGTGGAAGGTGTTGAATTAGATGCTAGTCCATTAGAGTGCACACTTACAGTACCCACATTTTGCTCTCACTAGTTGATTTGACTGCAAAACATGGGAACTTAAGAAAAGACAACAAACAGTAAATATATATCTGCATGTGTTTGTTTATCTTGTGCATCACATGTGCACAGTCATTTTTTGATATTAAGTGCTAAAGAAAAATGAATGAATGAATGATATTCTTATGTGCAAACATACTGTATGTTGTAATGTATTCTGCTTCGAGTCATGTGTTTGAGGTGATCTGATTATAATTGGATAGCACTGACGCTAAATGGACCTGTGATCAGATCACTCACACCACATTTGGATGTGGTCAGAAGCAGCTAGTGACCACATTTAACACAAGTATAAATGCAAAAGCATTTTTTATCTGCATACTGCAACAAGGTAAGGGGAAGACTTGGAATTTCACAGGGAGAAGGTTATATTGGATTTCTTTCCAGACATAATGTTATTTTAATATGTAATCAAGTGCTGTCTGATAATGACTGGACCATGAGTTTTAGTCTCATTCCAATAAGCCATGAGCTAATTAATTGTCAAACGGTGTGAACTGAGCTTCTGTTAATGATAAAGAATTGCATAAAGAAAGACATATTCAGTCAGTTAGACGTCTGGCACCACAGGCTCACTATATGCACGTGCCATCATCCTCATTATTGATCTGTATATGCAAACTTCTAGGCAATGATGTTCACCGTTGAAAGCACCCAAGAAAAACAGAACATGTTGATTACGTGATGTTATATTTGATATCTTTATAATTACATTTAGTGTATTTCTTTGTTTTTTACTGGGTGTTTTCAGTAATATTTTATTCAGATTCATTTATTCTTCTTGAAAAGCTTCATTAGCATGCCCTACTTCATCCAGTCCTGGCCTCTCACAATGCTTTTGAAATGTATATTTTCTTCTACATACAAGGTCAGAGTGCAGTGTGTTTAAGCTAATAAGTCAGTAAGGTACTGCCATTTGGTAAAATTTACCAGCTCCTCCAAAGCCTTCTCCAAAACATATTTGTTATGCAGGTCTTCACTTCAAATGTCTGAGACCTAATTATCACTCCATATGCTGATGAGCCCAAACTGTTTCAGCATCGCTTCACACTCTCCTCTCTTGTGGATTGTTCATGCAGAAACTCCTTTTACAAGCCTTCACTGCTAATATTTTCGTACTTGAGTTTTATTTCATACGCCATGGGGGTTTGTTGCCATGCCAGGTCTTCACCATTGTTCTGCATGGTTACACGCTAAAGTAATCCGTGGCTTTTTTCAGTGGAATGATTAAGGACACATTTCTTTTCTGTTTTCTTTCTGCAAGTCTAAAGGAGTTGGTGTGGACAGTTTTGCCTGTATTTGTATTTTATTAGAAACTTCGTTTGACTGTGTTTTCTATGTACTGCCACTTTGTCCAGGTTGGTTACTACTTTGTACCCTGTGCCACAGAGGTAGACAATAGAATCTCTTGATTCTGTAAATAGATCAAGTGGGTTTGAAAATGGATGAATAGGTTTTTGAAAGTATTAATGTGAAAAATTCCAGGTGGATCATCTACCAGTAGGCATACTCGATTGTTGTTTGCTGATATTAAAACAAATTTTATTTCACATGTGACTCCATGTCACAATCACTAATAAAATTCTCCTTGTTGTAGTATGTCTGGCATTAAAAGCTATGATCAGACAGCAAACGTGATATCTTCATAGGTTTTGGATAAGAACAACAACAACATATACAGTATTTATTTATTTATAAAGTGCTTTACATAATGAATAGAAAAATAAAAGACACAGTAAGAAAATAAAATAAAATTAATTAAATAAGAGTAAGGTCCGATGGCCAGGGTGGACAGAAAAAACAAAAAAAAACCTCCAGAAGGCCGGAGAAAAAAAAATAAAATCTGCAGGGATTCCAAACCATGAGACCGCCCAGTCCCCTATTTTAAACATAATTTAAAAGAATTGGAAGATAGCATTCCTTTTCATGTTTATTTATTAAATATAATACTGAAAACAGCTTCCTTTGGTCAGCTATATTTTAGAGCTTTACTAATCAGCACATTGATTTCAGAATACTAGTCATCCTTAAACTGGATTAAAAGAAAACTTAAGAGAGCAACATTCCACAGCTCAAAAGACAGAATGAAATCTTTAAATTAAACTGAAAAAATAGTTAAGTGATTTGATTTAGTTTAACAAAAACACATGCACGCACATTTAGCACATCTCCTTTCCATTCCCCTGTCATGGACATCTGAGCACAGTGGGAAGATGCAAGAGTTCACCAAGCTAAAGTCTATAAATAGTTTTCTTAAGTCATTACCCCGTCTGGATCCTATCTTTGACAAGGAGGTATCAAATGCAGATATGGCATGCTTGCAAATGTGGGAAAGGAGCCATCTATCTCCAGGGGTGAGATCCTTCAAAGGTTTAAACTGCAAAATAAATTGGTGTAGATGGCAAGACCCTTTCTGTTATCAAGTGCTAATCCATCAAGTCTGAAGCTCAAGCAGCGTGCACATTTGAGTAATATTAGGAGAACAAGCTGTACATTCCACATGTTTGTGATTAATACAATCTCTAGCTCTCTGTACTCCTGAATTAGGCCTTTCTACTTAATAATTCATCATTTATATTTTTTCAAAATATAAAAAGTAAAGACCAAGCCTGTTACGAAGAACACTATATAAACATTAATTAAATGTATTAGATTAATTAATGTTCTTCATTTTTATGTTAAACCAGACGTACTAAGCATTGGGTCTGTTATATCACTCAGCAAAGCAACTTAAATGCTCAGTGTCATGTATATGCAGACTGCTATAAGCAATAAAGTGAAAACTGAATTTACGCCTCCTCGCATAGAGAGGTGCATGGCGGCAGCTGTATGTACAATAAAGATGCTAAATCATAGGCTAGCGGACCCTCCAACACCTCCCTTCTAAATGCCTGTGAATGCTTTGCAGTCTTTGGTGGTTGAGCCATGCTGCAGTGGTTTGGTAAGTATAAGGAACACTTTTGGCTGGTAACAATATTAAAATTTCAAAATGTGTTCAAAATGTAGATATGCAAACAAATTCATTAATAACTACCTGATTTCCATTATTTTCTGAGTTTGGAGCAGAGATGTGAAAGTTGCACTGCCCATGAAGAAAACAGTATCATTTAAATTCGAGGCCTTTGAGAATATAAAGGTATTCGTGGACACTTTTAACAAATGTATCATTTGTCGCAGTCCAGCAGTTTGCATAATTAGAAGTGCAAAGCATCTAGAGTATTGCAAAACATTTAATCTGCAAAGGAACTACCTTTCTTGGGCATACAATAGTTTTTCAATATATAACTCTGTTAATGTTTGTTTTAGAAAAATTAAAATGTATGCTGTTTTTCAAGAACGTCTCTTATGAATAATAAGACATTTACCTCATAACTATTATCATTTTTGCAAAGGCGGTAACATCCAGCAAGTCAAAAGAATAGTCAAACTGCCAAGCTAACCAAAAATCAATCCTGGCAGTTGTTCTAAATCAATATTTCTTTTGCTCTAAAACTAAACACAGAAAATGGATTTTAAACTGGTGATGATGATGATTCTTGTGATAAAAGATTGTTTTTCGCGCACTACAAATGCCCAGTACTTGTGGTGTCAACTCCCAACAGCCCACTAATGAAAAACTAAGTTCCCAAAATGTAAGAAAAGAAGTTGTAGGCCTGAATTTGTTATTCTGCATAAACTGTATTTTAGACATTGCTCATAATGGAAATTTATGTAGAAAATTTAACATGCAATACAGTTTGTTGATCTTGCGATGCGCATGCATCCACTTCACAACAGATCAAAGATCACAGCAATGTAGTTAATTGTCTAAACTAAAAATGTACTAAACTTTGAACCTTTGTAAATATAATGTTTCCTTTTTTAGGTGTTTGTATACTTACTCACCAATCTTTTTAGTTTAATATTACATTATTGCAATTAGCACACCCCTGTGACCTTGAGTTAGAATAAAGTTCCTGTCTCCATTGGTTGTCATGAAAGGCAAATAAAGGAAGGACATCCAGCCATAAAAACATCTGCAGTACCCCCAACATTGGAGGGCCAACCTGGGTAATGTCAGAAACTGGATGTTAGATCATCATAGAGAAAGTTATTTCAATAAACAAGTGTAGCACTATTGTCATTTTGACAAATGGTGGCTTGACCTGGGTAATATGCTGGATAGAAGGTTATTTCTTCAATTAGCCTCTCAGTGAATTCTTTATTCTGCAGTGTACCACCATGTTAAACTCCTACACCTTGGATGCTCCAGTTTGTTCTGCAGCTGATCAACTAACTGTACTGTATGTTTACATGGTTGGAGCTAGCTAGCCAGCTGTGTAATCTGAAGTTTGATGCTTTTATGTAACTGGCTGCATTTCAAGGTTTTTAGAAGGCCTTAGACAGCTTTTCTTCTTTTTTTAATTGAAATTTAACTGCAGTGTACAAGAGCAGTGGGATACTTGCAGGGGAAATGCTTTGCAGATTACGGGTTTTATTCAGGAACTTTAGCGCAACAGTGAATGCTTAAAGAAGTAAAGTGCTTACCACTAGAACTGAATAGTGGCTTGAAAAATCACTGAAACAACAGCGGGCAGAGCACACGGGGATTCTCACCTCTACATTGGGCCATTCTTTGAACAATTAGAATGTGTAGAGAATTAGGGAAGACAGTGGTTTACATATAGATATTGAAATTCATTTTTACTGGTGAAAAGAAGTGAGCAAATCACTTTGCTAGACTATCATAACCTATTAATGAACATGCACAGAAGCCTTTACATTTCCTTCTCATGTTCAAGGAAAGTCTTTAGAAAATCTGTTCAGCTTCTGCTTGCCTCTTGGGAGGATGGCCAGTATTTTTGAAACCTGTGGGCTCCTGTTGTGGAAGCAGGTGTTTGCCGCCATCCCGTAACCGCATTATTCAGCCAGCTGATGAAAAAAGGCTCAGTTTTGATTGGCTTAGATGAGCCTGTAATTTGAGATCTATAAAAGCGATCAACGATTATGCTAAGTCGCTCCCAAACCTGTTTTGTTCAGTTAGCACAGTGACCTTGGCACTGGTCGCCCATGCAGGAAGCTGTAAACAGTGGAGGCTGAAATTAATATAGCAGCAGTCCTTCATTTGCCACCTGCTTGCTTAAGTTATTTTTTAACTACAGTCATCAGTATTGTTTGATTGTGAAGCAACAGAACTTGCCCTTTTTTAATGAAAAGGGGAAAATAAGTAGAGGCAGACGGTCTTTTTAAGAACAGATTAATCATTGTCACTTTTGCTGTTTCATCTAGCCCAAGTAGCGTCTGAGGTTAATGTGCCTCTCAGTATTCATAATCTTGAGAAACAGAAATATATAATATACAGTAATTATAACAGCCTACAGTGGAATGGGCCTGCCCTAGTTAGTTGTAGAAAATCTCATATTTAATTTGAAAATGTGTTAACTGAGATGCTCCTCCACATAAGATTTTGTGGACTCTCAGTGGCTGGCAGTGGGTAAGGTAATTAAGTGAAAAAGCTGTTATAAATGAAAAACATGGTACTGATAAATGCAACATTTGTGGAAATGAGAGGACTTGTGGAACAGTTCAAGAAGAATGCTCACCAATAACTAAATTAAATGTTAATAGTGGTTTTGTGAAATTTCCATATGAAATTCCTTACTACATATAGGTGTAAAAACGGTACTCTATTAACACGCATTTCACACCTTCAATAATTAGCTAACTTTATATAAATGATTGCTTTTGGTGGCTTGATGGTTAGTGTTGATGTCTAATAGCTCCAGGGGAGTGTGTTTGTACCTAACCAGAGGAATGTATGGCTTTTTGAAGTTTGCATGGGTGTTTTTTCTTGTTTCTCCAGTATTCTTCCCACATCCGAAATACATGCAGGTTAAGTCTGATTACAGCCATACCACTTGTGCTTCAGACCTGGCCAGTACTTGGATGGGACACCATCTAGTAAAAGCTGTGGTTGCTGCTGAAAGAGGTGTTGGTGAGGTCAGCACTTACCCTGTAGTCCACGGGTGTCGAACTCCGGTCCTGGATGGCCACAGTGGCTGCAGGTTTTCATTCTAAATATCGTCTTCTTTAGTAACCAGTTTTTGCTGCTAATTAACTTCTTTTGCCTTAATTTTACTTAACTTGACTCAGGCCCCTTAGTTGTTTCTTTTTCCCTAATTAGCAGCCAAACAATAATGAGACACAAAACAAGCCACCACATGACCAGCTCACCTGTGCCCATCACACAATATCAGAAAATAAAGAAAGGTGAAGGTGGTCTCAGTAAGGTTGATCTCTCAGGTCACCGAAACATTTTAATGTTGTTCTTAGAAAAAACAAAAAAACTAACAGTTTTGGAAATGTTTGCTGTGGCAGAATGAGAGCAGCATCAAGCCATGGAATTAAATAACAGGTTTAATTAACAGCAAGAACTGGCTTCTCATTAAGAGATTGGTTGAAGTTTGAAATCCTTAAAGACAAGGCTGTGAAAACAAAGGGAAAACAAGTTAATTAGCAGTGAAAACTGGTCACTGATTAGGAAAAAGGTTACAATCAAAACCTGCAGCCACTGTGGCCCTCCGGGCCTGGAGTTCAACACCCCTGCTGTAGTGATTGTGGATCCCAATGCCCCAGAGCAGTGATGGGAACACTGTGCTGTATATCTGGCACCGTCCTTCAGATAAGATGGAAATGGAGGTCCTGACTCTCTGTGGCCATGAAAGATCTCTGGGCATCTTTCAAAAAGAGTACTGGCTAAATTGCCCATCACTGCCTCGTCCATTCTGGCCTCCTAATCATTCCCTGTTCCTTATTGGCTGTCTATGTCTCTCACCCCATCATCACCTAATAGCTAAAGTGTGGTGAGCATATTTGTGCAATAATGGCTGTCGCAGCATAATCCAGGTTGGGTGCTACAAATTAGTGGTGGTTGAAGTGGTTCCAAAAGCACTATATACAGTACAGGTAAATGTAATTAAACAAATAAATAAATAAACACAGCATGAGTATTTATTCCCTGCCTTAGACTGGCTATCTAGTTATTGAATTTAAAAAGTTTGAAAATGAAGTGATTGTTAAATGGTGCCTTTATACAAAACACTTCCAAATTATAAAGACAAACAGTACAATTGATTCTTTAGTTGCAGTAGGCTAAGTGGCATACACCAGGTTATGTAGTGAACAATTCTGAAGGTTTAACTGGCAAAGTTGTGGTTTACAGATAAAATCATCTCCCCCGGGAAAAACTTCAGGAAAGGAGATGACATTCATTATTTGATGTGGATTCTGTCCCATATGTATAATTTAGGAATGTGTTCTAGGTTAAAACGTATGGAAAAATATGATCCAGTGTGGCAACCCCTAGTGGGAGCAGCCAAAAGAAGAAGAAGAAGAGAAAGAAGAAGAAGTCCTAGGTTAAAACTTGAATAGTTAAAAATTAGGTTTTAGGAGCAGTCATTCTTTTAAGAGTGCACTGTGCCTTGGAAGTAGCCACTAAGGATACCAGCATGTGAGCCTCAACCACCATCCTGTAGATGTTTCTTTTGGAAAAAAGATTAACATGCCTTGAATTCGTCATCCCTTTCTCAGACTATCCTCAGTGCTCCATCGGCAAGAGGAGGAGGAGGAGGAGGAGTAAACAATGACTGCATACAGGATCTGGTTGGTATAACCTCCTTGAAGCACCTAAATGAAGCACAAAATGTCATTCCTTCACAAGGGAGCCTATTTATTCCACCTCCACCTTGAGGTTTGGGAAGAACATTCACATAGCAGAGAGTTTCATGCTTTTTTGCTTCCTAATGAATATTAAAACAAATGCTGTTCTAAAATATAAGTGAAAGTCAAAATTTTAAAAATGCTCTCTTTTTAGTTGCCTTTATGTATTCATATGAATGTTAATGTCTTCAGTATTAAGACGTCACACTACCCAGACCTCCGGTGTGCTCTAGTGTTAGTCTTTATCTTGCTAGTGAGAGTCCAGAGATTTGTAAAAAAAAAGCGAAATTAGCTTTTTGACGAATCTGTGGATAGGAAAGTGACTGAGCCATTCTTTATAAATCCAAACAGCTGTTCATAAGGTGCTGAATACAAAGATGTAGCTGATTCTTCAACAAACATGCAAGGTGGACTGTATGGCCTTCTGTTGTTTGTAAAGTTTCTTATCTGTGGCATTCATGTACATGGATGAGCACCATAATTTACCCTACATTCTTAAACCGTTTTATTCCATTATAGGGTCTAGGGGGTGCAGAACCTATCCTGATAACATTCCACACAACGTAGTAACCAATCCTAGATGGAGACAGGCCCATTTCAGTTCCCACATAAGCATAAAGGTATCAATTTCGAATCACTCATTAATCAAACACAATTATTTAAACCTAACAAGGTCATGGAGGCCAGAGCCTATACTAGTACAACTTGATTCAAGGTATAAAACAGCTCTGGATAATCCTTACTCTGTCCCACTCACATTTACACCCACTTGACCAATCTAGTGTCACTAGTTAAACCAACGTCTACATCTCTGGGGATGTGAGAGAGTGAATGCAGTAGATACAGACAACGTGTGCAAACTCAACATGGACAAAAAACAGAATATTCTAATATAGACATCACTATTAAAGCTGAGGATTCAGCAGTTAACAGAGAGCCTACTGTGATTCTCAGTACATGACTTTTATTTTAACTCATAACCAGCTCTTCTCCCACACAGATGTATCTTGGTGTGATTTTTGATAAGGCTGTCAAATTTGATAAACAAATTAAGTCCATTGTTAAAGCCTGTTTCTGTCACTTCAGGGTATTGGCTAAAGTCAAGCCCTTTCTTTCTGTGCATGATTCTCAAACACTGATTCATACGTTTGTGTCATCTCAACTTGACTATTGCAATTCATTATACATTGAAGTTAATCAATCATCCCTTGCTCGTCTTCAGCTCGTTCATAATGCTGCTGCCAGGCTTCTAATAGGCATACGAAAACAGAATCACATCACACCAGTCTTAGCTTCTCTTCATTGTCTTCCTCTTAGGTACGAGATTGAGTTTAAAATTTTACTGCTTATTTTTAAATACCTAATTGGTTTAGCCCCCTTTTATCTTACTGACCTGTTACACCCTTACCTCCTTCACGATCGCTCACGGATGTCCTCTGACCAGGTTATTTAGTTGTGCCAAATTCTACACTTAAGCTTAGAGGGGACTGTGCTTTTGCAGTAGCTGCCCCTAAGCTTTGTAATAGTCTGCCTTTTTATATGAAGTCAGCACCAACTTTGGTCACTTTTAAATCCTGCCTGAAAGCCTATTCTTTTGACATAGCTTTCTATATTTTTGGTGAATTTATTTACTATACAACCCCAATTGCAATGAAGTTGGGACGTTGTGTAAAATGTAAATAAAAACAGAATACAATGATTTGCAAATCCTTTTCAACCTATATTCAATTGAATACACTACGAAGACAAGATATCGAATGTTCAAACTGATAAACTTTATTGTTGTTTTGCAAATCTTCACTCATTTTGAATTTGATGCCTGCAACACGTTCCAAAAAAACTGGGACAGGGGCAGCAAAAGACTTTGAGGAATGTTCAAACGGAGCATCCCCAAAAGGCTCAGTTGTTCACAAGCAAGGATAGGGCGAGGTTCACCACTTTGTGAACAACTGCGTGGGCAAATTAGTCCAGCAGTTCAAGAACAATGTTTCTCAACGTACAATTGCAAGGAATCTAGGGATTTCATCATCTACTGTCTATAATATTATCAAAAGATTCAGAGAAGCTGGAGAAATCTCTGCACATAAGCGGCAAGGCCGAATACCAACACTGGATGCCCGTGACCTTCGATCCCTCAGGCAGCACTGCATTAAAAACTGACATCATTCTGTAAAGGATATTACCACGTGGGCTCAGGAATACTTCAGAAAACCATTGTTAGTTAACACAGTTCGTCGCTACATCTACAAGTGCAAGTTAAAACTCTACCATGCAAAGCGAAAACCATATATCAACAACACCCAGAAATGTCGCTGGCCTCTCTGGGCCTGAGCTCATCTGAGACGGACTGGCGCAAAGTGGAAAAGAGTGCTGAGGTCTGATGAGTCCACATTTCAAATTGTTTTTGGAAATCATGGACATCGCGTCCTCCGGGCCAAAGAGGAAAAGGACCATCCGGATTGTTATCAGCGCAAAGTTCAAAAGCCAGCATCTGTGATAGTATGGGGGTGTGTTAGTGCCCATGGCATGGGTAACTTGTACATCTGTGAAGGCACCATCAATGCTGAAAGGTTTTGGAGCAACATATGCTGCCATCCAAGCGACGTCTTTTTCAGGGACGTCCCTGCTTATTTCAGCAGGACAATGCAAAGCCACATTCTGCACGTGTTACAACAGCGTGGCTTCATAGTAAAAGAGTGCGGGTACTAGACTGGCTTGCCTGCAGTCCAGACCTGTCTCCCATTGAAAATGTGTGGCGCATTATGAAGAGCAAAATATGACAACGGAGATCCTGGACTGTTGAGCAACTGAAGTTGTACATCAAGCAAGAATGGGAAAGAATTCCACTTACACAGCTTCAACATTTGCATAAGCCCTCCTCCGAGCCCGGCCGGCTACCACACGGGATATTCCGGCACCGGGGCGCCGCCTGGCCGGGGACCACAATATATATATATTTTTTTTTTTAAATATTTAAAGAGGCGGCATGGTGGAGCAGTGGGTAGCGCTGCTGCCTCGCAGTAAGGAAACCTGGGTTCACTTCCTGGGTCCTTCCTGCATGGAGTTTGCATGTTCTCCCCGTGTCTGTGTGGGTTTCCTCCCACAGTCCAAAGACATGCAGGTTAGGAGGATTGGTGATTCTAAAATTGTCCCTAGTGTGTGCTTGGTGTGTGTGTTTGTGTGCCCTGTGGTGGGCTGGTGCCCTGCCCGGGGTTTGTTTCCTGCCTTGCGCCCTGTGCTGGCTGGGATTGGCTCCAGCGGACCCCCGTGACCCTGTAGTTAGGATATAGCGGGTTGGATAATGGATGGATGGATATTTAAAGATCCAAGATCCTGTGGTGTACAAATTAATAGATTGGAAAGAATCTTAAATCACTTCTCTATGTTTAATGAGTAAAATAAAACACAAAGTACTTACTCCTTCAGTTTTCACATTCCTCTTTGAAGTTTCAAGTTGAATGATCACATGGACCGTTACTGAAATGTATTCAGCTTCTTGAGTTACTAAACTAACAACTTCATTTTGGATACAAAAATAAATGTTGTAAATGAGAGTTTGCTGCTTGGGCTATAATACTTAATATCAGCTTAAACTAGGACTGTTACATCTGGACCTCATTGGAAGTGTGACTTTTAGTGTCACTAGTCTGTCACATCTTATCAAAAATACAAATTCTATTGACTGTTATTAGCATAGAATTAAAGTAGAAATTTCACCTATCCATTTTTAAACCTGCTTTTTCCATGTCATGTTCACAGGGAACTGGAGCAGAAAACACGGCTGCACTTCCACACACCCACTCACTCGTGCTGGTCAATTTAGGGCTGCCACGTAACTTAACTTGCAAAGCTTTGGGATTTCATAGGATTCCCCAAACCCCCAAAGGTATTGCTTCTCTTATCAGTCATTCATCTAATTCTTTACTGAATTAGCTTTTTTCCTTACAGGGTTGTAGGAGGTCAGCCGAGCCCTCCATCTTTGAGTAGGGAGAAACCATTTCTCTATGATACAACAGTTCTAACACCCTCATTCGTTCATTTTCAGAATCTGCTCATTTCTACACAGTGTCACAAGGGATCACAGCCAATCACAAGTAGCACAACTCCAAATGGGACACAGTCTGGAATCTGCCATGTCCCATCTGGTAGAAGCATTGCCAGTTTCATCATGGATTGTTCTTTTCTTTTTTTCCCCTTGGTGCCCCATCTCCATCCCTTTTTGGTTACCATGTGTGCATATGGGACATACTAGTCCTAGTGATACCCTCCTTTCTCCACTGGTACTGTCATGATTTGATTCTGTGTTTTTGCTTATTTGGAATGTTCTCGTTTTGCTTTGCAACATCTTGTAATTTTGGGTCCTCAAAGGGTGCCATTTTGTTAGGTCCACTTCCCATGTTTCTTAGGGCGTGGCCTCTTAGGTTGTGACCCCAATTATCGATGTGACAGGTTAAATGTGTTCATTTCCTTTCCTGATCTACTGATACCCAAATTCCTTTAAGAAAAAAATAATAATCTACCTTGTTAACTCTCATCTCACATGTTACTTTCCCTTATGATCATTTTTATTATTTTAACTTTGGTTCATGGTTCTTGTTTTGGGCTTTGGTTTCAGTTTGTTAAATACCATTTTTATTTATTTGTTTTGTTTCCTTATGGGCACCTTCCAGACAGGTTCTTAAGCTTATCTATCAGTGTGCTGACAGAACAAGTATAAAGATAAGCATAATCCATTTATTGTGACATTTAATGTGTCACAAGCAAATTAGGACATTAAAACAATTTTGATGAAAACAGGTCATTCAAAATAACATAGCTTATTCATCCTATTCATTTGGTGTCTCTAAAATTAGCTATTAGAAACAATTCGAAAAGTCAAAGTGAATTCATGCTAGCATATAATTTTCCTGTCTCCTGTTCGTTTCTTTAAACTTTTTCTATATTTCTACAAATAAAGATTTCAGTTACTCAGTTATTTTTGTTTTGGATTTGAATTATGGCATGGTATAAATTATTATTTTTGTATGGTACCATGATGCCATCTTGTCTTTGTTATGGGAGGCCTTATTTTGTACAAAGACGCAACTGCAGGTTGCTGGGTAACAGGAACAAGGGATGGCGTTGAGTGACACCATTGAAAGGCTTCTCATTACATTCACTATCTGAGTTTGACTACTTCTTGTGCTTTCTTAACTGTTCCAGGCTTCAGATTAATTGGCTACAAACCTACGACTGTTTCTTGACTTTAATTTTTATCCACGCCTGAGGTTTAGATATTTTTTGGCTGGTTTTCCTGATTTTGACAGTACTCATTTATTGATGTACAATTGATCTTTTGACCTGTTTTTAGGAAAACCTAATTAACAAAAAAGACTGAAAATCCTATATTTGGGAGAACAGTTCTGAAAATATATAGTATAAATCACTTAAAGCCCATTGCTGAGGTTGTGAGAAAGTATTTCAACAGCCGGCAAAGTGCTCTTCACCGGATGAATGAAAGCTTCGTGATGCTCAAACAATGATGGACGGATTAAAAGGCAGAAGTCTACATGACCATCATCATCATCAAGCCCTTCCGTGAGAATCCTAAATCCAAAGAGGACTGTTTCATTTATGTCAGGTAGAATGCCCAGAGGGGACTGGGCGGTCTCATGGTCTGGAATCCCTACAGATTTTATTTTTTCTCCAGCCGTCTGGAGTTTTTTTGTTTTTTCTGTCCCCCCTGGCCATTGAACCTTACTCTTATTCGATGTTAATGTTGATTTATTTTGTTTTATAATTGTGTCTTTCATTTTTCTATTCTTTAATATGTAAAGCACTTTGAGCTACTGTTTGTATGAAAATGTGCTATATAAATAAATGTTGTTGTTGTTGTTGTTGAATGGGAAGGCAGCCATCTTTGATCCCTTTACAGGTGGGACAGGGCTACATTCTTCAGTTGGGGCAAACCATCTGGCAGAGGTGAAGAGCACATCACTTAACAAGCCTCAAGAAGATTTGTGAAAATGGCAGGGACTTTTAGACAACAAGGCATAAGTTGTTACTGTATATGTGATGCTTAAAAGGGTGATGGACAATAGCACAAAATAATGAAGATTGATGAAAATATGATACCAACTATGTTCACATTTTAGAGAACACTGCACCCAACACTACCTTCTCTGCTCTTAAAAACACTACAGCACTGGTCAGTTGTAGGGTGATAAATTGGTGCATGACAAACAATTACCTTAAACCACATGATGAAATAGACATTTTAACATTGCACACACAAAGTCTAAGACTGTAAATGCTTTTGTCTCATGAAAGTGAATGTTCTGCATGATGCTGGTCAGGAATACAAGTTTGCATGATACTCATATCCTAACTGATAACATTCTCCATAGCCCATTTATTCTATATTTCATAACATTTCATTGTTCAGCCAGCACTGGATCCAACGCCACCTCCCCGAATTGCCACAGGGAGCTTCACACACTGCGTGTCTTTCTTAAAGCCTTGCTCCATTTCATTCACAGCATTAAATGCTTTCTTTTCACATATCTTTTTATGTAAAATCCAGAACTGTAAAGCATTAAGACCAGATACATGTTAATTATTGCTTATTTTCTCAACCTTTTTTAAATTACATTTGAACTGTGTGAGTTTTATGGCACAACACATACATAGTTTTTGCACATGTAAATGGTTATGGTAAAACAGGTCAAACAAAATAAGCAAAAGATGCCCACATATCTGTGACACCTTTGATCAAATTGACTACTAAAATGGCCTGCAAAACCATGAACCAAGGTTGGTGAACTTTCAGTGGATGCTAACCCCTTTGTCTCGGTCCCATGTATAAGATATGAGAGGCTGTAGATAAAATAAACACAGCTAGTTACCCTGCTGCCACCACGGCTTGTACAGTATATTGCAGTTGCTTCTTTGCATTCATTTATAGAGCAGTGTTTATAAAATCAGAGGAGAGAAGCAACTCCAATATGGGCAAACACTGTGGTGTAGTGACCAAGGCTTGTATGTCAGTTTCCAAGATTGTCAGTTTTTAATACCCTGTGTGACCTGAGTGACTTTCTTATCATGCCTGTTTGGGCATTTAAAAGCATATGCAAGCAATTGTACTGTATCGACACCCATTGGTCACTTTTGATTGATATACAGTATATATATATATATATATATATATATATATATATATATATATATATATATATATTATATATATGAAACAGTATCTGCCAAATAATACATTATTGGGGCTCGTCAAGGATACCCACTTTTGCATCCCCTTACAGGGATGTAACCTCGGACATCAGCGCCTGAGGCAAAGCCTCTGACATTGGGCCATGGTGGCTAGTTTGCTTGCTTGACAGGGTGAAGATCAGAGTACATATTACATTCTTAGTTCTGAATCGCAATCTAATTATTTAGGTGGTTACCTACCAGGTAAAGCTTTGTGGTTGGCAAACATCCGCCACGTCTTCTCAGTTGTGTAAAGCAGCTCATAGATATGTGATACAGTATCTGCCAAATAATACAAAGAGTACACAACACGTGTTTCGCCTTTATTGGGGCTTGTCAAGTGTATGCAGTTTTGAATCCCCTTATGGGGAATGACCACAAGCCTTACCTGGTAGGTGACCACCTAAATAATCAGATTGTGATTCAGAACTAAAAATGTAATTACTATATATATATATGTGTAATCAATATATATACAGTGAACCCTCGTTTATCACAGTTAATCCATTCCAGACTCTACCGTGATAAATGAATTTTTGCGAAATAGGATTCTTTATTTATAAATCGAATATCGAGTATAGAAAACCTGTTTACGACCTTCTAAAATACGTTTTTTAACATTATTAGAGCCCTCTAGACATGAAATAACACTCTTTAGTCACCATTACACTCGTATTACCCAATATATTAGACAAAATAAGAGAAAATAAGACATATTAGACGTTACAAATATCATATTATTACTAGGCTCACCCGCCTTTTATCCTCAATTTGTGTACGCTCCATGTGTACATCAGGCATGTACTGTAAGTGCAGGGAATGAGAACATCAAAGTGCCCATTCACAACATCTCCCGAAAACCTAAGTATTTTTATCCCCTCGAGTGCCTGTCCAAAGTCGTACAATGTCAGCCCGAATCTGTACGGCTAAAAACGGAGTTTCATGCACTAAATAAGCTATAGATGAGAATAAGCAAGCATCATCTCCCCTGATATTTACTATGCGGTGAGGCATTTGTACTCCATCAACATTAATTATTTCCAGAGACATAATTTTGTCTATTTTTCCAGCGCATCGCGCACAAAAGCAAGGGAACAATGGGAGCACCAGAACTCTGCTCACATCGCGTCGCTTCGTACCGCAAGCCGCAAGTAGTAAGTCTGTGATAAGCGGAATACCACTACGCTTTGCACTCACGGGACGGAAGGACAGTCCCGACCCGACCGCTTTTATATAGTAGATTATTGTACTGTACATTTATTTACACACATTTCTTACACACAATCACTAACCTATGAAGGCACGACCTCAGTAGGAGAGTCTTCAGGTGGTGCAGTATCTTCAGCAGGTGCGCCGTTGTCTTCTTCCGCTGAAGGAGTAGGCAGTGGGTGTCTGGGTGCACGGCTGAAGAACATCTTGATAGGCAGTTGCTGGCGCTGTCTTTTCATATGCGTGAGGAGGCTTTTGTAGGGTATTGCCATCTTTGATCATATCCAAGAGTTTCACCTTCTCCTGGATAGTAAGCATCTTCCTCCAGCGCTTAGTTTTATTGTCAGAAGACTTAGAAAAAGCAGCACGTTTAGGAGCCATCGTAGGGCTGAGATAAAAGTTCTCAGAAAGCGCATGCGTAGTGACGTAAGCGTGTATGAGAAAAAATCGCGATAGAGTGAAGCCGCCAAAGTCGAAGCGTAATATAGCGAAGGATCACTGTGTATATATATATATATATATATATATATATATATATATATATATAAAATGGACAGATGAATGAACTTTAGAAATCCTGCTAAGAACTTTATGTTTTGTAGATAGTACAGTATTTATGCTGTTTAGGCATTTTACATAAGCAGAGAGAAATTAATTTTATGATAGGGTCCATTCAAATATTGGAAAAAGGAGTAGGAGTTATTTTCCGGATTGTTACCTAAACTTTAAGTTCTTATAATTCATCTAAATTTAAACACAGTAACAACAATATTGCAGTCTTCATCAGTACAATGCAGTTTATGAAGTGTGTGGAGACTGAGAATGTGTCATTATTTCTTGTGTGTGTCCTACAATGGACTGCCTTCCCATCCAGGCCTATTTCCTGCTTTGCACCTGTCATTGGCCCCCCAAGTTCTGCATTGGAATAAGCAGGTTAAAAATGGATTAATGGTTGTATAGCTGCGGGGTGAGGGATGTATGTGTCTCTGTTTATTATGATGCTTGTACATTTTTTTTACATTGGACTAAAGAGAGCTAACATTGAAAAGCAACACTGACATTGTGAGGGGCTGTTTTGCTGAACACTTGTTTTGTAGTCCTAAAGATCGGTAGCCTTTTGAGAAAGTCCAAGGGGAATGAAATGAAGAAATACTTTCATTTAGGTCTATTGTGTGTGGGCAGTGAACTGGCTCAAAAATGAAGGAGAAGAGGCGTGTAAGCTAGTAGCTTAGGCGTGACCACTAGACAGGGTACGTTACTATTTGACAAAGTTAAAGCTTAAATGAAAAAAATACATATTTACTGCTGTTACATATATTAAATATAACAAAGTTCACAAATAGAAAATGTATAAAATCAGGTATAATTTTGAGCAATATGTTAAATCAAGTGATGTCTGGTTCTTTTGAGTTAAAGTATATATGACTGTGCTATAATAACATATAGATGAGCATGGTTGCTATCTAAAAGAATTTTATGTCATATTTTCTTGCAATGGACTTGTGGCCTGTAATGGTGTTGCTTCTTCCTGGCTTAGGTTCTGACTTCCCATGACCCTGAGGTGGAGATCAAAAAATGGTTTGATGGGTATAATATTAATTGTGAGGACTGTGCTGGATCTGTGTGTGTGCTTTCTATGAAAGTAAACATTTTTTGTCCTGCTGACTTTAAAAAAGGCCTTTAATGACCTCTTATGCACAGCCATCAGCAGTGTGTCTGTCTGCGGAGAGAGTGTCGACCTTGTCGAGAGGTTTACTTACCTTGGCAGTGACATTCATGTCTCTGGTGACTCTTACTATGAAGTCAGTAGATCAATTTGGGAGAGCTTGGGGGGGTCATAAGATCACTAGAATGGAGTGTGTGGCGCTCCCGATATCTATGCAAAAGGACAAAGGTCCAAGTCTTTAGAGTCCTGGTGCTTCCTGTCTTGCTATATGGTAGTGAGACATGGATGCTATTCAGTGACCTGAGAAGAAGACTGGACTCCTTCGGTACTGTGTCTCTTCGGAGAATCCTTGTGTACCATTGGTTTGACTTTGTGTTAAATGAGTGGTTGCTCATGGAGTCCCGAATGAGGCACAAATTACCTGCATTGTGAACGAACATCAGTTACGGCACTACGGCCATGTGGTGCAATTCCCTGAGGGTGATCCGGCTCCCAAGATACTTATTGTTGAGGAACCAAGTGCCTGAACCAGGCTAAGAGGACGTCCACGTAACACATGGCTGTGGCAGATAGAAGGTCATTTCTGAAGGGTGGGACTAGACTGTGAGTCTACCTTTTGCCAACCAGGATTTCGAGCTGTTTCGTCATGTGGTGGGTGCTGCAACGCGCTGTACCAGTGCATGCTCCCCAACCTGACCTGACCTGACTTGACTAAATTGAAATGAAGAGGCAGAACTCCAGTTTTGGAATTCTACATTAGGCAATAATGTGTGGCCCTTTGAATTGATTTTTTAGTTAGTTCACCAGAACCACCCGTTCACATTACTGTATCTCTTAGGCACTTGACACTTTGACTGCCATTGGTTAAGTCACCTCATGGTCAGCTGCAGATCAGGTCCCCAGAATTCATTTAGTAATGCAACCCAACTGACTGATAAATCAATGCGTGATAACATGTTTAATTTGGAGTGGCATATTGGCCCAGTAGCCTCGCAGATTCAGCCTCCTGGGTTCAAAGACATTTCCTCTGTTGATGTTAGTTCATCTGCTGGATGTCTGCTCATAGTGGCAACAACCTCTTGTTATGGGCCATCTCTTCAATGCTTAACTGATTAGTGTTCCACCACCCCTTACGTTTATTTAATTTAAATTCTTTTCACTTTATTAAAAAAAAATCTTCAAGCCAAGACCAACAGATATGCAAGTGCCTGCCTTATTAGTAGCTTGGGTCACAGCTCTACTGTTTCTTGTGTTTTAGCATTTGCCAGATAAGAGTTTGCCTTGATGTCTTGAGTTTTTACTGGTGCTCACCCCAACACTTGGGTTTTGGAAATGAAGGAATAAATAATGGCACTGAAGAATTTTTAAATATTCATCATTATGGCTGTGTATCTGCTTTAATGTGCCATTCTTTCTTATCTGTGTAACAATACAGGGTGCTGGCAAAGCAAAGCAGGCTTGAGGAGGTGACCTGGTCGCATCCAGCCTACACAGAGCAGGATAGTTAAGGCTGTACTTGACAGTGTAGATACCTTTTAATTGCACTTGAAATGTCTGAATTGCATAATTTGTGAATATTTTCACATTGTTAACATAAATATTAAGAAGTAACTCAGATCTTTTTCATATTTTGTAAAGCTGTTGCAGAGGCCTCTTTAATTCAATCCCACATGTCTCATTCTGCGCCATTCTATATTCTTTTACAGCTGGCATATTGCTTCTTGGGACTGACAGCAGAAGTAGCCCTTTAAATTTCAATAAGAAGGTTTCAAGTTCACCACTATGCTGTCATCCTTAAATCACGTTTGACTGAATTTTTCTTTGTGTGCATAAATCCAATTTAATTTGTTTTATAAATTACATTACAACAAATGGGCTAGCAGTTAATCAGACCTACAGAGTGACCTCTTATTCAAATTAAATTCAGCATCTGTTTCCCTACCCATTATTATCTTGTGAAAAAGTATGTACACCCCAGGAAATGTTTTTTTCTTAACAAGTCAAGTCAAGTTGGGGAGCATGCACTGGCACAGTGCGTTGCCACACCCACTACACGATGAAACAACTCGGGATCCCGGTTTGCAACCCCCCAGGCAGACACACGGTCCAGTCCCACCCTCCGGATATGACCCTCTAACTGCCGCAGCCAGGTGTTACGTGGGTGACCCCTTGGCCTGGTCCAGCAACTTGGGTCCCCAGCAATGAGGATCTTACGAGCCGGATCACCCACGGGGAAATGTGCCACATGGCCGTAGTGCCATAACTGACGCTCCCTCACAATGCAGGTAATGTGCCTCATTCGAGACTCCATGAGCAACCGCTCATTTGACACAAAGTCAAACCAACGGTGCCCAAGGATTTTCCCGAGAGACACAGTGCCAAAGGAGCCCAGTATTCATCTCAGGTCACTGCATAGCATCAGCATCAGTAGCACCAGGACTCTAAAGACTTGGACCTTCGTCCTTTTGCATAGATATCAGGAGCACCACACACCCCTTTCCAGCGACCTCATGAACCCCCATGCTTTCCCAAAAATGCAGAGGTCCTGCCTCCACTCAGCACAGCATTCTCAGTACCAGTGTACAGCCCAGCCATGATATCCAACAACCTTGAGGGGATCCCACGAACCCTCAGGATGTCCCACAGGGCAGCTCGATCAACTGAGTGAAACGCTTTGAGAAAATCAACAAAGGCTGCAAAGAAACTCTGCCGATATTCATGTTTGCGCTTCATGAGAACCCTCAGTGCCAGGATGCGGTCGATGGTAGACTTCTTAGGCGTAAAACCGAACTGTTCCGCTTGCTGGTAGGTGAGCAAGTGGTCACGGATCCTATTGAGGATGACCCTAGCAAGGACCTTACCCGGCACCAAGAGCAGTGTTATCCTCCTGTAGTTGCTGCAATCCAGGCGATCACCCTTCCCTTTCCAGATAGGGACGACAAGTCCCGTTTTCCAGTCAGTTGGGATGGTGCCAGTCTCCCAAATAGAAGCAAAGATTCCTTGCAATGCCAGGAGGGCAGCCTTACCACCAGCCTAGAGAAGTTTACCCTGGATACCACAGATCCCTGCAACCTTTCCCCCCCTCAGCTGGTTCACCACCTGTGCAATCTCAGTGAGATTGGGTGGTTCACAGCTAATTGGAGGATCAGCCTCAAGAACCGTGGACCCAGAGATATCCAACATCCTAGCCAGAGGATCAACTTTGAACAAATGCTCAAAGTAGCCAGCCCAGCGGGTCACAGCTGCAGTGTCATCCTTAAGGACCGTTCCATCAGCCGCCCTGACTGCAACTCACCGAGGAACAGATTCAGATGTGTATACTGCTTCGATTCTTCTGTAAGCAGGACGTAGGTCGCTAGACCACAGATGGTGTGTCACTTGCTCACAGATTCTTCTAACAAACGCCTCTTTATCTGCCCTCAGAGCCCTCACAGCCGTCCTTCTCATTTCCCAGTACAGACCAGAGTTGCCATTGAGCCATGCGCTGCAACACCTCTCGATGATATCCAGGGTGCCCTGCGAGATGAAACACCTCCTTCTGGGAACACCGGTAACACCAACACAACCCTCAGCAACCTTCAGGGTCTTGTCACAGAAGGTCTCAAACTTCACATTAGGATCGGCAGCCGTACCCAAATCGGAAAAGTTCCTCACACAACATAACATATGTGGCTATATGAAGATCTTCAGTTAATCATTATCCATAGATAGGTGATATAAAAAAAAATGAAAATTTAGCTTTAAAATAATATGTTCAATGAAATATGAAGAGAAGGAGCTATATAAATAAAAGTTATTGTTTTTATTATTAGATATGCAATTTCTGTCTTTGGAAAAAATTATTAAGTCCACCTTAATGGGTGTAATACCTGGTTGCACCCTCAAGTATAACCGTCTAGCAGTTTCTGACTCGACTAGGCAAAACTTTTATCCACTCTTTCATGCAGAATGCTTTCAGCGGGGCGAGTCTGAATGGTGTCTTGTATGCACAGCCCTTTTCAAATCCATCCACAGCATCTTGACAGGACTCTGATCTTGGCCATTACAGAACCATCCATTTTTCCTTTTCAGACATTTCTTGCTGGATTTACTGTTATTTTTAGGATCATTGTCATGTTGCAAGGTCCACTTTTGGTGTAGCTTGAATTTTTTGACAGATGGTCTCACATTATCCTCAAGCAACATCTGCTACAATGAAGAATTCATAGGGGATTCTAGGATGGTGAGCTGCCTAGGCCCTGATGCAGCCCCAAACCGTACAATTTCCACCACTGTGCTTTACAGTTGGTAAATTAACTTACACAATGGAGTATAAAATGTAAATCTGGCATGATGTTTCTTACATCACCTATATTTTTGGACCTTGTTTAAATGAAAATCAAACCTTGTTATGTCCTCGGATCATTGGGTGTGCTTACTTTTTTATATGACTTCATATATAGAAAGAAAGAAATCAGAAGATTTAATATGAAATGATCACTCAAAAATACAGAGGCAACCTAAAGTTTGTAAAGGTTCCACATGCTCAATTAAGTAAGGACAGCATTAATATATGTCTGCCAAATTCTAGAGAAGTTTGTTGCAAGGTGAACATAATTCTTTATAATTGTAAGTAAAGTAATACATTCTCTTTTTATCTGTAGTGTAGTGTACAATACAGCAGTAAGTGCCCTCTTCTACGCGGTGGTGTGCGGGGGTGGCAGCATAAAGATGAAAGACGCCTCACGCCTGGACAAACTTGTTAAGAAGGCAGGCTCTATTGTAGGAGTAAAGTTGGACAGTTTAACATCTGTGGCAGAGCGACGGGCATTAAGCAAACTCCTGTCAATCATAAATAATCCACTGCATCCACTTAACAGTGTCATTTCCAGGCAGAGGAGTAGCTTCAGTGACAGACTTTTGTCACTGTCCTGCTCCACTGACAGACTGAGGAGATCGTTCCTCCCCCACACTATGCGACTCTTCAATTCCACCCGGGGGAGTAAATGCTAACATTAATTTTATTTTAATTCTTTTCATTTTTATTACTATTTAATTTAATATTGTTTCTTTGTATCAGTATACTGCTGCTGGATTATGTGAATTTCCCCTTGGGATTAATAAAGTATCTATCTATCTATCTATCTATCTATCT
Source organism: Polypterus senegalus (assembly GCF_016835505.1). Classification (NCBI taxonomy): domain Eukaryota; kingdom Metazoa; phylum Chordata; class Cladistia; order Polypteriformes; family Polypteridae; genus Polypterus; species Polypterus senegalus. Next base: position 75,841,328 of record NC_053158.1, read on the forward strand.
ATCTATCTATCTATCTATCTAGTAGATTGTTCATTAAGCAGTAATGAACCATCACGTGTCACCATAAAGAGAGCACGTTAAGGATTAGGGGTAATTGTACATCTTTTTAAATGAAATGTCTGTCCACAGATTTACTGAACCCATCCATCCATTATCCAACCCGCTGAATCCGAACACAGGGTCACGGGGGTCTGCTGGAGCCAATCCCAGCCAACACAGGGCACAAGGCAGGAACCAATCCTTTACTGAACCCACTTAATTTAATTGTTGGGTGGTGTAGTGTCACAGCCTTTCATAGAAAGGCATAAACCTGGATAGAGAGCCAGCCTGTTACAAGGCACACACTAACATTTCCTCACCCTGGCCCGTTTTACACCTCAGAGTACGCAGAGAAAACACATGTAGACACAGAGGGGACCTGTACACTCCATACAGAGATACAGAGAGGCTTTTAAGCCAGTTCATTGGACCAGTGAGATGCTTGTGCCAACCAGCGTGGCACCATGTCACACTGAAGTAACGTAACATTTTGTATTTTCACCATTTTTTTTCATTTGTATAAACTACACAAATGTTTTATACGCTACATTTCTTCATACAAATGCAGAATTGCCTAATTCTAATTACCAACCCTTTCTAAAAGCCCAAAATGTACTTCAGCATTTGGCATATTGACATAGCAACTTCTTGATCTAATGAAATAGTAATGTCACTTGTTTTACATTCTGGCATTTTGATTTTCATACACACTTCTAGTTATTTCAAATGCCGCACTTTTTTTTGGAACAGTCTGAAGTGTGCAGTCTGTTTTGGTATTTTGTTGTGCCCATCAATCAGTTTCTGCGATTCAGCCTGTATCTCTGGATTTAGCTTAGAGGGGAAGGTCAAAACCATGAAAATCCTTCCCAAACGTCAAACCACTTATGTGTGTATTAAACAATAATTAAATACACTTCAACTATTAAGGATTAAACAAACGACGGGAGAAAAATACAAGGAAAACAATTATCCAAAGAAACCACACTAAAAACATAAAAGACGTGAACTAATAAGGAGAACTAAACAGAACTAAGAGCTGGAAAAGCCAAAATCAGAATCCAAAAGCAAAAATCCTTTAAACAGTCAAAGCTAGACATTTCTTATCCAATAAACATTGACCCTCACCAAAGAAGAATCACAAAACCATAAAGCCCAAAACCTGAAGACCCTAAAACAATGCCATGCTAAATGCCTAGAGATCAATCGAAAAATGGCTACAGCAATTACAGAACAAAGCGCCGAGCCACAGACAGGTCTTTTCATTTCCCTCAGCTGCAGCACCTGAGGACCACAGACCAAAGGAAGGCTTCACCATATTTGACTCCAATCTAAATAAAAATAATTACCAAAAGAGGACCAAAAAAACAGGAAAGTAACAGAAAATGTGAAAGGCTTCAATGAGTCCTTGAAAGAATATATTGTAGCTTTTATAAGCAGCACCATTGTCTTTCTGGTGTGAATCTTAGCATTTGATTACTGGGAATAATTTTTCCTACTGTTGTATTTTTTTATTCATTTTTAGTTTTGTGTGGTATTTTCTCAGTGTCATTTGGGTCTTTGTTGTATGGCAGCAGCCTTGTTGTTTGTGACAATAATATCATTTGCTGGTCACATTTTGTCAGCACCATTAATGTGTGATGTCACTACTCGAGCTTTATAAAAGACGGGGATACAATGAAACAAGCTTCCAAACTTTGGATGATTCACTTTCAAAAACAGAACCTTTTGCTCTTTTACGTATTTAGGGAAAGGGTATTATTATGTAGCCAGGAAGTTTTCTTCTCACTTTTGATCACAAATTTTGTCTAACATCTTTAGCTTAGTTGAAGTTTTTTTTTTAGGTTACTTCCTAGTTTTGACCTTTTTTTGCGTTCCCAACCAAAATTGTTTTGTTTAGCTGTTTGATTCTGGGCTTCATTTCCCGATCCTTTCCTTACAAACATGTTCTTTAGGAAGAACACCACATTCATAGCACCTCCAAGTACAAAGCTTACAGTATGTTTTACATGCAGTGAGACTCAATTAGCCAGCGAATTAGCACAGAGAATCTGCACCCAGTTTGTCTTTTTGTGAGCTGTTAGTATCTGCAGTGTGGAGGCGTGAATTACAGATGTGATGTGCTGATTTATGAATTTCCTTTATTCCTTTATGGATGAGATTCACATACAAAATGCTTTCAGTATATATTCACTGACAATTGATGAGTTACATTAAATTTTGTTTGTTTCTAAAACCAAAAAGAGATAAGTGGCACAGTATGATTTTTAAAATTTCATTTGTTTTTAATGCTGACCTATGATTGTCCAGTTGTCAACATTTTAGTACATTAGCACATAAAGTAATTTGGAATATGATCTGTGCTGCTTTTTCATGTTGTTTGTTGCATCTTCAAATTAAACAAATTTAATAAAGTGATTTATTGCATATTTATTTATTTCTCATAGAGGAAGTCAAAAATGGCCCCAAGTTTAATAATTTTTTCCCTGAAAATGCTCCGCAAATCACAGATGATATTAGTAATCATTTCATATACAGTGTAACTACTGAACTGTCACCCAGCTTTAACAGTCTGATTCTATTGCGCTTCACGCCACCTGACCGTGTAAACACTCATATTCATAAAGTCGACTGCTTCATTGTATGACCGGACACAGTGAATCCTGATGCAAACGGGTTGTTCTTCAAGGAAATTTATTGCAAAAAGTTTTAAGTTTTATAGAAATACCTCAAGTAGAATGCACTGTGCAAAGTTTTCAAAATTCAGAAATCACGTACTGAAAAGGATTGGTGAAGCTTGTCTGTATTAATACTGAAAAACATTCTGTGTGACTTCAATTACCGATTAGCTTACTTTTTCATATTTACCTTGAGAGAGTACACCTCTACTTACTGTATTTATTTTCTTCTTTTACAACTCTGACAGCAAAACAGATTCCCAGAATAAGTTAGCCAAATTGTATACGAGAACCTAAGCTACACTGCATTACTTCTCAAGCTGCTTAGCTACAAATTAATTTAAAAGCTCTGTAAGTACAGAGTGAGGAAATACAGTATATACATAGTATTTACGTGACACAAAAAACAACTTCGCGGCTACATTATCTGCACATTATAATGATTTAATATTTCTCTGGCATTGTAATTTATCGGCAAAGTTCCTGAGGTGCTGTTTAGCTTGGTTACTTTGAGACTTCAACAGATTCTAAATCATCTTTGGGTACATCTGTAATGTTATGTGGAAAAAATTTGGACTGCAATTAGTCAGACATGTCAAACCCAGCAACTAACAACTGGACATCAATCAATACAAGTTTAGAATCTGAACTGGAGTCTGCTGTCTATGGTAGCTATCGAGCTACTCCAAGCTTATTTGGGATGCATTTTCAACTACATGGCATCGTGAAGTGCTGTTAAAAAGCATGTATTTAATGTAATCTAGTCTTCTTCTTTCGGCTGCCCCTGTTAGTGGTTGCCACAGCGGATCATCCGTCCGCATATGGATTTGGCAAAATTTTACACCGGATGCCCTTCCTGACGTAACCCTCCCCATTTATCCGGCCTTGGGATCGGCATGAAGAAACACACTGGTTTGTGCATCCTCTGTGGCTGGGTTATTTAATGTAATCTAGTAAAACATTTAATTGCATTCTAATATTGATGTTATTTTTGTATATAATAGTTACAAAAGTGTTCAATAAACATAACTGACTCTTTGATAAAGTAACTAAAAATACTGAAAATGCTCTAACTTTAAAATCAGTTTACTAAGTCCCAGAACACATTTGAAAATCTGTTCCATACATACATTTTCTAACTTGTATTTATTAATAACATACATTAGGATACTTTTGATTAAAAGCAAAATAGTCTGAATTAACCATGGTAAATGAAAGTAGGGTGGTATGGTGGCCCAGTGGTTACCACTGTTGCTTCATTGTGCTGGGGCACTGTCTGTTTAAATTTCGCAAATTCTCCCCATGTCAGGCTGTATTTTTTTCTCAATTTTTTTGTTTTCTACCATATCTTTAGAATAATTGCTGACTGAAAATTAAATCAGTGTGCTTGATTATGCAAAAGGCTGGTGTCTCATCCAGGGTTGGTTCATGCCTTGCACCTAATAAGGTCATAACAGACTCCATCTTCCCGCAACCCTAACTGGATTAGGCAGATCTGATACTGATGGACAAATGTACATGGAAGCAGACTTTTCTCGTCAACTCTATATTAATGTACTGTATGATGACTCAGTGCCTGTGGGAAAAATGTTTACCTCATCCTTATAGGTTCTGTAGTCCAGGCGCTCAAAAGGAGCCTATGTAGATTAAGTAAGGAGTTCTGGACTAGAGTCAAATTGCTTTGGGTTCAGATCTTATCTTTGGTCCACCATGTAACAAATGAGCATTGTTGTCTGACTTTCTTACAAGTACATCTGTTTCTTCTTACTATTTAAATCTGTACCATTTGGTTGACTGAAGACTATAGAAAACATTCCCTCAGTATTCACTTGTGTCTCTTTGCAGTCCCCCATTGTTTTTGTTGCTTGCCATAGTAGCCTGTGACATTTCCAGTCAAATCAAAACCATTTTGTACTGTGTGACAGTTTGTTTATGTGTTTAAGGCCTGTCTTTTCTTTTGCACCAGTTAGTGTCAGATAGCCTGTGTAAAATACCTGAGGAGATTAAACATGGATTAGAATGTGGCTATTTTCATTTTTTAGCTGAAAAGTTTATAAGAGTTCTGCAGACAGTTTCATAGTATGGTTTAACCAAATACCTTACAAGCTCCCAGACCTGAACTGAGGAAGCAAGTAATAAACATTTATTTAAGCTTTATCAAGCAGTAAGTCTTTTGATTGTAGAAACTGTTGTCAGCAAAGCTGACATTTTTCTCTTTTCCTTATTTTTTCAGTTATCGAAGATTCACCCGATCCAACAGCGTGACGACGGCAGTCCAAGCTGACCTGGACACCCATGAGATCTTAGATGGACCATTAAATTCTCCAGAAATAGACCATCCCACCTCCAGTTCCATATCTAGACAATATTCCCGGGATGCCAGCACTTCTACTGTCAGCATTCAGGGCTCAGGGAACCATTACCATGTCTGCGCTGTAGATGATGACTTTGCTGGCTTTGACCCTTCTATCTTACCACCACCAGACCCCTGGATTGACAGTGTTACTGATGACCATATGGAGGTAGTTCAGAGGTCCGTGTGCCATAGAGATGGACGCTGGTTTCTAAAGCTTCTCCAAGCAGAGACCGATCGGATGGAAGGCTGGTGCCAGCAGATGGAGAGGGAGGAACGAGAAAATGACTTGCCTGATGAAAGTAAGATAGTAGGTCCTTGAAAACGGGGTTTGGGCAGTGAGACATAGTTGTCAAAGTTAAGAGAATTGAGGCAGGTGATTGTTTTATTTTATTTTATGTGGAATGCTGTTTGACTAACAATGAGAACCTCTGTTTAGTGTGGACAATTACAAAGTACAGTGAAGGAAGCTTCTGCTCGTGAAGGTGTCATTTGAAGGTGGGCAACATTGTTCCATTGTCCTCAAATAAAATATCAGTTCAATATAACTGCTTTCCAATTTTAGGAAATGGGTTTGAATTATACGGAGCCCCATGTCACACACAAAAAAAAACAAATCTGTTTGAACGAATTATTAATCTGTTCAAGCGAGTTACTTTGTTCAAAAAGATTAATAATTCTTCCAAACTGATTTTTTCTTCTTATTTCAGTAGCCGTAGTTTTTCCTGGTGTGCAGTTTAGTGAACTAGAAGGGTATAGCCAGCCAATAATTTCAGTCTATTCTGCACTGTTCAGTGTTATTTTTGACTAGATTTTAAATGTACCTTTTCTTCTATTAACATTTACACCACTGACTCTGGAACATCACGTTCTCAGAGGAAATTCCATATATCCATTCTTGTAACTTCACCTACGTTTGAAACTCTTTTCAGGACTCCTCAAAAAAACGTTTTAACCACGGTGTTCTTCAAACTCGTTCCTCTTCCAGTTCACTGATTTTAACACACACCTTAAAGTTCACTAAACTTTATGCCAGGAAAACCGTATGGGGCTCCGTAATAAGAACTGGACTGCAAGGGGGAAAAATAATAATAATCTGTTTGAACGAATTCATACAGAATGGGGCTCCATACTACTGAAATAAGAGTTGGGGAAAAAAATGAAAATCTATACGAATGAGTTAATAATTCATTCCAACAGATTTTTTTTGTTGTGCTTGACACCTACAGGGCTTCGTAGAATAACTAAACAAAGTCTGAGGAAAAATATGAATTAGAGCATTAGAAATAGCAAATACTTTTTCAGATTTGTAATTTAAGTGAAGTAAGTGTAATGATGATAGTCAGTAAAAATGGCCATATTGATAATCTGCCTAACACCTCACAGACTGATCAAAAATGTTTAACAAATCAGGCAATCGAGGCAATCAGAGTTACCTTTGGAATCCATTTGCAAATTCTATCTTCTACCTTAACTTTAACTTAAAAAAGAGAGCAGAAGAAATGTGGAGCAAATTGCAATGGGAAGAAGAAACATGAGAGAGAGAAATCTAGGCCATGCTTAAACTAATGCAGCATAGCTCCTAACATGTCCAAATTAGATATGACTTGAGTACTTTATTTTTTTTTTTATATTTTGTGTATTTGATCCTGTGCTTTATGCTTAATGACTCCTTGTCATGTAAAGCAACCATTACATTGGACTTCTACTGTTGCGTAAATGTTATTAATACTTGTACGATGAATAGAAGGATTTTACAAGAAGAGAGCAGTCATCACTGATAGTAAAACATACTCTGTTCATGTTCTGATAAGGAATTCCTCTCATACCACCAATTAATAAGGCAGAATTTTAATTTAATGTTTTTGACCTAATGTAAGCAAAGTCAACCCATAATGGCACATTACTATATTGTGTGATAACAGCAGAAATGTGAGAATGATACAAAGCCTCACTTTAAAAAGATAGAAGTATGTAAGTGGATGCAAAGGTGCAATGGTGTGAAGTTGAGTCTAAAGTCGGCAAGTGCAAACTTTATGGAAAGTGTGGGAGAAAAGAGCAGAATGCTGATATAAAAAGTGTAAACGTAGATATCAGCAATAAAATTGTTTTGAGGAAAGCAGAAAAGTTGTAATACTTAGGTGACTTGTTGAGTATGAATGCAGGTGCAGGCACAGAGTGAGAAGTGCACGGAAGAAATTCCAGGAGCTGTCATCCATTCTGGCTTCTATAGGAGCATCTCTGGCACTGATGGGAAAATGTCATGAAAGCTGTGTAAGGTGTGCTCTGTGAAAATATGATATGGCAGGTGATGGCAGAATATAAAGCAAAGCTGGAAGGAACTAAGTTAAGAATGATCAGGAGGATCTGTGGAGTGCCACAGACTAAGAGGAAAATGCATGCTGAATTACGAGTGTGGGGGGTGTTATGCTGAGAAGAAGCGGACTAAGGTGGTTTGAACATGTGGAGCAAAAGCCAGAGGATGGTTGGGTAAAGAGTTGCACTAAGAGGTGCAGGGGATGAAGCGGAAGAAGATATGCTTGGAGATGGTTTTTGGAGAGAGCAGAGAAAGGAAAAAAAACAGGGGAGCATCAGCTAATCTGCATAAACCCAGAAAATGATGCTTAAACCAGTAATGATGACGACTTAGCTGTACCTATTGTGCACTCATGAGCTTTATGATTATCATTGAACTATTTCTTTTGAGCCATTCTGCAGCCATCACTTCATTTATGCAGGAGCTGACCAAATCTCTTGTAACTTGATTTAATACTCCAGGAAATATTCTCCAGAACTCCAAAATCTGCATAAAATATTTGTTTTTAAATTTTCAAAATGTTTAAATAAACAAAGTTTATTATACAGACTTTATATAAACTTTATAAAAGTAGAATAGTTAACATTGCAGCAATCTGTTTATTGACTGGCTGATATGAAAAATTAAAAATAGTGTCAGAAACACTGGAAGATGCACAAATTGGAAAAAATCATCATTTCTGTGTAGTTAAAAAAAGCTCGTTATGGTGCAGTCATGGAGGTTAAGTGATAAAAGAAATGGGAATGAAGACGCTTCATAAGAGGTAGAGGAGAGTGAAAACTGCAACAGGAGTGTGCCGAACTGAGTGTAGACAGCAGAACAGTTTAAGCCTGCAAGATATCCAAGTGAAATGATAATTTACTTGCACACAAGTACAACTGTATATGTTACTGGTTTCATGTATTTATTGGGCTAACATAATTGCTATGATACACAAGGTATATGAAGAGACAAAAAGGAGATAAGCTGGAGACGATAATGTGAGCCAAAAGTCATAGTCAGGGAAGAGAAGGTCAAAGCCAGGAGCACCAAAAGAAAATTCAAACAAAATACAGAATCAAAGGCGGAAACAAAAAGGAGTTCAAAAATGACCAGAAAGAAAACCTGACACTAGGGACTACTTCATATAGAAGCTAACTATCGCTAATAAAGGGTTTGATTTCAAGATGTTGTAAATAAAGCCCAAAGACACAGATACAGTGTTTGGAGAACCACCAGACAAAGCCTGTATCATGTAAGGCAAAACAGTAAGCACTAATTAACATGTCAGACGTGAAACATCTTTACAGATCCGAGTCTCCAATCAGACTGGTGGAAAATGGCAGTAATACTGGTTATGAAGACACTGAGGCAGAAGAGGTGGGTTCAGGAGTCCCAGAACTAGAAGTGATGTCTTGTGCTGTGAGATGTTGGTTTCTGGATCTGTGGGGGGAAGGCATTACAAGACAGCAGCAAAATTACCAGTTGACAAGCCCTGATGTTGTTTCCAATGCACACGTGTGACAATATGACTCCCCCAAAGGATAAAAATGTATTTGTACTGTCACCTCCTGTACTGTCATAGATGTGACAATTTGTAGTCATGTGACGCATCCTACTCTGTCACGTAAACAAAAGAAAAAAAATCTGTAAAACGTGTTAACTCTTGCTGAATGAACATGGACAATGCTGTGCAAGTTGACATTGTTGATGCACTCTTGTTCTGCCACTGGGCAACAACTGCAACAACATTTGTTTATAGTACATTTTCATACAACAATGTACGTCAAAATGCTTTACAAGATAATAAAGAGAAAGCTACAAGAAAAGAAAAACAATTAAGTTCAGGCAATAATATTTAAGAATAAGTAACAACAGTCAGGATATAGCGGGTTGGATAATGGATGTATAGGTACGGTCAGATGGCTAGGAGGACCAAAGAAAAAAAAAACTCCAATTGGGCTGGAGAAAAAAAAAAATCTGCAGGGGATCCAAGGCCAAAAGACCACCCAGCCCCCACTGGGCATTCTACCCAACATAAACACTTCTAAATCAGCCATCTTTGTTTTCGTGCTTCACACGATAGTATTTAATAAAGTCGGCCTTGTGGACATCTGAGACACCCGCTTTTATTCCATCATTTCAGAGGGCTTCATAGTGCCTTGATCAGGTGGTGGTGGCACAGATCACGACCACAGAACTAGAAAAGACAGCAGAGAATAGCAGACATTAATACAGATGCAGATCCCTGAAGAATATGATAATTCTATGCCCATATAGTCTATAAGGAATACAGCTGAAATGTAGCTACGAAAAAGCCAAATTAAAATAATGGGTTTTTAGCACTTTTTAAAATGACACACAGTATTAGCCTGCAGAATTTCTTTTGGTAAAGTTTTCCAGAATTTAGGTGCATAACAGCAAAAGGCAGCCTCACCACTTCTTTCAAGCTTGAATTATAAGCAGACCTTTATTTGATGATCTAAGGTGTCCATGTGGAGTGTAGGGGGACTGGCATTCAACAATACAGGACAGAGTCAAGATTATTTAAGACTTTATAAACCATTAGTAATATTTGAAAGTCAATTCTGAACGACACAGGTAACCAATGTAATGACCCTAAAACTGGTGAGATGTGCTCAGATTTTCTTTTTCTAGTTAAGATTCTTCTTGCTGCATTCTTCACTAACTGCAGCCAATTGATGTCTTTCTTAGGCAGTCACCATGAGCTCCAGCACCTCAGCATTTACAACTGAAGTACTGTGTACAAGTATTTTTTTTCACTTTCTTAATTTTATCTAAATTCGTCCACTGAGATCTTTAAGGTTCCCTAATTGCTTTTTGTTGTGTTGCGTTGAGTATCATTTAAATATTATTTAAAATGTACCTCCTACTAAGTACTTCCTTCTTGAAGTTTGAAACACACATTTCACATGAAATTAAAAAGGTTTATTCTTTGTTGATTCACTGATCCAGAACCCTGTGAATCCTATATTATTATCACCTGATTCTAGCAGTTCAATAATTTCTTGGTTCTTCCTTACCACAAAAATCCTGGCAGGCATCCTGTCTCGTTGGAGTTTTGAATGAATGAGTTAAAAAACAATCATTGATTCCATCAGTGAATACCCTTTACAACCCTCAGCCATTTGTCAGTCTTTTTTCAGTTTGTGGATGGGTAACTAAAGAAGCCCATTGAGATGACATCCCCTCTGCATTTGCTTTTGATATTCTCATAAAGTTAGTTAATACTGTACCGCTCCTAGAGCTGGCACGATTATAATATGCATTGCCCTCCTAGAGCGGCAGCAAAGAAAGAAAAACATAATAATAATCCGGGGCGCGAGCGACCCACACTGCTTTCCTACTGCACCACCCCAAATACAGAAACACACCAGTAAATGCAGAGTTAAGTTTAAAAAGATTATTGGAAGAAATTACACACACTTACTGTAACAAAAAACCCTATATACATATTATCGCGCTGCAGCGTTTCCCATCCCACACAAATCACAGCACAAAACACTTAACCACATATGCCACTAATACATAAATTTGAGAAAGAGAAAAAGAAAAAAGAATGTATTCGTAGTCCTTTAAATATTCTCTGTAAGGGATGACTATCTCACTCTGTGGTGGGGAATGATGCGCTGAACCATACCTCCTGTTCTGGGAAATGTCCAGATCAAAGGTCTGGCCCGTCAGGTCCTCTCCCGAATACCTTCACCAGAAAGGGAAAATAATTTGTTACCGGGTTCACGTGACATTTTCCATGTGGTGTTAATCTCTTTCCCTCTTGGCTTTACATAGGGTTGGCTTCTCCCCGTACAGCCTGTCCAAGCCAGGTGCTCCCCTCCTCTTGTACCACTGGCCGGCCTTGCAAATTAAATCATTGTACCATTATTAGGAATAGGGAAAGGTGCAAACTCAGTGACACACAAACATATTCCAGACAACCGTTACTAATCTCCAGGCCAAGGTACTGTTCTTGATGCTTTCTGTTCTGTTGACAATGTCCTCAATAAAATTGGGTCTCATTTACTTTTGAAAAATCTGAACTTTGTGCTAAACGCGAAATATATGACGATCCACGAGTACAAAACAGGACGCCTGAAGAAATTATGCGCTGTAGTTTAGTGAACCCCTTTCAGCTAGATGACAATTCACACAAAGAAGATAACTCTGTAGATTTTATTTTGTCTTTGTCTTGGCCATAATTACAGCCTGTTTATAAATGTAAGTATTATGGACAGACTTAATGGCCATATTACAATATAATAAGGAAATGATAGCTGGAAGAGAAGGCCATGAAACGCAAAACAACTTCTAAAATATTACATAAGTCTTCCTTTTAAACCATTACAATTTAATAGATTTGGTGAGAATTAAGCCCTAGGAAAACAACCAAGTTAACGTACTGTATTTGTATTGTAAGAATTGTAAATATGCATAGAGATAATAAATGAAGTGCTCCATAACAACATGTGCTTGATGGCTTGTGTCAGCCTAGAATAGGAAAACAAAACTTCATTGTGATGACAATTCCTGAAAAAAATAACCCTCAGGGAGTCCACAGTCCTTATGCAAAGTCATTTTAGGCCATTGATGGAGTACTTTCTGGCATTTGGTCCAAACCTGCTCTGCAGCGCACAGCTCCCAGCTTAGCAAAAGGGTGTCAGAAGTTGGTGACTGACACACTTGAAAGCCCTTTTTTCTTTAATTATTAGCCTTAGCTGAGGTAATTCTGCGAAGACAGAAAAATCTTAGTAGATGGTGTTTCAAAAGAAGAGCAGATTAGATAGAAGATAAATGGGTGGGCTCATAGAATGCAGTGCTTATTGAGTGTACATGCAGCAAACATAATAGGTCATATTTATTCAAATCTGCAGTAAACAAAATCATTACAGGTACACAAATCCAGAGGTCCCATTGTAATAAATGAAATGCACTCATTCTTTCCTCTCATATTCCTCCTTGTCTTTATTTCCCCAGGCATATCAGTGGGCACTATCAAAAGAGAAAGGTCTAAATGGGCTGAACATCTGTCTTCATGATATGTAATAGTCTCTGTGGTAAAGAGGCTGCTCTTCCTTCTCATAAAGCACTTAATGAGCTTATCACCTTAGCACCTGCACTTGTAAGATCCCTCGAAAAAAGAAGAATGAACGATTTGTGCTGTGCTTTCCATTTTCCACTCTTCCTCTGAGATAGGCCCTGATGCTCTTTATGCTTGAGGCCTCATCGATAAAGCAGCCTTGAGTAGAGGCTTTGGTTCAGAAGAGGTGAATAAAGTGCTGCTTCGTAGCATTATGCCATTTTTGTAATCTGGACACAGCTATAGCTGTTTTAAGAATCAACTTGGATTTTCAGTCATTAAATATTACAGACCTGCTTGCTGTAAAGTGCAGCTTCAAGCGTGACGGCTTTGTGAGCCACCTGCCACAACAAGCTTGTCTAGTTTCTCATTGCTTTACAAGTGTACTTGGGAGCACAAACTGTGCTTATGTCTCTCAGGTGTCAGATGTCTTGTTGCTTTTTTCTGAAGTGGTCTGGTGCTGACTGATTTGCTTCTTTTGGACAATAAGCACTTTAAATGTCAAAAACAAAGAAGGCTTTCACAAACATAAAATAGTGGGGCTTCAAAACTATTTTATCCTGATTTTAATTTATTTGTTATATTAAAATATATTGATCTTGAAGAATGTTATGTATGTTAGTTGACAAAGGATGTGGAGGAGGCCAGCAGCTGGCAGTCTAGCCACTTTTAATATATAAACCAATAGTTATAATTAGTGTTGTCAAACATCTATGCAATCCGGTTTAATATAGCCGGCCAGAGGCCTGGGGTTCTACCTGTTACCTCCAATATAAAACAAACACAAACTGGCCACAATTGGTCAACTGGTGAATCAATTTAAAGAAAATAATTTTGAGTATAACAAGTTATGACAATATTCTGTTATTTTCTCAACATGATCTCTCATTGACTCTATTTAAATTGGCTTTAGAACATTCATAGCTATGAAACCTTTAACTTGAACAGGCTAATCTACACCTAGCATCAATGAGTTTCATAAATGTATATATTTAAGAAATGTATGTTTCTAGAAGATGTGGTGTGAGTGTGTGCTTGTGTGTCACAGACAGTTGATTAACATCTAATCAAGTGCTGGGCTCTTCCTCACATGCTATGCTCATGAAACAGACACCAGCCTATAAAGAAAAGATCAGATTCAGATGATAGATAGATAGATAGATAGATAGATAGATAGATAGATAGATAGATAGATAGATAGATAGATAGATAGATAGATAGATAGATAGATAGATAGACATGAGAGGCACTATATCATACACAGATAGATAGATAGATAGATAGATAGATAGATAGATAGATAGATAGATAGATAGATAGATAGATAGATAGATAGATAGATAGATAATGAAAGGTACTATATAGATAGATAATGAAAGGTACTATATAGATAGATAGATATATAGATAGATAGATAATGACAGGTACTATATAGATAGATAGATAGATAAGATAATGAAAGGTACTATATAGATAGATAGATAGATAGATAGATAATGAAAGGTACTATATAGATAGATAGATAGATAATGAAAGGTACTATATAGATAGATAGATAGATAGATAATGAAAGTTACTATATAGATAGATAGATAGATAGATAATGAAAGTTACTATATAGATAGATAGATAGATAGATTTAAGGTATGGGGTATGCATATATTCCTAATGTATAAATTGGCTTTGTCAGGGTGCTCTACGTTTCCTCCCTAATCCCAAATACATGCAGATTAATATGACTCAGTGTTAGGATGCGTGAAAGTGCACATGCATGTACCAGCAAAAGGGCTCACATCTCACTCTGGCACCCTTCAACTTTATACTGAATTTCTTTTGAAAATCTAAATTACTTTAATTCATACCTGTGTATTAAATGAAAACCATTTCATTGTATACAGATTATGACTTGATGTGCCCGAGCATTTCTACGACTCATTTTTTGTCTCAGCAGATATCTTCTATGAACCAATGATGACCAAAAAAATAACAAACTGATTGGGTGTTTAAAGCACAGTAATAATTCTAGCTAGCATGTATTCTTGTCCAGTAAGATCATTTTGAAAGTAATGCTACAGTGAAGCTCTTAGATGCAAACAAAGGTTTGAAGAGACAGGGATCTCCAGGTTTATTCTTCAAATGCAGGAACAACGAGTAAAGCCGGTGTCACATTATATGACTTCTAGTTGGAGGGGATGTCAAAGATGATGACTGCATTTACTGATCATGTGACCTGTGGATGTCAGATTACAGGACCAGTAATTGCAGGGGATGGTCAATTACACAACGCAATGATGGTTTTCCAGTACAGTTTAGCATTTTTAAATATTGTGAGCTTGCTATTAACGTGACAGAGCAGTGCTGTATAAATACTTTCCAGGTGCAGGTCAGCTATAATTTCATTTCTTTTTTAAATTGTATCAATTATGTTGTGGTATGTAAAGACTCTCTTCAGTCTGTGAGGTCCAAAGCAATCATATTCCTTATTCCTTATCATTTCATTATGTGCACTGTACGTCTGAATAAACATTCATTAGTTCTCAAATATTGCATACGCACAGTCCCAGCCCTACAATGTAAAACATAATCAAGTGTGTTTGATTCTGTTGGAATGAGTTGCAGATTTGTCAGACTACATGATGGGAGCTCACTGGAGTAATGTGAGATGGCTCTAACACACTGGTAACACACAGCAGCTCCCCTTGAAAGATCATAGAACCTGTGAATCAAGGTGGTCCTGGAAGTCGTCGCCATTCTCCCTCTCATGCTGTTTCTCTCTGTCAGTTCAGGGCTTCTGGTCACCTGATATGTCATTCATTTGAAATGACCTGTTTAGGGGTCCCTTTCATGAGGTGCACTTTGGGTGAGGCTAGTTCTCTTGAGGTTGCAGCAGTACTGGTGTTTTTAGATTCTGTGGAAAATGTTACAAATAAAAGCTGCCTAGTGGAAAATTCTACATGAATGCCTTTCCTCATAGTAGTTATCCAGTGGAAGAATTTGGACTTTGTTGCCCAAGTCGGCCATGTTGTGATGTAATGCTGACCTCTCACTTCATTTTATTATATAACATTTTCAGAAATAATAATCATCCCAACAGAATCACTTTCATTTAAAGGCCATATTGAATTTGGAGCAATGTAATACTCCCTTAGTGCAATTCCTTTACTTTTTATGTTCAAGAAAAAAAATGATGGCTAATCTTTAATTGACGTTCACATGGATGTAGCAGAAAATAAACAGTAATGTCACTTTTCTTTCAAAACTCTAACCAGAGATGCACATAAACAAAACAAAGTGAGAAGGCGTGTGCTCACAAATGGTAACTTCAAAAGCACCTGAACACAGCATTTGGTTTTGGCTGGAGGCTCCACTTCTTGTTGTTTTCCAGTCAGATGTTTCCCAAAAACCCTTCTGTGAATGTAACAAGAGGCTTTCCAATTAGTGTAAGTTTTTTATTCTGTCGTGGACTTGACTTGTACAAATATACACTTGCTTTTCAAGAAGAAAATACAATTGGAGTCCCAAAAAGGCAAAATGAGGATTATGAAATCTACTTTTGAATTAATAAAAATTAAAAAAAAAATTTTGTGTGATTGTCAGATGAATTTTAAATAACTGCTGGATGAAATAAGTTAGAGAGCATTTGGGAGCCACAATTGTAGAACAAGAATTAATACAACGAAAAATCCAAAAGTTCTTTTTTTATGTGAATAGTGATTTTTCAATCCCACACACATTTGTTGTTGTTTATATTTGCATGGGATCTGAAATGTAATTTAAGCTAGCCATCGTTTTATTAATATTAATTCACTAAGATAACATGTAAGGTGTGGGCAGCTTAGTGGTGAAGCGGCGATGCTGCTGCCTACCAGATGTTTATGTTAATTGATAACTGTAAACTAGCCCCCCATTGGTGTTTGTGTGTGTGTGTGTGTTGTCGCATGCGGCTGGGGGTGGAGCCCAGCCGGGACGCCCAGGAGGACCGGAGGAGGGCTTGTGCCTCCTCCAGACCACGAGGGGGCGACCGCCCTGGTTTTGTTGGGGGCCACGGGTAGAGGGCTTGGAAGCCCAACCTTGTAGGCGCCTGTGGCCACCGCCAGGCGGCGCCCCAGTGCCTGAAGAACCCTGGACCTCAGCATTTCCGCCACACCAGGAAGTGCTGGGGGGAAGAAGACTGGGGACACCCAGAGGGCTTCCGGGTGCGCAGCCGGCACTTCCGCCACACGGGGTGTGGCCGCGGGGGAATGCCGGAAAAGCAGCTGGAGCCCATCCAGGCTGGTATTTAAGGGGCCGCCTCCCTTCCATCATCAGCAAGAGTCGGGTGGAAGAGGACGGAGCTCGAGTGTGGAATGGAGGCGGCCAGAAGGAAAGGTATTTAGTGACTGTGAGGCCTGGACTTTGGGGGTTGGTACAGGAGGCACTGGGACGTGCACTAAAGGAATTGTAAATATTTGTGTAAATACACGTGTGTTGGGCGAACTAACGATGTCCGTCTGTCTGTGTCCGGGGCCAGTTCCACAGTGTATGAGTCATGTGATTGAGATGAGACTGGTGCCTACATCTATGGCTGGTCTCTTCTTTGTGCTCATGGCTGCAGTGGTAGGCATTGGTCCCTGACTGGATTATGCAGGTCTAATAGTGGCATGCTATAGTATTTGACACTGAAAGTATAGAACATTTCCACATACTTTCTCTCTGTTGCAGGTGCTAAAAATGTATAGTTTGTATGTATCTTCGGCATTGCAAAGTTTAGTAGGGCTGGCGAGCTTTGTTGGGCTGAATGGCCTGTTCTCGTCTAGAGTGTTCTAATGTCAATATCAATAATGTACTTGACTTTACTTTTTATATGTTGTATGTCTTATTCTAAAGTTACACTTTTTTAAGCTAAAAATCAAAATATTTAACATTGAAACACATAGAGAATAAATAAATAAATACCTACATACATTCAAAAAAATCTAGCACTCAAAATTGTAACGATTGGACCAAACCAAACAACTAAACGTGTTCAAAACCCTAACCTTGTCATTTTTTTCAGTGACTACCTGGATCATTTCTTGACTTAACATTTGTTCATCCTACAATTCTGCCTTACTGTTTTCTCTCTTTTTACCCAATATCTTTACCAAAATAACTAAGTCTTTGTCTCCTGGCTTAGTTTTAGGGAAGATCCGAAGTGCAGTGGGCAGCGCCCAGCTGCTGATGTCTCAGAAATTCCAACAGTTCCGGGAGCTGTGTGAAGAAAACTTGGTATGTTGACCTGCCGTTACCATGATTA
The DNA here is from genome assembly GCF_016835505.1 of Polypterus senegalus. Lineage (NCBI taxonomy): Eukaryota > Metazoa > Chordata > Cladistia > Polypteriformes > Polypteridae > Polypterus > Polypterus senegalus. The sequence continues at coordinate 75,859,061 of NC_053158.1, forward strand.
CGTAGGCTATCTGGGCAGATTAGCAACTGTGCCTCCTTTTGAAATGGAGATCGTCTCAGGCAGAGGGGAGGTGAGCTCAGATTAGCAAGCATGCAAGGCTTGTCTCTGCAGCTGTCTCATTCTGAGTGTGTTGGGAGTTTATGCCTGACGCCAAAGCCCGCAGACACAATGGAGAGCAGGCTGGTGACCTGCCAAAGCTTAAAGTTGTGCACAGGATTTCAGGCAGCGGCAGCGCCAGCTTTTTACCTGTTTAGAAATAATTCCATGTTGTTAGGTCTGGATAGACATCAAGTGTTGCTTTTAGAATCTATAATACATAGCAGACTGTTTCATTGCACCATCTTGCTAAAAGAGAAGCTCGTATAGTATTCTAAGGGGCTATAGTGAAGCAATGATGATCAAAAACTGCACAGTGAATAGTTATATTATGAACTGTCAGAAAGGAAATGGAGGCTTATATCATGTCCCCAACAGGTTAGTGTGCTGGAGTCAAATCGGTGATAATGCTTTGATCAGTCCTGGGTGTACTTTAAAAAGAGATGACTTAGAAATCCTGAAACCTCAAAAGTTATAGTTGCTCTCTTTTGGTGCTGAATGATGATGGCATTACTATAACTGTCAGTGCTGCTCATTAACTCTGAAAAACTTTATTTACATACCTTGCTTACAGTTAGCAGCAAGTTACATTTCACTGTTGACATCAGTCTAACACATTTAATATAAAAATTAACCATGCGCAAACCTTGTTTTCTTTGAACAGAACCCCATTTCTCACCCTCGGCCGACTTCTCAGGATTTAGCGGGATTCTGGGACATGCTGCAGTTGTCGATTGAGAATATCAGCATGAAATTTGACGAACTGCATCAGCTGAGAGCCAATAACTGGAAGCACTTGGCTCTTCCTGAAAAGAAGGTAAAGGACAGGTAGACACCTCTGACTACTTTCTGCCTAAAGCTGCCATCTTTGTCACTCCTTATGACCTCCTTATATACCACCCCTCTATTTCCTGAGCTTCTTTAATCAAGTTTTGTGGTGTCATGGAGAGCTGCAGCTTCAGTTGCAAGGCAGACACCAGTTAATCACAAGGCACAGTCTTGCACACACCACTGATTGTGTTGCCAGTTTACAGACACCAGTTAACTCCACATGAACGTCTTTGGGATGCAAAGGGGAAAAATGGACTACATGAAGAAAAACCCACACAGACACAGGAAAAACGTAAAAAACACTGCACTCATCTAAACATATTAAATGAGGTGATTATTAACAGAAAAACAGACTGTGACCAAGCCAAGGTCTAAACCAAGGGTCCTCAAACACGGTCCTGGAGGGCCGCAGTGGCTGCAGGTTTGTATTCCAACTAGTTTCCTAATTAGAAGGCAGTCCTTGCTGATAATGAAACTTGGTATTGAATTGTTGGGCTTGTTAATGCTTGCATTCATCTAAGAGCAATTTGAATTGCACTGTAGAGTTTCCTTCTGTGAGAACGTTATCCAAGTGTGTTGTGGACCAGAATAGATTAAATCTTAATGGTCCGTCCAATTCCCCTCTCATTCATTTCTAAACATTTTTGTCAAAGATACTTCATGGTACGCACGTGAGCTGCTGGTTTATTGGTCATCTGCATCCCATTATTAACTAATGTCTGATTAAGAAAACAGGCAACAATTATAAAACTTAAAATGCAGCTGCTAAAGTTTAAAATAGGCAGTTAAGGGTTCTGAATGGTAACAATCAAGAGAACTAAAATTAAACCCAAAAAACGTATTTCTTTAGTAAAAAATAAATGGGTTCTAATTAAGAAATTGGTTAAAGTGAAAACCTGCCGCCATAGCAGACCTCCAGAACAGTACTTGAGGACCTCAGATCTAGAAAAGTAACTAAAACTTGTATTTGATGAATGAAAGCACTAACAAGGCATAGAGTTAAACACCAACTATTATAAGCAAGGACTGAGTTCTAATTAGGACACTGGCTGGAATGAAAACCTGCAGCCACTGCGGCCCTCCAGGACCACTGGACTAAACCAAACTCTTAGGCAGCAGTGCTTACCACTGTACTAACAAGCCACCCATCATTTGCTTGATGACCACAATAGTTTTTTTTATTTGCCTTGGCGTATTAGAAATTATTATAATGTTTAAGCAAATGTATTTTAAAATGATCCATTTTGGAAATTGCTGTTTCTCTTAATGTCAAAAATGTGAGGTCAAAATTTAGACTTGGTGTCGAAGTGAGGAATGTTTAAGTAAGTGATGGGCATCTACAAAGCCCACCTGTGTGCTGACACAGTAGATTTTATTCCCAACGTACTGTAATGATTTCAAACTGTAAGTAAACACGAAGTTGAGTGTTAAACTAATGTCTGCCCTGATATGAGCATATTTGCTGTGCTTCATCCACTACCTCTGCAAGTATTTGGTACTTCTAGGTGGAAATCCTATAAGTTATAATGGCCAAGTATAAAGTGACAGGTCTTATATGTTATGAATTTTCATTTGGCACACAAGGAATTTATCTGCTCCATGTATAAAAGTATTCATATTACTTATTAATGTTTGATTGGTATTATTTCATTGATGATGGCAACATTTAGATTTTTTTTTTGCTGCAATCAGTGCCATATTGTGGTGACTTCTGCACAGCTCATGGTCATGTTGTTTATGTCTGTTGCTGTTCACATGACACATAAGTCACGTAACATTTGATTTTTCATTCTCCACCTGCTAAAGATGTACAGGTAACAATAGCCAATAGAACTGGAAAGACCTTCTTCTGTCAGATGATTTTTTCTAAAAGGTCTTGATAACTTCAGGGATCTCTCACTTTGAATGCCAATATGGTTGAAACCTACTCTTGTTTTCATGTTTTGGTTTTTTTTAGCGTCCAAAAGGACACCCTCATTTACAAAAAATGTAACACTGACAAACTGAAAACTTGAGTGAACAACCTCAGGTGGACTGAATGACTCAGCAAACCCACATATGTCGCTCGCTCGTTCGCTCCGTCTTATTAGTTAACTGCACAGCTTTCCTAGGAAGCCACAGGTCATCCATTTATTCAATTTGCCTTCCCTTTTTGTGACTTCTTCATTTATTGACAAGCTATGGCGCACTGTTGCTCTGAGGCCAGCAGAGAACACCTTACAGGTCCACTCACCATGAGAGAAAGAACTTTGACATGCATCAGTAGCATTAGTGTGTCCTTTCATTGGCTAATTAAAGAGGTCTTCTGCTCTTTGCTACTTTTAGTTGTCAAAGTTCAAAAGCATTCCTGTTGTATTAAATATTTAAGCATCATGAGTAGAGTGGAACATTTGTTATCCAGCCCAGGGATTGTCTTCATTTATTTATTTGTTTTTTTGAAGGCAACTTTGTAATTCAGTCACTGTTTAAAGAATTCCAGTTTCACAGATGAATGGTAGATCGCAGGGAATGGTTGGTGTCACAAAAACTCAGTTTATATTAGCCATGCTGAATAGGCAATGTGGTATAGTGCAGGGTCCTGGAAGACCATCGTGGCTGCAGGTTTTCATTCTAACTCTTTTTTTTTAATGAGTGCCCAGCTTGTGCTGCTAATCAACTTCTTGAGAATTCATTTTAATTGACTTGTTTTTTAAGATTTGTTCCCCTGAATTTCTTCACCGTTACTTTGAATTGCTTCATTTCTTTCCTTAAATGGCACCCAAACAGAAATGAAATGTGAAGTGAGGGAGTCAACAGAAGACCAGCTAAGTCAGGGCCTCAAACTCCAACCAACTTCACTTTAACCAGTTGCTTAATGAGGTGTCGATTCCTATCATTAATTAAACAAGTTCTTTGATTCCATGGCTTGTTGCTGCTCTCATTGTGTATTAGCAGACATTCTGAAGTTGTTGATTTTCTCTTTACTAAGAGCAGCACTGTTCAAATGTTTTGTGGACCTGAGCAGATCAACATTCCTGAGACCTTCACCTTTCTTTATTTTCAGATATTGTATGATGGACACCAGTTATTTTGGCTCATTTTATATCTCATTATTGTTTGGCTGCTAATTAAGGAAAAAGAAACAGTTAAGGCAGGTGTCCTCAATCATAGTCCTGGAGGACCACCGTGGCTGCAGGTTTTTGTTTTCTTAATTAGAAAGCAATTCTTGCCAATAATTTAATTTCATGGCTTGTTAATGCTTTAACTCTATGTCAGGTCATTTTCATATCTTATATTTTCTTCCCCTTTCTAAGGATATCATGCAAATGATTTGAAGGCTAAAATGGATGAGTGATTCTCAGTCCTTCATTTTTTTCACTTTACTTTCCTTCCAAGTATTTAATTAAACCCAATAGTGCAAGCTAAATACACACCGGCGTAAATGGTAACAAGCTAAATGGAGAAATGCTGGTCTCTTTTGTCATTTGCATGTTATTGCTAATTAGGAGCAATTAAAAAACAAGAATACAGCTGTTTAAGACTAAAATAAGCAATAAGGGTTCAAAATCTTAACGAGTCAGACAACCAAAGTGAAGCAGAAGTGTTACTTGAGCAATAAGTGCTTCTTATTAAGTAGTTGGGTCAGAGCAAAACCTGTAGCCACTGCGGCCCTCCAAGACCGTGATTTAAGGGGGTCTGAGTCTTTAAGAGCAGGTCAATTAAATAATTAGCAGCAAAAATAGGTCACTCATTAAGAAAACGGTTAGAATGAAAGCTGCAGCCAGGACCAGAGTTGGCGACCCCTGGTATAGGGGACGAAAAACTGTAGTCAGAATCAGAAGTATGAGATTTCATTTCCAACTTTCAACCTAATATGAAACACCTTGAGTATAACACTGAGAGCCAAGTTTGATACCTGGTTTGGTCACTTTCTGTATGAAATGTTAACATTCATGCTTTTTTCTCTAGGGACTCTGGTTTACTCCAACATCCTAAAGTTCATTTAAGCTGATTTGGTGTGCAGCGTGAGAATCACTACCCCAACCTTGGCTGTCTTTTAGTTTTCTCTTTTTGCCGCTAGCATAGTTCTGTGCATCTCTATACAGAAAAAACGCTTTAAAATAACTGAGAGATGGTTAAATAATACAATACAGCATAAAGTGAAAAACTGTATAATATTGTAGGTGGAGCATTGCTCTTTCTTATGCTTCTTCTGATTACAATATGTGTCCAAATAGCCTTCTTTGCTATCAACTACATTGTTATCTTTAGCATGAAGTTTTAGTCATTAAAATACTGCCCTGTTTTGCTGTCTGGAAACATTTTCATGATAATAAATATTGTGCCACAACCCCGGGAAATGGTTGTGTTCCACTAAAAATAGGCCCCACAATTTACTCCAGAGTGCTACAGAGTACCAAGGCCTACCACAATTGAGCGACCACAGAATGAAAAGCAAGTTCACGTTCTGCTAGGGCATGTGCAATTTGCACTGGTAGTGGTTGCTTTACAATGCATACACTGGTAATAAATAGAAGCGCATGCCTCAATGATGAAAAAAAATCCTTAATTGAGCGCAGCCATTAAATGAAAGGAAAAGGAACATTTTGGAAATGAAGTGATAAAATATTTGCCCTCAGTTATATTTTCCCCATTACTGCACAGTTACTTCAGTCAGATCTTTTCATGGGCTGTTGCAGAATCAAAAGGGGTGACTCTGTAAAAAGAAGACACCAAACTTTGGGCTTTTTTTCTATTAGTTTGGCTTTTGGGGTAAATTTCATGACATGAAAAACTTACTGCCTTTGTCACAATTCCAATGGATAATAAGGGGTAGCTGTTTGAACACTTTGATTTAGGCCAAACTAGGTTTGGCTCTTGCCATCCGAAACACAAGCTCTAGTGGTATAATCTCCTAAAATGTTTGAAAACCACCCGAGAACAATTTTGTCTGTAAGTCTAGAAAGATTTACCAAGCCAGGCTCTGAATCTCCACTGAAGAGTCAAAGCTGTAGACAGTTTGGGACAGTTGTTACCCAGGAGTGGCTGCCCTGCCAGTGTCTCTCTATGCTAAATGTCCGGTTGCTGCTGAACGTGGTGTAACTACCTATTGAGTACAAGTACCTTTACATACAGAGTATTGGTTAATGCATAACATTCTTTAATAAATAATTAAATATGTGCCAAAGTCAGTGTTGGTTATTCAGTTAGTTTCCTTTTATAAATTATGACATCTTCAATTATTGAAATGAAATCATGCAGGAAGTTAGACAGGGAAAGCTATAGATAGATAGATAGATAGATAGATAGATAGATAGATAGATAGATAGATAGATAGATAGATAGATATAGATAGATAGATAGATAGATAGATAGATAGATAGATAGATAGATAGATAGATAGATAGATACTTTATTAATCCCCAAGGGGAAAGAAGAGTCGCATAGTGTGGGGGAGGAATGATCTCCTCAGTCTGTCAGTGGAGGAGGACAGTGACAGCAGTCTCTCACTGAAGCTGCTCCTCTGTCTGGAGATGATCCTGTTTAATGGATGCAGTGGATTCTCCATTATTGACAAGAGCCTGCTCAGTGCTAATTGCTCTGCCACGGATGTCAAACTGTCCAGCTCCGTGCCCACAATAGAGCCTGCCTTCCTCACCAGTTTGTCCAGGCGTGAGGCATCCTTCTTCTTTATGCTGCTTCGCCAGCACACCACTGCGTAGAAGAGAGCGCTCGCCACAACCGCGTGATAGAACATCTGCAGCATCTTATTGCAGATGTTGAAGAACGCCAGCCTTCTAAGGAAGTATAGTCGGCTCTGTCCTCTCTTGCACAGAGCGTCAGTATTGGCAGTCCAGTCCAATTTATCATCCAGCTGCACTCCCAGGTATTTATAGGTCTGCACCCTCTGCACACAGTCACCTCTGATGATCACAGGGTTCATGAGGGGCCTGGGCCTCCTAAAATCCACCATCAGCTCCTTGGTTTTGCTGGAGTTAAGGTGTAAGTGGTTTGAGTCGCACTGTTTAACAGTCCTTGATTAGGTTCCTATACTCCTCCTCCTGCCCACTCCTGATGCAGCCCATGATAGCAGCGTCGTCAGCGAGACTCTGAGTTGTACTCGAAGTCCGATGTATATAGGCTGAACAGGACCGGAGAAAGTACAGTCCCCTGTGGCGCTCCTGCGTTGCTGACCACAATGTCAGACCTGCATTTCCCGAGACGCACATACTGAGGTCTGTCTGTAAGATAGTCCACAATCCATGCCACCAGGTGTGAGTCTACTCCCATCTCAGTCAGCTTGTCCCTAAGGAGCAGAGGTTGGATTGTGTTGAAGGCGCTAGAGAAGTCCAGTAACATAATTCTTACAGCACCACTGCCTCTGTCCAAGTGGGAGAGGGATCGGTGTAGCATATAGATGATAGAATCCTCCACTCCCACCTTCTCCTGGTATGCGAACTGCAAAGGGTCGAGGGCATGACGGACCTGTGGCCTCAGGTGGTGAAGCAGCAGCCGCTCCATGGTCTTGATCACATGTGACATCAGAGCGACAGGCTGGAAGTCATTCAGCTCACTAGGACGTGATACCGTGATGTCAATATAGCTGCATTTGCTAATAATTTTCAACTATGCCATGAAGTTAACGTTTGTTCATTTCAATTGATTGGCGTTATACTTTACAGTACAATTAAAAACAAGTATTTGTTGCTGGCCTCAGTAGTGCAGAAGCTACATCAGAGAGATACCTTCATCCATTTCTTTGGGATTTAGTTCTCCAATGAGGCTTACAGAATAACCAAGTCTTGAACAGTGACAACAAAATGTAATACACTAGGGCATTAAAAATAAGGAGCAAGACACAACCATAATCACAAATTGTAAACATTAGGTTATTCGTCTTGACAAAGTATAGTAAACTAAATAAATTCCCCAGGGGTAAAATTATTGGCCTTAAACTAAAATTTCACTAATAAAATCCACTGTACTGAGTACTGCATGGGCTGTACCGGTTGTAATTCCCAAAAATCCATCCTAGGGACAGTTCCCTAAACAAAGTGAAGGTGCAGTCAAATTTAAGAATGAAAAATAGCCAGTGATCATTCCCTGTACAAATGGGTAACGTGCACAATTTGGCAGAGGTTTAATCGTGTGGATTTGCTTATTGGATAAGCATATAGCCACTCATTTAGCCATATTGTGTATTTTATTCATACCTTTTTATTTACTGACTGTTTATTTCAATAGAGGGCAAATATAATGTAACTTAACATTGGGAAACTCAATTATTCTAATTAAGGGCTATTACAGGACATGACGCAGGAAACAGCCTGGACAGGGTGCTGGTCCATAACTGAGCACATGAACACCCGCTCTCGCTCGCACTCTTACCAATTTACTGTCGAGTTGTTAATCAACCTAACCTGAACACCTTTGGGAATGTGCAAACTCCGCGCAGACAACGCCCAGGTGCAGGATTCAAACACCGGATGTTGCAATGTGTGATAGACTGCCTGATTAATGGTCGTCTGCAGGGTGAGCTTTTCTTATATTAGAGGGTGCAGCTTTATTTGTGCCAGAGAAGAGGTATATTCTAGACTGCAGTGTCATTGAGGTGGGGTTTGCATGTCCTTCAGGGAGCTTCTTTTAACAGTCCAAACACAGTCAGTCAGTCATTTTCCAACCCGCTATATCCTAACACAGGGTCACAGGGGTCTGCTGGAGCCAATCCCAGCCAGCACAAGGCAGGAACAAACCCCAGGCAGGATGCCAGCCCACCACAGGGCACACACACACCCAGCACACACTAGGGACAATTTAGGGTCGCCAATGCACCTAACAGGTGGAGTGGTGGCTCTCAGCTAGGGATCTGGACTGGCAATTGGAAGGTTGGCGGTTCGAATCCCGTAAATGCCAAAAGAGACTCTGCTATGTTGGGCCCTTGAGCAAGACCCTTAACCTGCTGAGCGCATTGAGTAGTGAGAAAAGTGCTATATAAATGCAAAGAATTATTATTAATTATAATTATTACTTAGGCGGCACGGTGGCGCAGTGGTAGCGCTGCTGCCTCGCAGTTAGGAGACCCGGGTTCGCTTCCGGGTCCTCCCTGCGTGGAGTTTGCATGTTCTCCCGTGTTCGCGGGTTTCCTCCGGCGCCGGTTTCCTCCCACAATCCAAAGACATGCAGGTTAGGTGGATTGGTGATTCTAAATTGGCCCTAGAGTGTGCTTGGCGTGTGGGTGTGTTTGTGTGTGTCCTGCGGTGGGTTGGCACCCTGCCCAGGATTGGTTCCTGCCTTGTGCCCTGTGTTGGCTGGGATTGGCTCCAGCAGACCCCCGTGACCCTATTCGGATTCAGCGGGTTAGACAATGGATGGATGGATTATTACTTATTATTATTAATAACTTGCATGTCTTTGGACGGTGGGAGGAAACCCACGCAGACACGGGGAGAACATGCAAACTCCAAACCCAGGCCTCCTAACTACCACTGTGCCACCGTGCCGCCCCAGTCCAAACACATGTTATGCTAATTATGTGTATGTGCACCCAGCAAGACAATGGCGTGCCCAGCAGGTTTATAAAACTAGCATCCATGTAAACATAAGACTCAGTATAGGAAACTTCTACAGGATGAATGTCCAGTGTGCAGATTCACACTATGAGCAACTTTCTGTTGATGACAGAGAAAGTCCGACATCAGAGTTGTGGAGCAAAGGTTTATCCATTGATCTCCTTCTCTTGACTCTAATCAGTGCTCATTCAGAAGCCCCTTTTACATTTCTCACTACTTATAAATTCCAGGTTCAAGGGTATTTGTAAAAAAAAAAAATCCTTGCGTTTAGAATCCTAGGCAACCTGATCCAGATGTTTTCCAGCTGCAGACCTTGCATAATCCCATATCCATGCAAACCCAATTGTGAAACTTTCCAGGTAAAGCATACAAAAAGGTCCTGACTGTCTACCAGCCTGTGGTAGTCTGTGGCAACTTGCTACAGCAGTGTTCCATCTTTTATTCTCTATTCATACTGAATTGTTTTATAGGGTCATTATTGTCAAGTCTAGAGTACACTATCGACACACAATCTGAGGAATAATCAAACTTTTTTGTGTCTTTTCTGTTAAAAAAAATTTAAATAAAATAAAAGAGCATTTTTTACAGAACCACTTCAGCTAAAATATCCTTCTGTGGCCAAGCTCGGATTCGGGCTTCTGGTAGCCATTGTACCCGTGTAGCTTGTTTAATAAGTGCCTCATTGAGTTGCTTCTTAAATTGTGGCTGGCATCTGCTCCAGTCACCTGTCTGGCTATCTGACACCAGTCTGTACCCCTCCTGCCTAATGAAGTGGTTCTTATTTTCAGCCTTAAAAGCAATTTCTGTTGGTCCTCCAGTGTGTGTAACGTCATGTTTACACGGTGAAGTGGCCTTATACAGTATCTGTGCTACACAAGTATTCCAGATGAGCTTGTAACTTAAGTTTGTTCATCTTAAATTGTTTTGTACATTTTGTGTTTTTCTATGCCTGTTATTATATTCTCAATGGTTATAACTGATTCATATAATAGACGCCTCCTAGTTTTTAGCTGTCTAGAGGGTGCACATGCTATCGTGTCCTTGTGGATTTTTATCCTCAGGTTCGCCATTCTTTCTCCACACTGTAAAAACCCAAAGATGATCATGTTAGTTTAAGTGGCCCCATGCGTCGGCATGCTTGTGATGGACTTCTCTCTGTCCAGACTTGGCGTCTACCTTGTGTCTGATGTTGCTGTGGCCATTCATGACTAAGAATTGACTAATACAAGGTTTCATCAATACACCCATTTCATTAAATTCTATCCTGACAATCAAGCTTTTGAAAATAAAAACCGACGTTCCAAAAATGTAATGTCAATATGTCACACTTCCCAGCATTATTATCTGTGGTGGAAAAGGCGAGTTAGCAACCTGGTATGAGTCCTAGTGTAAAAGCATCCATGTTTAATTCATCTTGTGACAACAAGCAGCCAGCTGGTGGGAATGCCTAATCCGCTGTACATTCAAATTACTGACGCACTGCAACATTCAATTTTATACGTATTCTTCAATTGCAAACTTCCTTTCCAAGTGAGCTCCAGGAGTTTTTACCCTTTATGCTTGAGAGTCAATTGAGAGTGAAACATGTCTGAAGGTGTCTGGCTGCAGAGTGAAGGATTTGGAAAAAGGACTGAGATTTCAGTGGAAAGCTGTCTGCCTTTATTTAGTACATACCACCCTAAGATACTTTCTGTAGAAGGAGCTGTAACACTTTAGGTGTTCCAAAATGGCAACTATTACTTCATTTCTCTTCTTTTGGTGTTTACATCAGTAAAGTGGATATTCGTCTCTGCGCCTAAAGATGAGGTGAGCAGGATGCACAGTAATGTGAAAAAGTAAAAACGCCTGCTTTTTATTTCATTGATTTTTCAAATCAGGACATAACTAACAATCTTCTAGTCCTCACCAAGTCTTCAGGTGACAAACACCATGTTAGTCTCCTGCTGTTTATTCAACAAAAATGACTTGACATACAGAAGCTACTGTATGTTTGGGGTATGACTGACACAGAGACGCACAGCAACAAAAAAGGGACGTTGAGGCCTCAACCAGGTCCATCCATCCATTATCCAAGCTGCTATATCCCAACTACAGGGTCACAGGGGTCTGCTGGAGCCAATCCCAACCATCACAGGGCACAAGGCAGGAAACAAACCGTGGGCAGGGCACACACACACACACTAGGAACAATTTAGGATCGCCAATGCACCTAACCTAACCTGCATGTCTTTGGACTGTGGGAGGAAATCAGAGCACCCATGCAGACACGGGGAGAACCTACAAAATCCACGTTGGAAGGACCCGGGAAGCAAACCCAGATTTCCTAACTGCGAGGCGGCAGCGCTACCCACTGTGCCACTGTGCCGCTCACCAACCAGTTCACCATTTTTAATAATTTCATAAACCAAATCAAAATAGTGCCATGGGCATAACAGAAAACACTCTTTGGCTAACGGTTCTCTCAGTCAGAGAATAAGGTGTTGTCGGGAGCTCAGTCCTCGCCGATGCTTGAGTGAATTTTGACGCCATTCTTTGGGTTGTGTCCATTGTTTATGGCGGCACTGCTGAAACGGGCTTGTTGTGACTAGGAGGAGTGTAGAGAGCCCTAGGTAACCTCATCTGGCTTCGGATCTAAAAACAAGACTTTGTTAACCACATGCCCCGTCTTTTCCTGGGGTGGTAATGCTGAACTTGTTTGAGCTTAAAAGGTGGTCCCCAGGTGTACATGGTTGCCAAAGATCAGATTGATCTGTTTAGGTCTTCATGAAGACTAGAAAATTATGGGTGAAACAGTAGAAATGAAAGAGGGTGCAGTTACTTCTTCACCTAATTTTAGGTCTTTTTTAGTGTTACATCCATCAATTCACGGTCTGACCTGACTGATCTGATCCCGTCAACAGTGAGCACGAGGCAGGGGGACAACGTAAATGGGACTCCAGTCCATCACAGGGCACAATCAACCGTGCTGCCAGTTAACATAATACACGTCTTTAAGATTAAGGAGGAAAATTCAAACACCATAAGACAAATGCCAAGGGGACGAGTGCCTGCGCTGGGAATGGAATCCTGGACTTTGGAAATGTAAGGTAAAGGTGCCAAACTCTCCATCACCATGTGGCATTTTTAAAGTACGGGCATTAAAAGATATTTTTGGTAATGCAACAAAGGTGCATTGTTAATACCACTGTAAATCAATGAGAGTTTTCAGAGCATTTTAGGTCTTTTTGAAAGTCAGTTCCATGGAAGAAAATGACAAAGATCACAAAGCCACCAAACAGGTTTGAAGTGTGAACACATGGCTTGTTTTATAATGAGGGAGGGCACATGTGAAAAAGTGTCGACTTCCTCTTTAATCCGGTTGTGCTCTGACTGCTCAGTATGTCTTATGCTGTTTATTTCTAGCCCATTAATGTGAATTTACTGCAGATGTTTCTTTGTCGTTTTTATTAGTAACAGTTTTACAATAAGCATTACTACTTTTTGTCTCCCTTCAGGAGAGAAGAATGCCTCCACCAGTGCCAAAGAAGCCACCAAAAGGTTACCCACCCCTGGTGAGGGACCGGTCTCTGGAAAGCACCGAAAAGCAGCGGCAAGAGGCACGGAAAAGGCTGATGGCAGCCAAGAGGGCTGCCTCAGTGCGGCAGAACTCAGCTACAGAGAGTGCAGACAGCATTGAGATTTACATCCCAGAGGCGCAGACCAGACTCTGAGCCACCCAGAGCAGTACGTCAGTTAACATGCACACCGTCCCTTTCTCACATGCACATACATGCAGACACCAACACGCGTACAAGGATGAGATAGGGTGCTTTGTATTATAATCACTCCTCTAGGTCCTCATGTTAAAAATAAAGACCACAAAAAGAATACTGATAAAGATAACACAACAAAATAATATTGGTATTCCTTTGAAATTTTTATTTCCCACTCTTTCTCTGGTCATTAGTACAATTAGGTTAACTTCCACAATGTGATGTAGCTGTTGACCGCCCTACCTCCATCCAAAAATGTGTCTTGTGATCCTGTTTCCTAAATTTACTCATTTAGCCATCGTAGCTTTGCCACATAAATAACGCATCACCGCTGCCATGTATACTGTAAAGCAGATTTGCTTATTCTGTAAAAAAATCTCCATATACCCTGAAAAAAAAAAAAACACTCTTTGTACAGTAGGTGCACCATTTACTTGTCCTGAAACGGTTTAATCTTTCACACTCGTAATAACAGTTGTAAAGTCCGATTGTTGCTTAGTGTACAGCAGCAGGAGCAGGGAGAACTTTTAACGGATAAACTCTCAGGCACACATTCTTCTGAATTGTGGTCACACCGAGCCTCCTGAATTAGTAGCAAGTGAAAGTGTCACACACGCACACACACACAGTATTGGTGTTACCTGTGAAGGGGTCCGACATTCCCTTACAGGACAGGGTAGAAGCTGGAGCGCTCCACTTGACAAAGGTGCACATGTTGTCTCATAATAATGCATCATATGCAATTCATGATGATTTAGTTAATTGCTTTCACTTAATTTGCACGATTTTTGGTTTGTTGTTTGAAACACCACTACACAGTAAAAGTCAGAGATGATGAGTGTAATTGAAAAGCTCCCTATAAATTCAACAATAGGATAACGTGTCAATAGGTACGTGCGCTCTTCTAAATGCTGATCACCTTCAGTTAAACAGAAGAGTGGTTTCCAGCTTGTCTTTTGCGAAACATGTAGAAAATGAACAATACAAAGTGCATATATGGAAACTACCCTATTTCTAAGTTAGCCAGGATTAGTGAAATGTGTGTAATTTACTGCTCGTCTGTACGGAATTCCCTGAAAGTTGCCAAAAATTCAATGTAAAACAAGGCCTTTCCAGTAGCTTGAGCAGGTAATCAGGTGGATTTGTTAAATGACTTGCTTCTTTCAATGGCTGCTGGGAGGCAACGTCCTGTTAAATGAGGGTGAGCTGGGCCAAATGCAGCAAAATCATGGTATCCCTCCTAAAAGAAGTGAAAGTATATGCCTATGTGTGTGTGTGTGCGTGTTGGTGTGTGTTGAAGTGTGCATTTGAGTGCGTGTGAGCGTAAGGATAGGTCTTTCAAGTGCTTCCTGATTTTTTGCATTGTTACTGACTTTGTTTTGTATGTAATTAAGTAGCCACACGGACATACTGTGTTAAAAGAAATAGAGGTCCCAAGTTTATTTATTTTGTAATATTATATTTTATGTATTTGTGATCCTTAAAAAGAAATGGTGGGCATGCTGACACCCCAAGGAATTAGACCTAGAGATATATTTTTGAATTTTTTCTACTGATTTATCTCAGCAAAATGTACCATATTCTGCCATTCCATTTTACACCATTCTGTCAGTTATGGCGTTTAGATTCATTTTCTGTTGTCATCCTATACTCAGTTTTTTTTCTTCAGTACTATAAAACCAAAAGAAAGCGTACACCTGAGAGGAGACCATTCAGTCCGTCCGGCCTGTTTGCTTTGCTAGCGGCTGTGCTGTCCCAGGATGTCTTCGTTTATGACGGCAGGGTATCCGTTTCAACACCATGACTGGAATGTTTATTCTGGACTTCCATTGCTTTTTGTATAAAGAGGTGCTTCCTGCTTATGGTCTGTACTTCTCATTATGCTTTGGTGTGATGTCAAAATTAAGATTACATTTCTTTTACTGTCACTTCTTTGCCAAAAAGAAAGAAAAGAGTAACTTTCATGTAAGTGTTATGATTCCATCTATGCTATGTTTTATTGTAAAATCAGTGGATCTGATTTTGTAAACAAATGCAAGGTGCAGAAAAGGCAGTGTCTATAGTGATACGATGCCAGGACAGGTAAAAACCTGATATTCTGACATCTTAAAACCACAAAACATTTTTTATTTTTTCAAAACTCAGGTTTCTACCACTCTCCACACATCTACAGCAGTAGCCATTTTAGTATTGATTGCTTGTAAATACTGTCATAGCATGCCACATTTCCACACAACATTTAATCAGCTCCTTCTAACCCTACTTTTACAAACAAAAATCCCCTGCTTTCAGCTCATTCAAGTTTCTCACTCCTAATCCACCCTTTCTGCTTTCTTATGTTATAACAGAGTTTTTAATCGCTGAGTAAGTTAAGTGAATTAAAACAGTAATTAATGATTGGTGCAGATGGTGCTGCTTGTAATGTTGATGCCCTAACCCTAATTCAGACCAAGTCCAATCACATCAATATGGAAAAGAAGAATGGGATACGGTGTTCTAAAACCGTACTAGACACAGCACAAGTTAGCAAGCAAGATCAGCAGTTTCCTAGCAGGACTGACTTCTGTTCATCAACTGGACAAATGACTTATGTTCAGCGCTGTGTCAGCCTAGCCCCTAATATTTTTTAACCTCTTGTGGATAACCCCTGATTAGCAGGGAACTGTCAAGAAGTAGATACGTCTCAGCCGAGCTGACAGTACTAATAATGCATGGAGTTGAAAGTTTAATAAGTCAGTAAATCAATGAAGAAAGGAGAAAGCGAAGACAAAGTCAAAGAACAGGATCAACCAGGGAATAAACTGGTATGCAAATACACTTAGTAAATATTCTTAGAGATCAAAGATGCAACAAAAAAGCAAAGGTAGGAAAAAATACAGTAAGCTAAATTTAGAAGATATTGCTGAGTATCTGAGCAAAGATTGGATGTAAAGAGCTGATTTGTTAGGGCAAAATGGTCTTTGGTGGCTACAAGTAATTGCAGTTGACAGGCAACTACAAGTAGTAGGCTGGTAATATAGTCGATACTGTGAGAAAGTCATGTAAGTATAGTAGTCAGTGCCATGTTATGCAGATTGACGTCAGTCTGTGTTTAATTCTCAAAAGTCTTGCTTATTTCAAAGGTATTTTAACAAAGTCCTCCTTACAAATATTTTAATAGCAAAATTATATGGCGAGTGAAAGCTCAGTTTCAGTGAGAAAAGACAGACAAAGTGGATTTGAAGTACCAGTCTTGAGAAACATGTTGAATTACACAACAACCTATTCTTTCTAAAGATTTTCATTACAACTCATCGATTTTACTTGTTTTTGACGTCTTTTGCTCGTTTTATTTTAAATTAGAATAGCTCTGTTTTATTGGTTGTTTTCTTAAGAAACCTAAAAAAGTTAAGTGTATTAGAGGATTGTTTGCAGACTGAATTTTGCCTCTTACACCCACTTGCTAAAACTTGTCTCACGCTAATTCTTTTAAAAGTAGAAAATTTTGATGTTCTGGCATCAGTGCAATGAAGCATGTGCCTGGCCAAGGGGCGATTTGTTCAAAGTCATTCACACCTAAGCCTGATTTTGCAAACGACCAGTTTTAAAATGCAAATTTTGAGAAATATCTTAATAATAGTAAATTACAGGATGAATACACTACTATGGAAAAAAGCCACAGCTGTGACACACAATATATCGCTCTGGATTCACTTGAAGTTTGCAGACTAAAAACAGACTAAAAACACAAAAATGTTAAAGGGTTGTAATGAAAATGTATAATCAGGCTTGATGCAGTTTTTTAAGATTTTGAATAATTTGTCCAAATTACATACACTTGTTGGTTAGATAGATAGATAGATAGATAGATAGATAGATAGATAGATTCTTTATTAATCCCAGGGGGTTATTCACTAGATCAGTGTTTTAACTGCTTTAACTTATTTAAAGGGTTATCTAGTGTGGTGTTTCCCAAACTCGGTCCTGCAGGGGGCGCACTGTGGCTGCAGGTTTTTGTTCCAACCAGATTCCTAATCAGTGACAACACCTGATAGCACTGATCTCATTTAATTAGTTGGCATTTTTTTTCTCTTCTATATTCAGAAAAGCACAGCAGCATGATTTTTACATTTATAAGACATTTAGAAATATTTCTGCTTTTGCTATAAATTTAAATGCTTAACTCTCTTTTGTTGATTTCATTCTATTTTGCCCTTTCTTTGTGCAGTTTTTCCCCTTCATTGTATCTTATTAATGACAATTAAAAACGAGCAGATCAGACACCCAGGCAAACAACAATAAATAATCAAAGGCTGCAACTACTTTAGCATCAGACCCACTAATTAGTAAATAACGGATTAATTAAACAATTAGAACACCTGGAAAAGTAGAATGAGAATCAAGATGAAAATATTGTTAAAAAGAAAAAAATACATTATTCCTATATAACTGCTTGGTACATTTTAATATATTTTGTATTGTTTTATTTTACCAAACTTAGTTTTCTAATTTCCCAAAACACAGAACTTGGGAAATAACATATCACTTAATTATCCCAGGAATCCAATTAAAAACAAAAGCTGGTTGGAACAAAAACCTGCAGCCACAAAGGGTCCCCGGGATTGAGGTTGGGAAACACTGCACTAAATAACCCTTTAAATAACATAAGTTAAAGTAGTATTAGTTATTAAAAGTACTTTGAATTAGGCCATAAATATGTATCTGAATTAATTCTTTTAACAAGTTTATAAATAAGTGATGATGCAGCATAGTCACTTGGCGGGTAATCTCCAGGGAACTTGGTTTGATTCTCAGCCTAGCCACTACATGCTATCTGCATATTCTCCTCATCCATGTATGGACTTCCTTCCACATTCCAAAGACATCCATGTTTATTTAACTAATGTTCCATTGATATGTGAGCCAATCAGAAGCATTCAATAAGGCACAAAAAGGCGAGCTTCAAAAGGGCCACCTCAATTGAGCGCAGCGAATAAAGGCGTTCGTAGATAATTTAGTTCAAATGGCTAATCTAATAATCTAATAAATTTTCTGTAATAATTTTGTTGCGTTTGCCTTTATTCTCTGCGCCCAATGGAGGTGGCCCTTTTGAAGCTCGCCTTTATTTACGCGCCCTTATTGAAGGATACCGAGCCAATCTAAGATGACCTGCTATGGTCAGACTATTTATTTCATGTGACAAAACCTCACAAAGTTAAAACAATCCAAAGTTCAATAAAGCCCCACTATTAGATCGGGCCGTAAGGCTGCTCATTCCTCTGTCAACATGACAAACCTGAGAAGACTAAGTTCCATGCAGAAGCTTTGTTTGGATAATATTTTTCTTTGGATTGACAGTTGCATACTTAACAAAAACTAACTTGTCCTCTTAAATAAAAATGCTTTCTGTTAGTTACACTATACAAGTTAGCTATATAGACTCTGCTTCAAGTGGGCTGATAATTTCACAACCTGTGAAAGACTTCAAATGCTTTACACTTCACAATTTGTAAAAGATTTTTGGTAAAAACATCTAACTTAATGCTAACTGAAAGTTATCAGATCAACAATATGAAATATACTTTTAAAATACTTTTTATATAAATATATAAATATATAGACCTGGCATTTCATCAGATGAACATACCTAAACGATGGCTGCACAGCCAAAATGTGTCGATACCCTTCTTTTCTTTTTGTAATGTGAGAGTAACCGTTACTTTTTCTGATGTGTGCTGACACAGCCCTTCACTAACTCATTACAGTACATACATACGTACATTTATACACTACAGTATATACACTACCGGTCAAAAGTTTTAGAACACCTCAGTTTTTATGGAAATGCACGCAGTTTAATGTCGTAATGTTTCATGAAATCAAAGCATAGAATACATAAATAGAAATAAGTCAACGAATCATTAGTGTACAAAGTTTTATTCACAGTTTTGATTCATCAGAGTGGCCACTTTTTTCTGATATAATATCCAAACTGTGGTAACCCTTTAGATTCAGAATGCCAGTCACTCTGTGCAAGTCTCCAACTCTGCCTCCAGCAAAAGAACCTCAGACTGACACACTTCCTCCTCCATGTTTGACGGCTGGTGTCATGCACTGAGGAACCATCCTTTCACCAACTCGACGGCATGCAAATACCCAGTGTGATGAACCGAAGATTTCAAATTTTGATTCAATAGTCCATAAGACTGCAGTAGTCCACAGCTGGTATTTCAAGACGCCATTTTGTCCTTTAAGGAATGGCTTTCTCACTGCCACTCACCCTGTCAATCCTGCAGCACGCAGTCTCCTCTTCACAGTAGAAACCGAGACTTGCTTTTTTCAACCATCGTTAAGCTGTTGTGCTTTGAGGAGCCCATCATGCAAGCTGGTGACCCTCAGAAACTTGTCTTCTGATTGGGTTGTGTCTTTGGGCCTGCCAGATCTCTTCCTATCAGAATTTCTGCCAGTTTCCAATTGCCTCTGTGTTGTGTCGGACACCACTGCACTCACTGGCAGTTTGATTTTTTTGCAGTTTCTCTAAATGAAACTCCTACTCTTCTTAGGGTAATAATGCTCTGTCTCATTTCATTTGTTAATTGCCATTTTCTTGCCGCCCTTATCACTGGAGTATTGTCCAAGTAGGACTTCAGAGGGTGTAGTAACACAGTCTGCTCCAACTCTGCTTTAAGGGTTTTAAGTAATCAACAGAAGTTGGGACACCTGTGCAAATTGTTTGCTTTCATTGCTGCAGAACATCAGTAGGCTGTAAGCTATTAGTTGTTCCCTGAAGAAGGCCCTTTTGTTATATTCTTAAATTTTCTTTTATATAGTTTTTGCTAACCTTACGTTTTTTAGCACAAGGCAGCAACATAGCAAAATGTGAACGAGGTGAATCAACTGTATATATTAAAACACATTTTGTGGCTTATTCATTGCTGCAAGCTAACACCGTCCAAGGGAATGCCTTTCACGCCACTTGAATGATGCAACATTAGGCAACGTGAGAGTGGATGATTACCACCACATATTGGGATATGAAAGTGGCAAGGGGGTGTATTTAAAAGAGACTGGTGGGACTCATCAACCCGATCAGATAAGGTAAAGTCATATACTAAATGAGCAAACACAAAAACTGAAGGAAAAGGTGAAGTCATAGTGATGAGTCAGTAAAACATTGTAGCACATCCTAGACGTAAATATAAGCAAATGAGTAAAATAAAAACTGAAATTCACTAATGGATCCATTAAAGCTCATTTAATGTCAATGTAAGGACTGAATTTCCTCAGCCGATCAGTGAGTAAACACCACTGGCAAGTGAAAGACGGGGCTATGAGTGTGATCACACACTGAGAGTAACAGGTGCATAAACATATTTTTAAATCTTCACTAAGAGGACGCTTCATTAGAAGTATTAATCGAAACGTTTTCAAGACATGGAGGCAACAAGGTTTCAAAAGTACTGAATATAGATTTTGTTGCATTCAATCAACTCCAGTGATTAATGTTCAATCATAATTGTTGTAAATTAGCTCGTTTTGGTTCTTTACACCAATTCGCTCATCCCACATAATCTTACTGGCTTAAGATCTGAAGACTGGGGTGAACACTTCACTTAGATTTTTGAAAACAGGTAGGATGGGTCCTTCCATTTATTGGCTTTTTGTCATATCCTCATCCTTCTTCTAGAAGAGAGCATAGGATTATCGAATATGGCGATGTAGTTCCAGTCCTCCAGTGTTAGTGTTCTCTAGTTAAGGTGACCAGATTTTTTTGGGCCAATCCGGGGACATGGGGGGTGGGGGGTGGCTAGAGGAGCGTAGAATCTACAGATCACGAGTAGGGACTCTAAACACTACAGAGTACAAAGCGAAAGCTTATCACATGATTTCTCGCCAAAGTTGCAGGATGTGGTAAAGCATGATCTTTGTCAAAACACCGTGCACGCGCGCCAAGTTCAAATTATCGTGGTGGTGAGATACATTGAAAAAAGTGAACCAGCTGAAACTGGGGACGAAATCTTAAACCGGGGACAAAATGGGGACATGTTTCTGAGTGGGAACAGTTGTCTGAAAAAGGGGACTGGCCCCAGAAAACAGGGACGGATGGTCACCTTACTCTAGTTCACTTATCATTTTCACTAACAGGCCTTTGGTTGAGTGGTCCTTGGTAAACTGTGCAGACAAACTTACAGTTAATCAAGTTGGGTCAGCCTGCTTTAGCACGTTTTGTGAATGGTTTACCTCTTGCCTAGATGTTTTGTGGGTGATGGCTCATGTTCACCTATACCAGCTATACTGGAGTGTGTGAAACGAGAGCAGGGCTACAGTTCCTATTACAGTCTATGTTCAACGCCATTTTAGTCTTTCCAGCTCTTCTTCTGAATCGGTTGATGCCCGTCTTCCTTCTTTAAATGGATTTACCTGCACACATGATGCTGCCTCTGTCTTAGAAGGAGGACAGATGTAGCTAAAAATGTCCAAGCAGTCCTATGTTTGAGTCACTAGTGACAATAGTAACAAAATATGTACTCACTTACAGGCGAGCACATGACATCTACATCACAAAAAGCAGTGGCTCAGTGTGTGTGCACCATAGTTTTACACTTTGAGGTGACCTCACTTGGATTGTTTTGTGAGTGTGCGTCTCATTTTTTAGCAATGAATCTAGTGAATGCACAAACCAAAAGGAAGACAGCATTTTCACCATATTTCTTGTCACGGCATTAATATAAAATACGGTAAATTTTATAATAAAAAAAATCAATTAGAGGAACACATAAAAGTCTGGATAGCAGCTAATATAGTAATGCGTGAAGTATGAGTTTAAAAAGGCGTTTCTTCCATTGTGTCGTTACTTTGAGTTGACTGACAACTGTTTCTCTCGTAGCACTTTGGATAATGATAAAAAGTAGCTTAACTCGTTTTTATTTATCACAGCATTAAGAACAACAGATTTAAAAACTGGAAATGATGTCCTTAAACGTGCAGAGTGACAGTAGGAAGTGATGAGGGCATACGTGAAAGATGGTTGACAAGACTCAACTCATTCACTGGCCTGAGAAAATGCACACCCGTTCTGTGGGACAGCAGCATTGGATGCGTTTGTTAGTCCCCCGCTGGCTTCCCCTCCATCTCTGATATCCATTGCATGTTTCATGTCGGTCTCCATGCTAAATAATAATAAATTATTAACATTATTAAGTGCATGTTCAATGCATTTTCTAAGACCCTCAACCAAGGAATCAAGACGTATTTGATCGTTTCTGTGTTGTAGTTTTACTTGCAAACATTAACCACGATACCAGGTCATCGAGCAAATGTGTAATGCGACCTTTATGTAGCAGTGCATTGAAGTGTGCAGACCTTCCATGGCAGAAAACATCCCGAGCTGAGACCTTTCGCCACATACGGCAGCATCCACAATACGAAGAAACACTGACCTGAAATGAATGTCTTTGGAGTGTGGACAAAAAGAGCTGCACAAATAATGTAATAAAACGATACTTTAAAGGTTTACAGACTATTTTAAAATTATTTTTCACTCCACCCTTAACCCTTTCTCCAAACCCACTATATTACTTTGTGGCCTGCAAGATGGCAGATGTCATTTCAGAGGAAAGTGGTCCACTGCGTATTTGCTTAGGTGTTTCTTTATGGCGGTCACAGATTTTTACTTCCTGCTTGTCATGAATGTTTTAAGATGGTTAAGTAACTGCACTCAATTACGCAGTTCAATTCTAATGTTATTTAGAAATATAAAATGAAAGATTCCAAGGGGACTGACTCTTCAAGATGGCCGCTGCTATGGCTTTTAAAATGTCAAGCTGAGCCAGTGCAGTAGTGGCTTTTGGCGCCCAGGATTACGGACAGTATGCCGCTAGTTTGTGTTCTAGTTGTGCACAGAACGGTGCGTTAAATTAGCCCGACTGCTCACAATTTCCTTATTTCAGACGTGTTCTGGCTGTTGCAGGCTGCGTGCATGGTGTCTACCTCGGCCAGCAGTAACCAGATGTGCTCCTCTCTTTTTTGCAAATCTCCCCCCCGTGCCTGTTCCGGCCCACCCACCTACAGAGCCAGCTGAGAGGAAATTAAGGATAAAGTGACACAGAGAAGAGGCACATGCAGTGATCTAGCAGTGTTACCCACCATCATGTCGCCACCAGACATTGTATGTTCATTTCATATTTGAGAGTTACCACAACTTGAAAGTGAACGCAGTTACGTTTGCTCCTCCGTCATCTTTTAACGCCCACTTCAGATGGTCACTGAGAACATCATTATCCATCGCTTTTCAGGACACACTTTATCGGTTTGACGCTGAAGTTGCACTGGGATGTACTGACAGGGTTCACTCGGAGTTTACCTTTTGGTTTTTTTATTCTTTTCTTTTATCTCGAATGCTGTATTTACTACGGAAGGCGCTAACACTCCATAGTCATTGGGCCTGTGATGTGCTGTCATATATTAATGGCAACAAACAAACCTGGCTCTCCTACACGTATTCACTTGAAAAACAAAGCAAGTGAGGAAAGAATTGCGGGGCAATTCATATTAGACAACTTTTTTAAGTCAAATATATTACACATTTTTTTAGCAAACTTTAGTTAATATTGTGCAATACTGGTTCAAGTTATTGAAGTGTATTAATTCTTAACCGGCACCTGGTCGACTAGTGGCTTGTAGGTATTATAAAGACATCCTTATGTTCATGTGTTGTTTGTGTTGCTCACGACATGTCCTTCAGTTCGGCGTCTGTCTCCTTTAGCGTATTTTGTTTTTTTCAGCCTGCCAGCTTGTCCTTTGATCAAACCAAAATTTCAAGGTTTCTTAATGCCGAACTGAAGGAACTTTATTTGGTTGTGGTAGTTTGTTCCATTCGCGAGATAGCTTTGTTACAGACAGACGGACACACAAAGTGAATACGTTTGCCATTTTTGAAAGCGTGAACAAATGTATATCTGCATTAAGCAATATTTCCGATGTTGTGACTGAAGTCACTGAGAAGCCGCTAAAGAGGTAATTGCGAAGTGCATCATCCCTCCAGCCTAAGGACGCGGTGTGCGAAGGCCAAGTCAGCATCCTTTTGACAAATGGACTTCATTCACCCAAGCGCTGCAGTATTTGAGGTGTCAGCTGCTCCGTCTTACTTGCTGGATGTGCTCTACTAAATTTGTACTTTTGTAATGTGACCTTATTAACAGAAACTACTGGGCTTGCCAGTCTACCACATCCAATGTTACCACCGCGCTCTTCTTTTCTGTAGAAAGCTACTTTGAAAATTGCATTTTGTTTCCCACGATGGACTGGATTCAGTGAACATGCGCTAACAAAACACAATCAGCTCTCTCTGTATAGAGCAAGGCTAAAAAATAGTCAGCCAGAAATCTTTTGTAAAGAAACTGTTTCAAAAAATATTCGAGGGTTGCAATAGTTTATTGCTCATTACTCCTCAGCACAGTTTGTGAAGAACTTTTAATTTAAAGATTTTTAAAATGCATTTTAATTTATATGCACTTTTTTAAAACTTCATTTAAATATACTGTTTGAATGTAATGTGTTAACATATCAGTATGCCCAGATTATTATTATTATTATTATGATTTTCTTTTTTTTTTCGTCTGGTTTGTAAGGTGTGACAGATTTGAAGGGTGTTGCCAAAATGAAGATTTTGTTTAAATGGATTTTCAAAGCAATCAGGTGCGGCTTGTGTATGGGCAGATTACAAAAAAGGAATATTTGTAAATAAATAAATGTTTCCCAGTGTAAAAAATAAAAAAAAAACTAACAATTATACATTTTGTATTATTATTATTATTGTTATTGCATGTGTATGAAAATTGTATAGCATTAAAGACATTCTTTAATGCAAATTGCTGTAAAGGAGTTTTATTTCTGGGTAAAATAACTTCCAACCCTCTCTGTATATTTTCCTCTTTGAATCATCGCAGATTTAATTTGCCTTTTTTGACATTCAGCAACAAAACACACTCTTTATTGTCAAAGTGTAAACAGATCTTTGCAAAAGTGATGTAAATGAATTTGAAATATAAAATAGCAAGTACAGTGGGATGCAAAAGTTTGGGCAACCTTGTTAATAGTCATTATTTTCCTGTATAAATCGTTGGTTGTTACGATAAAAAATGTCAGTTAAATATATCATATAGAAGACACACACAGTGATATTTGAGAAGTGAAATGAAGTTTATTGGATTTACAGAAAGTGTGCAATAATTGTTCAAACAAAATCAGGCAGGTGCATAAATTTGGGCACCGTTGTCATTTTATTGATTCCCAAACTTTTAGAACTAATTATTGGAACTCAAATTGGCTTGGTAAGCTCAGTGACCCCTGACCTACATACACAGGTGAATCCTATAATGAGAAAGAGTATTTAAGGGGGTCAATTGTAAGTTTCCCTCCTTCTTTAATTTTCTCTGAAGAGTAGCAACATGGGGGTCACAAAACAACTCTCAAATGACCTGAAGACAAAGATTGTTCACCATCATGGTTTAAGGGAAGGATACAGAAAGCTGTCCCAGAGATTTAAGCTGTCTGTTTCCACAGTTAGGAACATATTGAGGAAATGAAAGACCACAGGCTCAGTTCAAGTTAAGGCTCAAGTGGCAGACCAAGAAAGATTTCGGATAGACAGAAGCGACGAATGGTGAGAACAGTCAGAGTCAACCCACAGACCAGCACCAAAGACCTACAACATCATCTTGCAGCAGATGGAGTCACTGTGCATCGTTCAACCATTCGCGACTTTACACAAGGAGATGCTGTATGCGAGAGTGATGCAGAGGAAGCCTTTTCTCCGCCCACAGCACAAACAGAGCCGCTTGAGGTATGCTCAAGCACATTTGGACAAGCCAGCTTCATTTTGGAATAAGGTGCTGTGGACTGATGAAACTAAAATTGAGTTATTTGGGCATAACAAGGGCGTTATGCATGGAGGAAAAAGAACACAGCATTCCAAGAAAAACACCTGCTACCTACAGTAAAATATGGTGGTGGTTCCATCATGCTGTGGGGCTGTGTCGCCAGTGCAGGGACTGGGAATCTTGTCAAAGTTGAGGGACGCATGGATTCCACTCTGTATCAGCAGATTCTGGAGACCAATGTCCAGGAATCAGTGACAAAGCTGAAGCTGTGCCGGGGCTGGATCTTTCAACAAGACAACGACCCGAAGCACTGCTCAAAATCCACTAAGGCATTCATGCAGAGGAACAAGTACAACGTTTTGGAATGGCCATCTCAGTCCCCAGACCTGAATGTAATTGAAAATCTGTGGTGTGAGTTAAAGAGAGCTGTCCATGCTTGGAAGCCATCAAACCTGAATGAACTAGAGATGTTTTGTAAAGAGGAATGGTCCAAAATACCTTCAACCACAATCCAGACTCTCATTGGAACCTACAGGAAGCGTTTAGAGGCTGTAATTTCTGCAAAAGGCGGATCTACTAAATATTGATTTCATTTCTTTTTTGTGGTGCCCAAATTTATGCACCTGCCTGATTTTCTTTGAACAATTATTGCACACTTTCTGTAAATCCAATAAACTTCATTTCACTTCTCAAATATCACTGTGTGTCCTATATGATATATTTAACTGACATTTTTTATCGTAACAACCAACGATTTATACAAGAAAATAATGACTATTAACAAGGTTGCCCAAACTTTTGCATCCCGCTGTAACTGTTTGCCTAAGTGTGCATCACCGGTGGAGCCGATTCAGCTTCTGTATCACATCTTTAGCCTGAAGAAGGGGCCCGAGTTCCCTCGAAATCTTGCATATTGTAATCTTTTTAGTTAGCCAGTAAAAGGAGTCGTTCTGCTTGACTTCTCACTACACGTCACATCATTAATTCAGTGGCGATCACCCGTCTCTAGTCAAGCACCTCATCTAGACAGACCAATCGGTGGTGTGTCACTGTCACAGCCTAACCTACGCAACGAGGACAAAAAGAACACTCCAGGCAGCTCCATGACAAGGGGACTGAAAAGCACAAGAGAATGTCCAAGTCACCGAACACTGAGATGGAAATACCGAGAAACACACCAAACGAAAGTGAAGCCCAATAACAGGCACGTTTATTCCACAACAAATCATTTACAGCAGCTTTCTAGCAGAATCAAACTTGCAAACGGCATGTGGAAATAACAGTCACTTCGCTAGGCAGGTTATTCCGCTCTTGCAGTGTCCCTGATCGTCATTCAGCATCGCCTGTCGTGTGCCTTTTTCTGCAGTTACCCCGTCATCATCTGTAAGTCTGTATTTATAATGATAAGGGAGTCTCCACTTGCCTTCTCAGACTTCAAAATATAATAAGAAAGTTCCAGGGGTTTCTAGAACACAGCGCTCAGTGCCCCTTCTGTCAATCACCTGTCCAGAACCCACCCATCTTTGGACTGACAATGCTGGCCATTACAATATCCTTTAGAGTCCAGTTACATCAACCAATAAGAAAGAGAAACTATGGCACGGCTGTAAATCTGCCGAGAGTGAGGGAGACCACCGAGAGACCTACGAGAAGTCCCAGTAACTCCGAGTGGGGTGACTGTGCAGGCAGCAGCTGTTACCCGGGTGCTTTACCACTTGCAGTTTTATGGAGATAATGCCACAGCCAGAAGACAATGCAAAGGTCTCATGAGACTAAAAAGTCACTATTTTGTCATCAGAGTAAATGCCACGTTTGGCACAGGTCAGACACTGCACGTTTATCAAATCACAGTGAAGCATGATGATGGAGGCTTCTCTGCAGCAGGCCCTGCAAGGGCTGTGAGGGCAAATGAATGGAGCAAAATACAGTGGGAAATAAAACGACATAGAAATGGCTTTAAACAACAAAGTCCTGTTAAAGCTGGGTCAGAGTCCAGATCTCAATCCAATTGGGAATGTGTGGCTGGACTTGAAAAAGGCTGATCACCCATGATCAATACGCAGCCTGTCAGAGTCTGAGCAGTCGAGATGACTCGGGCGCCGCCGTGAGTGGCAGCCTTTCAAGCAGCTCTGTGATCGACTTTATCTTTCTACCTTTTTCTCTATTTCGCTGATCACTCCTACCACTTTCTTTTATGTGGACTTGTTCCCTGGACACTTTTTACTACTTGTGAATTTTCCCTTGGGATTAATAAAGTATCTATCTATCTATCAGTTTTACAAAGAAGAATTGGAAACGAGAAAAGTAACTAATGCAGTGCATCTTCTAAATGCTGACTTGAAGGGGGTGAATACTTACACAATTAATCAATCTGTGCAGAGATCTCTTTTCACTTTCACATTACCGAGTCTTTTACTGCTGACAAGTGTCAAAATAAATTCACTGTGATTCAGTGTTGAAGAACCCTAAAATGTGATGCTCTCCAAGCGGGTGAATGCTTCTTCTAGCGGCTCTATGAGAATCGATATCTCGCTACATTTTCACATCCACAATACAAACACGACTTTCATGCCTGCAGACACACCTTAATGTCCCAAAAACTCTTAAGTAACACCACATTTATTTCGGCCAAACTGGACCCTGACCCCTGGCCATTAAACACGTCAAGCACGTTTGTTCATCCATGTACATAAAACTGTATAGTTGTTTTAAAAAGAACTGAAAGAATATTCAAGCAAATATTTATTTACTTCAGTGGTACTCACATTATTTGTAGCTCACTGTAGAAATTTCAGTTGCGAGTGACAAAGCACGTCATTTCTAGAGAAAGAAGAAGAAGGAGATGCTGCGAGAGGCACGACAAAGAAAGCCACCTTTCCCAGTGACATGTATCGAGACTTGGAAGGACAGTAAATAAGAGCTCTGCTTTTCAAGGACCTATTTTTCTTTCTTTTTTAATTTACTACAGAAACACTGGGGCAGAAACCCAATCATGAAGTAACACTCTTTTGTACTAAAAAGCATCCTGTGAAAAACATAAGTCATTTCCCTGAAAAGCTACATATAGCAATAAGATTTGTCCGTTTATTCCCACAGTACCTTTTCTTGCACACAGTGATTTTCTCTTTTTTTTAAATTGCAAAACACAGAACTGCACTGGCTGGCAGAATAGTAACACAAAACGTTAAGCCAAGTTTGTACACCCAAAGCATCGGCACACACGTCTTCTATCGGGGGACACTGGGGTTTCTTTAATTATGTCTGTTCTCATCAACCCAAAATGAAGACGTGTATTCTGAGATTTGTGTGTCATTACAATCTAATATTGCATGCGTGTGTGTGTGTTGGCATGGGGGTGCATTGGCTCGTACAGCCACCTCATGCCAGCGACTCTGCTCCTCTGATGGAGGGCTCTTTCGTAACTTGTGCCTAGTGTGGCAGGGACAGGCTTCGGCCCTTCATGACTGAAGTGGAAATAGACAGTCTGAAGATGTGTGTGTGTGTGTGTGTGTGTACACTCAGTATAAAAAGATGTTGCTACTCATCTGGCTTGGTTCAGTAGTCCATTCATTCTTCTATTGAGTACACAAGGTTTTCTAGTTGACTTATGGGGTGTGAGGATTCCATTCTTGGTTTCACAGTGAATAATGGAGTGTGAGTATTTGTCTTAATTATCTTTACTGGTCTGGTATCCCTTTCACTGTTACCTGCATACTAGGAAGACTCTGTTATATAAACAACACCGTGTCTATACAGGGTCCTGAAAGCATGTTCAGCCCCCAACTCTGTTCTGTTTTGAGTTTGAAATAAGCTGAATTACAAAGCAGATCAAACAGAACATGTTAAAATGTTCAACATGATTTTCATAACATGAAAAGCAGAACTCATCAGATTAAAATAGTATTTCCCCTGTTTGTAGCTTACCAGTTGCTCAGCTACAGCAGTTCTTATTCCATTACACAATTTGCTGATTTTATTCTCAAATTTCAGTTTAAACTAACATGAGAGCATCCGCCATCTTTCTCTCTCTGTCCCTCTCTTGTTTCAAGGCTCCCCGATATAGTAAGCGGACATTTTCCACCTCTCTTAATCTAATTCAAGGTTACAAATATCTAAACCCCATCTCAGCAAATCCAGAAAATCAGGAGCTAGTCCTGTTTAGGTTACCAGTATAATACAGGGCCCAGTCATGCATCTCTCACACACACACACACACAATGAGCAAATTTACAATAATCAGCCTTATGGGGATACGAGAGGCAAACCAGAATAGCCTAAGAGGACCGAGATACAGGGAGACGAGGACTGGGTGCAGGCCACCACTGCCACATAGTACTGCAGTAGTCCTACTCCTATGACATGTCTGACCTGCACGTCTGGCCAACGTGGAACACGTCACCACCCTCCAGTACCATCAATAACAGCAATGTTTAAACACACTTAATTCCATTTTATTGCTTACCATAAATTCATTTGTCATTTGCCATGATCCTGACCACCCAGTCCAATCTACTCTTTATATGGACCTTCCAGATATGAATGAACATCTCCTTCTCCTTTCCCATTACAGTACAGTACATTATTTCAAAACAAAGTATTCCAAACAAGTTGGAGATGTGATTATTAAGAAGGACAGGTTTGGACAGGCCCAAAAAAAGTTACAAAAAGTAAACATGTTGTTTAGAGGTTAAAAATCTTCAAGGCAGTCCGTGACAAATTTGTGTGATGACAGAAAAAAAACATATCTTTGCTAATAAACTGTCATTGCAGTCTTGTGGTCTGATGAAAACTAAAATGAAAAGTGCAAAGTGTTATGTGGGATACAAATAATACGTCATCTCGCACACACCATCCCACCATAACGTATGGAGGTAATGGTGTTGTATTATTAGGGATGTTTTTTAGCAATACAGACTAGTAACCTTGTCAGGATTAATGGAAACATGACTTGAGCACAACACTGGATTAAAGTCAAAGCCCTTATCCCAGTCAATGATCCAGAGGATGCCAACAAAGCAACAATGAATGAAGTGTCTTAAAATGAACAATGAGTAAAATTAATAAATATCTTCATCAGAGTTCTGACCTTATTGAGAACTCTCAGGTAAGACCTTGAACTTGCAAGACATTACCAATTCTCAACATACTTGTCATAGCTTGAGCAATTTAATAAACAAAACCTGCCAAATACTTGTACATCATAATGTGCAAAATTAACTCGTACCTTACTGCTAAAGATGTCAGAAGCAGATCATCAAAGTATGGATGAGAAAGAAGAACATTTAAAATAAAATGAAACATTTCAGGTTTATACAGTATATATATAGTAAATACAAGCAGACAAATGAAAAAAGTTTGAGGATCTACCCCCCTATATTGCGGAGCACAGAGTAGTCACAAGAGACTGTGTCCAAAGCAGGACTGAAAAGAAAAGGGTAGAGATTGGCTTTTATAGGTAGGGGACAGGAAGAGGCGGATCCAAAAGGGAGTAGCAGCGAAGTGAAGTCAATAAGAGGTCGTGGCCTGGAGAGGAATGAGGAAGTTGGTTATGGCTTAGCTCGTCTTCCCTTCCGGTAATCTGTAGAGGAAGGAGAAGAAGCGTTAGTACACAGCGTCAACCTATTGCATATGTGTGACAATACACAGGGTGAGTCAAAATTATGTTAACACTAATGGATTATTTTTATCTCAACCACACCTTTCCAGGTCGATGGATAGGTCATGGTGGACCATTGCCATGGCCTCCACACTCCTCTGATTTGACACCCTGTGATTTCTGGTTATGGGGCATGACTGAGGTCTGTCTGTAAGATAGTCCACAATCCATGCCACCAGGTATGAATCTACTCCCATCTCTGTCAGCTTGTCCCTAAGGAGCAGAGGTTGGATGGTGTTGAAGGCGCTAGAGAAGTCCAGAAACATAATTCTTACAGCACCACTGCCTCTGTCCAAGCGGGAGAGGGATCGATGAAGCATGTAGATGATGGCATCCTCTGCTCCCACCTTCTCCTGGTATGCGAACAGCAAAGGGTCGAGGGCGTGGCGGACCAGTGGCCTAAGGTGGTGAAGCAGCAGCCTCTCCATGGTCTTCATCACATGTGACATCAGGGTGACAGGCCTGAAGTCATTCAGCTAACCAGGACATGATACCTTTGGGACTGAGGTGATGCAAGATGTTTTCCAAAGCCTCAGGACTCTCCCCTGTTCCAGGGGGACTGATTTTATTACTACGGACTGTGGTATCATCTATTCCACGGGAAATGTGTGTCTGGGCTTTAAATGGTACTGATGCTCATTGTTTTTTCTGTGTTGAACATGATGGCGAATAGGTTGAGACATTCCTATAAATCATCTTGCACATATGAAGTATGTTTTGTGAATAAATTGTTTCTGCCATTCAAATGTTAACATAATTTTGTCTCATCCTGTATATATTTTATTTTACTACTTTTTGGTTTTCTTTCTTTTTGGGTGAGGAACATCTGTAGTCAGGAATTTGAGACTCACAAAGAACTTTTCCTAATCTGATCCCAGATGGAAGTAATGAAGCTTGACATTCACAGCTCCCCTCCAATTACTAAAGATTGTATCTTTACATCTGCCAAGGCAAGCAACAACCATCTACAATGTGAAATAATCCACCAACTCCAATATAGTCAACTCTCAACATCACTTCTAGTTCTTCTACTGTTGTTGACTGTAAATGTACAAATGGAAGACCTGGGGCCTCATATATAACACGTTCAGACAAAACGAGAAATGTGGGTGTGCACAAAAAAAAATTCAGACGCAGAAAACTACACACACAAAGTTCTACATTTTCCCTTTATAAATCCTAATCAACGTGAATTTTAATACACATGTACAAGCCTACAGTCTCACCCTGACTCCTCCCAAAATGTCACTATTTGCATATGCAAATCAATATAAATAGCCCCTTCCTTTTAGTGTTTTGTTAAAATACATCGGCAAAAACATGCGTAAAAAAGAAGAATTGCAGTGAATGCAAAATGGAGATCCTGCTCAGTGAAGTGGAGGTAAGGAAAGCATACTATTTAGCGGCTTAAGCAGTGGTATAAGCAACAAAAGGCACTCAAAAGTTTAAATTCACAAAGTCACAGAATGCCTAAAATAAATAAGCAGTGGTCAGATATTAAAGTCGATGTGATAGGGTGAGTCGCAGCCCACTGAGTGTCAACACCACTGGAGGAGGTAGCAGAATTCCAGGGCTCACATCGTTTGAGCAGCAAACTGCTGTAATTATTGGCATAGCACTTATAACCTGCATTTTACCACCGCCTGAGCCTGAGAGGGGAGGTCCACTAATTTCGCTCTTGCTCAGCAAGAAGGTTGGCGAGCTGGGTGAAAAGCCACATCTTCTGCGGGTACCCACTGTTACCTAAGTAATCATGTTATATGGTTATATCATACAGATAACTTACAATTTTGACCAAAGGGGTAATATTGAATGTATTATCTTACTAGGAAGCCAGTCATCACACACAACACCATTTTCCAATTTGTTCCCAACACTTCTGTTTCTCAGAATGAGTTGAGCCAGGCCATCTCACCACAACATTAATGGGACTTATTTTCGCATCACAGATAATTAGCACATTAATAAAGTTTGAATGCTTTTCATTTACATAAGCAAATTCATCCTCTGAAGGTGACTTTATAGAAACGTGTGTGCAGCTGACCATTCCAATTACATTTGGAAAACCGGGCGCTACTGCAAATTGCTCTTTGACGTTTGCCTGTTCAAAACCACAGTATACGGAAATCTTATATATCATGGATGACAAGCTGATAATATCATCCTATAAAGCTGGCATGGCACGAATCAATGATGACTCAGTTCACATTGAAAAGCTCCTGTGGCTAAAAACCCAAGGGTGGGCAGAACTTGTAAAGGAACAGGCAGACCACAATTCCTCAGAGTCTGTCTTTGTAAAGCCAGCAACAGTTCAGCACACAGCTCCAAGACGATAGCTCTTGAAAATCTAAATCGACTTAGAAGCCAGTCATCATTGTGGGACAAGAAATCAGTATGATCTTTAAATATGCACTCTCTTCTAATTCTTCCTTTTGCGATGTCTTCTAACAGCAGCCATGGTAGTTGGGATAGTTTGGCTATTACGTGCACCATTCTTTTGTTACAGACAGATTACAATCAAGTGCCTTAGGTTAAATAATAAAATCTAATAAAAAAACTAATAAAGAAAGGAAAATCACTCAGAAACAGTAATACTGCTTTGACGCTTTGTCCTACGCATTTACAAAACCAAGCAAAAATGTGCGTACACATGGTCTGAGGCTGCCATGAAAATGTGTGGCTTTACAACAAGTTTAGTTTTTACACATCACGATGTGTGAGTGGAAACAGACGTACGCAACACTTTTGAGCATACGCGTTTATACATGAGGCCCCAGGTGAGTTTTCAGGTGTTGACAGCTCATAGTTTTTAATGTGCTTTTTTTCATCTTTGTGGGCTGTTGACCATCATGCTACTCCTAAGACTTCTTACAGTGTCTTCATTTGGCCAAGACATCCAGTGAAAAGGTTGTCATGGAAGGTAACAACTAGCCTATATATATAACCTTAGCCACCAAGCTTGGATGTCACATGTTGATACAACATAGTATCTTGCACTACACATGATCCATTCCATAGGTAGAGATCAAGAGGCAGATAAGACCATAGGCCTTTGACCAAGGCTATACAGATAGCTCTCTGTAGTTCCATGACTAGCGACAGTAAGTCTAGAATTACATTGTAACAACCATTCCATTAAAATGTCTTAAACAAAAGTAATACGTGATCAGCAGATAAGGTGTTTGGGACAACAGAGTTCAGGTCAGAGTGCAATGTTCTGCTGCAAACTTCAAATTTACCCCATTACATGAAATGACGACACATCTGCCCTACTGCCACTACAACTAAAAACTACTTTTTAGTTGCGGAATAGGCTAGATGCAGAAGTTCTCTCCATTTTTCTGTTGGATTAAGATTGAACCAAGCTCCAGATCACTTGCGTCATGCTGCAGGCTGCACATGTTTAAATGCATTTTGACATGCTGATGACCAGTGACCTGTTAGGTGGTGGAAGGGATAGCAATGTTCACAAAGTCAGGGGTAAACACAGAAGTCCAAACAATTGCTGCATATTCCTTTGATCTGTCGAAGCAGGATACTTCACTACTGTGTTGAGGCCCTGAAGGTGTCAAGGAATACAAACAAACAGACAAACAAACACAACTCTTCCCAAACGACTCCCTCAGGATTTATTCTGTGAACTATTGAAAATGGCATCTTTAGCCCAGAAGGCATTACATAGAACTGGAACAGCCCTTCAGTCCTCCACAGTGTCTTCTCACGCACATAAATACTTCTCATAATATCCAAACTCTTTCAGATCTAAATAAATTAAGGCCGCTGCTCCATGCAAGGACTACAGGATCTCATGCACTAGGGGCACTGGGCAGGCATCATGATTTGTCCTCTGGTTAACACCCATATAGTCCACACAACAGCAATTTAGGATTTAGAAATACTGAAGAAGCCCAGTCGGAGGAAGAAGGCTTAAGGGTTCTGTCCCACACCATTTTGTCCACTTATCTGCGAATACAGGTTTTCTTACACAGTTGTCCTTTAACAGAAAGGAACTTCATTGGCCATGAGGATATGGCAATAAACCACAACAGTAAAACCTAGTTTGCCCTTTTGGCCAAGTCTCAATGGCTGCAGTTTTTCAGAGTTAACACAAATATATATTTCCATTTGGGTTTTCTTTTCTTAATTATTTTGATGAAGTAAAAAGAAATGGACTTCCAACTTATTTCATTGCGAGATGTACCTTGAATCCTGTGCACCCTATCTCCAGGCAGAATATCACCCAGCCCTCAGCACATTGGCAATGGCAGCAGGAAACCTCCATCGTCACCATGGTGTCCTATAATCAGAATGATACAGTGACCTCCACTGCACACTCCAGTCACCACAAAAGCTTTCTACTGCGGGACTACTGTTGTGCTTACCAGATCGTTTTCCTCTTTTCCTAGAGTCTCACGAATGTTCAGCCAACAAAGTTCCTCTGTGCAGGTGAAAAAAACTGGCAAAAATTAAAGAGAAGTGCATTAAAGGATAAGTTTCGTATTTTCCAAGTCAAAATTATTTCCTCACAATCCTGGTATATGCAGCGTTAGCTTGTCTCATGAAATTGTGTTCTAATGTGAACTTATTTTTATAAATTAAAAACAATACGGAGCCTGTTCTTGTATTTTCAAATGGAAGTCATGGGGCAGGGCAAGTGTAGGAAATTGATACATACCATGATAGTGAACAGATGATTTTGTCTTGAAAAATACCACATTTACCCTTTAAGTCAGTATTCATGAAGTACTTCGCTTAAGGAACTTTGGAAATTTAGAAGAAGCAACCAAGTTGTACACCTGTAGTGGAGATCGTGACACTTTTTAAAACACATCTGGATGAGATATTTGGGAAAGGTAGCTACTAGCTAACCAAACAAGTCTGCTGAATGAAACTGCCTCCTCTGGTCTGTAAAATGTTGTCTGTTTTTGTATCTTTATAGTAAAAAAACATGATTTAAAATTCACTCACAATGTGGCAGCAGTACTGGCAGCATTTTGATTCCACATCACCGTAGTCAAGTGCACTTTCAAAAGGTAATCACATGATCTCCCATCTTTAAAAGGCATTTGACATGCTGGAGATTTGCCCATAAACAAGTCAAACAACGCTTTGTGCAATACAATGTGAGATATGGCCGGCCATTCATCCTGGCCAATACCCCCAGGCCGCCAGATGGAGCCCTCCTTGCAGCATAGAAGTGCCCTGAATGCCAGCAGGGAATTATCGACAGTGGAGTCATAATACACAGCCCTGCTGGATACCATGGGGGCCGCCAGGAGTCGCTGCAGGAAGGCCCAGGGATTTATATTTTCCGTACAGCCCGGAAGTATTTCCAAGTCATGGGAACGGAAGAAATAATATACTTCCGGGCTGAAGAAAAACAAGACGTTTTACCTGACCCGGAAGTGCTGGATAATCACATGGACTGAGGGCTCAGAAGCACTTCCGGGTCGAGGACTATAAAGGACTGTGGGAGATCCCAGACTGATGAGTGAGTTTGGAGGCAGGGTGGCTAAGCGTCTGGGAGATCGGAGGATTGGATTATGGTATTGTATTGTATTGTTTATTGAGTATTTGGTAGTGGAGGGTGCTTTGTGCACTTTATTATTATAATAAATATTCATCTTTGGACTTTTACCTGGCATCTGGCGTGGTGCCTGAGGGTTCAAGGGGTTGAGAGAGCCCCTAAACTGTCACAACAACTAACACCAGACTCATTTCTTTTGTTACTAACCAACAACAAATTCTATGCTTTGCAATCTAACGTAGATTCTCAAATGACACCCTTTAACTATTAAAGTTAGTTATTCTATGTAAACCTACAAATAAAGAAATAAATAAGATCAATGGGAAGTTAGTTTTGCAGTCAGAGACAATTAGAGGATAGTCACTTGTCAAAGGATACATTCATCTACTGTATTCAAGTTAGCAGAACTGATTTTACTCAGGTTTATGTTGTTACCAGAGCTACATCTAAGTTACTATTCTAAAACAGTCATTTACACTCAACTTCAGATTTAAAGTTAGTCCCTAATATAAGCAATGCCTACAAGAAAATGTATGTATAATTTTCCCTTGGGCCTAAAATAAATGACAAATTTCAAGATAAACAGATTTTTTCATTGTTATTATAGGATGTCAAATGGTGTGCCTTTGTGCAAACAATCCCAGCTCATGATGGCAAAAGCCAATTTTATAGCTGATTAGGTGAAAGTATACAGTATGACTGTTACAGAATTACAGTTTTGATGTGGTTCTAGTTAGGAGAATAACTTGAGGAAGACGGACTAACCATTCCAATTCAGGGTCACGGGAAGCCAACACCAATAACAGGACTGAGCATTTGGAATACGCCTGGAATCATGAATCTTAAATTTGTACACCATACAGACTTCTTTAAGCTTGCAATTTCTAAAATCTACCAAAGGTCATTTGCAACCAGGCTACAGCCACCCGCCATCACAAAGTTAGCTTTGCCCTTCATCCAGACTGTGTTGCAGAAGGTCTCTTGAATTTCCAATATAATGGTGTCAAACTAACTGACCCTTCACTCTCCAATTGAATACCCAGTTTATTAAAATCATTTTTCAGAATATTTCACATCACTAGTATGTAATTTTTCCACCTTGTAATTGTAAATGACAAGCCATAGACTCTGATGGTGGAAAAATGCAACTTTAACTGACAAATGAATGTCTCTTCTACATAACAAACCTTATCTGTATAAACTCTAAGAACAGTCTTACTGTAAATCTTTTTTTTCTTCCTAGTTTGACTGATTTTTAATATTTGATTTACTGACAAAAAGGAAGATGAAGGATTAGACATATCAAAGTAACATACAGCACCCAAAAAATCCAATTACATATATAGTTGTAATGTATTAATTTAGAAAGGTCCTGCTGAATATGAATTATGACTAAGTTAGTTAACTGAACAGTAATTTAGTGTAGAAAAAAAATCACACAGTACTTTATAATATACTAACCATTACTCACAAATGGTGACCATGAGAAAATCAAAATCATCTATACAATACACTCATCTATATTATGTGTTCCAGTCTCATAACTAGAAAATGTCCCACACACCCAGAGCAGTTTTGTGCTTCAGATGACAACTGGAACACAAAGCACATTTTGTCAACGTGTACTGTAGTATTGCTGTAACCCTGGACCATTAAAATTACAAAACTAACTCAGAATACACTTCACTAGAGACAAAAACTCACTGGGACGCGCAAGCAATGTAGCCCTTGGAATGAGTAAATACAACAGAATATTGTGTATTTAAAGACAGTTCAGAATTTTAAAAAACACATGGGGCGCTTCCTCTTTTAGATATTAATGCTTTTGTTGATAAAATATGAGACACAGGTTTGGCACAAAAAGAAAGTAAGGACATTCTTCTTAACTCCATGAAGCAGGATGTGACATTTATACCTGGAATCAACTCATGCTTTTATTTTTGTATTTTTTCTTATGATGTTTTCTTTTCTGCAATTAACACAGAGCTTTTGGTCTAAATGGAAAGACCCTCTAATTCTTACTATCTAAAAGGGCAAAGAACATAAAAACATGTGGGATACACACACACACACATATATATATAGATAGATAGATACAAAAATTAGGCTGTAAAAGCCATCATCAGGAGTTGCATATTATATACAGTGCATGTGTGTGTATGCATATATATACTGTATATATATACACACACACACACACACACACACACACACACACACACATACATACATAGTGTAAAAAAAAATATATATATATATATATATATAGTGAAATAACGCGAAAACGCTTAAGACGAAATATCGGTTAACATAATGAAATAATACAACGGTCCCGACAAACTACAAACCGGATTCCAAAAAAGTTGGGACACTAAACAAATTGTGAATAAAAACTGAATGCAATGATGTGGAGATGGCAAATGTTAATATTTTATTTGTAATAGAAAGTAGATGACAGATCAAACGCTTAATCCGAGTAAATGTATCATTTTAAAGGAAAAATATGTTGATTCAAAATTTCACAGTGTCAACAAATCCCAAAAAAGTTGGGACAAGTAGCAATAAGAGGCTGGAAAAAGTAAATTTGAGCATAACGAAGAGCTGGAAGACCAATAAACACTAATTAGGTCAATTGGCAACATGATTGGGTATAAAAAGAGCTTCTCAGAGTGGCAGTGTCTCTCAGAAGCCAAGATGGGTAGAGGATCATCAATTCCCACAATGTTACGCAGAAAGATAGTGGAGCAATATCAGAAAGGCGTTACCCAGCGAAAAATTGCAAAGACTTTGCATCTATCATCATCAACTGTGCATAACATCATCCAAGATTCAGAGAATCTGGAACAATCTCTGTGTAAGGGTCAAGGCCGTAAAACCATACTGGATGCCCATGATCTCCGGCCCTTAAATGACACTGCACCACAAACAGGAATGCTACTGTAAAGGAAATCACAGAATAGGCTCAGGAATACTTCCAGAAACCATTGTCAGTGAACACAATCCACCGTGCCATCCGCCGTTGCCAGCTGAAACTCTACAGTGCAAAGAAGAAGCCATTTCTAAGCAAGATCCACAAGCTCAGGCGTTGTCACTGGCCAGGGATCATTTAAAATGGAGTGTGGCAAAATGGAAGACTGTTCTGTGGTCAGACGAGTCACGATTCAAAGTTCTTTTTGGAAATCTGGGACACCATGTCATCCGGACCAAAGAGGACAAGGACAACCCAAGTTGTTATCAACGCTCAGTTCAGAAGCCTGCATCTCTGATGGTATGGGGTTGCATGAGTGCGTGTGGCATGGGCAGCTTGCATGTCTGGAAAGGCACCATCAATGCAGAAAAATATATTCAGGTTCTAGAACAACATATGCTCCTATCCAGACCTCATCTCTTTCAGGGAAGACCCTGCATTTTTCAACAAGATAATGCCAGACCACATTCTGCATCAATCACAACATCATGGCTGCGTAGGAGAAGGATCCGGTACTGAAATGGCCAGTCTGCAGTCCAGATCTTTCACCTATAGAGAACATTTGGCGCATCATAAAGAGGAAGGTGCGACAAAGAAGGCCCAAGACGATTGAACAGTTAGAGGCCTGTATTAGACAAGAATGGGAGAGCATTCATATTTCTAAACTTGAGAAACTGGTCTCCTCGGTCCCCAGACGTCTGTTGAGTGTTGTAAGAAGAAGGGGAGATGCCACACAGTGGTGAAAATGGCCTTGTCCCAACTTTTTGGGATTTGTTGACACCACCATGAAATTCTGAATCAACATATTTTTCCCTTAAAATGATACATTTTCTCAGTTTAAACTTTTGTTCCGTGATTTATGTTCTATTCTGAATAAAATATTAGAAGTTGGCACCTCCACATCATTGCATTCAGTTTTTATTCACGATTTGTATAGTGTCCCAACTTTTTTGGAATCCGGTTTGTACTATGTATTTTCATGCATTATTTTCTCTAAACACAAAACAAAAATCGCTTAACACGAAAAGATTTCCCTTCTGGGAATGAACAAAATACGGAAAACACCAGCCGCGCAGGCGTGATTTAAGAGGGGTATGAAATGAAACAGAGGTGGTTTCATATGTTTCGTAGAAAGGAGGCTAACTTGGCTTTGAAATACCCTCGGAATAGCCTGTGACACGAGCCAATTTTTTTTATCTAAGCTACTTTCACCCTCTACCCCTACAAACGGCATACAAAAACATCTCATCTCTCATCAGTTGGCTTTGGAATTTGGTGACGAGTACATCGCAGTGTGAGTAAAAATCAGTGAGTATGGTTAGCGTTTTTTTTTTCTATTTTACAAGGATTTTTTTAGGAGCACAATGGCAAAGAGCTCAGGGGGAAAGCAAACTGCTATTTCGCTTAAAATGAAGATGGAGCTTCTTAAGGCTGTTGATCAAAAACAGAAGACGAAAACGGAAATCTGTAAAGATTTTGATATTGCTAACTCTACATTATCAACAATACAGTATATACATATCTATGTAAATAAAATGTACTCTAATAAACTTAATTTTGTTGAATACACTGTATTTTTTTGTAATATCCTTTAACATGAAATTCTTTTAACATGAAAAAATATTTCAGTCCCCTCAGTTTCGTGTTAAACAATTTTCACTGTATATATATATATATATATATATATATATATATATATATATACACACACATACATTTATATATACTAGAGATGCACGATATATTGGGAACTGTATTGTTATCGGCTGATGTTCATTAAAAGTGACATCAATGTCGGTCAGATGTGTACATTTTAACCAATACAGCCAACCAATATAATTCAGGGTTGTCAACAAGAATGTCCTTTATATGACCCAAATCATTATGCATCAAGCTTTCATCATCACAAGTTTTTATTAATGGCGAGGGTTGGTACAGGCAGTTGTCCTGCTTTTCTTTACCACAAATATGATCAACCTAATAATAATTTATTATTTTATTATTATAATATAGGTAAACGTTTGTAAACTTTATTTTTCAGCTGAATAACTATCTCAGTAAGCCCCATATCTCCAGAAATAACTGCACCCTCCAGTATTGGAAAAGCAATGCAGCCCGTTTTCCAACCTTGGCCAAGGCAGCGATGAAGTACCTATCGGCAACTTGTACCTGTGTAGACAGTGAACACCTTTTTTCAGCTGTGTCAAATATAGTAAATGAAATGAGAAACAGGCTTGCTGGAGAAAAGGTAGAAATGCTTGTTTTTGTTAAGAAAAACCTACTATTTGTACTTTTAAAGAAGCCAATTTAAGCCCAGGGTTACTGGCCTCATAGTACCCTTCATTATAGTTTTACTTAAAGTGATATATGTCTGATTATAGCACAAAGAATATGCATTCATTTTTTTGTTAATATACCCAATCTATGTTATGTAATGGCATGGTGTCTTGAGTTAAGTCTTAAGTTACTCCGAGTGTGTATGTTAAGCAGATTTTTGTACATGACCTGGAGTATTTTTTCTGTAGAGATAAGCCATATCTTGCTCTTTTTCCCCTGCATAAAGTACCGGCTGCTCATATAGCAAAGAAGAGCATAAATTTCAGCAAGTTAATAAAAAGTTAATCTCTGATTCACATGCTATTGTTTTTTCTTTGATAATGCATAATATATTTTCAGCATACCTAAAACATTCATACTGGAAGTAAATA
Source organism: Polypterus senegalus (assembly GCF_016835505.1). Lineage (NCBI taxonomy): Eukaryota > Metazoa > Chordata > Cladistia > Polypteriformes > Polypteridae > Polypterus > Polypterus senegalus. The sequence goes on from NC_053158.1 coordinate 75,902,008, forward strand.
AAACAAAAAAAATATTGGCCATTGGTTATCAGTATTGGCAAAGATGGACAAAAACACATCGGTTATCGGTATTGCCCAGAATTTCAATATTGGTGCATCACTAATATATACGTACATATACATACATATGTGTGTGTGTGTGTATATATATATGTTATATATAACTACTACTACTGATGTAATCAACTTTAGTTAAAAAGTATTTTAAATTGCGGACAGCCATGGATTTTATTAAGCGTGGATTCATTCAAACAAATGAGTTACTTTTTAAACCGGTATCAGGTTTGTGTATAACAGTAACACTACAATATACAACATTATTTACTTAGACTTTCAAGATTAATCCCTAAGCTGTGGCAAATGCAATCTAGAAGTACACCTGAAGTAAGAATATTTCACCTAAGGTGAACTCAACAGAAAAGTTCTCCAAGGTTTCATTGTTATTGTCATTAATCTTTCCAATTTGCATTAAATATTTTGTTGTGTTCTGGTTCAATTTAAGGAAAAGAAAATATTAAGACAGTAGCATAAGAAATTCCAAAATGCTGGATCAAACTTGCTCACTTGTAACACTTAGGCAAGCACTTGGAAAATTCAAGTAATTGTAATGAAATGTAAAATACCCAAGGGTGCAGGAATATGAATTTACAGCGCAAGTCTGGCAATTTAGAGGAATAATACAAGGGGCAAATTCTAGCAATGGTTTAGGTGATTATGTTGGCTCAATAACCTCCACTTCAGTTAAATGAACTGTAACAATTACAGCAAATAAAATAATCTTGGAATGTAACATACACAGTTAATTATTTATAAACCATATGCTTCAACAGAAAATAGAGAAAGGTATTTGTTTAAAAGTCACTGATTTGATTTTTTTAAAATTTTAAATTAAAATTTGTATTAACATACCCATTACATTTAATATACAGTATAATATATATATAAATAAATATATATATAAATATAAATATATATTATATATAAATATATAAATATATACACACACACATTGTGTATAGAGTGTATATATTTATATATAAAGACCAAAAATGTATTTTAAACATAATGAAGCAATACAATTACAAAAATTTACACAAGCTTCAATGCTAATTCCCATCCAAAACTGTTTCCTTATGTAATACTGGAAAATCTGAACATCATCAAGCCACCCCAAGGAGAAGATGCCTACCCTGGCAGCTTGGGGCACCAGTCCATTACAGAGCCCATCCATACACCAACCCCATATACAGTGGGCCGCTTCAAAGTTGCCAAATAACCTCTACCTTGTTAACTAGTATCTATTCATATAAATGAACAGTTCTTAAGTACTATCAAAACTTGAAAACAACAACCAACTTAATTTTTAGTAGAATGGAAAGGGGTAACTATTAATGTAAACAGCCCATATTGTACTTTTAAAAAGTGTTTCTTCCCTCTGTGGTTTCATTGCTCTCATCAAAATCTCTTATTTGAATATTAAGGTTTAAAGTCATAGAACTGGAAATATTTTACAGCTTTAACATGTGACAAATACTCTTGGCTTTAAAGACCCTAAAATGCAAAATACTACATGAAACTGATCACTTTATTGACATTACAAAAAATAACTACTGACTTTCAGAAAATAAAAACTTAGCTAATGTCTCACTATGCTTCACCGTTATAGTTCGTTTACTCAACAGCAATAAAGTACTTTCTCGCACACTGCGTTACATAAGCGCTGGGCCGACATCAGGAATACTATCCCCTTCAAGGGCATTCTAAACACAGAGCTCTTCTTGTTTACAATAGTCTGACACTTTTCTTCCATTAAGGCATTTATATCAGATACTATTTTCTTTGCAAGGACACTTCCTTTGTTGTGTTCACCATGTAGAAGATAAATATGCTTTATCTAAACACAGCCTGAGAGCACAAAAAAAATAAAAAACAGCTTTGCTGTCAAACCAAAAGCACATAATATCTTGAATATGGCACTGTGGTTCAAATCTCAGTGAAAAATTAAAAAGTAGTCATTTTAAATTCACAGCCCTAATCATAAATTATATACATTCCTTTTTAAGAGACAAGAAGAAAAAAAAACACTAAAAACACTCCACAGCAACTGACACAATGAATACAAAAGCATTAATCATAACTAAATTGAATAAATATTTTAGCCATTTTCATCACCTAAAACAACTTCTCTTTCATCAACTGTAAAATGGACAGTATCAAATTTAAGGTAGTGGTATAGCAATAAAAAATAATTTAATTAATAAAACATTATCTATGATCAATGCTACATCTTGATTTTGTTACACTGGATTTTGTACTAATAGTATTGCTTTTTCAGTGTTATGCTGCACATAACTGATACCATCAATTCATTTTGATAGACTTCACATGTAATGACATTTATGTTTGTTGTATTTGCTTACGTTACTCAAAAACCAATCCTACTAGGGGATGCCGGGAGACTAAGTTTGAGTGTGGACTTCTGCTTCAAAATAATTGTGGTGTTCCACCTTGACCCTTCTGAAAATGCATACAAGCTCAATTTAATTATATCGAACTCTCTTTGGATTAACTTGCATAACTTGGCTACAGGTTGACTTCTATTTGATCAGTGAGAAACATGTGAACATTTACAAAGTGTTTAGACTTGATTCCAAATTCAAGTCAGCCTCAAGTATAGTGATTAATTAATTGATTAATTAAACATGTACAAATGTTGGAGTCTTCATTTGCAAAGACAGCTGTCAAAAAAACAGAGCATTAAAGCTACATTTCAGCAAAACTAAAGGGTCACCGATAAAAACAGGTTTGAGTTTAGACCAAAGCAATGGGAAGTATGTGTACAAAATATTAAACAGAATGGAGCAAGCTACTTCAAAACATCACTTGAGAAAGAAAGAGAGAGGGAAGAAGGGACCGGGGCATCAGTTACTGTATCAGAAGTATATTTTTGCTCCATGTCACAACTTCATGTACCTTGGATCACTTATTTTTCACCACTTTGATAGGGACTTCACTGTAGAGAATGCAAGTATCCTCAAACTATCAGTTCAGCTCAATATGCATTTTAATAGTAGCATTACCACTGTCGATTCGTAATCAACGTACCGTATGGTGCCCATTCAAAGAATTCTCCCAATTAAATAATTTTTTTTGCTGAAGAATGTGTGACTGTCATTCACAGTTGTTTTTCCTAGCATGTCTGGCATCCTTAAGCTAACAATGACCAAATGACACACTTCATTAATGCAAGAGAGACTCTCCCCTTTTTTAGGTGGGATTGATTACATGATACTGAAATGAAAGGGTTTAAAAGAATAATTTAAATAATTCCCTTCCTATTTACGACTGATATCTTTGTGTTTTACATTAAAGTTATATTTTTTCTAGCTCATTTTAAGATTAAAGTTATGGATTAGAACTGTGTCAGATTCAGCACCTTACAAATCAATTAAATTAGGAGATGAAAATATCCCTTTCGATGTTCCGTTGTAATTCAAGTAAAACTGAATCTGCTTTTTCTCTTTATTTTTAATATGCCAGACACGCCCCTAACATTTATCATTTTAACTGTATAATCTGAAACGTCTTGTTAGAAGTAGTCACTTGTCATATACCCTATGCTTTTCAAACATACACTGAAGATATGAACTAAGAAACAACCACTTTGTCCAGAAAAAAGATTTATCAGCATCATATGCATTACATCATGACAAAAAATATTTGTACAAAATGAAACTTTATTTAAACAAACAACATGTTTTCATTGTTTGCCACTCCAATTGCACAGCAGGAGAGTAAGAACTCACATCATCAGGTATCTTCTCACATTTACTTTGTATATATAAATTTACATACGTACACGCATACAGTGCATATATGTATATTTATATGTATGTATTACAGCATATATACATATATAGGGATCTATTTTAGGTCCTAATTTTAAGTATTTGCTGGTATTTTTCCCCCCATTGAGGGCATGAAAGAAAAAAAAAAATGAAATGGGCTACAAACACTTCCAGCTCTAGTGCACGCCATCATTCTGTAGTGTTATCTTCACAGCGTATGGTTAGCAGCACAGAGTACAGCCCGAAAGCTCAATGAGCAAGGCACCTACCTGGTAATATTTTACCACTAGCACAGACAATTCCACTTGCAAGCTGTACAGAGCTTCAGTAAATAAACAGGTATAGAAATTGCTACATGCATGGCTAAAGTGATTTTTTTGGAAAAAAGCAATAAATAGGTGTGTAAAAAAAACTTTTCACATTAAGAAAGTGAAAATTAAACAAAACTTGTTCTAACAGTAAACTACAGTAGTGATTAAAGTTGTCTTTAACCGAGAGGAAAAAAAAAAAAAAAACTAAGACATGTAGGTATCCTTACTGTGGTCCCCTTTTGTGCAAACAGACTATTTAAAGTAAATGCAGATCAGTACCAAAATATATGTATATAAATATTTATATACATATACATAGACAAAAAACTGTAAATTAGGAGCCCCCATTTATACTCTATTTAGTAAGAAACATAAAGATTTTTTTTTTTATATCTACAGTAGCCATAACATCCCTTATTTATATAAAAAAAGAAAGTCTATCCAGACAAACTTTATAAGTGGCCTTGTTCTTGGTCCCATGTGCAAAAATAAACAAGGCGCTGTAATCCATGAAATGTATACATCATCCATGACACCAACCAAAAAATAAATTTTGTATACAACAGTTTCTTTTTCTTTTCTTCCACAGTCTCTTTTGAAATTCCAGTATTTTTAAGACACTAGTTGTTTTGCCTGCATTTCCATCTCTGCAGCGCGTTTCAGTGCAACATCCACCAAAAGTTGAAATCCACTAAAGTCCTGCGTGAGGTCTGGTGGAGTTGGGGGAGGAGTGTTGAAAAGCCCACTTTGAGGGCTTGGAGTACCTTCTGAATCTGCTTGCCTGTGGCATTTAAAAAGGTCAGGAGCAGTTGTGCAATTTAGATCTGTTGTTTCATCCATGCTGTTGGAACGGCAGTAATGCAGAGGGCTGTCCTGCAGTGCAGTAATTGTAGTGTGGCAAATTACAGAAGGTCTAGGAAGAACAGGGCCTGGAGAGGGAGTTTTTGGTGAAAGGGGCTTCTTGGCATAATCTGGTCCAAAGTTACAGGGATGGAATGTCCCTTCATCCACACTCTCTGAAAGGAATGGTTTAGAAACTGTGGAACCATCCAGTGGACTAGTCTCTGAAATTTTACTTCCTCTTCTTGAGATGGTGAACTGGTTAGGGTCTTTGCCATCTTTTCGCAACATATCTGGCAGAAGTCTCCGACGAGCATTGATGAACCAGTTACACACCTAAATATTAAAAGCACATTATATAAATTAAGATTTAATTGATATGGCTGGCATGCATTTTTCATAATGAACACTTTAAAACTACACATAACTAAAACATAGATGTGCCCTGCCCCAACAAACCAAACCAATTTTTAAACCAAAAACGTACATTAACAAATCCCAAAACACTTAAGAGAGAAAACGCCAAATTACCCAAATATCTGAATCAACATACTAAAAAAAAGAGAGTTTGGATTAGTTTGACAAACACATCAAGCTTAAGATGATCGACAGTAATCCATATATTTGCTAGTGCAGTCTCATCACCAACTCATGGTATGTCACGTATTCCTTTAGTGCTCCAACTGGGATTTAACAAATGTGTTGGGTTAAAGTCCCAGATAGAAAATTTTGACTAATAATTTTAAAAATGTATATCTCCCATCTGTTTGTAACATACTTCTTTAGGAGATTAAGATGTTTATATGAAATAAGGAGGATTTGTAAATTGAAACCGGTTTTCATTTTTTAACCGATGTCCTCGACTTAATGCCATTCTAGACAATGGTATGTACACAAACACACTGAGCCACATTTGAAGGCATCAATTAAAGTAACATGCACAAGTCTGAAATGAACTAGGAGTCGGGAATATCCTTTTAAATTCACATGTGCACATGGAGAACACATCAACACCAGACAGACTGTGACCAGAAAGGGAACTCGTTACCTGGAACACTCACCACTGTACTACCTTTATTTTTAGTAATTACTGAAATTTCATATATTATTGTTATATTATTCTGTTAACTAAATGTTCATATGCCAGTAAAATGCCATTTGTACTAAAATAGAATTTTAGTGTTGACAAATAAAGTCTGTTCATCATAAACGTTGTCTACCAGTTTTCATACTAAGAAATCAGCAGTCTCATTTACAGCCTCGTTGGAAAGAGGAGCAATATGACACTCCACCGCAATAATATTCAAAAGAAATAAAATATGTAGAAAATGAGATGAACAAGATACAACAAATCCAAACAATTGTAAGCTGTTTGGAGACATTGCTTCACTTTTTATATAGCATTATGTTACAGTAAGGCAAGTTCTCAACAAAAGACTTTTTAATTAAACATTATTTACTTCTATACAAAGAAGGGGTCACTTTAAATATTCCTTCACTGAAATACAGTTAAAGGAAAAATACAGTATATTCAAAAAACAAAAGTATACAACATTCTAAAGCCTGCTTAATCCAATTCAGGATCACAGTGGACTGGAGGCTATTCAAGAACTGAGTAGAAGGCAAAAAAAAAAACAGCTATGAACAGAGCACTGGTCCACTGCTGAGCCCGCATACACACACACACTGACAAAGATCTAATTTCAAATTAACCTCACTGCCCATCATTGGACTACCAAAGGAAAGCCCATTGCACAACACACAGAGAATGTGAAAACTCCATATAGATAATGCTTGGTCAAAAAATTATAATCCAGGATGCTGACTCTGTGATGCACTGGTGTTAAGTAATATACTGCAATGGCAACCAAGAACAAAATGATCACTTAAATCCTCAAAATACAAATATCAGATATGTGTGTTCTAAAACACTGCTGCTCAAATCATGCAGTGTTTGTAAATGTAACTAATTTGCACGATGATTTTGTTAATAATATGATCTTAAACTTAATACCAAATGCATTTTCAAAGCCAGAAGTTGCTTACAAGTACTTACAATGACTATATTTGTAATGTACTGCAGCATTAGAACTACCATTACCAACATAACACAGAAAGGATTTGTGTAAGCCGGTCTAAAACTTGCCATGAACTACAGGACAATTCCGTATTCTCCATCAACCCACCCGTTTTAATTACTGATTTCTGCCAAAAAAAAACCCAAAAAAACAAAAAAGGAAATAAAAGAAAACTTTGAAAATGCAGACTACTTAACTACAAAAAGATAATGATCTGTTTTTATTTATCAAAATTCTCTCAAGATTTGGGGTCTCAGCATTCAGATGTGATACTGATTTGCTGGACGATGCGTGTTTCTAAATTAATAAATGTGATAAATGCAAGAGCTTTTGCAATTGAGGATATGAGTTTATGCTCCTAGTCATCAAATCACTGCTACTGCCTTTTATAGTATTTTATTGTACATTATTACATAAAAATGCGCTGTATTGTTCATTTAACCGATACAGGTTAAAATAGTTCAAACCCAGCTGTCAAACTCAAGTACGACATACAAAGTTCTGTGGAAAGAAAATCTGATAGACCTCCTCAACAAATCACTTACTAGAATCTAGTTAAGAACTCATTTTGATACATGTACTATAAAAAGGTAAAATCACAAAATTTTAATTTTTTTTTGTACAACATCCAATAACCAAAAACATTACCAATCGCAAGTAAGTAAACAAATAATGCAAAACTGATTTCAAGAAAATGTGATGAAAAGTATTCATGCAAGGTAAACTTTGCAATAAATTGTCTGCTGGTAAGAAGCGTCTTCCCTGAACAAAAGAATCTTAACTGCTTAAAGTAAGCTGATAGCTGCCGACATCTGGGTTATGTGGGCCGTTGCAGACTGGCCCCAGTCCTTAAAGAAACAGCAACACTCTCCTGACTAAAGAGATAGAACAAGGCATCCGGGTAAACTCTACTAATGTAGTATAATCTGGAGTCCAAATTCTGTTTACAGTAAATCACAGGAGTACTGGCACACTGCGATTAAATACACTCTCAAGCAGACAGACTTAGAGACGTTTGTAAAGCTCTGAAGGAAAAAAAATAATAATTACAGAAGCTCTTCGACAGTCCCTGACAAAACTTGCCCAGAAAAAATGGTCTGGTAAGTTTTCTAGCTTCAGGCTAGAGAATTTCAAAGGAAGAGAGAACCTAAAATGCAAATGCATCACTGTCAGGCGTGTGCTCCCAGGCAGCAGGGTAATGAACAACAGAACTGAAATTCCTGTGTGGATACCCAAGCGCCTCCTACAGAAAGGGAGTAATTTTATTTGCTCGACTGAGTGTGTAATATTCAGTTTCAGGAATTACCTCATCCAAGGCTGACTTTTATCACTTTGATTTTAAGTTCCTTCCTTGTCTAGAACACTAGTCAACTCATCTGCAGGTAATATAAGCAGCCTTTGCATGGTTTCATTTTTTAACCAAATAAAAAAGTTACTAACGCAACTTCAGCAGAGCATATAAAATAGTATTACTAGTTTTAGGTAAAACAGGCGATTCACAATTTGTTTTGTTTTTTTAGTTTTGAACAACTAAAACAACACAGTTTTGCAAAACACCTTTTCTTAAGTGATGGAAGGTTTAAAAAGAGTATGAATGTGCCATCAGTACAGCATGTAAATAATGATTTCATTTAGCAGCAGTTTAAAAAAAAAAACTGTAAAATGTTCCACAGCTTTTATAATGAGGAACAACTTGATTCCTCTTAGCACTTATTTTTGGTTAGTTTGTTATTTTGTGCAATAAGAGTTTCAACTCACTTCACTGACATTATACCTAATGGCACAAAGAAAATGATTTGTTAAAATCAACTGGTGAAATTAAATGCAGCAAAACTATTGTTCATTGAGCAACCACAAATCAGACAAGTTACTTAAAACTAAATAACAAAAAACAACAAAAATATACCACAGTACCAAATTAAAAATATGTAGCATACAACAGACATAACAAGTTAAAAATCAGGTAACAAAAGTAACTACACTCCAGAACTGTCAGCAGCTAAGTAACAGGATCATTGAACCAAATTGGTCTTGTATATTCTTAAATACTGGAAATTTGGCTACAGGTTAAGCAGATTGCATTAAGTTTTTAGACCTAAATTATTTGCAGATTGGCATCTAATGCTCCAGAATTGCTTGCCAGATGGCAAAGATGTTTTGTTGGGGTGTGGGATCTGAGACAAAATAGTTTTCTTCAAGCATCTCTTGTCATAAAGGTCTTTTATGAAAGTAAGATAGGTTCCAGGGACGAATAGGGCCATTTGATCATTTGCTAAAAAGTTTTGGAGTCTGCCACAACACGCTGATTAGCTGTAATACAGCTAATTTGTATCTTCTCCATTTGCATTCATATAAGTTAGTGAGGACTTTTAGTGACAATAGATAAAACGTCATGAGATAACCAATTATTTATAAAATGATAAAGGTGATTCATAATAGAAGACTATGGAATAGCTAACCGGTTTAGTGTTACATGTTCTTTGCACAAACCTCCCTTTTAAACATAAAAAAATTAATTTATTTTGTGAAACTTTAATTGTAACATACACAAAAACATGTATCTTTAGCTTGTAGCAGGGCTAATAAATAACTGCTGCCTCCAGTGGCAATGAATGGTGCCTCTGTCCTCATGATAGTGCCCAAACCTTCTGATATCTCACCTGCAATGTTGACAAGTTTGTCTGTCTGGACAGAAGTACCTTCTCCTGTTCAGATGGATAGGCATTATAACGATGCTCATACAGCCAGTCTCTGAGAATCTGGACAGATTCTTTTGGTAAATTTCCCCGCCTCTTCCTCTTCCCACTGCCTGTAGATGACAGGTCAAGTGGAACATCCATACTGTCATCATCGTCTGTCTCACTACCAGACAGTAGTAACACACCTAAGAAGAAAGTGGAGGAATTATTTTTTTAGAAAGCACAAAAAAAAAAAAATGTTCCTTGCATCATTTGAAATTGTTCCATGGCTTCGGAATCAGCATATTCAATTTACCATTCAAACTTGCTATACACAATAATACTTCATTTGTTCAACACAATTTTCAGGCTGTCTGCCTGGTGTTACAATTGTGATTTAATTCTGTCAACACATATTTGAAGAAAGGCAGGCACAGGTTCTTACTGAAACACAATTCTGAGCAAATGACAAACTGCCTGTGTTTCATCTCAAAAACATTTTAGATTCTGAAAGTCACAATTTTTATTTAAAATGAAATGTATATAGAGAGTACAGTTCTATAGTATTTGGCAATGCTCCTCTTGGCTCCAGGGAACCTGGGATCAATCTGAGGCCCAATCATTAATAACAGAAGTTCTATCATTACTTCAAGTTACGTTTTCCCCAGGCTTCAACATTTTATCCTATATCCCATAGATAAGTACTTGAAATTAATAGGTAAATCTAAACTGGCTTAACATGCTTGAGGCTGAGTGTGTGCCTTCAATGGACATGCACCCTTTTCAGGGTTTGCTGCCAAGACATTATTGCAACCTAGGGCTGGAAGAAACAGGTTCTTGGAAAAAAAAAATGGAGCCCCAAATTGATATGCATAATATTGTAATTTTTAATAACAGTGCAAATACAGTACAAATCTGTAATTAATTTGGGGGAAAGCATTGTCTTCGTCGGCTTTTAGTTTACGTGTTGTGCATGGTTTAGATTTTAAAAAAATCTCAGTCTGTGGTGTACTACCTGTACTTACTACAATCTGAAAAACCATAATGTGGTAGACTCCTAACTGAACTGGACACTAATACTATGTTATTGAGCAGTCCAACTACACGTGGAATTAGAGCAGTTTACTAGCAGAAATTGGTCCCTAATTGAGATGCACTGCAATGAATATAAGCAGCAACTTAGTAATTGGAGCTGCCACACTAACCTAAAGTTATAAACATTGCCTGCTGGATAAAGAAAGCAGCAAATCAGATAATGGTCAAAAGTCAAAATCAGTTGTTGTAGGCTTCAGTAACTATGCTCGATTACTACAAGATGATATCTTTTTGTTTTCTGCAAGAATTGCTACCAACTAGGAAGCATCAATATAACATTCTCAAACTCACTTAAATCCAGTTTAGGGCTGTGAGGAGCAATGGTCCAGCATTTTGTGCAACTTAGGAAACAATTCTCAAAATCGCACAAGTTCATAATGGTGCTCTGTCAAGAACACGCCCATACTCAAAATGGTCCATTTTAGAATTACAAAGTAATCCATGCCAAATGTCTTTACTGATCTGGAAGGAAAACCCACATGAGGACTGGGAGAATGTCCAGATTCCACATGGAGAGTGACAGGGTGTGGGGTCCAGGCCAAGGGATCTCGGAATAAGCAGGGTTAACAACTGTGCTAACCTAACACCTTCTGACATGGGAATTTGTCGAAGGGGGCAAAACGTTGTGAAAGAGCAAGTTCTGCACGAACATTCCAATATTATGCTTAACAAAATTACAACAGATAATCTGTTATTATTAGAATTAAGTTATGAACAATGCTTTCAACTTTCTCCTCCTTAGCAACAGGTCTCTGCAAGTTTTAAACCAAACAAAAATGTCACTATCGTGAGCACAATCTTACACCGTACTGGGAAAACAGGAAAATGTAAGGATCCATTTCTGATCCTAACAATGCACGTGCATTCGTGCTTTTCATGGTGGGGTAGTCAACACATGACTGCACCCTTTAGATAAATATAACAGAAATGGCATTCACACAAAGAGCCGTGCACACAACAGGCCCATCCCCCATCTTCGTTAACATGTGGTTTTGTGTTCGTGAGTTTTTATAGTAAGGTTCCAGTTTCAAAAGTAAGCTCGCAATCAGGGAAAACGCTTACTCCGAAAATAACGCAAACCTACGGTTAAACTTTACAACCTGAAGTTGCGGAGGAGCACCAATACCGTCATCGTAAGGAAAACTTTTCTCTGTTGAGATTCTCAGTACAGGATCATTGTGCACTGGAACAAAACAAAAAACAAGTCACCCCCAGCTGACTGAATGTTCCCGCTTCCAGTTTGGACTGTGCCGTCAAACTGACATTTCCGCAAGAATTTTCCCAATTTAGTCCTCGGTGACCAATATATTGGACAAATTTCCCGTACAAATATCAGAATCAATCTGATGATCTATCTGTGAATCACCCGATCATATTAACTCATCCACCTATTTAAATACACCAGTGACGAAAAACTTTATACAGTATCTGATAAATATCACGATTCAAAAAATATCAACCACTCTAGAGACCATGCCGTTGGACGAAGCGTACTAATGCATATTTTGGTTTGTATTACGATTTCACAGGAATCAAATTATTAAAGGGCACATTGGCTGCAATGTTTAAATAGTTACTTTGGTCGCATCTCACTTGTCTAACAGTTAGAAATGGACCAGGTAATTTTTTTTTGCCTCCCAAGATACGTCGCCTCGTGTCTTGAAGTTTGTGCAACTTCGAAGTGTCACGTGTCGACAATGCACAATAACCAGAATATGCATAAACTATCACACCGAATGACCGAATTTAAATCTACTGATGTCTCTGACTGACGTTCCTCGCTTTCGTTCATGCCAACACCGACTTAACATTTTGTACCTCACATTGAGGTGAACTTTCATTTTATGTGTATTTCTAAATCCATCTTGTCCTCCTATTTCCCGTCTTTATGGTCGGAGAGAGAAGTTTGAATGATCACTCAACTCGATTAAAAAATGCCTTTCTTTGGAATTTAAATATTCGGTTTCCCGACATTGCTCTTGCCCCGTTGTTTTCCAGGTTACCATGCAGGGTCCCATTTTTTAATACCAAAATATAACGCCTCCACACACGTGAAACGAAATTTAAATGGACCCGAGACTTCTTCTTTTAAGTTAAAGTTTTGAGTTTTTAGTTTGCGATGGGATAGATTTGCGCGCCCCCCCTCCGGACCTGTTGAAGACGGGGAACTCCAGACATAACAAAGGAGAGGCCCCATCCCCCCGTGTTCATAAAAAGAATCTGTGTCACTTCACATTATTTTAACCACAAACTTTCGTGTTCTGTCTTTTGGGTGCCTCTGAAATAAAACGAACTTGCTTTACGCTAATTTTAGTGGTAACTTGAAAAACGCGACGTGAGCGCGTGTACGCGACGCTTCTTTGTTTGCGCCGCAGCACGCGGTCGGAGAACTTAAAGCGACGCCCGAGGCTGGAGTCACTTCACAAAGGACCTCAGCCCTTTTCACCATTGGACATAATATGGACAGGTCGAAAAGGTCCACCTGTGCCAACTCTTAAGAAAAAAAAAAACAACTTGAAACAAGAGAATGGCTCCGAGTCCCAGAGTTTCAAATCAAAGAAACAAGAGGGACACAAACTCTTCAACGTCTCAACCGATTTTCGCCTCATCGGCTCACATTAGGGGGGGGTATCGCAATATTAAGTTTTAAACGCGCTATCCGCACAATTAAGCCAAAACTTAAAAGACGTCATGCGTACTCTCAAGTTGTAAGCCTAACAAAAAGTAGTTCACGGAAGGTGAAAATAGTGCCAGCGATGGAAAGCTGAAAGAGTTTTGACAGCGCGCCAGCGTAAGTGTGGGTCACATAAAATGTTTTGTCTGGTAGCGCAACAAGGCTAGTCATACAACACAACAAGCACACCTTCATTAATGCTCCATGCACAATCTCTGCTTACCTTTTTTCGCCTTCATCTCAGACGGAGTTTAAGACAAGACAACAAAAAACGTGCGTCTGTATTGTAAATTCCAAACTTGAGGAAGTGGTGAGGGGGCGATCGTTAACAGAAGCAAAGGCAGCTCCGCCACAGTTGGATGGATATTGAGAATGAGTTCAGACCGAACTGAGGGAGAAACGCACACGGAAAACAAAAAAAAAAAGAAAATAAACGAGGTCCTTGTTCTTCGTATCACTGCTGCCCAAGCAAGCTTTCCGGCGGCGCCTTCGCACCAAGCTGCATCGTCCCCTATACCTGAGATGTGCTCAAGTCTCCCCTGTCGGCTCCTTGCTCAATGTGCGTTTGATCATTAAACTGGGTGACAGCTATCTTTGACAGCTGCGTGACTCAACCCCTTAGGCGCCACCCACCGAAGAAAAGAAAGAAGAAAGGGAAGGGGGGGGAGAACACTCTGACATCAGCATACAGAAAAGTCACTGAAAGGAAAACTTTTTCTTCCTGACTGTAGCAAAGCGTGCTAGCCGTTAACCCGCTTTCGAAATATTATTTTTGCTCACGTTGGCCGTTATTTTTTTCTTTTAAAGCATACTAAAGTTTGTGTGATTAATTTTAAAACGAACCTCACTGTATTACTCTTGGCAATAGTGCTCTAAGTGTCGTCCTTAAAGTGGGATTCTACAGGTTAGTACATCAGTCTCGCAGAAAGTTACTTGTGACGTATTTTCACAGTTAATTATATATAATCGAAATGAAAAATGTATTCGCATTCTAACACATAATTATTTGCGGTGCCATTCCTGCTTTTCGGTTGTACCGCCACTCCACGATGCTGTGATTGAACGGAAGTTGGACACGACACCCAGCCGTGACGCTTATAACAATCATGGCCGAGCAAGATAGTCTCGTCCCTTTTCCAAAAAGCGCGTACAGCGGCATCTACGGTCACGCGCTTGGCGCCCGTTTTAGGGGAATCTTTCATTTTTCTCCCAGCTTCTTTTACTAGCGGGCGCGCGCAATGACCTAAAACAAACACTGCACCGCGTGCTTGGTCTGTGGCACCGCCCCGCCAACAGCTGACAGACAGACGCGCCGCGTCATCCTGGAAACTTGTACAAAACGTAGTAGACGGCATGGTTTCACTATATCAAAAAGGGAGCGCTAGAAACAAATACATTTTTTTCGTATCTCAATGGAAAAATGCCATTCACAAATAATGGCATTTGTTTCACTTTAGTAAGTGATATTAATATTTATTTGACAGAACATTTAGTAGCTGTTGATTAAACTCCTTGCGGTAGTCATTTTAAAATTGTGTGTTTATTCACAGAGCTAACTTACTGTCGTCACTACCTCTGATAAAGCATTTCCTGATTACAACGAAAAGATGCTGAATGATTGAACAGTGACTAAGAGCAAACAAAAAGATGCAAAAGTTTATGGTTAGGGCAATTACTGAAACTGCTTCAATCAGAATCACCAAATGGCCAGGCCTTACTTTCAGTAATTTATTTTTCTTAGTGTCTTTCTGAGCAATTCTAAGAAAACATGCATTAAAAAGCAAACAGTAATCCTGTGTATTTCAAGATATTGTGAAGATCAACTACAGGCAGTGTTCAAGTACAGAGATTCTTTTGTTAAAAGATAGTTTCATTATAAAGTGTTAAAGCTTTTGGTTAGATTGATCCTGTCATTTTTGTTTCCAGGGAGCGAGCGCATATCTCAATAGCATCAGATGTAACTTTAAAACCAACTTTGAGAAGAGCATCAGCTTGTGTTAGGCTACACTCACACACCCAGATTCACATGTATTATATACATTATTTAAGTACCAGTTAATCAATCAATTGATCAGTCAGAAATTTTATATAAAAACTTTTAAAATAAACACTAATCCAAATAATTTTTATATGTAAATTATACCACAAGAAAATTCTGGCAAAGCAACTCATGTCATTTTGAACATGAAGCTTTTTTGGAACATGCTGAACGCCTTAGTTAGACAACAATGCCTTACACACAAGTGAACATTTAAGCGTTTTAACATTTAATTATCCTGATGAAGGCAGTTTTTCTAGCATTTCCACGTCTTAATTAACAAAGAAAAAAATCTACATTCTTCATACTAAATTTAGAGATGTCAATTATCTCAAACTAAATTTCCTTGAGATGCAAGTCCATACATTGATCTGTTCATTCATTTTCTGAACCCACATATACTGTTGAAGGATTCAGTCCAGTCCAATTCTTTTTTATGTATCATATTTCATATTAATAATACTTTGCATTTATATAACACTTTCTCACTACTCAAAGCACTCAGCAAATGCAGATTAAGGGCCTTGTTCAAGGGCCCAACAGAGCAGAGTCCCTTTTGGCATTTACGGGATTCGAACCAGCAACCTTCCGATTGCCAGTGCAGATCCCTAGCCTCAGAGCCACCACTCCTTTATATTGATGTCCTCAGCACAGTCCATACATTTGGAAAAATAAAAAAGAAATATAAAACAAAATTTACTAAAGTATACAAGTGCTAGGCTATTCTTTATGTAAACATAATAATACACTACATGCACCAAGAAAGGTCAACTATGGCATAATGAGGACATTTAAGTTTACACATTTGCTGTCCTAATGAAAAAAATGAACCTTTCAAAACTATGATTCTGTTCTCAGATTTTGGGCACCAAGGCTTACAGTGGCATACAAATTTACAGTAAATGGATATTTCATATAGGGCAGCTTTATAAATGTAAGTAGCATCTATAAGTATATTGAAAGCTTTAAGGAAGACAGAATGTGTTTGTGGATTTTCATCACGTGAAATGACCAATTTATGTGTTGCACTACATAGTTCAGCTTTTGACAGGAGACTCAGTTATCTAAGGCAGACAAGTAACAATACTTACAGTAAAATATAATTAAAACATTAGGAGGATAAAGTACCTTCTGAAATCCATGAAGGTTCACTTTTTGAAAAATGTGCTTTCAGTAAGTTCAGAGGAATAAAGAATTATGAGTCTTGAAGGATGTTGACCAACTGTTATGAAAATGAAAGAGAATAATGTATGAGCATAATAATTTAAAAAGAAATAACAACTAAACATTGAGTCTTCAGAATAGAGCCTTTCAAGTTTAAAAATAATGATAATATTTATGACACAAATGGCAGGTATAAAATTATGCCTAACCTTGCTTTGGGACAAAAAGTATTCCATTTTCACCAGATAAGGAAATGACAAGTGATTCCCACTGTCATAAGGTAGAAAAATTAAAGAAAAGTCAGTTTTAATCAAGAACTGTGAGAAATTCTTATGATTATTGCCGATTCTCTTTCATAGTAATTCCCATCATCATTCTACCAGAGCCACATTAGTGACCAATACAAAACTAAAATAGAAGGATCTCCTAAATTGCCCACATATTTCACGTTTAGCACAATATTAGTGTATATAAGATTCACACATAGCTGAGGAAGAAATTCCTAGGGTAATGATGAAGGGAAAGCAGCAGTATAAACTTGGTTTCATGACAAAGTTAGTTTTATCTTCGCATCACAATATATAAAAGTGTTAAAATAATGAATGATATTGCTGAAAAGCGGCAGATCCATTTTGAAATAAATTCAGTTGTCCCTCAGTTCTGGAACCAATCCAGAATCCAAAATCTCTAGATATTCAAGTCCCTCATATAAAACCAGAGAGACCATTTTTGCCCCTGCAGGAGGCACAAACACTTTCACAATTTCCAGCTTCTCTTTGCTTTATCATGTGAACATTCGATTCATTCTTATTGCTCACTTCAGCAAGTGACATGCCACTTTTCAAAAGATCTATGTTTTTAATTTTCTCATTGGGAGATCACACTTTATGCTCCCTCTTACCCTTAGAGGAATTGCTCTGATTACTTACTTGCTTTGTAGGAGCCATTTTTTTACAGAAACAAAGGATGCACACAGCACAAGTAGTAAATGAAAGAGGTGCAAGGTGAACAACGCTCAAAAAAAAATCAAGGACTAGGGAGAGACTGAGGATGAGTGAAGGGGGGGGGGCGCTACAGCAGGGTAAGCTTACACATTACTTTACCCACATGGACTCAGCGTAGTGTTCAGTGCATGGCAAATTCAAGTTTTGCTTTTTGGAACTTTCTGTATTTTTTCCCCCAGATATTTTCAATTTGTGGTTTGTTAACTACCCAGATGCGGAACCCATAGATACAGGGGGCTGACTGTATTTTTAGAGGTAATGCAGATCATGTCTGTACCTATCAGATATAAACTGTATCCACAGTGTATATACAGTCTCTTGATGCCATTATTAAATTTTCACTTTATAAAGTAAATGGAGGAAGGGAGCCTTGGCAAAGTTTTCAGATAGTACAACTTTGCATTACTCAATAAATTCATTAATTAATAACAGTAATCTGAATGATCATCATTTAGTTTGAATGAAAAATCAGTAACATAAAAGTCATATCTGATTATTATTTCCATGCTTTATTTGACTAAAGTCTTTATCCAAAGTAACCTACAAAAATCAATACATTTATAAATACATATGTGCACACACACACTCTCATATACCATATACTACTTTGTTTCTATTCTACTTTGAAAAGTAGAATTTTGGGTGGCATGGTGGTGAAGTGAGTAGAGTGCGTGAGTCTGTCATACCATGGGCTGGCAGCTCATCCAGTGTGGATACCTGGCATGCACTCAGTAGGTCACGAGACCGGTAAATGAAAAGTACCAATTCAACAAGTAGCAGAGAGTAAAATTTAAACTAGCACACATGAAATTTAGTACTAAAAATAGAACCAAGTCTAGTTAAAAACTAGTTGGCTAACAAAACCATAGATGGTGTAAAGTTGATTGAACTTGCAAAGAAAGAGACCAGAAGGGTAAAATGTCTAAAGAGTGCCATAATGTTTTGTGAAGTTGTGTGTATTCAATAAAATGACAGCAGGTGGGAGCCAGAAATGAGAAATATTATATACTTTTAATACATCCAATTAGAGGAGGCACAGTTAGTTGACAGGCCAAAGCTGAACAGAGGATTCTTGGATGAACAGCAGGTGGTTATTTTTATTTGAAAGTACAACTTTTCCATCATTTGTAAATCCTGAATGTGTTCATTTATACAGTATGGCTTGTTTAAAGCCTGATGAATCTGTGCAGAATGTTATCAGCTATTTGAGAAGGGAGTTTCAAACATCAACTCATACTTTAACCCTTTCACTGAATCTGCTTTATTCAGTTCTATTGCTGGGGTGCAGGAACAACCATGAATTGGACACCGGTCCATCACGGGCACATTCATGCATTGAAGTGCATTAGAAGCAATGCCAATACAGTCAAAAAGGTTCCTGAGAAAAGAGTTGTTTCTTAACCTTCAAAGTGGTCCCCGTCACATACCAGCAATCCAATAAGTCCCATTTTTCATGCTAAAATGTAGCAAGCATAAATTGAACATTAATAATTGAAAAGATTACCTTAAATCATTTCTGTTCATAATCATTTCTTGAATCCAACAACAAGCTGCATAGCTATAATGGCTTCATCACCTCTAAATAGAGTTTGGCAAATGCAAAAAAATGCAATGGCAAAGGGTAATTTATGTGTAGAGATCTCAGAGAAAAAGATCATTTTCCACATACTGTCATTGCAAAACACTCGGTAATATACAGTAGAAAATAGTTATATTAAAACAGTGTAATTTTCGATTTATTAACACAAATGTTTTATGTTTTCACTTTTTTCAATTGCAAGTTATTTTCTCACAACACTAGAATCATGGCTTGACAATACAAGTTCAGGTAAAGGCTACTTTTCAATGCACCACCCCATATACACTGTAAAATCATATCAGGTTTATCTTTAAAACCTTAAAATTCATAACAAAATGGTTGAATTAATACAGTACTTGTAGGATAAAGTGTTTAAAAAATGCTGATTTGGACAAAAACTGAAAATCTCAGTAAAAATACTTACTTTGTGAGATACCAAATTAGGTTTTACATTAGCTACAGGATGTACACTCACTTGATGTTAATGGATGTTGTGCCTCAAGAATCTTTATCATTAATGACAAGCTTAATTCCAGAATAACACACTGTTGAAACATGTATGCTTGTCATCACCTAGGACACAGTTTTTGTGGTTCAAGAGTCTTAAACACTCTGCCCGTTCACTGAAAATGTCCAAGAGAGTAATAAATGTATTTATCTAATTGCTTCTTTTACATCTGTCTTACATACAGTACATGTATATCATAAGGACATCATTGTATACATCATTCTGTAAGTAATTGCCTCTTATAGCTTGTTTAGCAAAATACAGTAAATACCATGAACAGTTTGAACAAGTTGTAGTATGCGGTTAGTGAAAGCTTATGGGTAATGTCATCAAAAATAGTCTGCTTTCCATAAGTACTGTATGTAAATGCTTTTGAGTACCACACCCTTTAATTCTTTTGTTAGGAAAACACTTGGTCAGATCAGCTATCAGGCAAATTGTTTAACCCACACCTATTGAATAGCAAATGTTCCCAACAGTTAAATGTTTTCTTCCAAACTGTTACAGGAGATTGCTCTTTCACAAGGGACAATGAAGTTGGTGTGACACTGTTAAAAACAAAAGACCTGCAATCTTTCACTTCTCTCTGTCATGCAAGGCTGGTTAATGGATTTTTTTTATCTATC